>NC_079195.1:139792886-140392886 GCF_029499605.1 Hyla sarda | reverse complement strand
CCTTTAGGGTGTTAAGGCTCACTGTACCCCTTGTTACGTTCCTTGAGAGTTGTAGTTTTCAAAATAGTATGCCATGTAAATTATTATTATTTTTTTCTGTACTGGCACCATAGGGGCCTTCTAAATGTGACATGCCCCCCCCCCCCCCCCCAAAAAAAAAACATTTCAGAAAAACTCACTCTCCAAAATCCCATTGTCGCTCCTTCCATTCTGAGCCCTCTAGTGCACCCACAGAACACTTTACATACACATATGAGTTATTTCCTTATTCGAGAGAAATTGGGTTACAAATTTTAGGGACATTTCTCTCCTTTTACCCCTTGTAAAAATTTATAAACTGGGTCTACAAGGACATAGTTACATAGTTAGTATGGTGGAAAAAAGACATACGTCCATCAAGTCCAACCAGGGAATTGAAGTGAAGGGTGTAAGGGGATAAGGGGAAGGGATGTAGTTTTATAATTCTGCATAAGCATTAATGTTATTTTGTTCCAGGAATGTATCTAACCCTGTTTTAAAGCTGTTAATTGTTCCTTCTGTGACCAGTTCCTGAGGTAGACTGTTCCATAAATTCACAGTCCTTATGGTAAAGAAGGCGTGTCGCCCCTTTAGACTAAACCTTTTCTTCTCCAGACGGAGGGAGTGCCCCCTCGTCCTTTGGGGGGGTTTAACCTGGAACGGTTTTTCTCCATATTTTTTGTATGGGCCATTTATATACTTATATACGTTTATCATATCCCCCCTTAAACGTCTCTTCACAAGACTAAACAATTGTAACTCCTTTAATCGCTCCTCATAGCTAAGATGTTCCATGCCCCATATTAGTTTAGTTGCGCGTCTCTGCACCCTTTCCAACTCTGCAGTGTCCCTTTTATGAACAGGCGACCAAAACTGAACAGCATATTCCAGATGAGGCCGTACCAATGCTTTATAAAGGGGGAGTATTATGTCCCTGTCCCTTGAGTCCATGCCTCTTTTTATACATGACAATATCCTGTCGGCTTTGGAAGCAGCAGCCTGACATTGCATGCTATTCTGTAGTCTGTGATCTACAAGTACACCCAGATCCTTCTCTACCAGTGACTCTGCCAGTTTAATCCCCCCCTAAGACATACGATGCATGCATGTTATTAGTACCCAGATGCATAACTTTACATTTATCCACATTGAACCTCATTTGCCAAGTGGATGCCCAGACACTTAGTCTATCCAAGTCATCTTGTAACTTATGCACATCCTCTATAGACTGTACTGTGCTACAAAGCTTGGTGTCATCTGCAAAGATAGAAACAGAGCTGTTAATGCCATCCTCTATATCATTGATAAATAAATTAAACAACAGCGGGCCCAGTACTGAACCTTGGGGTACACCACTAATAACCGGGGACCAATCAGAGTACGAATCATTGACCATCACTCTCTGGGTACGATCCATGAGCCAGTTTTCAATCCAGTTACAAACTAAAGTTTCCAAGCCCAAAGACCTTAACTTACCTGTCAGACGTCTGTGGGTGACAGTATCAAACGCTTTGGCAAAATCCAGAAACACTATATCCACAGCCATTCCTCTGTCAAGGCTTCTACTCACCTCTTCATAAAAGCAAATTAGATTGGTTTGACAACTTCTATCCTTAGTAAACCCATGCTGGCTATCACTTATAATACAATTATCCCCTATGTATTCCTGTATGTAATCCCTTATAAGTCCTTCAAACAATTTACTCACAATGCACGTTAGACTTACCTGTCTATAATTGTCTGGCGAAGACCTAGAGCACTTCTTGAAGATTGGTACCATATTAGCCTTGCGCCAGTCCCATTGCACAATACCAGACACCAGAGAATCTCTAAATATCATGAACAAGGGTACAGATATTACTGAACTTACCTCTCTAAGAACTCTTGGGTGTAGTCCATCCGGCCCTGGAGATTTGCTTACATTTACTTTACTTAACTTACCTTGTACCATCTCTACATTAAGCCAGTTCAGTACATTACATGATGTGTTACCAGCACTGACCTGGCCAATGTCAGCTCCTTTTTCCATAGTGTATACAGAACTAAAGAACCCATTCAGTAGCTCCGCCTTCTCTTGATCGCCCGTGACAACCTCCCCATTATCATTATTAAGGGGTCCTACATGCTCTGTCCTTGGTTTTTTTGTATTTATATATCTAAAAAAATATTTAGGATTAGTTTTGCTTTCTTTGGCCACCTGTCTCTCATTTAGAATTTTTGCTGTTTTTATTACATTTTTACAGATTTTATTAAGCTCCTTGTACTGTTTAAACGTTATAGCTGACCCATCAGATTTGAATTTTTTGAAGGCAATTTTTTTGTTGTTTATTGCTCTTTTAACATCATTTGTCAGCCATGTAGGATAGCATGAAAGTGTAAAAAATGAAGATTTTGAATTTTCTCCTTCACTTTGCTGCTATTACTGTAAAAAACCTAAATGGTTAACACACTTTCTGAATGTCATTTTGAATACTTTGAGGGGTGCAGTTTTTATAATGGGGTCATTTATGGGGTATTGCTAATATGAAGGTTCTTCAAATCCACTTCAAATCTGAACTGGTACCTGAAAAATTCAGATTTTGAAAATTTTGGGACAAATTTGAAAATTGCTGCAAAACTTTGAAGCCCTCTGATGTCTTCCAAAAGTAAAAACATGTCAACTTTATGATGCAAACATAAAGTAGACATATTGTATATGTGAATCGATATATATTTTATTTGGGATGTCCATTTTCCTTAGTAAAGCTTCAAAGTAAAAAAAAAATGCAACATTTTTCATCAAATTTTTGAATTTTTCACCAAGAGATTATGCAATTATCGACAGAAGTTTACCACTAACATAAAGTAGAATATGTCACAAAAAAAAAATCTCGGAATCAGAATGAAAAGTAAAAGCATCCCAGAGTTATTAAATGCTAAGTGACAGTGGTCATGTGTGCAAAAAATGTCTGGGTCCATAAGGTGTTTAAAAGACCGGGTCGGTCCTGGCTGCTAACGATAGCCAGGACCCTGGGCTGATAGCGTGCGGCACCGATCGTTGTGCTGCGCGCTATTAACCCTTTAGACGCGGCGATCAAAGTTGATCACCGCATCTAAAAATTAAATTAAATGCTTCCTGGCAGCTCAGTCGGGCTGATCGTGACTATCGTAATAGAATCGCGATGTCCCGATCAGCTAGGAAGCGAGCGGAGACCCCCTTACCTTGCTCCATCGTGTCCGATCGGCATTTGATTGCTCCAATCCTGAGCTACAGCTATGGCTTTGCAGGGATCAGGGTAAGAGATCAGTATGTGCAGTTTCATAGCCCCCTATGGGAGCTATAACACTGCAAAAAAAAAGTTAACAAAGGTCATTTAACCCCTTCCCTAATAAAAGTTTGAATCACCTCCCCCTTTTCCCAGAAAAAAAAGCTGTGTAAATAAAAATAAACATATGTGGTATCGCCGCGTGCGAAAATGTCCAAACTATAAAAATATATCATGAATTAAACCGCACGGTCAATGACGTGCACGCAAAAAAATTCAAAAATCCAAAATAGCGTATTTTTGGTCACTTTTTATATAATGAAAAAATTTATAAAAAGCGATCAAAAAGTCAGATCAATACAAAAATGATATCAATAAAAACTTCAGAACACTGTGCAAAAAATGAGTCCTCATACCGGCCCGTACGTGGAAAAATAAAAAAGGTTAGAAGATGAGAATTTTTAACGTATACATTTTCCTGCATGTAGATAGGATTTTTTTCCGAAGTACAAAAATAAACAACCTATATAAGTAGGGTATCATTTTAATTGTATCGACCTACAGAATAAAGATAAGGTGTTAGTTTTACCGAAAAATGCACTGCGTAGAAACGGAAGCCCCCAAAATTTACGAAATGAAATTTTTTCTTCAATTTTGTCGTACAATAAATTTTTTTGCCGTTTCGCCGTGGATTTTTTTGTAAAATTACTAATGTCACTGCAAAGTAGAATTGGTGGAGCAAAAGATAAGCCATCATATGGAATTTTATGTGCAAAATTGAAAGCGTTATGATTTTTAGAAGAACGGAAAAACCCTGCGTCCTTAAGGAGTTAAATGCATGGAGTGGTGTGGAACCTTTGGTATATATTTGTGTGAACACAGTAAAATATCCGTTTCAATTTGTGTGGAAACACACTTATTTTAATTTTGTAACTTTAGTATTGGAAATTCTCGCAGCTTCTTTGATTTCTCCAATGCTTGTGGATTTTCCCAAACATATCATTTATTTTCTCCAATTTTCATGGAGCAGCAAAACCAACATAGCACAGAGGAATAGCTACTGATGGGATATGGTGTCTTGATAGGGCATGTGACCTGGGCGCCTGGAAGTTCCACAAGCCATCTTGCCATTTGCGTACAAGGCTAGGACAGCAAAATATATTTACCATGGAATTCAAATTCTGGAAACTGTGACCAAGCATTCTACAACTCTGTTCCAATAAAGGTGTTACCTATGTTGGACAATGCCTCTATGTTAGAAGGATCCCACAAAAAAAGATGATCATTGGGTGCCCCGCGGCTGAGAACCCCAGCAATCAATTATCTTCAGGAGAACTCAGAGGCAGGTTTTCCTGGCACACAACCACAGGAGACGTAAGGCATTACGCTGCACGGTGTTGATAAATATCCATAGGCTGTTCGTAAAATGATGGACATAAAAGGTTCTTAAAACTAAGGAGTACTCTTTGGAGCCTCTTTTCACTCTAGATCACAGAAAATGATCTCAAATGAGATCTGTCTTTACTAACTCATAATTTTCTAATAGATCATTTCACAATACTTAAACTAAACCCTCTTAATATTAAGATATTCATTTAGTGGCTCTTAGTGGGTGTTTTGGTAATTATAACATAGAGATGCAGGAGCCAATCTTATGGCATCTTGCCTGGTCAGTCCTGCTCCTTAACAGAATTGTTCTAGCTAAATAGTTTTTTATATGACCTATTGTGGAAAGTGGTCATCTATTTTGGACCTTTTTTTCACTCTGAGGCTATGTTCACACAGCAGAATTTACATGTGGAATTCTGCATATGAATTCAACACAGAAATTTTGCATTTCAAATGGGATTCCGCCACACTGTGCAGACGGCAGAAACATTTAGCGCGGAAATCCTGACTCCGGCGTTAGCAAAAAATATTGAACATGTCCACACGGAAATGCAATGCAGTCTATTGAGACGGTGCATCCCCTAGTAGCCTTAGTGTTGGCATGTTATGCCAGTGCCCCCAGTTTGCAGAATGTCGGCACGGAGAGTTTCTGTGCGGACATTCTGCCATGTAAACCCGGCCTGAGGATAAAAACTCTATAAAAAGAAACTCTCACTTTGGAAAGCTCAGCAGTACTGTGAGTTACAAGTAACATTTTTTAATTAAAGGGGTACTCCAGTGGAAAAACATAATTTTTTTTTCAAATCAACTGGGGCTAGAAAGTTATACAGATTTGTAAATTACAGTTGTGGTCGGGTTACATATTTCGTAAGTAGAGTGTACCACTTGCATGAATAATTTGGCAGGGGTTGTTCCTGGCCGGCCATTAAGGGTATCCTAAAGAAAGGGGGATACCCTGAGAGTGACTGTAGAAAAGAAAGGGAAGGGAGGGGAGGGTGGTGACGTCTTGCATGCTGCTGACAGCACCTGTGTGGATCAGGTGGGTGTATAAAGACCAGGCTCCTCACACAAATCAGGTTAATTTAATTAAACTAACCAATACTTGTGGTTGGGTTACATATTTCATAAGTAGAGTGTACCACTTGCATGAATATTAGGCCTGGGGTGTGCCTAGCCAGAAAAGGGGGGCAAAATATGATAGAAAATAATAGAAAGGGGGCAAAAATACATCATTTAGGTAATGCATGAATTAATGGTTAAGCATAACCTACAGCATATGAACCCAAGATAACAGACGAAATGCTCCAGTTAACAGCCGGAGGTTGGAACGTGTCAATGGAAAAGAGCGATAACAGTGCCCTTACTTAACATAAGTGATAACAGCTGAGTCAGCTTCTGGGTAGAGGCTTCTCTTTGTCAGTTAAGGAGCCGAAGCCAAGATGGAATTCTGGATATATCACTTAGCCCTACTGAAGCCATAGCGCCTACCAGAATGGTACTACCAGGGTAAGCATGGATAAAGGTAACCAAAGTGACCGAGATAGGAAATGTTGGAGGAGTGTTAGATAGACAGAAGATACAATGAGTCGGTTAGATTGAGAAGTGGCTAAAACACAGACATCACTAGGTATTTAGGTAGTGCCAGAAGAGGAAAATGTGCAAAGTGTCCTGTGCTACACATAAGTAATCCTATTGAACCATGCCATACATAAAGTAACATCAACAGTAAGACCCACATAGACAAAACATAAAAGGATATAACATACTTAACCTGAAGTTTCGTGTGCCAGTATGGCAGCATCCTCATACTTGCAGGCATAAAAGAAGATTATTGTGAATTCGGGTAGAAAACAGACATGGTGCACATCTACAATCTTGTATAATGATCTGATTGCTTCTCAGCATAATATCAAAAACTAACAGGTTGTTAGTATACATTTTTGATCAAAAAGTACAAGCCCACTCGCCACGTCAAGGCCACCTATTTAGAGTGGGTCCCTAACGTCCCTAGCATAAAATGGCGTAGCACTGGGCGGCGACCACCACCGCCGCGACACCAGTGCCCACGGGGGGGGGGGGGGGGTGAAACGACCCACTGGTAGAGCGTCCCCAATGCCACTCAAACCAGTCTATGGGTCGCACCTCCCCGCAGACACGGCAGCAACGGACACCGCACAGCACCACACCAGTGTGAACAAGGTGTAATAGCTCACTTACCATGCTCTCCCAGTCAGACTGGGAGGCTGCTAGGAAAGAAATGGCCCTTGTGTAGCTAACTACTACTTATATAGGGTTGGGCTGAGGGGGTGGGGAAGAGTGTAGCACATGGTCAAAAAAAAAAAAAAGGAGGGGATAGAAAACACAGTGTGAATTTGGGTAGAAAACAGACATGGTGCACATCTACAATCTTGTATAATGATCTGATTGCTTCTCAGCATAATATCAAAAACTAACAGGTTGTGGATTATCAAGCAATCTACCTCTAACGGTCGTATGTAACATACAAAAACAAATTACATCAAGAGGCTCATGGATTGATGATACAATCTGCCTCAAACAAGAATGTTTGTAATGTACAAAGGAATGACAACGATATGATGTTCGAGGATTGTCGGGCAGCCTATCTTTCACGGGAGCATGTGACGTACGAAAGGCATGTAAAGTGACGAGCTTAAAGCTTACCTGGAACGGCGAGGTCAAACTGGCTGTAACAAGGCGTGTGTAATGACCAGAAAGGAAACTATAAAGATGAGGCTTTATGGATTGACGACAGCAATCAGCCTCCAACCACACCGAACGTATAGAGCTAAGAGTTACAACAACCTAGTCATAGAATAACAAAAAGATAAGAGACAACAGACGGCACTCACCATGCAGGTAACTTCTTTATTCAGCCAGGAATGGGGAAGGAAGGACGCCGGGACAATTGTTTAGTGCGCCTTGCGCACTTTCTCAAACCGGATACACGGCCTGGGACGTCACTGCTCTCATTTATGGAGCCGGCGCCGGAGGTTGCTAAGTAACGCTAAACATCAGCGTAACTGCAAAAAAATCTAATATCCCTGATGAAGGGGTTAGAAGGGGAGAAGACATAGCGCCGTTCAAAGACGGCTAAGACCAGATCCGGTTTCGAGAGCATGTTCGCTCTGTCAGAACCGGCTCTGGGGCACCCCGTCTTATCCAACATATGAATGAGGCACATTCTGGTAATTGTGACGGTTTGAAATTTTGTGGCTTAGAGAGAGTGCTCCCACCCGAGTTCGGCGGCGATCACGCCCGCATCCTTCTCAGGAAGGAGGCCCGCTGGATCGCGAAACTCGGCGCTGTGGGAGCACTAGGTCTTAATGACAGGAATGAATATAGTGCCTTTTTATGATTATGTATTTACTTTATCTGTTCTTTGTTCATGGTCAGCGGTACTTCTCGTTTGTTCCTTCCCCTTTATTTATCGCTGTGTTATGACGCGTGTCATGTGATGGTCACGTGACCATTGTTTATACAGGCTGCTACGCAACCTGTTGGTCTCGTGACCGTCACGTGACTCGCTGATGTTTAGCATTACTTAGCAACCTGCGGCGCCAGCTCCATAAATGAGAGCAGTGACGTCCCAGGCCATGTATCCGGTTTGAGAAAGTGCGCGAGGCGCACAAAAACAATTATCCCGGCGTCCTCCCTTCCCCACGCCTCCCCCGCCTGTGTATTACACCCGATGCCTGGCTGAATAAAGAAGTTACCTGCATGGTGAGTGCCATCTGTTGTCTTATCTTTTTGCTACACTGTACTCCCGTGTTTCGGCTGAGCACCACCGCTACAGGCTTCCAGGACATAGTTCAGTTGCTGCCTGTCCACCTCTACTTGCCCAGCTTAGTCCCGCAGTGCCGGAGTTTTCGTCCTTCCTACCATAATAGTCATAGAATAATATCTGCTTGGGCATACTAGAAATGTTGTCAACTATAATGCTGTTTACCATACCTGACCTGCCTACAAGAACAACGTGACACTATAACAGCCTAATATACCCGACTTAATAATACTATGACCACAGCCTAAAATAGCGTACATAACGTAAGCATAACGTGACAGAGCTGAAACAAAAGAACGGGACAATAAACTATGAAATGTACACTATAAGGAACTGTATGCATATTACCCTGTAGGAAAAAGTATGTATGTCACAATGTAGGTAATCGTATGTATGTCACCCTGTATGGAACCATATGTATTGCATGTATGTCACATTGTAAGGAACTGTATGCATAGTACCCTGTGGGGAACAGTATGTATGTGACACTGTAAGTAACAGTATGTATCTGTTATGCTTCGGCAGGCTGGATGTGGATCCTCTGTGTCAGCGAGGGATTGGCGTGGACCGTGTCGGTGGACCGGTTCTAGGGTTGCTACTGGTTTTCACCAGAGCCCGCCGCAAAGCGGGATGGTCTTGCTGCGGCGGTAGCAACCAGGTCGTATCCACCGGCAACGGCTCAACCTCGCTGACTGCTGAGAAGGCGTGGGACAGAAGGACTAGGTAGAGGCAAGGTTAGACGTAGCAGAAGGTCGGGGCAGGCGGCAAGGTTCGTAGTCAATAAGGAAAGCAGAAGATCTGGAACACAGGCTTTGGACAACACTAAACGCTTTCACTGGCACAAGGCAACAAGATCCGGCAAGGAAGTGCAGGGGAAGTGAGGTATTATAGACAGGGAGCAGGTGGAAGCTAATTAGGCTGATTGGGCCAGGCACCAATCATTGGTGCACTGGCCCTTTAAATCTTAGAGAGCTGGCGCGCGCGCGCCCTAAGGAGCGGAGCCGCGCGCGCCAGGACATGACAGCCGGGGGCCGGGACAGGTGAGTGACTTGGGATGCGATTCGCGAGAGGGCGCGTCCCGCTATGCGAATCGCATCCACGCCAGCAGTGTCAGTGCAGCGCTCCCGGGACGCAGCAGAGAGAGCGCGAGCGCTCCGGGGAGGAGCAGGGACCCGGAGCGCTCGACGTAACAGTACCCCCCCCCCTTAGGTCTCCCCCTTTTTTTGTCCGGTAATTGCTTCACGTGGGATGAGGACACTGGGATCGATTGTAGGGTTTCCTCATCAAAGGCAGGCAGTTCAGCAGGAGTGGGAATGGGGAGGGAGGGCAGAGGGTGAAGCTTGGCACGGGGCAGAGTGTTACCAGGACGGGGGCTATGAGGAGGCAAAGCATAGTCCTGATAGGCCTTGGGGAGACCAGGAGTAGGAGGAGGCACTGAGGCTTGCCTGACGGGACTGGGAGCAGACATGAGGCATTTCTTGCGGCAAGCAGGGCCCCAATTCTTGATCTCCCCGGTGGTCCAGTCAAGGGTGGGAGAATGATGCTGGAGCCATGGCAGACCGAGGAGGACTTCAGAGGTGCAGTTGGGAAGGACGAACAATTCAATCTTTTCGTGATGGGGTCCAATGCACATTAAGAGGGGTTCTGTGCGGTAACGCACAGTACAGTCCAACTTCACTCCGTTGACCGAAGAAATGTAGAGCGGCTTGACAAGGCGGGTCACCGGGATGCAGAACTTATTCACCAAAGAGTCCAGAATAAAATTTCCAGAAGCACCAGAGTCCAAGCAGGCCACAGCTGAGAAGGAGGAGTTGGCAGAAGGAAAAATCCGCACGGGCACAGTGAGACATGGAGAAGCAGACTTTGTACCAAGAGACGCCACACCCACGTGAGCTGGGTGCGTGCGTTTCCCAGACGTGGAGGACGAATAGGGCAATCCACCAAGAAATGTTCGGTACTGGCGCAGTACAGACATAAATTTTTATCCCTACGGCGAGTCCTCTCTTCATGGGTCAGGCGAGACCGATCCACTTGCATAGCCTCCTCGGCGGGAGGCACAGGGGTAGATTGCAAAGGATACTGTGAGAGAGGTGCCCAGAGATCAAGGTCTTTTTCCTGGCGGAGCTCCTGGTGTCTCTCAGAAAAATGCATGTCAATGCGGGTGGCCAAATGGATAAGTTCTTGCAGGTTGGCAGGAATCTCTTGTGCGGCCAGCACATCCTTGATGTTACTGGATAGGCCTTTTTTAAAGGTCGCGCAGAGAGCCTCGTTATTCCAAGATAGTTCGGAAGCGAGAGTACGAAATTGGATGGCGTACTCGCCTACTGAAGAATTACCCTGGACCAGGTTCAGCAGGGCAGTCTCGGCAGAAGAAGCTCGGGCTGGTTCCTCGAAGACACTACGGACTTCAGCGAAGAAGGACTGGACAGTGGCTGTGGCAGGATCATTGCGGTCCCAGAGCGGTGTGGCCCAAGACAAGGCCTTTCCAGATAGAAGACTCAGTACGAACGCCACCTTAGATCGTTCTGTAGGAAATTGGTCCGACAACATCTCCATATGCAGGGAACATTGAGACAAGAAGCCACGGCAGAGTCGGGAGTCCCCATCAAATTTGTCCGGCAGGGACAAGCGGAGGCTAGGAGCGGCCACTCGCTGCGGAGGAGGTGCAGGAGCTGGCGGAGGTGATGGTTGCTGCTGTAGCAGTGACAGAAGTTGCTGTAACGTGGCGGTCAACTGCAACAGCTGCTGTCCTTGTTGGGCAATTTGCTGCAATTGCTGGGCGACCACAGTGGATAGGTCAGCGAGACTTGGCAGTGGCACCTCAGCGGGATCCATGGCCGGATCTACTGTTATGCTTCGGCAGGCTGAATGTGGATCCTCTGTGTCAGCGAGGGATTGGCATGGACCGTGTCGGTGGACCGGTTCTGGGATGGTCTTGCTGCGGCGGTAGCAACCAGGTCGTATCCACCGGCAACGGCTCAACCTCGCTGACTGCTGAGAAGGCGTGGGACAGAAGGACTAGGCAGAGGCAAGGTCAGACGTAGCAGAAGGTCGCGGCAGGCGGCAAGGTTCGTAGTCAATAAGGAAAGCAGAAGATCTGGAACACAGGCTTTGGACAACACTAAACGCTTTCACTGGCACAAGGCAACAAGATCCGGCAAGGAAGTGCAGGGGAAGTGAGGTATTATAGACAGGGAGCAGGTGGAAGCTAATTAGGCTGATTGGGCCAGGCACCAATCATTGGTGCACTGGCCCTTTAAATCTTAGAGAGCTGGCGCGCGCGCGCCCTAAGGAGCGGAGCCGCGCGCGCCAGGACATGACAGCCGGGGGCCGGGACAGGTGAGTGACTTGGGATGCGATTCGCGAGCGGGCATGTCCCGCTATGCGAATCGCATCCCCGCCGGCAGTGTCAGTGCAGCGCTCCCGGTCAGCGGGTCTGACCGGGGCGCTGCAGAGAGAGGAACGCCGCGAGCGCTCCGGGGAGGAGCAGGGACCCGGAGCGCTCGGCGTAACAGTATCATATGAATTTCACACTGTAGGGGACCGTATGTATGTCACGTTGTAGGTAACCGTATGTATGTGACACTGTAAGAAACCATATGTATGTGACACTGTAGGGAACGATATGTATGTCACACTGTAGGCAACTGTATGTATCGTATGTATGTCACATGTATGTGACACTGTAGGTAACCATATGTATGTGACACTGTAGGGAACCATATGTATGTCACACTGTGGGGAACCATTAACGTTGAAGCATGATATATCACTTGAGGTAACGTAAGCACGGTAGAACATCTCCGGTAACATCAAGGCACAGTATATGAGCTCATAGTAATGTAAGCCATAAATGACATTAATGTTCAGCATAACAGCTAAATTAACCAGCAATACACAGTGTATATAAGCAACAGTAACAATCACAATTTACCAGCAATAGTAACATATGCCCGTACATCAGTTAAAATAATGTTAAATGACCAGTATATCCGCCACAGTAACCTTAATCCCCAAGGACCAGTAGTTTTTCTGTTTTTTCACTTTCATTTTTTCCTCCTTACCTTTAAAAAAAATCATAGCTCTTTAAATTTTGCACCTAAAAATCCATATTATGGCTTATTTTTAGTGACACTAATTCTACTTTGTAATGACATCAGTAATTTTGCCCAAAAATCTAGGGCAGTTTGAGGGCTAATTTTTTTTGCCGTGATCTGAAGATTTTAGCTGTATTTTTGTATTGATTGGACTTTTTGATCGCTTTTTATAAATTTTTTTCATGGTATAAAAAGTGACCAAAAATACTCTATTTTGGATTTTGGAATTTTTTTACGCTTACGCCATTGACTGTGTGGTTTAATTAACAATTTCCGCACACGGTGATACCACATATGTTTATTTTTATTTACACAGATTTTTTTTTAAATGGGAAAAGGGGGGTGATTCAAGCTTTTATTAAGGAAGGGGTTAAATGATCTTTATTAACTCTTTTTTTTTTCACTTTTTTTTTTTGCAATGTCATAGCCCCCATAAGGGACTACAACACTGAACACACTGATCTTTGACATTGATATTTGTTATCCAATAGGATAACATAGATCAATGATTCTGCCGCTGGATCTCAGGCACTGAGCAGTCATTCGGTGATCGGACACCAGGAGGCAGGTAGGGGGACCCTCCTCGTGTCCTACAGCTGTTCGGGATGCCGAGATTTCACTGCGGTGGTCCCGAACAGCCCACTGAGCTAGCCATGGGTAGTTTAGTTTCACTTTAGAAGCGGCGATCAACTTTGAATCTTTACAGGGTTATTAGCGTGCAGCACCGCGATCAGTGCCGCGGGCAATTAGCCACGCTAATGCCCACTCAGGGCATACAGGTATGCTCTTGGTCCTTTACAGATTAAGGTAATATCAATTAATTAACACTAACGCATAGCATATAATACTAGTCACATAATGCAAATTATCAGCTATAGTAACATAAGCCCCGTATGACCACTATAGGAACAATAATGCACCATTTGACAGGTATGGAAACGTAAACACAGTATTGGCTATATTAACACAAAGCCCAGTATATCAACTATACCAAAACGAGGACAGTACATCAGCTATGGTATCAACGCCTGGTACTGTATACCGGATATAATAACGTGAAGCATGGTATCAGCTCAGGTAACGGAACTAATGTAGCATAAATGTCATAGTCTCTTATGCTCAATGTGACAGCTCCAAAAAGATTTACATAAGTTTAAGTGTAATGTGCCTGCTATAGAAACATTTGCGTAGAGTAAACGTTATGGGGTAAAATGACTCATGTTCAATGAAAAAGGTAAGAATAACATGACAGCGCTGAACATGAAAAACGTCACATTGAAGGAAGATGTACGCATGTTACACCACTAGGGAAGCATATGCACGTACACGGAGTAGGAACCTGACTAATACCCTGTGTTGAACACAAGCTTGGTATATGTGTGGAACATAAGAATGGTACACTATGTGAAAAGTAGGCATGGTATACTGTGTGGAGCATCAGCATGGAGCACTATGTGGAAGGTAAGCGTGGTATACTGTGTGGAGCATCAGCATGGAATACTATGTGGAAGGTAAGCGTGGTACACTGTGTGGAGTTTCAGCATGGAACACTATGTGGAAGGTAAGTGTGGTACACTGTGTGGGATATAAGCATGGAACACTATGTGGAAGTTAAGCGTGGTATACCGTATGTGACATGCGCATGGAACACTATGTGGAAGGTAAGCGTAGTATACTGTGTGAGAACGTATGGCAGTACACGGTTTCACTCGTTATCTACTATTGCAACAGAGTGGAAATGCAATCATAGTGCAGTTGTGGAGATTGTAGCCGTGACACAGGAATGCTAATTGATGTCAGTAACCTGGATGAAATGAAAACGTGTTATCTTGTGTGAACCGTATGCGTGATAAATGTAGGGAAACATAGGCATATATGGTAACTTAACACAGAACGCTGTAAGGAAACATAAGTGTGGCACATTGTGAAACGAAAATGTGGAAAACCGTGTGGTCAAAGAAACGGGGAAAGACACCAAGCTAGCAACTATAAATGGATGCACACCAAAATTCCAAAACCATTGTACATATCAAAAGTATTCCTTTATTCAAAGAACGAGAATGCACAAACATTTAAAATAATTTAAAACACACATATAATGTTCAGGTGGAGGAAGGTAGTCCTGCAACGCCCACCCCGTACTAGAAAAAATATTTCAACAAACAGATGCATAAGATCCCGGATCAAAGAAATATAGCAGAAAAAAAAAAAAAATAATATATATATATATATATATATATATATATATCAAAAACAAAAAAGAGATCCAAATTGACACCTAAAATAATAAATGCCCATATTTAGCTACATGGTGTCTGTAATGATCCTTTATTTATAGTGAGAAACTCATATCACAATATAACAACAGAAGAAAGAAGGAGTTTACACAATACCACTTGAATAAAATGTAACTTTTATTATAATTGTAATAAAATATGAACCAACTGGATACACAAAATTGGAGGACCTCAGAGCATAGGCCGAGCAACTATACAGGGAGCATAATACACCGCAGATATCTGGGAGCACTGACAATCTCAAAATGGACTAAATATAATGTCTCTCCTGTACATGGAGAATGCCTTACCTATCCCTCCTCAACATAAAGTGCAATTGCTACCTAACATGGAGGCGTATGGCATTCTATAATAAGAAAGTGCCTGGCTAGACATACATCCTAGCAGTAAAGTGCATAATATTGTCAACAAAGTCTGTATATAGGATTTAAAGTGCTGATGTCTCAACCATTTGTGTGCTGCTCCACCGTCCCCAACGCCGTTTCGTAACCTTTCTCAAGAGGGCTGTTGCTCGGAGCAATATATTGACACTTTACTATTTACTTGCTGTTAAAATTCTCAATCTTTATATGTTTTTAATGTGATTGAATAAAACGGCCACAAGGTGGCTCTGTTCTGTTCTATACAAACCAGGCAAAAGTATCAAATGTGACACCTTTCTTCTTCACAAGAAAACCTGTAAGCTCTTGGCCTCCTCCATAAACCATGTCCTTTCTCTATGTATATTATCATCATTATTATTTTTGTTCAGAAATACATTGGATACATTTCTTATGGGTTTACAGGATAAAGTTATGAGAGTCGGAAGTAGAGTAATTGATCCAAGGATTGATTCTTAACCCCTTAAGGACCGGAGGTTTTTCCGTTTTTGCATTTTCGTTTTTTGCTCCTTGCCTTTAAAAAATCATAACTCTTTCAAATTTACACCTAAAAATCCATATGATGGCTTATTTTTTGCGCCACCAATTCTACTTTGTAATGACGTCAGTCATTTTGCCCAAAAATCTATGGTGAAGCGGGGAAAAAAATCATTGTGCGACAAAATTGAAAAAAAAAACGCTGTTTTGTAACTTTTGGGGGCTTCCGTTTCTACGTAGTACATTTTTCGGTAAAAATGACACCTTATCTTTATTCTGTAGGTCCATACGATTAAAATGATACCCTACTTATATAGGTTTGATTTTGTCGGACTTCTGGAAAAAATCATAACTACATGCAGGAAAATTAATACGTTTAAAATTGTCATCTTCTGACCCCTATAACTTTTTTATTTTTCCGTGTATGGGGCGGTATGAGGGCTCATTTTTTGCGCCGTGATCTGAAGTTTTTAACGGTACCATTTTTGCATTGATAGGACTTATTGATCACTTTTTATTCATTTTTAAATTATATAAAAAGTGACCAAAAATGCACTATTTTGGACTTTGGAATTTTTTTGCGCGCACGCCATTGACCGAGCGGTTTAATTAATGATATATTTTTATAATTCGGACATTTCCGCACGCGGTGATACCACATATGTTTATTTTTATTTACACTGTGTTTTTTTTTATTGGAAAAGGGGGGTGATTCAAACTTTTAATAGGGGAGGAGTTAAATGATCTTTATTCACTTTTTTTTTTCACTTTTTTTTGCAGTGTTATAGGTCCCATAGGGACCTATAACACTGCACACACTGATCTTCATTATTGATCACTGGTTTCTCATAAGAAACCAGTGATCAACGATTCTGCCGCATGACTGCTCATGCCTGGATCTCAGGCACTGAGCAGTCATTCGGCGATCGGACAGCGAGGAGGCAGGAAGGGGCCCTCCCGCTGTCCTGTCAGCTGTTCGGGATGCCGCGATTAGCCGCGGCTATCCCGAACAGCCCGACTGAGCTAGCCGGGAACTTTCACTTTTAGCCGCGCGGCTCAGCTCTGAGCGCGCAGCTAAAGGGTTAATAGCGCGCGGCGCCGCGATCGGCGCTGCGCGCTATTAGAGGCGGGTCCCGGCTTCACTATGACGCCGGGCCCGCCATGATATGACGCGGGGTTACTGTGTAACCCCGCGTTATATCAGAAGAGCAGGACCAAGGACGTACCGGTACGTCCTTGGTCCTTAAGGGGTTAAAGCAGGAAAAACCTGAGAAAAACTGGCTTCTACCTCATGGAGTTTTTATTTTGCCTTCCTCTAAATTAACAATGCAGGGTCATAGTTTGAACTTAAAGGACGCCCACATAGCCATACAAATTATGGAAGCACTGGGATCATTTTTGATTTGCTTGTATTTTGTAATTATAACATCAGTTACTTTTTATTTGCATCTGTTTGACAAATACTGACAAAAATAGATTGAAAATACCGACTTAAATGGGGCTTTAGGGTGCGTTCCCACCTGGCGTATATGCAGCGTATTTCACCCTGTGCAAAATTTACGGCAGCAGGGTGAAATACGCTGCCTATTCCTTGCTCACTATACACACAAGGCTTTCCGGCAGCAGCCCTATGTGTGCAGTGAGTTTTGGCAGAGCTGGGGGTCACAGTCACACCGGCACACGGCCCCGCCTCCAAAACTTACTACACACATAGGACTGCCGCCGGAAAGCCCTGTGTGTATAGTGAGCAAGGAATACGCAGCGTATTCCCCGCTGCTGCAGTAAATTTTGTGAAATACACTGCGTATACGCTAGGTGGGAATGCACCCTTAGGCTATGTTCACAAGACAGATATTCTGCTTTTCCGCTCAAATTCAGTTCTGCATAGCTGCTGCAGAATTTTTTGGGAATTTGAACGGAATTTCTGTGTGCTCAAAACAGAATTCTGCTGAAATTCAGAACACCATTGAATTCAATGGAATTCCGCCTGGAATTCTGCAAAATTTAAAGGGGTACTCCGCCCCTGGTCATCTCATCCCCTATCCAAAGAATAGGGGTTGAAGGGGTACTCCTTTCTGTCTGACCACAGTGCTCTCTGCTGACACCTCTATCCATTTTAGGAACTGTCCAGAGCAGGAGCAAATCCCCATAGCAAACCTATACTGCTATGGAAGTTCCTGAGATGTCAGCAGAGAGCACTGTGGTCAGACAGAAAGGGAATTCAAAAAGAAAATAACTTCCTCTGTAGTATACAGCAGCTGATAAGTACTGGAAGGGTTAAGATTTTTAACTAGAAGTAATTTACAAATCTGTTTAACTTTCTGGCACCAGTTGACTTAAATATTTTTTTTTTCCAGTGGAGTACCCCATTAAGGTGTCTAATCGCAGGTGGGCCCCCCCATGATCTCCGGGCAGCTCCCAGGTGTGGTGTGCCACCGGGAGATTGGCACAAGGGTGTATTGGTGTCTGGGTGTATAACAAGATGTCAGGCTATTTGTTTACAATAAATCTCATTGACGACAGCTTTCTTTATTTTGTGTGAACACTCAGACTCCGCTTCCAAGTTTGGCCCTAGGCACCTGTTGCAACGTTACAATACTTGTGGTGCAATGTTTGTACAATATGTCAGTTCGTTGGCACAAATTAAATCTGAGTTTTGATGCATTAGGAATTATAAATGTTCACCATTGTGTAATTAGGCAACTCTGGATCTTTAAACAGGAACATAGCTTGTTTCACATAACCGGCATCGAAGATTCAGATTGGTGATCCTTCACTGTGTCTAAATACAATATTAGACTAGAGATGTGCTCCTTTGACACTCAACACCTGTTCTTGGGGTACATGCCCCACCAGTTCTCTTTTAACTATGCCCTGCCTGGCACAATAGAATTAAAGTACAGTACTTAGTAATCCAGTCTATTGATTGACTATGTCATATGATTTTGATTCTTCTTATCTAGAAGACCTTGAATGTCACTCAACCCATCTGATGCAATGCTGGAGTCACATCTAAAATGATCACGTGTAAGTCACAAGTTTAATATTACTCTAAATATTCTGGGATGAGGGTTTTCTTAACCCCTTAAGGACCCAGCCAATTTTCAGTGTAGGACCATTTTTGCACATCTGACCACTGTCACTTTAAGCATTAATAACTCTGAGATGCTTTTACCTTTCACTCTGATTTCGAGATTTTGTTTTCGTGACATATTCTACTTTATCTTAATGGTAAAATTTTGTCGATACTTGCATCATTTCTTGGTGAAAAATTACAAAATATGATGAAAGATTTGGAAATGTTGCATTTTTTTTTTACTTTGAAGCTCTCTGCTTGTGAGGAAAATGAATATTCCAAATAAATTATATATTAATTCACATATACAATATGTCTACTTTATGTTGGCACCATAAAGTTGACGTGTTTTTACTTTTGGAAGACATCAGAGGGCTTCAAAGTATAGCAGCAATTTTCCAATTTTTCTCAAAATTTTCAAAATCGAAATTTTTCAGGGACCAGTTCAGTTTTGAAGTGGATTTGAAGGGTCTTCTTATTAGAAATACCCCATAAATGACCCCATTATAAAAAACGGACTCCTCAAAGTATCCAAAATGACATTCAAAAAGTTTGTTAACCCTTTAAGTGTTTCACAGGAATAGCAGCAAAGTGAAGGTAAAAATTCAAAATCTTCATTTTTTACACTGGCACGTTCTTGTAAACCCAGTTTTTGCATTTTTACAAGGGGTAAAAGGAGAGAAATCTTCCTAAAATGTGTAACCCAATTTCTCTTGAGTAAGGAAATACCTCATATGTTACATAGTTA
Organism: Hyla sarda; assembly: GCF_029499605.1. Classification (NCBI taxonomy): domain Eukaryota; kingdom Metazoa; phylum Chordata; class Amphibia; order Anura; family Hylidae; genus Hyla; species Hyla sarda. The sequence continues at coordinate 140,373,357 of NC_079195.1, read as the reverse complement.
CATAGTTAGTACGGTCGAAAAAAGACATATGTCCATCAAGTTCAACCAGGGAATTAAGGGGTAGGGGTGTGGCGCGATATAGGGGAAGGGATGAGATTTTATATTTCTTCATAAGCATTAATCTTATTTTGTTCCAGGAATGTATCTAATCCTGTTTTAAAGCTGTTAATTGTTCCTGCTGTGACCAGTTCCTGAGGTAGACCCTTCCATAAATTCACAGTCCTCACGGTAAAGAAGGCGTATCGCCCCTTGAGACTAAACTTTTTCTTCTCCAGACGGAGGGAGTGCCCCCTCGTCCTTTGGGGGGGTTTAACCTGGAACAGTTTTTCTCCATATTTTTTGTATGGGCCATTAATATACTTATATACGTTTATCATATCCCCCCTTAAACGTCTCTTCTCAAGACTAAACAATTGTAACTCCTTTAATCGCTCCTCATAGCTAAGATGTTCCATGCCCCATATTAGTTTAGTTGCGCGTCTCTGCACCCTTTCCAACTCCGCAGTGTCCCTTTTATGGACAGGTGCCCAAAACTGAACAGCATATTCCAGGTAAGGCCGTACCAATGATTTATAAAGGGGGAGTATTATGTCCCTGTCCCTTGAGTCCATGCCTCTTTTGATACATGACAATATCCTGCCGGCTTTGGAAGCAGCAGCCTGACATTGCATGCTATTCTGTAGTCTGTGATCTACAAGTACACCCAGATCCTTCTCTACCAGTGACTCTGACAGTTTAATCCCCCCTAAGACATACGATGCATGCAGGTTATTAGTACCCAGATGCATAACTTTACATTTATCCACATTGAACCTCATTTGCCAAGTGGATGCCCAGACACTTAGTCTATCCAAGTCATCTTGTAACTTATGCACATCCTCTATAGACTGTACTGTGCTACAAAGCTTGGTGTCATCTGCAAAGATAGAAACAGAGCTGTTAATACCATCCTCTATATCATTGATAAATAAATTAAACAACAGCGGTCCCAGTACTGAACCTTGGGGTACACCACTAATAACCGGGGACCAATCATTGACCAAGTACGAATCATTGACCACCACTCTCTGGGTACGATCCATGAGCCAGTGTTCAATCCAGTTACAAACTAAAATTTCCAAACCCAAAGACCTTAACTTACCTGTCAGACGTCTATGAGGGACAGTATCAAATGCTTTAGCAAAATCCAGAAACACTATATCCACAGCCATTCCTCTGTCAAGGCTTCTACTCACCTCTTCATAAAAGCAAATTAGATTGGTTTGACAACTTCTATCCTTAGTAAACCCATGCTGGCTATCACTTATAATACAATTATCCCCTATGTATTCCTGTATGTAATCCCTTATAAGTCCTTCAAACAATTTACCCACAATGCACGTTAAACTTACCGGTCTATAGTTTCCTGGGGAAGACCTAGAGCCCTTTTTGAAGATTGGCACCACATACGCCTTGCGCCAGTCCCTTGGCACAATACCAGACACCAGAGAATCTCTAAATATCATGAACAGGGGTACAGATATTACTGAACTTACCTCTCTAAGAACTCTTGGGTGTAGTCCATCCGGTCCTGGGGATTTGCTTACATTTATATCACTTAACTTACCTTGTACCATCTCTACATTAAGCCAGTTCAGTACATTACATGATGTGTTACCAGCACTGACCTGGCCAATGTCAGCTCCTTCTTCCATAGTGTATACAGAACTAAAAAACCCATTCAGTAGCTCCGCCTTCTCTTGATCGCCTGTGACAACCTCCCCTTATGTGTATGTCAAGGGTTCTGTGGGTGCACTAGAGGGCTCAGTAGGGAAGGAGTGACAGTGGGATTTTGGAGAGTGAGTTTTTCTGAAAACGTTTTTGGGGGCATGTCACTTTTAAAGGGGTACTCCGGTGAAAAACTTTTTTTTTTTTTTTTTAAATCAACTGGTGCCAGAAAGTTAAACAGATTTGTATATTACTTCTATTAAAAAATCGTAATCCTTCCTGTACTTATTAGCTGCTGAATACTACAGCAGAAATACTTTTCTTTTTGAAACACAGAGCTGTCTGCTAACATCATGAGCACAGTGCTCTCTGCTGACATCTCTGTCCATTTTAGGAACTGTCCAGAACAGCATATGTTTGCTATGGGGATTTCCTTTTACTCTGGACATTTCCTAAAATGGACAGAGATGTCAGAAGAGAGCACTGTGCTCATGATGTCAGCAGACAGCTCTGTGCTTCAAACGGAAAATAATTTCCAATGTAGTATTCAGCAGCTAATAAGTACTGGAAGGATTAAGATTTTTTAATAGAAGTAATTTTCAAATCTGTTTAACTTTCTGGCACCAGTTGATTTAAAAAAAAAAAAAATTTTCACCGGAGTACCCCTTTAACCCCTTAACCTCTTAAGGACCAATGACGTTGTGGAACGTCATGGCACCCTGGGCTTTAAGGACCAATGACGTTCCACAACGTCATGGTCTTTTCCGGTCTCTGCCGCTCGCCGGGCAGAGATCGGAACTGGATGCCTGCTGAAATCCTTCAGCAGGCATCCAGGGCATACGCCGAGGGGGGCCATGTAGGCCCCCCATGTCGGCGATCGCCGCAAATCGCAAGGGAAATCGCCCTTGCGATTTGCGGCGATACCGGGCTGATCGGGTCTCTGGGACCCGACCGCCCGGTAATTTTGCATGATCCCGGCTGTCACAGACAGCCAGGACCATGCTGGAGCCTAGGAGCGAGGTGGCAAGCCTGCCACCTCCTCCGATCCCCTGCGATCTGTCGGTTAGTTAACCGACCAATCGCAGGAGGGGGGGCGGTTACTTCCTCCCGTCCTGCCCGGCCCCTTGAAGTCCGGAGAGGACGGGAGGAAGACCGGAGGACGCGGCGGGGGACGGGGGAGTGCTGGGGACCAGCCCCGGTACTTACCTCGTCCCCGAAGACCCGGATCCAGACGATGAAGACGGCGGCGGAGGAGACAGGTGAGTAGATCTTCAGCCGCGGTCGGGCCCTCTACAGCAATGCACGTCACCGTAAAGCGACATGCATTGCTGTAAAGGGACCCTGTAAACTACAACTCCCAGCATGCCCAGACAGCCCTTGGCGTCTGGGCATGCTGGGAGTTGCAGTTTTGCAACATCTGGAGGTCCACAGTTTGGAGACCACTGTGCCCTTCCAGATGTTGCAAAACTACACATCCTCAGCATGCCCTTACTGTCCAGGCATGCTGGGATTTGTAGTTCTGTAACATCTGGCCCTTCAGATGTTGCAGAACTACAACTCCCAGCATGCCTGGACAGTTTTGGCATACTGGGAGTTGTAGTTTTGCAACATCTGGAAGGGCACAGATTGGGAACCACTGTATTAGTGGTCTGCAAACTGTAGTCCTCCAGATGTTGCAAAACTACAACTCCAAGCATGCTGGGAGTTGTAGTTCGGCAACATCTAGCTCTAAAGATGTTGCCGAACTACTACTCCCAGCATGCCTGAGAATGCTGGGAGTTGTGGTTTTGCAACAACACGAGGCACACTGGTTGGGAAACATTGTCTGTTTCCTAACTCAGTGTTTCCCAACCCGTGTGCCTCCAGCTGTTGCAAAACTATAACTACCAGCATGCACTGATAGACTGTGCATGCTGGGAGTTGTAGTTTTGCAACAGCTGGAGGTCCCCCCCCCCCCCCACTGTGAATGTACAGGGTACATTCACATGGGCAGGGGGCTTACAGTGAGTATCAGGCTGCAAGTTTGCGATGCAGCAAATTTTGCGCGGCAGCTCAAACTCTCTGTAATCCCCCCGCCCGTGTGACTGTACCCTAAAAACACTACACTACACTAACACAAAATAAAATAAAAAGTAAAAAACACTACATATACACATACCCCCTACACAGCCCCCCTCCCCAATAAAAATGAAAAACAACTGGTACGCCACTGTTTCCAAAATGGAGCCTCCAGCTGTTGCAAAACAACAACTCCCAGTATTGCCGGACAGCCGTTGACTGTCCAGGCATGCTGGGAGTTTTGCAACAGCTGGAGGCACCCTGTTTGGGAATCACTGGCATAGAATACCCCTATGTCCACCCCTATGCAAGTCCCTAATTTAGGCCTCAAATGCGCATGGCGCTCTCACTTTGGAGCCCTGTCGTATTTCAAGGCAACAGTTTAGGGTCACATATGGGGTATCGCCGTACTCGGGAGAAATTTCTTAACAAATTTTGGGGGGCTTTTTCTCCTTTCACCCCTCATGAAAAGGTGAAGTTGGGGTCTACACATGCATGTTAGTGTAAAAAAAAAATTTTTTTACACTAACATGCTGGTGTTGCCCCATACTTTTCATTTTGACAAGAGGTAAAAGGGAAAAACGCCCCCCAAAATTTGTAATGCAATTTCTCCCGACTACGGAGATACCCCATATGTGGGCGCAAAGTGCTCTGGGGGCGCACAACAAGGCCCAGAAGGGAGAGTGCACCATGTACATTTGAGGTGATTTGCACAGGGCTGGCTGATTGTTACAGCGGTTTTGACAAACGCAAAAAAAACAAAACCTCACATGTGACCCCATTTCGGAAACTACACCCCTCACGGAATGTAATGAGGGGTGCAGTGAGAATTTACCCCCCACTGGTGTCTGACAGATCTTTGGAACAGTGGGCTGCGCAAATTAAAAATTTTGTACAGCCCACTGTTCCAAAGATCTGACAGACACCAGTGGGGGGTAAATGCTCACTGTACCCCTTGTTACGTTCCTCAAGGGGTTTAGTTTCCAAAATGGTATGCCATGTGGGGGTTATTTTGCTGTCCTGGCACCATAGGGGCTTCCTAAATGCGACATGCCCCCCGAGCAAAATTTGCTCTCAAAAAGCCAAATATGACTCCCTCTCTTATGAGCATTGTAGTTTGCCCGTAGTGCGCTTCAGGTCAATTTATGGGGTACCTTCATACTCATAAGAGATGGGGTTACAAATTTTGGGGGGTATTTTCTGCTATTAACCCTTGCAGAAATGTGAAATTTGGGGGGGAAACACACATTTTAGTGAAAAATTTTTTTTTTTTTACATATGCAAAAGTCGTGAAACCCCTGTGGGGTATTAAGGCTCACTTTATTTCTTGTTACGTTCCTCAAGGGGTCTAGTTTCCAAAATGGTATGCCATGTGGGTATTTTTTGCTGTCCTGGCACCATAGGGGCTTCCTAAATGCGACATGCCCCCGAGCAAAATTTGCTCTCAAAAAGCCAAATATGACTCCTTCTCTTCTGAGCATTGTAGTTCGCCCGTAGTACACTTCAGGTCAACTTATGGGGTACCTCCATACTCAGAAGAGATGGGGTTACAAATTTTGGGGGGTATTTTCTGCTATTAACCCTTGCATACATGTGAAATTTGGGTGGAAACACACATTTTAGTGACATTTTTAAAACATTTTTTTACATATGCAAAAGTCGTGAAACACCTGTGGGGTATTAAGGCTCACTTTATTCCTTGTTACGTTCCTCAAGGGGTCTAGTTTCCAAAATGGTATGCCATGTGGGTATTTTTTCCTGTTCTGGCACCATAGGGGCTTCCTAAATGCAACATGCCCCCCAAAAACCATTTCAGAAAAACATACTCTCCAAAATCCCCTCGTCGCTCCTTCGCTTCTGAGCCCTCTACTGTGCCCGCCGAACACTTTACATAGACATATGAGGTATGTGCTTACTCAAGAGAAATTGGGCTACAAATATAAGTATACATTTTCTCCTTTTACCCCTTGTAAAAATTCAAAAATTGGGTCTACAAGAACATGCAAGTGTAAAAAATGAAGATTGTGAATTTTCTCCTTCACTTTGCTGCTATTCCTGTGAAACACCTAAAGGGTTAAAACGCTGACTGAATGTCATTTTGAATACTTTGGGGGGTGCAGTTTTTATAATGGGGTCATTTATGGGGTATTTCTAATATGAAGACCCTTCAAATCCACTTCAAACCTGAACTGGTCCCTGAAAAATTGTGATTTTGGAAATTTTGTGAAAAATTGGAAAATTGCTGCTGAACTTTGAAGCCCTCTGGTGTCTTCCAAAAGTAAAAAATCGTAAATTTTATGATGCAAACATAAAGTGGACATATTGTATATGTGAAAAAAAAATAATTATTTGGAATATCCATTTTCCTTACAAGCAGAGAGCTTCAAAGTTAGAAAAATTCAAAATTTTCAATTTTTTCATCAAATTTTGGAATTTTTCACTAAGAAACGATACAAGTATCGACAAAATTTTACCAATAGCATAAAGTAGAATATGTCACGAAAAAACAATCTTGGAATCAGAATGATAGGTAAAAGCGTCTTAGAGTTATTAATGCTTAAAGTGACAGTGGTCAGATGTTCAGAAAACGCTCTGGTCCTAAGGTGTAAAATGGCCTGGTCCTTAAGGGGTTAAGGACCCAGCCATTTTACACCTCAGGACCCGGCCATTTTTTTCAATTCTGACCACTGTCACTTTAAACATTAATAACTCTGGAATACTTTTAGTTATCATTCTGATTCCAAGATTGTTTTTTCGTGACATACTCTACTTTAACCCCTTAACGACGCAGGACGTATATTTACGTCCTGCGCCGGCTCCCGCGATATGAAGCGGGATCGCGCCGCGATCCCGCATCATATCGCGTGGGTCCCGGCGCTAATCAACGGCCGGGACCCGCGGCTAATACCACACATCGCCGATCGCGGCGATGTGCGGTATTAACCCTTTAGAAGCGGCGGTCAAAGCTGACCGCCGCTTCTAAAGTGAAAGTGAAAGTGACCCGGCTGCTCAGTCGGGCTGTTCGGGACCGCCGCGGTGAAATCGCGGCGTCCCGAACAGCTGATCGGACACCGGGAGGGCTCTTACCTGCCTCCCCGGTGTCCGATCGACAAATGACTGCTCCGTGCCTGAGATCCAGGCAGGAGCAGTCAAGCGCCGATAATGCTGATCACAGGCGTGTTAATGCACGCCAAAGATCAGCATTAGAGATCAGTGTGTGCAGTGTTATAGGTCCCTATGGGACCTATAACACTGCAAAAAAAAAGTAAAAAAAAAGTGTTAATAAAGGTCATTTAACCCCTTCCCTAATAAAAGTTTGAATCACCCCCCTTTTCCCATAAAAAAAATAAAACAGTGTAAAAAAAATAAAAAATAAACATATGTGGTATCGCCGCGTGCGTAAATGTCCGAACTATAAAAATATTTAATTAATTAAGCCGTACGGTCAATGGCGTACGCGCAAAAAAATTCCAAAGTCCAAAAAAGCGTATTTTGGTCACTTTTTATATCATTAAAAAATGAATAAAAAGTGATCAAAAAGTCCGATCAAAACAAAAATCATACCGAAAAAAACTTCAGATCACGGCGCAAAAAATGAGTCCTCATACCACCCCATACATGGAAAAATAAAAAAGTTATAGGGGTCAGAAGATGACATTTTTAAACGTATAAATTTTCCTGCATGTAGTTATGATTTTTTCCAGAAGTGCGACAAAATCAAACCTATATGAGTAGGGAATCATTTTAACCGTATGGACCTACAGAATAATGATAAGGTGTAATTTTTACCGAAATATGTACTGCGTAGAAACGGAAGCCCCCAAAAGTTACAAAATGGCGTTTTTTTTTCGATTTTGTCGCACAATGATTTTTTTTTCCGTTTCGCCGTGCATTTTTGGGTAAAATGACTAATGTCACTGCAAAGTAGAATTGGCGACGCAAAAAATAAGCCATAATATGGATTTTTAGGTGGAAAATTGAAAGGGTTATGATTTTTAAAAGGTAAGGAGGAAAAAACGAAAGTGCAAAAACGGAAAAACCCTGAGTCCTTAAGGGGTTAACATAGTGGTAAAATTTTGTGGTATCTTGCATCCTTTCTTGGTGAAAAATCCCAAAATTGTATGAAAAATTTGAAAATTTTGCATTTTTCTAACTTTGAAGCTCTCTGCTTGTAAGGAAAATGGATATTCCAAATAATTTTTTTTAATTCACATATACAATATGTCTACTTTATGTTTGCATCATAAAATTTACGTGTTTTTACTTTTGGAAGACACCAGAGGGCTTCAAAGTTCAGCAGCAATTTTCCAATTTTTCACAAAATTTCCAAACTCACAATTTTTCATGGACCAGTTCAGGTTTGAAGTGGATTTGAAGGGTCTTCATATTAGAAATACCCCACAAATGACCCCATTATAAAAACTGCACCCCCCAAAGTATTCAAAATGACATTCAGTCTGCGTTTTAACCCTTTAGGTGTTTCACAGGAATAACAGCAAAGTGAAGGAGAAAATTCACAATCTCCATTTTTTACACTCGCATGTTCTTGTAGACCCAATTTTTGAATTTTTACAAGGGGAAAAAGGAGAAAATGTATACTTATATTTGTAGCCCAATTTCTCTCGAGTAAGCACATACCTCATATGTCTATGTAAAGTGTTCGGCGGGCGCAGTAGAGGGCTCAGAAGCGAAGGAGCGACAAGGGGATTTTGGAGAGTACGTTTTTTTTAAATGGTTTTTGGGGGGCATGTTGCATTTAGGAAGCCCCTATGGTGCCAGAACAGCAAAAATCCCCCACATGGCATATCATTTTGGAAACTAGACCCCTTGAGGTACGTAACAAGAAATAAAGTGAGCCTTAATACCCCACAGGGGTTTCACGACTTTTGCATACGTAAAAAAAAATTAAAAAAAATCACTAAAAGGTGTGTTTCCCCCCCAAATTTCACATTTTTGCAAGGGTTAATAGCAGAAAATACCCCCCAAAATTTGTAACCACATCTCTTCTGAGTATGGAGGTACCCCATAAGTTGACCTGAAGTGCACTACGGGCGAACTACAATGCTCAGAAGAGAAGGAGTCATATTTGGCTTTTTGAGAGCAAATTTTGCTCGGGGGGCATGTCGCATTTAGGAAGCCCATATGGTGCCAGGACAGCAAAATAACCCCCACATGGCATACCATTTTGGAAACTAGACCTTGAGGAACGTAAGAAGGCGTAAAGTGAGCATTTACCCCCCACTGGTGTCTGTCAGATCTTTGGAACAGTGGGCTGTACAACATTTTTAATTTGCACAGCCCACTCTTCCAAAGATCTGTCAGACACCTGTGGGGTGTAAATTCTCACTGCACCCCTCATTACATTCCGTGAGGGGTGTAGTTTCCGAAATGGGGTCACATGTGGGGTTTTGTTTTTTTTGCTTTTGTCAAAACCGCTATAACAATCAGCCAGCCCTGTGCAAATCACCTCAAATGTACATGGCGCACTCTCCCTTCTGGGCCTTGTTGTGCGCCCCCAGAGCAGTTTGCGCCCACATATGGGGTATCTCCGTACTCGGGTGAAATTGCGTTACAAATTTTGGGGGGCGTTTTTCCCCTTTACCTCTTGTCAAAATGAAAAGTATAGGGCAACACCAGCATGTTAGTGTAAAAAGTTTATTTTTTTACACTAACATGCTGGTGTAGACCCCAACTTCACCTTTTCATAAGGGGTGAAAGGAGAAAAAGACCCCCAAGATTTGTTAGTCAATTTCTCCCGAGTACGGCGATACCCCATATGTGGCCCTAAACTGTTGCCTTGAAATACGACAAGGCTCCAAAGTGAGAGCGCCATGTGCATTTGAGGCCTGAATTAGGGATTTGCATAGGGGTGGACATAGGGGTATTCTACGCCAGTGATTCCCAAACAGGGTGCCTCCAGCTGTTGCAAAACTCCCAGCATGCCTGGACAGTCAACGGCTGTCTGGCAATACTGGGAGTTGTTGTTTTGCAACAGCTGGAGGCTCCATTTTGGAAAGAGTGGCGTACCAGGCGTTTTTCATTTTTATTGGGGAGGGAGGGGGGCTGTGTAGGGGTATGTGTATATGTAGTGTTTTTTACTTTTTATTTTATTTTGTGTAAGTGTAGTGTAGTGTTTTTAGGGTACAGTCACATGGGTCGGGGATTACAGCGAGTTTGAGCTGCCGCGCAAAATTTGCTGCATTGCAAACTTGCAGCCCGATACTCACTGTAAGCCCCCTGCCCATGTGAATGTACCCTGTACATTCACAGGGGGGGGGGGGGGGACCTCCAGCTGTTGCAAAACTACTACTCCCAGCATGCCTGAGAATGTTTGGGAGTTGTGGTTTTGCAACAGCTGGAGGACTACAGTTTGCAGACCACTAATACAGTGGTTCCCAATCTGTGCCCTTCCAGATGTTGCAAAACTACAACCCCCAGTATGCCAAAACTGTCCAGGCATGCTGAGAGTTGTAGTTCTGCAACATCTGAAGGGCCAGATGTTACAGAACTACAACTCCCAGCATGCCTGGACAGGAAGGGCATGCTGAGGATGTGTAGTTTTGCAACATCTGGAAGGGCACAGTGGTCCAAAAACTGTGGACCTCCAGATGTTGCAAAACTGCAACTCCCAGCATGCCCAGACGCCAAGGGCTGTCTGGGCATGCTGGGAGTTGTAGTTTACAGGGTCCTATTACAGCAATGCATGTCGCTTTACGGCGACGTGCATTGCTGTAAAGGGCCCGACCGCGGCTGAAGATATACTCACCTGTCGCCGCCGCCGCCATCTTCATCGTCTGGATCCGGGTCTTCAGGGACGAGGTAAGTACCGGGGCCGGTCCCCAGCACTCCCCCGTCCCCTGCCGCGTCCTCCGGTCTTCCTCCCGTCCTCTCCGGACTTTCAGGGGCCGGGCAGGACGGGAGGAAGTAACCGCCCCCCCTCCTGCGATTGGTCGGTTAACTAACCGACAGATCGCAGGGTATAGGAGTAGGTGGCAGGCTTGCCACCTCGCTCCTATACGTTAGCATGGTCCTGGCTGTCTGTGACAGCCGGGATCATGCGAAATTACCGGGCGGTCGGGTCCCAGAGACCCGATCAGCCCGGTATCGCCGCAGATCGCAAGGGCGATTTCCCTTGCGATTTGCGGCGATCGCCGACATGGGGGGCCTACATGGCCCCCCTCGGCGTTTGCCCTGGATGCCTGCTGAAGGATTTCAGCAGGCATCCGGTTCCGATCTCTGCCCGTCGAGCGGCAGAGACCGGAAAATGCCAGGATGTACGGGGACGTCCTGGGTCCTTAAGGCCCAGGGTGCGGGGACGTCCCCGTACATCCTGGGTCCTTAAAAGGTTAAGAAGCCCCTATGGTGCCAGAACAGCAAAAAAACAAAAACAAAAAAACACTTGGCATCAGGGGCGGACACAGACAACAGAGGGCCCCTGTGCAAAGAATGTGCCTGCCCCCCCCCCCCCCCCCCCAAAAAAGTAATATGCCATAAAATTGCACTGCAACTCACATTAATCTGCATTAGGTAGGCAGCAGTTCCCCCACATTAGGTAGCATAGTTTCCTCACATTATGTAGCATATATTCCCCACATTAGGTAGCATTGCATAATTTCCCCACATTAGGTAGCGTAGCATATATTCCCCACATTAGGTAGCATAGCATATATTCCCCACATTAGGTAGCATAGATTCCCCACATAAGGTAGTGTAACCCCAACAAACAAACACACACACACACTCTCACTCACCCACACACTCTTACCTTGCCTGCACTACTTACATCTGCCTGAGAGGACTTCCTGGCAGAGGTGCGCGCTATAAGTGACGTTATCGAACGCTCTGCGCTGGACGTCAGCGTCCAGGTGCTTGCGATGACGTCACTCACCGCACGCACCTCAGCCAGGAAGTCCCCATGGGCAGATGTAAGTAGCAGTTTAGTGACTGGGCAAGACTGGTTTCCCTGTCATATGTGCACTGGCAGGGCTGCCATCAGAAATTTCGGGGCCCCTTACACAACTCAAGGCCTGAGACCCCCCACCGATCACCTTGGTTGAAGTGGTTCTCCAGCTGTTGGAAAGCTAAAACTCCCATCATGTCTGAAGAGCCTCTGGCAATGGGAGTTGTAGTTTTGTAACAGCTGAAGAGACACAGATTGGACACAGTTTTACCCATCATCACTGCAGAACTTACAAGTGACTACAGCTCTGATGGGACAGTCATAAGAACACACAATGATGTCAGTGACCTGAGTGACGTCTTCTGACTTAAGTGATATCTTCTCTGTAATCTTTTCTTCTTCATCTCCTCCAGAGACCAGGTCTTCCTCCAGCTCCATCTTCTCTGCAGAGTCTGACATCCGGACATCATTGGCTCCTCACTTTGTCAGCAGATCCTCATCCTCTGCATGAAGACAATAATCATTATAACCTTGCCAGAAAGTGTAACCTAAATAAAATACTGCCCCACACTGTACCCTGAATATAATCCTGCCACACACTGTACCCTGAATATAATCCTGCCACACACTGTACCCTGAATATAATCCTGCCACACACTGTACCCTGAATATAATACTGCCACACACTGTACCATGAATAAAATACTGCCATACACTGTACCCACTAAATATAATACTGCTATTCACTGTACCTACTAAATATAATACTGCCCCACACTGTACCCTAAATATAATACTGCCAGACACTGTAACCTGAATATAATACTGCTGTACACTGTACCCACTAAATATAATACTGCTATACACTGTATCCACTAAATATAATCCTGCCACACACTGTAACCTGAATATAATACTGCGACACACTGTACCCTGAATATAATACTGCTATACACTGTACCCTGAATATAATAATGCTATACACTGTACCCTGAATATAATACTGCTATACACTGTGCCCACTAAATATAATCCTGCCACACACCGTACCCTGAATATAATACTGCTATACACTGTACCCTGAATATAATACTGCTATACACTGTGCCCACTAAATATAATCCTGCCACACACCGTACTCTGAATATAATACTGCTACACACTGTACCCTGAATATAATACTGCTATACACTGTACTCACTAAATATAATCCTGCCACACACTGTACCCTGAATATAATACTGATATACACTGTACCCACTAAATATAATCCTGCCACACACTATACCCACTAAATATAATACCTCTTATCCTCTGTGTCCTCTCCTCAACACTACTATAACCACCCCTGCACCTCTCCTCATCGCTACTATAACCCCCTGCACCTCTCCTCATCACTACTATAACCCCCCACACCTCTCCTCATCACTACTATAACCCCCCCAGGCACCTCTCATCACTACTATAACCCCCCCACACCTCTCCTCATCACTACTATAACCCCCCACACCCCCTCGCTCCTATACGTTAGCATGGTCCTGGCTGTCTGTGACAGCCGGGATCATGCGAAATTACCGGGCGGTCGGGTCCCAGAGACCCGATCAGCCCGGTATCGCCGCAGATCGCAAGGGCGATTTCCCTTGCGATTTGCGGCGATCGCCGACATGGGGGGCCTACATGGCCCCCCTCGGCGTTTGCCCTGGATGCCTGCTGAAGGATTTCAGCAGGCATCCGGTTCCGATCTCTGCCCGTCGAGCGGCAGAGACCGGAAAATGCCAGGATGTACGGGGACGTCCTGGGTCCTTAAGGCCCAGGGTGCGGGGACGTCCCCGTACATCCTGGGTCCTTAAAAGGTTAAGAAGTCCCTATGGTGCCAGAACAGCAAAAAAACAAAAACAAAAAAACACTTGGCATCAGGGGCGGACACAGACAACAGAGGGCCCCTGTGCAAAGAATGTGCCTGGGCCCCCCCCCCCCCCCCCAAAAAAAGTAATATGCCATAAAATTGCACTGCAACTCACATTAATCTGCATTAGGTAGGCAGCAGTTCCCCCACATTAGGTAGCATAGTTTCCTCACATTATGTAGCATATATTCCCCACATTAGGTAGCATTGCATAATTTCCCCACATTAGGTAGCGTAGCATATATTCCCCACATTAGGTAGCATAGCATATATTCCCCACATTAGGTAGCATAGATTCCCCACATAAGGTAGTGTAGGATAACCCCAACAAACAAACACACACACACACACACACTCTCACTCACCCACACACTCTTACCTTGCCTGCACTACTTACATCTGCCTGAGAGGACTTCCTGGCAGAGGTGCGCGCTATAAGTGACGTTATCGAACGCTCTGCGCTGGACGTCAGCGTCCAGGTGCTTGCGATGACGTCACTCACCGCACGCACCTCAGCCAGGAAGTCCCCATGGGCAGATGTAAGTAGCAGTTTAGTGACTGGGCAAGACTGGTTTCCCTGTCATATGTGCACTGGCAGGGCTGCCATCAGAAATTTCGGGGCCCCTTACACAACTCAAGGCCTGAGACCCCCCACCGATCACCTTGGTTGAAGTGGTTCTCCAGCTGTTGGAAAGCTAAAACTCCCATCATGTCAGAAGAGCCTCTGGCAATGGGAGTTGTAGTTTTGTAACAGCTGAAGAGACACAGATTGGACACAGTTTTACCCATCATCACTGCAGAACTTACAAGTGACTACAGCTCTGATGGGACAGTCATAAGAACACACAATGATGTCAGTGACCTGAGTGACGTCTTCTGACTTAAGTGATATCTTCTCTGTAATCTTTTCTTCTTCATCTCGTCCAGAGACCAGGTCTTCCTCCAGCTCCATCTTCTCTGCAGAGTCTGACATCCGGACATCATTGGCTCCTCACTTTGTCAGCAGATCCTCATCCTCTGCATGAAGACAATAATCATTATAACCTTGCCAGAAAGTGTAACCTAAATAAAATACTGCCCCACACTGTACCCTGAATATAATCCTGCCACACACTGTACCCTGAATATAATCCTGCCACACACTGTACCCTGAATATAATCCTGCCACACACTGTACCCTGAATATAATCCTGCCACACACTGTACCCTGAATATAATACTGCCACACACTGTACCATGAATAAAATACTGCCATACACTGTACCCACTAAATATAATACTGCTATTCACTGTACCTACTAAATATAATACTGCCCCACACTGTACCCTAAATATAATACTGCCAGACACTGTAACCTGAATATAATACTGCTGTACACTGTACCCACTAAATATAATACTGCTATACACTGTATCCACTAAATATAATCCTGCCACACACTGTAACCTGAATATAATACTGCGAAACACTGTACCCTGAATATAATACTGCTATACACTGTACCCTGAATATAATAATGCTATACACTGTACCCTGAATATAATACTGCTATACACTGTGCCCACTAAATATAATCCTGCCACACACCGTACCCTGAATATAATACTGCTATACACTGTACCCTGAATATAATACTGCTATACACTGTGCCCACTAAATATAATCCTGCCACACACCGTACTCTGAATATAATACTGCTACACACTGTACCCTGAATATAATACTGCTATACACTGTACTCACTAAATATAATCCTGCCACACACTGTACCCTGAATATAATACTGATATACACTGTACCCACTAAATATAATCCTGCCACACACTATACCCACTAAATATAATACCTCTTATCCTCTGTGTCCTCTCCTCAACACTACTATAACCACCCCCGCACCTCTCCTCATCGCTACTATAACCCCCTGCACCTCTCCTCATCACTACTATAACCCCCACACCTCTCCTCATCACTACTATAACCCCCCGCACCTCTCCTCATCACTACTATAACCCCCCCAGGCACCTCTCATCACTACTATAACCCCCCTACACCTCTCCTCATCACTACTATAACCCCCCACACCTCTCCTCATCACTATTATAACCCCCCCGCACCTCTCCTTATCACTACTATAACCCCCCCCACACCTCTCCTCATCACTACTATAACCCCCGCACCTCTCCTCATCACTACTATAACCCCCCGCACCTCTCCTCATCACTACTATAACCCCCCACACCTCTCCTCATCACTACTATAACCCCCCCACACCTCTCCTCATCACTACTATAATCCCCCTGCACCTCTCCTCATCACTACTATAACCCCCCCTGCATCTCTCACCACCCCCATAACACCCCCCTGCACCTCTCTTCACCCCCATAACACCCTCCTGCACCTCTTATCACCCCCATAACCCCCCCTGCACCTCTCATCACCCCATAACACCCCCCCTCTCATCACCCCCATAACACCCCCTGCACCTCTCATCACCCCCATAACACCCCCTGCACCTCTCATCACTCCCATAACCCCCCTGCATCTCTCATCACCCCCATAACCCCCCTGCATCTCTCATCACTCCCATAACCCCCCCTGCATCTCTCATCACCCCCATAACCCCCCTATCATCACCCCCATAACCCCCCTGCATCTCTCATCACCCCCATAACCCCCCCTGCATCTCTCATCACCCCCATAACCCCCCTGCATCTCTCATCACCCCCATAACCCCCCCTCTCATCACCCCCATAACACCCCCCTGCACCTCTCATCACTCCCATAACCCCCCCTGCATCTCTCATCACCCCCATAACCCCCCTCTCATCACCCCCATAACCCCCCTGCATCTCTCATCACCCCCATAACCCCCCTGCATCTCTCATCACCACCATAACCCCCCTGCATCTCTCATCACCCCCATAACCCCCCTCTCATCACCCCCATAACACCCCCCTGCACCTCTCATCACCCCATAACCCCCCTGCACCTCTCATCACCCCCATAACCTCCCCATGCACCTCTCATCACCCCCATAACACCCCCCTGCACCTCTCATCACCCCCATAACACCCCCCTGCACCTCTCATCACCCCCATAACACCCCCCTGCACCTCTCATCACCCCCATAACCCCCCTGCACCTCTCATCACCCCCATAACCTCCCCATGCACCTCTCATCACCCCCATAACCTCCCCATGCACCTCTCATCACCCCCATAACCTCCCCATGCACCTCTCATCACCCCCATAACCTCCCCATGCACCTCTCATCACCCCCATAACCCCCCCTGCATCTCTCATCACCCCCATAACCCCCCTGCATCTCTCATCACCCCCATAACCCCCCCCCCTCTCATCACCCCCATAACCCCCCCTGCACCTCTCATCACTCCCATAACCCCCCCTGCATCTCTCATCACCCCCATAACCCCCCTCTCATCACTCCCATAACCCCCCTGCATCTCTCAGCACCCCCATAACCCCCCCTGCATCTCTCATCACCCCCATAACCCCCCTGCATCTCTCATCACCCCCATAACCCCCCTCTCATCACCCCCATAACACGCCCCTGCACCTCTCATCACCCCCATAACCCCCATGCACCTCTCATAACCCCCATAACCTCCCCATGCACCTCTCATCACCCCAATAACACCCCCCTGCACCTCTCATCACCCCCATAACACCCCCTGCACCTCTCATCACCCCCATAACACCCCCCTGCACCTCTCATCACCCCCATAACCCCCCTGCACCTCTCATCACCCCCATAACCTCCCCATGCACCTCTCATCACCCCCATAACCTCCCCATGCACCTCTCATCACCCCCATAACCTCCCCATGCACCTCTCATCACCCCCATAACCTCCCCATGCACCTCTCATCACCCCCATAACACCCCCTGCACCTCTCATCACCCCTATAACACCCCAAGCACCTGTTCCCCTGCACCTCTCATCACCATTGTAGTCTGCAAACAACATAGCCCCCATCCAACTCCCCCCCCCCCCCCCGTTCACTTACCCTGCCGGGGTTCGGTGCAGCTGCTGCTCCTGTCACAGTGTTCCACTGCACGGGGAGGATCCGTCGGGAGGCTGCTGGACTGGAGATCGCGCCGGGACAGGTCAGGTGACTGGAGTAGACGTGCGTGCCTGCGCGGGGCACGTCGGCTCCCATCAGCCCCTGGCCTGTCCGGCCCTGCAATACTTCTTAAGGCCCGGTCTATGAGGCCCGGTCATAGTTCTGACAGGTACCCAGCCAGGAGTCAGTGAGTGACAGTCGCAGTCACTCACTGACTAGCCGGAAAAAAAAAAGTACAGGGACGTCCGGGCCTCCCTGAAGCTCCGGGCCCCATACAACTGTATGGGTTTACCCCCTGATGTTGGCCCTGTGCACTGGG
The DNA here is from genome assembly GCF_029499605.1 of Hyla sarda. Classification (NCBI taxonomy): domain Eukaryota; kingdom Metazoa; phylum Chordata; class Amphibia; order Anura; family Hylidae; genus Hyla; species Hyla sarda. The sequence goes on along the minus strand of NC_079195.1, from coordinate 140,355,381 downwards.
TAGGACCGGCCCAGCGTGTGAGGGCGGGCCCCCTCACACGCTGGGCCCCTGTGCAGCTGAACCTGCTGCACAGGCGATATGTCCGCCCCTGCTTGGCATACTATTTTGGAAACTACACCCCTTAAGGAACGTAACAAGGGGTACAACAGCTTTAACACCCCACAGGTGTTTGACGACTTTTCATTAAAGTTGGATGTGTAAATGATTTTTTTTTTTTTTCACTAAAATGCTAGTTTTCCCCCAAATTTTAAATTTTTACAAGGGGTAATAGGAGAAAATGCCTCCCAAAATTTGTAACCCCATTTCTTCTGAGTATGGAAATACCCTTTGTGTGGACGTCAAGTGCTCTGCTGGCGCACCACAATGCTCAGAAGAGAAGGAATCATATTTGGCTTTTGGAAAGCAAGTTTTGCTGAAATGGTTTTTGGGGGGCATGTCTTATTTAGGAAGCCCCTATAGTACCAGAACCGCAAAAAAAAAACTACATGGCATACTATTTTGGAAACGATACCCCTCAAGTAACGTAACAAGGGTTATAGTGAGCCTTAACACCCCACTAAAATGCTGCTTTTTACCCAAATGTTACATTTTTACAAAGAGAAAGGAGAAAATTCCCCCCAAAATTTGTAACCCCATTTCTTCTGAGTATGGAAATACCCCATGTGGTGACATCAAGTGCTCTGCTGGTGAACTACAATGCTCAGAAGAGGAGGAGCGCCATTGAGCTTTTGGAAAGTGAATTTGTTTGGAATGTAAGTCAGGGGCCATGTGCGTTTACAAAGCCCCCCGTGGCGCCAGAAGAGTGGACCCTCCCCACATGTGACCCCATTTTGGAAACTACACCCCTCACAGAATTAAATAAGGGGTGCAGTGAGTATAAACTGGTGCCCCACAGATGTCTGACAGTTCTTTGGAACAGTGGGCTGTGCAAATGAAAAATTACATTTTTCATTTTCACGGACCACTATTCCAAAAATCTGTCAGACACCTGTGGGGCGTAGATTCTCACTGCACCCCTTATTACATTACATGAGGGGTGTAGTTTCCAAAATGGGGTCACATGTGGGGGGGGGGGGTCCATTGTTCTGGCACTGTGGGGGCTTTGTAAACACACATGGCCTTCAATTCTGGACAAATTTTCTCTTCAAAAGCCCAATGGCGCTCGTTCTCTTCTGAGCATTGTAGTTTGCCAGCAGAGCACTTTACATCCACATACGGTATATGTTTTTACTCAGAAGAAATATTACAAATTTTGGGGGGCTTTTTCCTATTTATCCCTTGTGAAAATGAAAAATTTAGGGTAACACCAACATTTTAGTGAAAAACTTTTTTTTTTTTCATTTTCCCATCCAATTTGAATGAAAATTCTCCAAACACCTGTGGGGTGTTAAGGCTCACTAAACCCATTGTTACATTCCATGAGGGGTGTAGTTTCCAAAATGGGGTCACATGTGGGTATTTATTTTTTTGCGTTTATGTCAGTACTGCTGTAAAATCAGCCACCCCTGTGCAAATCACCAATTTAGGCCTCAAATGTACATAGTGCACTCTCACTCCCGAGCCTTGTTGTGCGCCCGCAGAGCATTTTACGCCCACATATGGGGTATTTCCGTACTCAGGAGAAATTGTGTTACAAATTTTGGGGGTCTTTTTTTCCCTTTTACGGCTTGTGAAAATAGAAAGTATGGGGCAACACCAGCATGTTAGTGTAAAAAAAAAAAAAATTTTTTTACACTAACAGGCTGGTATAGCCCCCAACTTTTCCTTTTCATAAGGGGTAAAAGGAGAAAAAGCCCCCCAAAATTTGTAGTGCAATTTCTCCCGAGTACGGAAATACCCCATATGTGGCCCTAAACTGTTTCCTTGAAATACGACAGGACTCAGAAGTGAGAGAGCGCCTTGCGCATTTGAGGACTAAATTAGGGATTGCATAGGGGTGGACATAGGGGTATTCTACGCCAGTGATTCCCAAACAGGGGGCCTCCAGCTGTTGCTAAACTCCCAGCATGCCTGGACAGTCAGTGGTTGTCCCGAAATGCTGGGAGTTGTTGTTTTGCAACAGCTGGAGGCTCTGTTTTGGAAACACTGCCGCACAATACGTTTTTCATTTTTATTTGGGGCGACAGTGTAAGGGGTTGTATATGTTGTGTTTTACCCTTTATTATGTGTTAATGTTGTGTAGTTTAGTGTTTAGCTGGGATTTGCAGTTTTGCAACATCTGGAGGGCTACAGTTTAGAGACTACTGCACAGTGATCTCCAAACTGTGGCCCTCCAGATGTTGGAAAACTAAAAATCCCAGCATGCCTAGACAGCAAACTGCTGTGTGGGCATGCTAGGAGTTGTAGTTTTTCAAGATCTACTTACATAGGTTTGATTTTGTCGTACTTCTGAACAAAATCATAACTTCATGCAGGAAAATGTATACGTTTAAAATTGTCATATTCTGACCCCCATAACTTTTTATTTTACCGCGTATGGGGCAGTATGAGAGCTAATTTTTTGCGCCGTGATCTGAAGTTTTTAGAGGTACCCTTTTTGTATTGATCGGACTTGTTGATCACTTTTTATTCATTTTTTAATGATATAAAAAGTGACCAAAAGGGGGGCGCGGCTTGGCTCGCCGAGGATGCACAGCGCGGCGTGAGAGCTCCAGCAGGGCCACCGGCATCTAGGGCAAGATTTACTGCTATGGGAGGCAGGAGAAGCCATAAATCCAAGAAAGCAACTGCTCCTGACCGTGGGGATCCGTCAAAAGGCATAGTGACTTACTTTGCAGCCGTACACCCCTCATCTCGATCAGCGCGGCCTTCCCCTGCACGGCGGCCATTACCTCCGGAACCTACCCCTTCTCTTCCAGTGGAGCCAGCGCTGTCGTCGGACGGGAGAGACATGGAGACCCCTCGCCCTTTGCACACGAAGCCGCAGTGTGCGCTAGCACCTGGAGAGCTGACACACCACCCTCAAGTACCGGGCGCTGCCCTCAGCGCCTCAGCACCTTCCTCCGAGTCTGTGGAGCGACAGAGCAGGTATGGGACTGAGGGGACTGCTACGGCCCCGACACTACCTCCCGGGCCACAACATGTGATCGGCAACTCCCTAGCACCGCAGACATTGCTCAGATCTGCCTCCCCTTCCCTACCTCTCCAGACCTCGGCACTTAAATCTGGGAGCCAACAACACCAGCCACACAGCCAGCAACTTGCTGTTGTGCAGAGGGCCACTGCCATGGACCCTGCAGGTTCCTCCTTGCCTCCATTGATAAGACATACTGCTCCCTCCTCTCCACATGTATCCCCCACCTCACAGGCCCCACAGTCTCATTGTGCCACAGGGGCCACCTATGCTACAGGTGTGACTTCCACAGTGCCACCATCCACTGAAAAAAGACCAAGAGAAGCTGCTGTATACCGCCAGCATCCCACAGCCTCCGACTCCACTAATGCTCATATGGAACCCCGGTCCACTGACATCCCACCCACTGCGCCAGTCCAGGGCCCGCCGGCCCGAGATGTGACGGACTGGTCGGTGACCATGGACTATGACTCTGCCGAGGGCTCACAGGACTCTGCAGCAGACAGCGATCCCCCTCACTATTGGGGTGCCAGCCCACCGGCAAAGAAAACCTTGTTCAAGACTCCACGCAAATTGAATCCTTCCTGTACCTCGAGACAAGACAACTCCTCCTCTGATGACACCCCAACTGAGTCAAGGAGATCGCAGCGACGTCCATGTGTTTCAGACCGTCCATTCACTTCACCTAATGCACCACTAGGTGCTTCACTACCTTCGCCTGAGGCGGCCACCAACACCCTTAAGAATTTCCCTGAGCTGCAAGCACTGCTGGCCCTATTGCCTACTAAAAATGATCTACACTCCCTGTCCTCAGACCTCCGCAAAGCATGGCGCCAGGACTTGCAACCAGTTAAGGAAGAGGTCGCTCAACTACAACACAAAGTGCAGGACCTGGAAGAGTTCCGTTCTTCCATCGCCGCCCAGGTACATTCTCTAAATGATAGCACAAAAGCTCTTTACATCCAGCAATCCACAATGATAGATCACCTAGATGATCTAGATAACAGAAACAGAAGGAATAACCTGAGAATCAAAGGTCTCCCTGAGTCAGTCCTTCCACAAGATTTACCAGATACCCTACAATGGCTCTTTAATGAAATCATTCAAAAGCCTCCGGATTCCAAAATAGAACTGGACAGAGCTCACAGAGCCCTTAAAGCCAAGAACCCTGATCCGACAAAACCCCGTTGTGTTATCTGTCGTGTTCATCATTACCTGCTGAAAGAGGAAATCCTGCGCAAAGCAAGAAATTTGAAACACCTGACCTATAACGGATCCCCCGTGCACCTCTATCCGGACCTCTCTCTCAGGACCCTCAAACTGAGGGCGACACTCAAACCGCTTCTAGGTCTATTGCAAAATGCACAAATTACCTATCGCTGGGGCTTCCCGTTCTCCCTCACAGCGAGACATGATCGTACCTCCGCGACCCTCAGAAGACCAGAGGACTTGCCGGCTTTCCTAGCTACATTTAAACTCCAGCAAATACCCTTACCGGAATGGACTGCCTTATTTTTGCCATCTACCTGGCCACGTGTCTCACCTACGACTCATCATACAAGACACACGATGGACTCTGGCCTCCTGAGCCGCAATGCCCGACCCACTCGACCTTCAAGTCAACGCCCCGAGACCTGACCTGCTATAAATACTTCTCAACGTTGACAACTGTACTTGTCGCAGACGTCTCTGTGTCGGATGATCCTGTTCTCCCTCAGGACTGTGATTGCATCACCCGCTGCACGCCTTTTAGGCCTGTTACTCATTTTTTCTCATAAATTTGTTCGGACTGTTGGTTGCTGCACTTCCTAAGGACGCATCACTATAGCGTCCTTCCAATCTACATATTCATTATTTGGATTTGTAACACACTTTGGTTTGTATTTCTACTCCTGCCTCCCTTCTCCTCTTCAGACAGCGTGATAGTTTATTAGTTTGTTAACTGATTATAATCCTAGTTGATACTATTATATATGCCTGCCCTCCATGCGTTGACCTAGTTATTTAGAATATGTCAAGGCCCTGTAGCTATACCCTATCGATTGTCTGGATGCTTTGTCTTTTGCTCCAGACCATTGATACGAACCTCTCCCTCCTGGACGATCCTTCCATGTATACCCCCACTAGTGCCATGATTGGGCTGGACCCAATCCTTATTATGACCATTAAGGTCTCTACTTAGGTCCCTTGCTCCCATTCTCTTATGGAAGCCCTCTTCCTCTCCCCACCCTTTCTATACCTCACACCTTCTCCTAACATTAATTACTTTCTCCTTGTTTTCTAGGACTGCATATCTTCACCCTCTGCTGGCCTGCGAACTGGACACCCTGGACCCCTTTACTGCGCCCGGTGAGAATAATCCACGCACCTTACACCACCATGGCAGCTGACATTAGGCTGACTACCCTGAATATTCAGGGTTTTAATACCCTGGAGAAGCGAGCACAAATCCTCTATTCATTTCACAAACAAAGAACACATATAGTGGCTCTACAAGAAACACACTTTAAGACGGGACACACCCCCACTATCTCTACCAAGTACTATACCTCCTGGATCCATAGCACCAACCCTGACTCCCGGTCTAAGGGGGTCTCCCTCGCCTTCCACAAATCTCTACCCATTAAATTGCTCTCTTCCCTGCCTGACCCAAATGCTAGATTTGTCTTTGTCAACTGTGAAATCTCCAATCACCTCCTTACTATAGCGTCCATATATGCCCCTAACAGAAACCAGGTTCCCTTCCTAATACGGACGATAAAGGCCTTATCTGCATTTGCTACTGGCCCTATCCTCCTATGTGGTGACTTTAATCTTCCCCTGTTCCCCAGAATGGACACCTCCACGGGCTCTTCCCTCCTCTCCCACAACAAACTAAAAGCTCTGAGAAAAATGCTCCATTCCATGCAGCTCAGTGACACGTGGAGATCCTACCATCCGCATACCAGAGATTACTCTTTCTACTCCTTTCCGCTGCAAACTTATAGTCGAATTGACTACATATTTTGCCCCCACCATCTGTTACCAGCCATCACCTCAACGTCCATAGGCATCAGGCTGCTTTCTGACCATGCTCCTATCTCCTGTACGCTGACGCTTCCTTCTCTGTCGGTTCCCCGATCCAATTGGAGGCTAAATGAATCCTTACTTGGGGATCAATTGTGCCTTCAAGAAATCAAGGACTCTATCCTAAACTTTATAAATGATCACGCCTCTGACGACTCCTCTCCTCTGACTAAATGGGAGGCACTGAAATGTGTCCTCAGAGGCGTGTTGATCAAACATGGGTCCCGACTGAAGAGGGAGGCGGCAGCGAAACTGTCCGGTCTCTACCGCACACTACAGATATTAGAGACACAACATAAGCAGTCCCAATTAGATTCGGTAATGCGTGAACTCATTCATACCCGCAGTGAGATCCTAGAGCAACTCTCCTCAAAACATAGATATTATAAACAAATTACGGGTCGCCTTTTCTATGAATGGAGCAACAAATCTGGCAAACTCTTAGCCTCAGCTCTCAAAGAAAAGAAGTCCTCTTTATTTATCTCCTCCATCAAGTCCAAAGCTAATGCGATATGCACCCTAACACCAGACATCCTTGCAGCCTTCCACCAATATTACACCGACCTATACAACCAACAGCACCCCCAGACATCTTCCTCACCCGAACATACCTCCGTCTCACTATCCCAATACATAGCCGACACTGCACTTCCTCGATTAGACCACTCCACTATACAGCATCTAGAAGCCCCATTCACATCTGAGGAATTGAAGGCGGTCATCTCATCCACGCCTTCCGGCAAAAGCCCTGGGCCTGATGGCTACACGGCTAAGTTTTATAAAATGCTCCGACCTGAGCTTTCTCAAATGCTATTGGCCGCCTTCAATTCCATATCCGGGGACTCACCACCCTCCCACTCATTCCTGAAGGCGTATGTGACCGTCATCCCGAAGGAGGGTAGAGATCCCCTATTGTGCTCTAGTTACCGCCCTATATCCCTCATCAACTCAGACACGAAATTGTTTGCTAAACTCATAGCCCACAGACTCTCCCCATACATGAGCTCCCTAGTCCACCCGGACCAAGTTGGCTTTATACCGAATAGGGAGGCGAGAGACAATACTCTTCGCACTTTCTCCCTGATACATCATGCTCGCAGAACTAATGCTCCTATATTTCTCCTCTCCTTTGATGCCGAGAAGGCTTTTGACCGGGTGGACTGGGGATTTCTCTCGGCCACACTTTCACAAATAGGACTAGGTAGAACAATGCTCTCTAGGATAATGGCCCTATATACTGGACCACAAGCCCAAATTAGAATTAATGGTGGGTTGTCCCGACCTTTTGATATTTGCAATGGCACCCGCCAGGGATGCCCCTTATCTCCTCTCCTGTTCGTACTTTGTATGGAGCGTCTATTGATTGCTATTAGACAGCAACCTGACATTAAGGTGATCTCCATGGGGGCGGGCCATAGCAAGTGCGCAGCTTTCGCGGACGACCTATTATTATATTTATCTTCCCCACTCACCTCTCTCCCCTCTCTCATGCAAACGATTCACCAATACTCCTATTATAGCAAATATAAACTGAACCCCTCCAAATGTGAGGCCCTCAACATCTCCCTGCCGATGTCGTTAGTGGATCATCTCCGCTCCTCCTACCCCTTCAAATGGAAGACCTCCTCACTTACTTACCTAGGGATCCAGGTCCCCTCAAACTTATCAGACACATATCGCCTCAACTTCCCTCCCCTCATTCGAGTCCTGAAACAGGACCTGACTAGGTGGGAGAGAAGGGGTTTCTCCTGGCTGGGGAGAGTCAATGTTTTCAAAATGAATATTCTCCCCCGCTTGCTGTATCTTTTCTCCTGTATACCTCTCCATATTCCACGCGCTTTCTTCAGAGAGATCTCTTCGCTCCAGAAGGACTTTATCGGGGCGGGAAAGCACCCGAGGTTAGCCAAGCGGATTCTTATGCGAAAAAAGACAGCGGGCGGATTAGCTGCCCCAGGTGCCCTTTCCTACTACCTTGCAGCTGTCCTTTCAAGAGTTCTGGACTGCAGTCGGCAAAACACACGCAAACAGTGGGTGGAAGTGGAGAATCACACGGTGGGCTGTAATTTAAAGGCCTACATATGGTGCTCTCCTCCTACCTCCTCACTTCTTCCCCCCCTGATAAGACCCCCAGTCCTCTCTTCTATTCTCCACTCACGTAAATCACATCTATCGCGTCTAGACCTATTTCATCCTAACGGCCCTCTGACGCCTCTATTTGGCAACCCTCTGTTCCCACCGGCGCTATCCAGCTCCCACTTCCTATCCTTCCATAAAAGTCAGGGTACCACATTCCATCATCTCCTTGATCAATCGACCCTTAAACCTCTCCGTGACCTGATACCTGACCCATCCAACTCTGCTAGGTACTCCTTCCAATATCTCCAGGTACAACATTTCTATTTCAAACACAAGCACACCCTGCAACTACATCGACCTCTTACACGATTCGAGAAATTGTGTCTCACCCCTAACGCTCTAACACACACAATTAGCCTCCTATACTCCCTGATTCTTGAGGAATCCACCAACCACCTTCTCCCATTCAGGGCTGGCTGGGAGAAAGACCTGGGCCATCCCATCCCGGATGCTGATTGGACCATGGCTCTCTCTAAATGTCATAAATCATCCATCTCTTGCAAAGCTCAGGAAACTAACTACAAGATCCTGACGAGATGGTATCGCGTCCCGGCCTTATTGGCCACATACTACCCCGGGGTTCCTGATACGTGTTGGAGGTGTAACCAGTCTAAAGGCACCATGCTACACATCTGGTTGACATGCCCACCGCTTCTTGCTTTTTGGAATACGGTTCTTGATGTCATGTTCCATATCACCTCGGTCCGGCTCCCACCCAGCCCTGAGATCACCCTCCTCTCCATCCTGCCCACCTCCACTCCTTCAGCCTACTCCAAACTTCTTACCTTTCTCTTACTAGCAGCGAGATCGACTATCCCAAGGCTGTGGAAAAACACCACCCCACCCTCTATCACATCCTGGCTGCAAGAAGTGTCTCATATCCATAGGATGGAGGAACTAACAGCCGATACAAACAATCGACATGCCCGATACTTGGCAACATGGAGCCCGTGGACTACATTCCTAAACTCCCTGGACTTTTTGAATTTGCGCTTATCCCAATGATCCCACTTACTCCTTCTCCCACATACCATACCTTGCTTCTCCCCATTCCCATGACCTCGCTCTTCACTTCCACAGAATCACAATAACGATAATTGAGAACACTGTGCCGGGTGCTTTGGGGGTCCGGGAACCGTCTTGTTTGCAGGTAAGCCTCTTGTGTCATAGTGCTTTTTTCTCCATCATCCCTCCCTTCTTTCCCCACTTTTTTTTCTTCCTTTCTGTATCCTCTTCCCCCTCCTCTCTGCTCTTACTCTTAACATGCGCTCCAGTTGCAAACATCAGCTCTAACGCACTGAGTAGTTATCTCTTTCCTGCCCCAACTTTAGCTCCTGTCTTGTTGGACCCGTCGGTGTTCTTCATGACAGATACTCTTTTTCTTCCGTAAGGTCCCCCCCCTCAGACATTGATTGACCACTTTTGCCACGGCCTAGCATAGTTGGGCGAATCTTAGTTCTGTGCTTTTTGCCCATTTCACTTTAAGCAAACTTAACTACTCGACACGCCACATACGTGGTATGTCATTGACCTTTTAAGCAGCTGACGCACATACATTGTTGGGAAACCCTTGTTTCCCCTGTTTTATATAAATTGCTTTGAACCTATGTTGAATAACTGTGCCTTCTGTTTTGTACACTTCTGGAAAACTTTTAAATAAAAATTTTTGAATTTGAAAAAAAAAAGTGACCAAAAATGCACTATTTTGGACTTTAAATTTTTTTGCGCTTACGCCATTGACCGTGAGGTTTAATTAATTATATATTTTTATAATTCGGACATTTCCGCACGCGGTGATACCACATATTTTTATTAGGGGAGGGGTTAAATGATCTTTATTCACTTTTTTTTTCCACTTTATTTTTTGCAGTGTTATAGCTCCCATAGGGACCTATAACACTGCACACACTGATCTTTCACATTGATCACTGGTTTCTCATAGGAAACCAGTGATCGATGATTCTGCCGCTTGACTGCTCATGCCTGGATCTCAGGCACTGAGCAGTCATTCGGCGATCGGGCACCAGGATAGGTTTGCTATGGGGATTTGCTCCTACTCTGGACAGTTCCTGACATGGACAGAGGTGTCAGCAGAGAGCACTTTGGTCAGACAGAAAAGAAATTCAAAAAGAAAAGAACTTCTGTAGTATACAGGAGCTAAAATGTCCTGGAAGGAATACGATTTTTAAATAGAAGCAGTTTACAAATCTGTTTCACTTTCTGGCACCATTTGATTTTGATAAAAATACATTTCCACTGGAGTACCCCTTTAAGCCCAGCATTTGCTAGATAGAGGATCATTGTAATAATAAGTTTGTGTTTACACGTTTAGGTTTATCCTTAATACAATGCTGGGAGCACATAAATTGAGGACATGTAAAAAGGAAAGGCTGAGATTTTTTATATCATGTACCCAGCAAGTTGACGTGCTGGGAATGTAAAATCCTATGTAATTGGCCCGTAGCCAGAATCCCCAGGCCATTACAGCCTGGTAATTTATTATGAGGACACTAGGTGGAGCCCTAAATTAATTCAGACTGAGCCAGTCTTGTCTTATAATGAGTAGACCTGCTGCAGTATACTGTATGGGGGGAATTTGTCATTGTATATAGAGCTATTTTGTGTCTGTTTTTTTGCATCTTTTTTTGGCGCAAATTTTGATAGAACTTTTCATCCCCATGTCTATGGATAATTCTACAATAGAGCATTTTCTACTGTAGAATAAATTTACTAACTGCGTTGTTGTTTTTTTGCACAAAAAAAATGCGCAAACGGCATTTTCTTGCGCAAATATACACCACCTCGGAGAACACGTACCAAAAGTTTCTATTTTGGCACAGTAAGGACTGCTACTCCCATCATGTGACAGACTCTGCCCATGATGGGAGTTGTAGTCCAGGGGCTGAGGTGCAGATCACACCGGGTCATTCTCTAGAGACCCGCTGAGACCCGCATTTATTAACTGTAAAAGTCGGCAGTACAAGCGCTACACTGCGCTGTCACCGGCTCATGTATACACTGTCATAATTCATAATCCCCGCCGCCGGGTGAGGGGAGCTCTGATTGGTGGATAGCTATTAAGCAATCAGAGCTCCCTCTCCCGGCGAGGATTATGAGTTATAAGAGCTGTATATAGGAGTCGGTGGGCAGTGCAGTGTAGACGCATGTACCGCCGGCTTCTATAGTTAATAAATGCGGATCGCAGCAGGTTACTGGAGAATGATCTGCTGCGATCTGCCCCTCTGTCCATGATGGGAGTAGTTGTAGTACCGCAATGCTGTGGGATGGCACTTGCATATCCCCCGGCTGCGGGACATTTAAAACTACTACTCCCATCATGGACAGACTCTGCCCATGATGGGAGTTGTAGTCCGGGGGTTGAGGTGCAGATCGCACCGGGTCATTCTCCAGTGACCCGCTGCGATCCACATTTATTAACTATAGAAGTCGGCGGTACCTGCGGCTACATCGCGCTGCCACCGGCTTCTATAATACAACTGTCATAATTCATAATCGCCGCCGCCGGCAGAGGAGAGCTCTGATTGGTCAATAGCTATCCACCAATCAGAGCTCCCGTCTCCCGGCGGGGATTATGAATTATGACAGTGTACTGTATATAGAAGCTGGTGGCAGCGCGATGTAGCCGCATGTACCACCACCTTTTTAATTTAAATGCAGATCGCAGCAAATCATTCTGGAGATCTGCTGCGACCCGTGTTTATAAACGGCATTCAGTTAACCCGGCGATGCGCGGCATTGCACGGGTTAACTGGCAGAAGCCCTGCTGTTTCCAGCAGGGGACAACTTCTGCAACACCCCCCAGGACCATCTGTCGATGGTCCTGGTCAGCGATCACTGTGATTGGTCCCTGTGGACCAATCACAGTGAATGAGCTGACTGGGGGGTAAAGTTCATTTCCCCTGCTCTGCCCGCCGCTAGAAGTCCGGGCACAGCAGGTGAAGATGACGCCAAGAGCTGCGGCGGGGACCGCGGCACTTACCGAACAGCTGGAGGAACACGGGTTGGCGGCGCCGGGTAAGTGGAGGCGGCGGCGGCATCTGCATCAGAGGCAGCAGTGAAGCTCTTCACTACTGCTCCTGATAGTTTAAAAACTACAACTCCCAGCATGCCTAGACAGCCTTTGGCTGTCTGGGCATGCTGGGAGTTGTAGTTTTGCAACATCTGGAGGGCCGCAGTTTGGAGACCACTGTACAGTGGTCTCCAATCTGTGCTCTTCCAGATGTTGCAAAACTACAACTCCCAGCATGCCCAGACAGACCAGGCATGCTGGAAGTTGTAGTTTTGTAACATTGGTCCTTCAGATGTTGCCAAACTACAATTTCCAGCATGCCTTGGCAGTCTGGACATGCTGAGAGTTGCAGTTTTGCAACATCTGGAGGACTACGGTTTGGACACCACTACACAGTGGTCTCCAAACTGTTTTCCTCCAGTTGTTGCAAAACTACGACTCTCAGCATGCCCTTCGGCTGCCTGGGCATGCTGGGAGTTGTAGTTTTGCAACTACTGGAGGCACACTGGTTGGGAAACATTGTCTGTTTCCTAACTCAGTGTTTCCCTACATGTGCGCCTCCAGCTGTTGCAAAACTATAACTCCCAGCATGCACTGACAAACCGTACATGCTGGGAGTTTTGCAACAGCTGGAGGTACACGGGTTGGGAAACACTGAGTTAAGTAACAAACTCTCAGTGTTTTGCAACCAGTGTGCCTCCTGCTGTTGCTTAACTACAGCCCCCCATGAAGGGAGTTGTAGTTTAGCAAAAATTGGAGGCTCCCTGTTTAGGAACACACTGCATTATGTGCGCTCTTCCCAGTGGAGAGCGCAAAAAAATTTACTAACCCATATTTCTTGTTTTTCTTTTCTTCTCATTTCAGATACATGAATGCGGAGGACCACGTCGGATTCGGTGGACTGCGACGATGACCAGCGTTTTTTTTTTTATTTCAATAAAATGGTTAACAAGTGCTGTGGGGGAGTGTTTTTTTAAATAAATTTTTTTTCAATGTGTCCGTGTTTTTTATAATTGAATTTTCAGGCTTAGTAGTGGAAGCTATCTTATAGACTGAATTCATTACTAGGCCGGGGCTTAGCGTTAAGCCCCAAAAACAGCTAGCGTTAACTTCCAATTATTACCCCGGTACCCACCGGCACAGGGGTGCCGTGAAGAGCCGATACCAACAGGCCCGGAGCGTCAAAAATGGCGCTCCTGGGCCTAGGCGGTAACAGGTCCTCGCCCACCCTGGTAACGTCAGGCTGTTGCTGCTTGGTTTGTATCTGGCTGATACTGAAAATAGGGGGAACCCTATGCGTTTTTTTTTATAAATAAATGAAAAAAAAAAGGGTGTGGTTCCCTCAATTTAACTGTATCTGCCAGATACCAAGCAGCCTTACGCTACAAGGGTGGGCGACCATTGTTACTGGCCCTCCCCAGCCTAAATAACGCCTAAGCCCAGGAGTGCCATTTTTGCCTGTTGGTATCGGCTCTTCCCGGCACCCCTGTGGCGGTGGGTACCGGGGTAATATTTGGAGGTTAGCGCTAGCTGTTTTGGGGGCTAACGCTAAGCCCCAGCTAGGCAATGAATTCTGTCTACTAGACGCCTTCCACTACTAAGCCTGAAAATTCCATTATAAAAGACACAACACATTGAAAAAAAATTTTTATTTAAAAAAACACTCCCCCCCACAGCCCTCGTTAACCCTTTTATTGACATAAAAAAAAAAAAAACGCTGTTCATCGTCGCGATCCACCAAATCTGACATAGTCCTCCGCATTCACGTATCTAAATTTGAAAGGAAAAAAAACAAAAAGTTTAGTACAGTTTTTTGTTTCCAAATACCAGCAAAAATGCAAGTAAAAAACACAAGAAAAACTAACAAAACACAGGAAAAAGCTGGGACAGTTTTTCTGGCATTTTTTGCTGATGGACAAAAAACCTCAATGAAATACGACCTCAAAGCAATAGAACAAAATCCCTGTGTCCACTTTTCCTGTGAGGTAGAGAGGGAGTGTACGGTAGAGCGAGGGGAGGCGATTCTATATTTGCACAAGATTTATCAAAGGAGTGCACAGCCTTAGTAAATTCTGAGCAAGAGTGTACAATAGACAGCAGTGTAAAGGGGTAGAACTGTGTCTACAATAGACAAATAATGATAAATTCCCCCCCTATGTGCCTAAATTTGGTGCAGTTGGTGAGTAATTTTACCTGTTCATAGCTATGTTTTCTACTTGCATGGCCTCCTCAAGTGATTATTAGCTCTTCTATTATCCAAATTGCTCTTTCTAGAATCTTTTGGAGCTCTTTTGACCAAAGCAACACCTTTTTATATATTTATAAATAAAATTAAAATAAGTTATGGCATTCAGAATATAGTAACACAAGAAAATGCTTGTTTTTTGTTGTCTTTTTTGTTTTAAGTTATTTGTTTATAAAATGTAATAAAATATATAAAAATGGACATTCTGCTGCAGCAGAGTCCCATTGATTTCAATGGGATTCTGCTGAACTGTTCACTAGTGTTGAGCGGCATAGGCCATATTCGAATTTGCGAATATTCGCGAATATATGGACGAATATTCGTCATATATTCGCGAATATTCGCATATTCGTAATATTCTCGTTTTATTTTCGCAAATGCAAAAGATTTGCATATGGGAATAATTAACATACGCGAAAATTAGCATATACAAATTTAACATATAGCAAAAATTCGCATATGCGGAAATTAGCATATGCAAATATTCGCATATGCTAAAATTTGCACGCCAGTCTCACACAGTAGTATTAGAGCCTTCTTTACACCACACAAGCTGGAAGCAGAGAGGGATGATCAATGTGATGTGTACTGTGAAAAAAAAACAAAAAAAAAAAAAACGAATATTCGTAATTACGAATATATAGCGCTATATTCGCGAAATTCGTGAATTCGCGAATATGCGATATTCGCGAATAATATTCGAATTGCGAATATTCGCGAGCAACACTACTGTTCACATGGCAGAAGTTTCGCACCAGATGTTTCTGCTGCAGCAATTTCAAGGAAATGCATTGCCATCTATGAGACAGCACATTTCCAAGTTGTCCTAGTGCCCATGGGATCAGGCAAATGTGTGGAATGTCCACAGTGGTTTTCGTGTAGACAATCCACGCAAATTCCGCTGTGTGAACCCGCTCTGATAGTGCTCACACAACTGTGAGATCAGGTTCAGGACTGCAACACTCACACCAGAACTGGAGTTTGATAGTGATTTTATCTCCAGTACCTTGAATCACTTCCAAAACCCCAAAGAGCAAAGAGAGACAAGCCACATTAGATAGGCAGTAATCCTCCACATTAGATAGGAAGCAGTCCCCCACATTAGGTAGGCACATTAGGTCCCCCACATTAAGTAGGCAGCAGTACCACCACCTAAGGGAGGAAGCCGGACTGCCCGCCCGCCATGCTAACCTCTTGCTGCTCTGGTCCTCTTCCCCGTCGGCTCACTCAGCACGGCATATTGCTTTCTTCTATCCTCTGCCTTCTGACGTCTGATGTCGTCACTTGTGCTGCCAGTGCCCAGAGGGAGGGTTCAGGCTCTTGTGTCTGCTGGCTTACTGTAGCCATAGACACAAGAGTGATTGACAGGGGGAGGAGACAAAGGCTCTTGACCCTGTCAAGCTTCCCACCAAGTGCCACATTTAACTGTAGATGCCTCATTAGCCCCTTAAAGGACAACTGCAGCGCAATATACACTTATCCCCTATCTACAATATAGGGGATAAGTGTTTGATCGCGGGGGGTCCGACCACTGGGACCCCCCTAGATCTCCCTAACGGGGCGCCGCCATTAGCGCTTATAGTGAGCGCTATGGCGCGTAGCGTCGACCTAGAGGTCGACGGTGACGCCCCGTCACCTCCCCGTCCCCATACAGTTCTATGGGGGAGCCGGGGAGGCATGAACACTGCCTCCCCACCTCTCCCATAGAGACGCATTGGAGGAGGCGTGCCGGCCGCAACGTCAAGCGGTGGCAGGCACGCCCCCTGCCCGGGAGAGCCACGGTACAGCCGCGGCCCCGTACAGGAGACCGTGAGGGGTCCCACCGGTCGGACCCCCCGCAATCAAACACTTATCTCCTATCTTGTAGATAGGGGATAAGTGTATATTGCGCTGCAGTTGTCCTTTAAGGACTCATTAACCCCTTAACCTGTGTCGTTGATGCCTCGGACTGTATCGGGGAGTGGAATCTAAGGTGCCGTTGGTCTTCACCAAAACCCGCCGCAAGGTAGGATGGGCTTGCTGCGGCAGGCAACACCCAGGTCACTACCCCCGATACGGCTCGACCACACAGGTAGATGGGCAAGGCGAGGTACCGAAGGATAAGCCAGTAGCATAGTCAAATGTAGCAGAAGGTCAGGGCAGGCGGCAAAGGTGCAAAGTCAAATAATGTAGCGGGAAGGTCTAGATACACGGGTAAGGCAAACAGGCAATATGGAACGCTTAATCTCAGGCTAGGGGCACTGAAGATCTGGCAGGCAAGTGTGGGAGGTGCTGGGACTTTATAATGTAGTGTCCGGTGCAACAATTAATTATGGGCGCACTGGCCCTTTAAATTTCAGAGTTCCAGCACGCGCGCCCTAGGAGACGGGGATGCGTGTCGGAGCTGACACACAGAGGATGAGGCGGCAGCGGAGTGTGTTGAGTGACGGGCTGGGATTCACATGCGGGCATGTCCCACAATGCGAATCCCAGCCCCGCTGGCAGACGGGGACACAGGGACACATTTCTGTTTTTGCACTTTCGTTTTTTTTCCTCCTTATCTTTAAAAAAATCATAATTCTTTCAATTCCTTTCAATTCTTAAAAAATCCATATGATGGCTTATTTTTTGCGCCACCAATTCTACTTTGTAATGACATCAGTCATTTTACCCAAAAATCTACGGTGAAACGGAAAAAGAAATCATTGTGCGACAAAATTGAAGAAAAACTCCATTTTGTAATTTTTGGGGGCTTCCGTTTCTACTTAGTACATTTTTCAGTAAAAATGACACCTTCTCTTTATTTTGTAGGTCCATACAATTAAAATGATACCCTACTTATATAGGTTTGATTTTGTCGTACTTCTGGAAAAAACCATTACTACATGCACGAAAATGTATACATTTAAAATTGTCATCTTCTGACCCCTATAACTTTTGTATTTTTCTGCGTACGGGGCAGTATGAGGACTCATTATTTGCGCCGTGAACTGAAGCTTTTAGCTGTACCATTTTTGTATTGATCAGACTTTTTGATCGCTTTTTATTCATTTTTTCATTTTATAAAAAGTGACCAAAAATAAGCTATTTTGGACTTTGGAATTTTTTTTACGCGTACGCCATTAACTATGCGGTTTAATTAATTATATAGTTTTATAATTCGGACATTTCCGCACGCGGCAATACCACATATGTTTATTTTTATTAACACAGTTTTTTTTTAATGGGAAAAGGGGGGTGATTCTTACGTTTATTAGGGAAGGGGTTAAATGATCTTTATAAACTATTTTTTTTCACTTTTTTTTTGCAGTGTTATAGCCCCCATAAGGCAACTGGGCAATTTTTCCTCTGAAACGGATTTAATAAATCTCCCCCGTTGTCTCTAAGCATGGTTATCAGGCTTCCTGAGTTCAGTTACCATGTTGCCATTGATAGCTACCTGTCATAACTGAGGTCCCCCTGTTAGACGGGGCATAGCACGTCAGACAGTATATGCAAACAAGGAGCATCGTCAAGGCACATGACATTCAATAGGCTCTGCCGCCATAGGAAAATGTGCTGCTATGTGCCCAGGCACCTCCAACAAATAATTTGGCTTACTTGAGGTTTGTAAGTGGTTTTCAGCTCTGCCCTTTTTTTGATTCACAGCCGATTGTCTTCTCTCTCCCCTTTTATTTAATGACCTATTACTGGTGACAGCATGGGCCCTGGGCCCAAAATAAATTATTTTATTTTATAAGCCCCAGAGAGGAGGTTATCAGTGGTAGTATATCTCTCCACCAGGTCCCCAGGTTTACTAGGGTGTCTGCATTCTGTGGATCTCCCTAAGCAACCAGGTGCTGCAGTGGCATAGGTAGAGCAGGGCTATAGCAATCTATGACCAATTTCTCTACCATCTGCTCTGGGGTAAGGGACTGGTTGCAGCCACTTGTGCACCAAGTGGAACAAATCAAACATTTGTGACCTTGGTGGTTTATCTTTGCAGAAAGTCCATTGTTGCACCTGGACTGCTAGTCTGACCCCAAGTGGGCAAGAATTTCAGCATTTAAAACTTGATGTAGTCTTTTAAACCCTGCAAAGGAAAATCACAATGAGCTTTTTGCAGATCACAAGTCAAGTACGGAGCCAGCACTGGTCTATAGGCAGCCTTTGCAATTTGTTCAATGACAGTTAAATACATAGCTCCCAAGTGTCCCAGAGGCAGTGAGACATTACTGCTTTTAGGGTGATGTCCCATCACCCAAAAACGGCACCCACATGTCTAATGAAGCGCCCACAGTTAAATATGGCACTCAGTGGGAAGTTTGACAGGGTGAAAGGCTTTTTGCTCCTCATCCTGTCAATAACTCACAAGAAGCGAATCTTTTCTCTGGGGAGGAAGTGGAAACGAAAGAAGAGAACATGCTGAAGGACCCACAGGACCTGACAGGAAAGAAGACAGAAGAGGAGCAGCAGATGGTAAGTATGGGGAGGGGACTGCTGCCTAGATAATGTTGGGGAACTGCTGCCTAGCAAATGTGGGGGAACTGCTGCCTACCTAATGTGGGGCAAACTGTTGCCTAGCTAATGTGAGGAAAACTGCTGCCTACCTAATGTGGAGAACTGCTACCTACCTACTGTGAGGAACACTGCTGCCTACCTAAATGTGGGGGAGCTGCTGCCTACCTAATCTGGGAGAACTGCTGCCTACCTAATGTGTGGAAACTGCTACCTACCTAATGTGGGGAAACTGCTGCCTACCTAATGTGGGGAAACTGCTGCCTACCTAATGTGGGGGAACTGCTGCCTACCTAATGTGGGGGAACTGCTGCCTACCTAATGTGGGGGAACTTCTGCATAGATAATATGAGAAAAACTGCTGCCTCCTAACTGCTTCTTACCTAATGTAGGGAAACTGCTGACTACCTAATGTGGGGGAACTTCTGCATTGATAATATGAGAAAACTGCTGCCTCCTAATGTGGGGGAACTGCTTCCTACCTAATGTGGGGAAAACTGCTGCCTACCTAATGTGGGGAAAACTGCTGCCTACCTAATGTGGGGGGAAACTTCTGTCTAGCTAATGCGAGGAACTGCTGCCTAGCAAGTGTGGGGGAACTGCTGCCTTGAAAATCTGGGGGAACTGCTGCCTAGCAAATGTGGGGGAACTGCTGCTTAGTCAATTTGTGGGACTTCTGCTGCCTACCTAATGTGGGGGACTTCTACTGCCTACCTAATGTTGGGGACTTCTACTGCCTGCCTAATGTGGGTGGCTTCTACTGCCTGCCTAATGTGGGGGGCTTCTACTGCATGCCTTATATGGGGGACATCTGCTGCCTACCTAATGCAGGGGACATCTGCTGCCTCCCTAATGTGGAAGACTTCTGCTCCTACCTAATTTGGTAGACTATCTATTGCATTCCTGCCGAGCTAATTTGGGAGGCTATTTACAACCTACAAGCTACACCCTACAAGCTATTATGCAGACTAAATACCAAGCTAAAAAGCTTATATGGGGGTTTACATACAGGGGGCAGCTATCTGGGGGATTAACACGCAGGAGCAACTCTCTCTGGGTGGGACTTACCTACTCGGGGCACCTATGTGATGGGGGAAACTGCCTGAAGGACCCTGTCTACCTACAGGAGCGGCCTAAATACCTATTGTGGGGGGGACCTTCTGACTCCTCCCCAACCAACTTATCTACCCATTTACTATGTGGCCCACCAGGGGGGCATTATTACAATTTCGGGAATTATAGGTGCTGGAAAAGTGTGCAGTCTTAAATGTTTGTCTGCCAGGTTCTGCAAAGAGGAGTTGTGACTGTAAGAAATCATCATGATGGCCTGGGCCAGATGAAGAAAATAAAGGAAAGTGAACGACTGCAATTAGAGAATTGATGTCCTCAATAGTGTTGCTCGCGAATATTCGCAATTCGAATATTATTCGCGAATATCGCATATTCGCGAATTCACGAATTTCGCGAATATAGCGCTATATATTCGTAATTACGAATATTAGTTTTTTTTTTTGTTTGTTTTTTTTTTTTCACAGTACACATCACAGTGATCATCCCTCTCTGCTTCCAGCTTGTGTGGTGTAAAGAAGGCTCTAATACTACTGTGTGAGACTGACGTGCGAATTTTCCCATATGCGAACATTTGCATATGCTAATTTTTGCATATGCAAATTTTCGCTTGTGTTAATTTTAGTATATGTTAATTGTCGCATATGTAAATTTTCGCATGCGCGAATTTTTCACATTTGCGAAAATAAAACTAGAATATTACGAATATGCGAATATTCGCAAATATATGACGAATATTCGTTCATATATTCGCGAATATTCGCGAATTCGAATATGGCCTATGCCGCTCAACACTAGTCCTCAAAAACAAGAATACTGACACTAAATGGGAGACTTTTAGAAATATCTTAAATTCTCACTTATGAGAATAAAAGGGTCAGAAATAAAAGAAAACCAATATGGATGAATAAAAATGTTAAAAGGGGGCAATAAATGACAAATATAAAGCATTTAAACTTCTATAACAGGATGGCAGTAAAGAAGCATTAAAAAGCTATAGAGAAAAAGGTAAAATATGTAAAAAAAAAAAAAAACAGATAAAAGCTACAAATAAAGAGACAGAAAGACTCATTGCCAAAGAGAGTAAAACTAACCCCAAAATGTTTTTTAACTATATAAATAGCAAAAAGGTTAAAAATGTAAGTGTTGGCCTCCTCCTGCTTCGGTGGTACCTCTTACTCCTGCAGTCTGGATCAAGACTCCGCCTTTCTCTTCCCGAGAAATATGAGGGGGATCCCAAGTCCTGTCGTGGTTTCGTGACTCAGTACTCTATGCACATTGAACTCATGGAGGATCAGTTCCCTACGGAATGAGCAAAGGTGGCGGTGATGCTCTCACAACCAATCTCCAGGCGTTCCTGACGGAATTTCGGGGTGTCTTCGAAGAAACTGCTCGGGCTTCCTCCACTGAGACGGCATTGCTGAGTCTTACTCCGGGCAACTTCTCTGTGGGCAAGTATGCTATTCGGTTTCGTACCCTGGCTAGCATGGAATGATGAAGAGCTCTGAGCCACTTTCAAGAGAGAACTGTCTAGTCAAATCAAGGATGTCCTCACAGCACGGGAATTGCCATCTAATCTGAATGACCTTATACAGCTGGCCTCCCGGATTGATATCCATTTCTCAGAGCAACGTGAGGAACTACTCCAAGAAAGGGAGTCTGCACGACCTCAGTGCTCTGCTCGTCTGGTACCTGTTTTCCAGCAACCACCGCAACCTTCTCCCTTGCCTCCCGCAGTGGAGGCTAAGCAGGTGGATCGGTCTCACCTGACCCCGCAGGAAAGGACTCGCCGACAAACTGAGAATCTCTGCCTATACTGCACCAGTGCGGATCACTTCCTAAAAGACTGTCCTCTGAGTCCTAAGACACAGGGAAACGCTCACACCTAGGATTTGTGGTAGAGGCCTCCCTAGGTGTTAATACCACCTCTCCGCGCTTAAATATGACGGTCCAGCTTTTCCTACCTTCCAGAGAGATCATCTCCGTTCTTGCCTTTTTGGACTCCGGCTCCGCGGGAAATTTTATTGATGTTTCCCAAGTACATAGGCATCATATGCCGGTGTCCCGCCTGTTAAAGCCTCTGTACATCTCTATGGTGAATGGGGAAAGACTGGACTGTACTATGCTATATCGCACAGAACCGCCTATGCAGGTCAGAGTCTCGCATAGAGAGAACTTATCCTTCTATGTTATCCCACATTTTACTTCTCCTCTCTTGCATAGCCTACCGTGGTTGCAACTCCATGCTCCACAGCTGGATTGGAAGACTGGAGAAGTTCTTCGTTGGGGTCCGCATTGCAGCAACCACTATATCCCCATATGAGTATAAAAATTGGGACCATCTTCTCTTCCTATGCCCGGTTCGCCTCCCTTTCTTCAGGACTTAGCTGATGTCTTCAGTGAAAAGCAAGCCGAAGTGTTACCACCGCATCGTCGCTATGATTGTCCAATTGACTTGCTACCCGGCACCACACCCCCCAGTGGCAGAATCTACCCTTTGTCGGTTCCTGAAACTTTGGCCATGTCTTATTACATCAAGGAGAACCTTCAGAAGGGGTTTATCAGGAAGTCCTCTTCCCTTGCTGGAGCCGGCTTCTTCTTCGTGGAGAAAAAAAGACAGCTCCTTGCGACCATGCATTGACTACCAAGGTGTGAATAAAATTACAGTAAAGAACCGCTTTCCACTTCCTTTAATCTCTGAGTTATTTGATTGTCTGCGAGGAGCCAAGATTTTCTCTAAACTAGACCTTCAAGGGGGCCTATAATCTGATTCATATACATGAAGGGGATGACTGGAAGGCTGCGTTTAATATTCGTGATGAAATTTTGAATATCTAGTAATGCCATTCGGACTCTGTAATGCTCCAGCAGTTTTCCAGGAATTCGTCAATTATATTTTCCGTGACCTCCTGTACTCCTTTGTTGTTGTCTTTTTGGATGACATATAGAGATGAGCGAACTTACAGTAAATTTGTTTCGTCACGAACTTCTCGGCTCGGCAGTTGATGACTTATCCTGCGTAAATTAGTTCAGCCTTCAGGTGCTCCGGTGGGCTGGAAACATTCCTAAGAAAGAGGTGGATACATTCCTAAGAAAGAGTCTCCTAGGACTGTATCCACCTTTTCCAGCCCACCGGAGCACCTGAAGGCTGAACTAATTTACGCAGGATTAGTCATCAACTGCCGAACCGAGAAGTTTGTGATGAATCGAATTTACTGTAAGTTCGCTCATCTCTAATGACATACTCGTTTACTCACCTAACGTCCACTCTCATCGCTCTCACCGCCACCAAGTGTTACAGTGTCTCCATGAAAATCATCTCTACGCTAAACTGGAGAAGTGTACTTTTGAAAAGACCTGCCTCCCTTTTCTGGGCTACATTGTTACCAGTCAAGGTCTTCAAATGGATCCCAACAAGTTATCCGCAGTTTTGGACTGGCCACAACCTAATGGTCTTAAAGTGATTCAGCGCTTCCTCGGCTTTGCCAATTACTATCAGCAATTCCTACCTCACTACTCCACTCTGGTAGTGCCCATCGTTGCACTCACCAAGAAGACTGCTAATCCAAGAATCTGGACTCTGGAGGCTGAAGAAGCATTCAAACAGTTAAAGACTGCCTTCGCATCTGCTTCTGTTCTATCTAGACCCGATTTTAACAAGCCATTTATATTGGAAGTGGATGCTTCTTCAGTTGGAGCAGGTGCAGTGTTAACCCGAAAGTCTACAAAGGGGAAATCTTTAACCTGTAGATTTTTCTCTGAAACCTTCTCCCCTGCAGAAAAAAACTATACCATTGGAGATCGTGAGCTTTTGGCCATTAAGTTGGTATTGAAGGAATGGCATCACTTCTTGGAGGGCTCTGTACATCCTGTTAGTGTTTATTCAGACCACAAAAACTTGCTCTATCTGCATACTGCCCATCGACTCAACCCACGGCAGGCCCGGTGGTCTCTATTTTTCACCAGATTTGACTACTATATCCACTTCCGTCCTGCGGAAAATAATTACGAGCGGAGACTCTTTCCAGGTCTTAAGTGCATGACCATGAAACTCCTCCACAGCACATTATTTCTCTTGAACGTCTCATCTCTGTAGCTCTTGCAAGTCTTCAGCATCTGCCTCCCAGAAAGACTTACGAATCTCCTCGTGTGAAGCTCCTAGTCTTGAAATGGGAACATTCGTCTCTTCTGGCTGGCCATCCCGGAATTCTTAAAATCCTAGCGGCTCATCTCCAGACAATACCGGTGGCCTACCTTAAAACGGGATGTCGTTGACTTTGTCCGGTCCTGTTCATTCTGTGCTCGGGACAAGACCCCTCGTTTCAAGCCAGCAGGACTTCTTCAGCCCTTGCCGGTTCCAGAGCTTCCCTGGACCAATATTTCCATTGACTTCATTACGGATCTTCCATCTTCCCGTGGCAATACAGTCATCTGGGTGGTAGTGGATCGATTTTCTAAAATGGCTCATTTTGTACCGTTACCCAGACTTCCTTCAGCACTTCAGCTTGCTAAGCTTTTTCTTAAGCATATCTTTCGCTAACACGGACTTCCTTCCCATATAGTCTCTGACCGTGGTGTCCAGCCTATAAGTTAGGCTGGATTTTTACTTGGCCTACCACCCTCAATCTAATGGGCAGGTTGAGAGGGTGAATCAGATCTTGGGAGACTATCTACATAATTTCATTTCTGCGCGTGAAGACGACTGGGTTGATCTGCTTCCCTGGGCTGAGTTCTCGTACAATCACATGGATTCTGATTCCACTGGTACTTCTCCCTTCTATGTGGTCTATGGACTTTACCCTCGTCCTCCTCATCCCTTATCTTCTTCCTCTGGAGTTCCTGCTGTAGATGAACAACTGCAGAATTTTTCTTCCATCTGGCAGAAGACGCGTCGCTCTCTTCTACATGCTAATTCTCGCATGAAATTCCAAGCGGACAAGAGAATAGGTCCTCCTCCTGAATTTTCTCCGGGTGATAAAGTCTGGTTATCTACTAAATATATCCGGTTCAAGATACCCAGTCATAAAATGAATCCTCGCTATTTGGGTCCCTATAATGTCAAGAATAGACTTAATCCTGTGGCCTATTCCCTCCATCTGCCCTCCTCCGTCCGGATCTCGAATTCCTTCCATGTTTCCCTATTGAGACCAGTCGTATACAACCGTTTTTCTCAAAAGGACATCTCGCCTTCTCACATCTCTGGCACCTCTGATGTTTTTGTTGTTAATTAGATCTTGAACTCCAAATTTGTCAGAGGGAAGCGTTTTTTTCTGGTAGATTGGAAAGTTTTCGGTCCAGAGGAGAGGTCTTGGGAGCAGCAGGACAACATTCTGGACCAGGACCTTCTCAGGAAATTCGTGAACTGCAAAAGGAGGGGGAGACCAAAGGGGAGGCTACTGTGTCACTCTGCGCTCCGGCCACAAGCACCGGCCGTGAGCGCAGAGCCTCTATGTCCCCGTCTGCCGACAGGGCCGGGATTCGCATCACGGGACGTGCCCGCATGCGAATCCTGGCCCGTCACTCACCATGTACAGCTGTTGCCTCCTCTCCTGTGTCTGAGCTCCGGCATGCATGTCCCCATCTCCTAGGGCGTACACGCGCTGGAGCTCTGAAATTTAAAGGGCAAGTACGCCCATAATTACTGTTCGCACCTGACACTACCTCATAAAGTCCCTGCACCTCCCACACTTCCCTGCCAGATCTTCAGTGCCCCTAGCCTGAGATTAAGCATTCCCTATAGCCTGTTAGCCATACCCATGTATCCAGACCTTCAGCTACATTATTAGACTCCGAACCTTTGCCGCCTGCCTTGACCTTCTGCTACGTTTAAATACGCTATTGCCTTGTCCTTCGGTACCTCGCCTTGCCCAGCTACCTGTGTGGTTGAGCCGTGTTGGGGGTAGCAACCTGGGTGTTGCCTGCCGTAGCAATCCCATCCTGCCTTGCGGTGGGCTCTGTTGAAAACCAGCGGCACCTTAGACTCCGCTCCCCGATATGGTCTGTGTCATCAGCCATACAGGTTAGAGGATCCACATCCAGCTTTGTTACACTCTCCAGTACAGGTCACCTGTCTAACCCAGGAATAAGTACAGTGCTGCCACCAAAAAATCAATATAGACAAATCGCCAGGTCCTGATTGGATTCAACCGTGTTCTAAAGCAATTACAGGGGTATTCCATGAAAAGACTTTTTTTATATATACATCAACTAGGTCAAGAAAGTTAAACAGATTTGTAAATAACTTCTATTAAAAATTGTAATCCTTCCAGTACTTATCAGCTGCTGAAGTTGAGTTCTTCTTTTCTGTCTAACTGCTCTCTGATGACACCTGTCTCAGGAGCTGTCCCGAGTAGGAGTGAATCCCCTTGGCATTTACTATGGGGATTCGCTCCTACTCTGGACAGCTCCTGAGACAGGTGTCATCAGAGAGCAGTTAGACAGAAAAGAACAACTCAACTTCAGAAGCTGATAACTATTGGAAGGATTAAGATTTTTTAATAGAAGTAATTTACAAATATGTTTAACTTTCTGGAGCCAGTTGATCTAAAAAAAAAATATATATATTTCCTGGAATACCCCTTTAAGTAATGTAATAGACAGACCCCTATTTTTTAATATTCAGGGACTCTATAGTTCCAGGGACTGTTCCCTAGGACTGGTGCATGGCAAATGTGGGGCCAATATTTAAAAAGGAGTCAAAAGGTGACCCCTGGAATTATAGGCCTGTTAGTTTGACCTCTGTTGTATGTAAATTGTTTGAGGGTTTTCTAAGGGATGCTATTTTGGAGTATCTTGATAAAAATAAATGTATGACTCCATATCAGCATGGCTTTATGAGGGATCAGTCCTGTCAAACTGACCTGATCAGCTTTTATGAGGAGGTGAGCTCCAGACTGGACCAGGGGCAATCACTGGATGTCGTATATCTGGATTTTGATACAGTGCCACATAAAATGTTGGTGCATAAAATGAGACTGCTTGGACTGGGGGAAAATGTGTGCAAGTGGGTAAGTAACTGGCTCAGTGATAGGAAACAGTGGGTGGTTATTAATGGTACTTATTCTGATTGAGTGACTGTTACTAGTGGGGTACCAAAGGGGTCAGTCTTGGGTCCTGTCCTATTTAATATATTCATTAATGACCTTGTAGAGGGATTAAATAGTAAAGTAGCAATCTTTGCAGATGATACTAAACTCTGTAAAGCGGTAAACACTATAGAGGACAGTGCACTGTTACAAATGGATCTGGATAGGTTGGAGGTTTGGGCTGAGAAGTGGCAGATGAGGCTCAACACTGATAAATGTAAGGTAATGCACGTGGGGAAGAAAAATCCGGGCTGGGATAATGTATTAAATGGGAGAACACTTGGGACGACTGACGTGGAAAAGGACTTGAGAGTCTTAGTTAATAGTAAATTTAGCTGTAGTGACCAGTGTTGGGCAGCTGCTGCCAAGGCAAATAAAATCATGGGTTGCATCAATAGGGGCATAGATGCCCACGACGAGGAAATAATTCTACTGCTGTACAAATCACTAGTCAGACCACACATAGAATACTGTGTACAGTACTGGGCACCAGTGTACAAGAAAGATATAGTGGGGCTGGAGAAGGTACAAAGACGGGCAACCAGGGTAATACGGGGAATGGGAGGACTACAGTACCCAGAAAGATTATCAGTATTAGGGTTATTTAGTTTAGAAAAAAGTATGCTTAGGGGGCAACCTAATAACTATGTATAAATATATCAGGGGACCTTACAGAGATCTCTCCCATGGTCTATTTGTACGCAGGACTGTATGTATAACAAGGGGGCATCCTCTACATCTAGAGGAAAGAAGGTTTCTACACCAGCACAGATGGGGGTTCTTTACTGTAAGAGCAGCGAGACTGTGGAATTCTCTGACAGAGGAGGTGGTCATGGTGAACTCTGTAAAAGAATTTAAAAGGGGTCTGGATGCATTCTTGGAGAATAATAACATTACGCGTTATGGATTCTAGATCTATATCAACTCAGTAGGGACTCATTAGGGTTATGGGCAGAACTTGATGGAATCTGGTATTTTTTCGACCTTATGAACTATGTTACTATGTTACTTATCTGTCATGGTAATGATCGTGGTTGTTGTCAGTCTGTCACCTGTGTATCGGAGGTCCTCCTAAACTTAGGTGACAGACTGACAACATTATTGTATTCCTATTCTGCATGTGCAGGTGTGGTGAGGGCATGGTTAGGGGTGTGACCGAGTGTGTGTCTTGTCTCTCTTTACTCTCAGCAAAATTTGGTAGGTTTGGTTAAATAGGCTTCATCATCATCGTAAGTCATTTTCTGCAATGCAGTTGTACTTTTTTACACAAATCCACCTCAAAGCAATTTGCTTTTGCATAGCCTGGTAACACTGCTGCATAGCCTGTAAGGGTATATTCACACAGCAGAGTTTCCGTACTTTCGCACCAATTCCGTGTCAGCATTAATTTGCGTGGTTTCTGGCTTGTGTGGATTTTGTGCGTAATCGGTGAGGATTCCATGGGGAATAAGTGGTAGCGGGGTGTGATGAGGGCAGATGTTGTTACCCTAGGGGAAGATGGCATTAACTCCTTGTATTTGTGACGCCAGAGCATGGTTTAGCCTAAAACCACCCGAAGGTATACCGCTGGATCCTGGACTCCGACGCCAAGTTACGGACAACGGTAGCTTTACCAAGGGAAGACAGTTGGTAAAGTCTATACAGTTCAGCCAGGGCCCAAGGAGGTGATCAGTGACGCAGAGACCTTAAGGGCTTGTTGGGACTTGTAGTAGGACTGGACAATTGAATGCAGACCACACTGAATTGACAGATGACAGAGACTGACTTGACTTGACTCATAAAGCTGTGACTTTAGCTTACTTGAATTGATGGTGGCTGCAGGACGTGACTTTGAGACCTCCAACACTCTGGACACACACACTAGGCAAGACTGCACTGGACCTCAGCAGGAAGCAAGAGCCAAGAGAGCGAAGTTAGCTCCACCCAGGGCTTATATGGGGGAGACTAGCAGGGAGCCCATAGGTCACTCTTGGGATCACCTGGCCACTGGTACCTCCTGGGTAACAATCACATGACATAACTCTTAAAGATACAACATATTTTATAATACAATACACTGCAGAACATATGTAGAGGTGGGAAACAGGTGCAAGGGGCCCTGGGGACACTGAAGGAGGCTGCCTGACAGGGCAGCAAGGGTACAGGGGAACATCTCCTGTACTGGGTCACCACCAACTCCCCCTCTTAAATACAGTGGCCCTTGATGCCCAATCCTGGAGGGCGAAGGACTGAAGTGGCCACTGGGGCCTAGTGACAGTTCCAGGGGCATTATGCAAAATGTCCTTCAAAGGTCTGGTTATAGAACAAGGTAGAAACAAGTCCATGTAGCACTATAAATGTCCATACATGGTCTTTGGTTTGGTAAACATGTAGGATTAACGAGCTTTGTAACTGCTCTAGGAATACATTTTAGACCATAATACACACAAGTTTGCAGAGTATTTACCCAATGCTTTGGCTGCTGAGGCTCCTTCGGTTCTTAACACTTCTCCCCAGAACTCAACAAATGCTATCTAACCATTTTACCTCTGCATAATGTATTCTGCCTCTACACATGTCTTACTTTTAGTTTCAGGAGAACCCTCTGGCCAGTAGAGTACCCTGTACACAAGGACAGAAAAATGTTAGACAGATATAACTACATTGAACATTTGTGGACTGGGACTACAAGTAATGTTCCAGTCCTAACTTAAGTGTTTACATCTGAAATGACTATGTGTGGTACATAACCTCATACCATAAATGGTGTGCTAATCTTTGTACCTTGCAGGAATTTGTCCTTGTGTTGACCTTTTGGGACCTGCGCAACACCACATCTGGAGAGTCTGGAATGCCTTTGTCTTGGAGAGCTGGTTCTTTCTCAGCGAACTCGGGAGCTGGTATAAGTCCAGGACTAGTTGGATTCGGAGTCGCTGGCAGCAGTGGTGGAGAGACTGGTGACAGTATCGGCACTCTATAGACGGCTGCATAAGCTGGAGCCAACAGTGACAAGGCTGGGACTGGTGTGTCTAATGGGTTCTTGGAAACTTCCGCAGCCACACTTTGTCACCCAATTGAAGTGCTTTGGCAGAGGCATGACGATTATAGTCCTGTTGTTGTCTTTGCTGAGCCTCGCCCATCTTCTTGCCGACAATTTCTTTTGCTTCTTGGATTCTTCTCTGGTGGTCAGAGACCCACTCCAGGGAGGCTTGCGGAGAGTTGAATGGGGCTTGGAGCCCAAATACTCAGACCTTAGGCACTTGCCCATGTCACCCCATCACCAAATAGAATGGGGTGTACCCCGTAGAACAATGGACTGTGTTATTACAGATCTCCAATAGTTCGGGCAGCAACTGGGGCCACTCTTCATGTCTGGAGACAGAGGCTGCTCGCAACATGTGGATAAAGACCTGATTCGTGCACTCACAGAGCCCGTTCCCCTAGGGGGGGGGGGTAAGCAGTAGGCATTTAAATTGACACAGCTCTTGGAAGAGTTGGGCCTCAAAGGCCGTTCCACGGTCCGTCAGGATACCAAAGGGTTTATACCCAATTAGAATAGAACATCTGGGCCGCTGTCTCGGCTGTAAGGTCCTTAACGGGTACAATGACAACCCACTTAGAGTAGTGATCCCCCATGGTGAGAGCATAAGTGTACCCGGACCGGGTAACAGACAACTTGACATGGTCTGGCACGACCAACTGGTTAGGCCTTTCACTCTGAATCGAATGGAGGGGTGCTCTTGCGTCCTTGTGCACATTCTTAGTGATGTTACAGACTGCACATTCACTGCACCATTTCTCAACGTCACTCTGCATTCCGATCCAATAGAATCTTCATCTGACAGTAGCTTCGGTCTTGTGGACTCCAAAGTTTCCTGACTGATTAAGGTATGCGTTGAGGACCATTGCTGCGACTCTGGGGAACCAGAATCTGATGAAGCCGATCACCAGAGACCGGATTCAAAGAATTTCGGTACAACAGTCTCTTGTGCACAAACAGTCGCTTCCTTTGTCGCTACAGACTTTTCAGCTCGTAGTCACACTCAGCCCAGCGTAGACGGTTGGTACCTTTTTCGCCAAAAGGTAGTCCAAAAGTTCCCCCATGACTCGACTTTCATCTTGAAGAGTCTTCCTGGTGTACAGGTCTTCTTTAACATTTTTTGGACCTGCATTCACTGTCCATGAGGGTGGTCACAACATTCTGGTTCGCGAACCATTGCTAAAATCTCCACGTCTTCCCAAGCGTCTTTGATAGGGGGTTCTTCGCCAGGGGGTCATTCTAGACAGTATGTCGGCATTGACATTCGACTTGCCACTTCTGTTCTTGATGGTGAAACTGTAATTGGCTAATCTTGAAGCCCAACACTGTTCGATGGCACCCAACTTGGCAGTGTTTAGGGGGGCCAAGGGTTTATTATCCGTATAGACTGTAAAGGGTGTGTTAGCCAAATAGTCTTTGAATTTTTCGGTCACGGTCCATACCAGGGCGAGAAGTTCCAACTTGAAGAAGCTGTAATTTGTATCATTCTTCTCTGCCCCCCGCAGGTTTCGTCTGGCATAAGCAATCACTCTCTCTGGCCCCTCTTGGACGTGGGACAGAACAGCTCCCAGACCCTCAAAACTGGCATCAGTATATAGCCAGAACGGCTGACTGTAGTCTGGATATGCCAAGATGGGGGGTTCTTTCAGCAGACGTTTAAGAGCTCAGAATGCTGTCTCTTGCTCTTCAGCCCATTCAATAGGTAGTCTCCCATTGTAGTTCTCCTTTGCTGTACCTCGTAAGAGTGCTGTGAGGGGTTCTGCAATCTGGGCGAAGTGGAGAATGTAGCGGCGATAGCTGTGAAATCCCAGGAAGCTCCTGTCATCTTACACTGTGCGCGGGGTAGGCAAATTCTTGACAACTTCCACCTTTTCAGGATTGGACTTGATTCCCTCGGTGCTGACAACATGACTCATGTAGTGAACCTGAGGTTTAAACAGATGACACTTTGACGGCTTGATCTTCAGCCCATGCTTGATCAGGACTTGGAAGACGTCTGACAGATGACTGAGGTGTTCCTGGTTGGACTTGGAATACACAATGGCATTGTCCAAGTCATGGCCCAGGCACCTTTGCATCAAACGCTGGAACATAGCAGGGGCATTGCACAGCCCAAACGGCATACTTTTAAACTCGAACAGTCCCATAGGCGTCATGAAGGCGGTCTTCTCCCGACCCTCCACGGCCATTGGCACTTGCCAATTTTCACAGGTTAAGTCTAGGGTGGAGAAGTAAGCAGCCGACCCGAGGGCAGTGAGTGACTCCTCGACCCTTGGCAATGGATAAGCGTCCTTGTGTGTGACATTGTTCAATTTCCTGTAGTCGAGACAGAAGCGGATGGTTCTGTCCTTTTTCTTGACTAGGAAAAGTGGTGCCGCCCAGGGACTCTAACTCTCTTGGATCACATCTGCCTCTTTCATGTCGGCCAGCATCTTCTTGACAGTCTGATACATGCCTGGAGCGACAGGGCGGTGTCTTTCCTTGATAGGTGGGCTGTCACCTGTGAGGATATGGTGGTGGATCATTGAAGTCTGCCCGAAGTCTGTGGGTGCTTGCTGAAAGCCTCATCGTACCTCTTGGCAACATTAATGATTCTGTTGACTTTGTCCCTTGGGGTAGTATCATCTCCAACTTGGAGTTGTGCCCACCAAGGTGTTATGGACATTGAAATGATGTGTTTTTACATCCATCATTTAGTATAAATTTCCCTGCCCCCACGATTTAAAGCTTAGTCACATGCAGCCACAGTAGGTGGGGCTAAAGAACCTGTTTTTCCAGATTATATAAGGAGAGCAGGCGGACACTAGGCCAAATGGGTGGGGCATTAGGGGATTTCACAGGAAACCAGATGGCCCTCGGTCTCTTTGCTTTTGGATCTTCGTTGAAGAGGGGAGCAATCTTCTGCTCCTTAGCCTGGGATGGATAAGTTTATTGATTGTATCATTTCTACACTAAATATTTATGTATCACTCGGGTAGATTCATGCTAGTTTGCTAAACATAGAGTATGTACTATTGTATTAATTCTTGCATGTATGTCTTATTTGGTTTAGCTAATTAATGCTTTATCAAATGTTATCAACTTTGCTGGTTACAGAGTGATTGTAAATTTGGTGGGATACACTGCTGGTAGAAGACATTTCTGCCAAAATACCTTGTACAATTATTTCATAGTTGTACAAAACTTAATCAGTGTTTCTGGCTGATTTACAAACATTAAGGACCTATAAATTTAGCCTGAACTTCCTGCTTCCGTTTTCATATAGTTGGTGGCCATTTTGAGGGACTCTAACAAAGAAAGCACATGGTTTGGGAGGGGAATGTTTGTTTTACTCTAATTCTAAAATCACAAGTGGTGTAGCATGCAGGATTTTCCACAATAAGTGGAGCTGCAGTCAGGATTATCACCCTAGAACCGCAAGACAAGGCTCGGGAAGACTTGCACCGGATCCTTCAGCCACTTGAGTTGCACGCTGTCAGGCCACCAGATGTTCTGCCACAATGCCTTTTGACTCTAGGAGTTGCAGCTGTGCTACAGGAGTTTATTTGGGCAAGACAGTAGCAGAATCAGACAGTTTTACTAACCGCTCCATGGAATTTCCCGTTGGGGACAGTGACAAGGCTTCTCGCAGCGCGAACAAGAGGATGATCTTCCAATTCCTTAGGTTACAGCAGGGCTTGATAGTCCCTATTCTTGACTCCGGGACATGCACAACACCAGATTATGGTCTCCAAGTTGGGTTGTAAGGTCACCGACCTGATGTCTTGAACTCGTACTCTGGAGATTTCACCTTGCTTGTTGGCAAACTTCTGCTCTGCATGTAGGACTTTCAAGTGGTGCTGCACAGCCTGCTGGCCTAAAGGGGACAGATGGCAAAGAGAGGCGTGCAAGGCATCTAATATTTCAGAAAAATAATTCTTCATAAAACTCATCCCTAAGATAAACTCAGAAGACCCCTTATCTATCACATTAGTTACAATCACTCCCTGCCCAGTAAGTACATTCTTTCCCAACTGAATGGTTGGCTTCCCATATCTGGGGACTGGTTGCCCATTACACGCAACTACTCTGAGGTTAACATCCTCATTCTCACAAAATAAACTAGCATCCCATGCTGATAGAAAACACTTTTAGGTGTAGTAGACACTTGCGACCCTGTATCTATCAATGCCTCCAACGGTAAACCTTCTACACCAATTTTTACATAGGGGCAGGAGATGACATAAAGTGAGAGTACTAACTTAGGTCATTGGACCTGATGACTGTTTTCCTGAGGGCCGGTACACGACCTCAGGGGAAATCCATTTAAGTCCAAGCACTACATTTTCCAATGTCCTGATTTGTTACATTAAGTTCAAAAGGGTCTTTGAGTCCCCAAGGGTCTATTGGGCGGAGGATTGCAGTATTTGAAATTGCAGGGAGCAGGGGTAGGTTTCCTAGGCAGGGGCCGTTCACGGTCAGGTGGAGCAGCCTGGGTGGCAAGCTCTTTCACAGCTTTAGTCAGTTGTTCAATGTCCTGCATAACACTCTGTAAATCTGAGGCTGCAGTGACTGGCAAAGTAGAGAACACTGTGGCGGGGACTGGTGACAGAGTTGGTATAGATCTGGCTACCATCCATAGTGGCTCTGGAACAGGTGTAAGGGGTACACAAGCTTCCTCTAACTCAGTCCCGGACTCAATTACTTGGATAGCCAGTTTTTTTAAAGTGGGGAAGGACAAGTTGGAGTTTTGGACAGCTAACATTCTCACCTGGGCTTTGTCCCACTTACTATGAGCCCCATCAATAAATCTGTCCATTAACACCTTATTGCCCTGCTGGGGAGTTATACCATCTAGTTTTTGGACAGTCTCTAGGGCATCCTGTAGGGCTACTGCATATGCTTTCAAGGTCTCACCTGGCTGTTGTTGCCTTTCATACAGCCGGAGACATACCTCTGATGGAGAATGTGACTCAAATACCTGATACAGTACTTCAAAGATCTACTCTACAGTTGCCTTCTTGGAGGCTGGCCAGTTGCAGACTTCCTCTAGCGCTGGTCCCTGGAGTTGTCCTGTGAGCAATTGCACCTGTTGATTAGGAGGGAAAGAGTAAAAGACAAACAAACTCTGGATTCGCTTTGATATCCCTCAGGGTGAAGGGATGTTTCCCATGGAACACCAGTAATGTTAATGCTGACTGCAGGTAATGCTGGCAAGATCCTGGCTGCTGGGGTAGGTGATGACCTCGCTGCTGAAGATGAAGAGGTGCTGTCGCCTGGTTGATCTGGAGAGCTGGGTTCTGACATCTTGTTGAGTTTTGAGTGCGCTGTCGCTTTAAGAAGAATAAGGTGCTTTCCCCTTTATGGTGATTGCTGAAGTGCTGCAGCGGCTTGGAATTGACTGATGAGGGTACTGTAATGGATGCTCCCCCTCTATTTTGCAGCACCCAGTTGTAATTCTTCTTCCGACTAGACTTGCAGGTACTAATGGGTTAATGCAAGCAGGTACTGACGCTGGAGACTTAATACTATCATTGGTGTTTGCAGAGTCTGCGCTGCAGCAGGTGCTTGACAGATTGCGGCATAGCCGGATGCAGCAGCCGGAACCTCCGATATGGCTGCGCCCAAGGAACTTCCTGTTTTGGTCCGGTTGGCAAAATCTTCCCCGTGCAACACAGGGCGTCTCTTTGGTTCCTCCTTGCTTGACTGAAGAGGCGTCACCACTGGGGACTGACGGGGCGGAGCTGCGACCACTCGCGGGAAACACCGGACCAACTTAACCCTTTCAGGTACTACCAGATACTACCCACGAGTAAACCACTTTTCATTTGCAAAGTCCCATACACTTTTTGGCGCAGACTTAAATCACATCGGCCATCGGTTTTGGCAGACAATATTGGACACAGTTGAGACTAGGGGAGGACTTGTGCATAAGGTGCACACCCGTATCCTGTTCATGAAGCCAAAAGTTGTGGCGGTGGGGTGTGATGTGGGCAGATGTTGTTCCCCTAGGGGCAGATGGCATTGACCCCTTGTATTCATGACGCCAGGGCGTGGTTTAGCCTAAAACCCCCCGAAGGTATACCACTGGATCCTGGGCTAGGCACGGGGGCAATAAAGACTCTGACGCCAATGTCACGATTCAGCTGGCTGGAGGTGGATCCTCTGTGCCAGAGAGGGATTGGCGTGGACCGTGTTGGTGGACCGGTTCTAAGTTGCTACTGGTATTCACCAGAGCCCGCCGCAAAGCGGGATGGTCTTGCAGCGGCGGTAGCAACCAGGTCGTATCCACCAGCAACGGCTCAACCTCTCTGACTGCTGAGATAAGCGCGGTACAAGGGAGTAGACAAGAGCAAGGTCGGACGTAGCAGAAGGTCAGGGCAGGCAGCAAGGATCGTAGTCAGGGGCAACGGCAGGAGGTCTGGAACACAGGCTAGGAACACACAAGGAAACGCTTTCACTGGCACAATGGCAACAAGATCCGGCGAGGGAGTGCAGGGGAAGTGAGGTATAAGTAGGGAGTGCACAGGTGATGACATTGATTAGGCCTGCTGCGCCAATCAGTGGCGCAGTGGCCCTTTAAATTGCAGAGACCCGGCGCCCTAAGGAGCGGGGCCGCGCGCGCCGGGAAAACACAGACGGGGAACGGGTCAGGTACGGGAGCCGGGATGCGCATCGCGAGCGGGCGCATCCCGCGTCGCGAATCGCATCCCGGCTGGGAGTAATATCGCAGCGCACCCGGTCAGCAGGTCTGACCGGGGCGCTGCGAATGAGAGGACGCTGCGAGCGCTCCGGGGAGGAGCGGGGACCCGGAGTGCTTGGCGTAACAGTACCCCCCCCCTTGGGTCTCCCCCTCTTCTTGGAGCCTGAGAACCTGAGGATAAGACTTTTGTCTAGGATGTTGTCCTCAGGTTCCCAAGATCTCTCCTCTGGGCCACAATTCTCCCAGTCAACCAAGAAGAATCTTTTACCTCTGACTGTCTTGGATGCTAGAATCTGCTTCACCGAGAAGACGTCAGACGAACCGGAAACAGGAGTGGGAGAAACAACTTTGGGAGAGAAGCGGTTAAGGATGAGTGGTTTAAGGAGAGAGACATGGAAGGCATTGGGAATACGGAGAGAAGGAGGAAGAAGGAGTTTGTAAGAGACAGGGTTGATCTGGCGCAAGATTTTGAAAGGACCAAGATAGCGTGGTCCCAGTTTATAACTGGGGACACGAAAGCGGACATACTTAGCGGAGAGCCATACCTTGTCTCCGGGAGCAAAAATGGGAGGAGTTCTTCTTTTTTTATCAGCAAATTTTTTCATCCGGGATGAAGCCTGTAAAAGAGAATTTTGGGTTTCTTTGCATATGGTGGAAAGATCTCGAGTCACTTCATCAACAGCGGGCAAACCAGAGGGCATGGGAGTGGGGAGGGGAGGAAGAGGGTGACGGCCGTACACCACGAAAAATGGGGATTTAGCAGAAGATTCGGAGACTCTGAAGTTGTATGAGAATTCGGCCCATGGTAGAAGATCTGCCAAGTCATCCTGGCGGGAGGAAACAAAATGTCGTAAATAGTCACCCAGGACCTGATTAATTCTTTCTACTTGCCCATTGGATTGGGGATGATAAGAAGAAGAGAAGTTTAATTTGATCTTGAGCTGCTTACAGAGGGCCTTCAGAATTTAGACACAAATTGGACGCCTCTATCCGAGACGATATGCGTGGGCAAACCGTGAAGGCGAAAAATGTGTACAAAAAATTGCTTTGCTAACTGAGGCGCTGAAGGAAGGCCAGGAAGAGGGATAAAATGTGCCATCTTGGAAAATCGATCAACGACCACCCAAACAACTGTGTTGCCACGGGATAAGGGCAAGTCCGTAATAAAGTCCATACCAATCTGTGACCAAGGTTGTTCAGGAACAGGCAGAGGATGAAGGAGACCAGCAGGCTTCTGGCGAGGAGTCTTATCCCGTGCACAGACAGTACAAGCCCGCACAAAATCAACAACATCAGTCTCCAGAGTAGGCCACCAATAAAATCGAGAGATGAGTTGAAAGGATTTTTTGATGCCCGCATGGCCTGCGAGGGCGGAGGAGTGTCCCCACTTGAGAATCCCGAGGCGCTGGCATGGAGAAACGAAGGTCTTCCCTGAAGGAGTTTGTCTGATGGAAGCTGGAGAAGTGGAGATCAGACAGTCCGGAGGAATGATGTGTTGCGGAGAGGCTTCCACTTCAGAGGCATCTGAAGAACGAGAGAGGGCATCGGCCCTAATGTTCTTGTCAGCAGGGCGAAAATGGATTTCAAAGTTAAAACGGGCAAAGAACAACGACCACCTAGCCTGGCGAGGGTTCAGTCGTTGGGCAGACTGGAGATAAGAGAGATTCTTGTGATCAGTGTATATAATAACTGGATATTTGGATCCCTCCAGCAGGTGACTCCATTCCTCAAGCGCCAATTTTATGGCCAGTAGTTCTCGATCACCAATGGAGTAGTTTTTCTCCGCCGGAGAGAAGGTCCTAGAAAAAACCCCACAAGTAACAGCATGCCCGGAAGAATTTTTTTGTAGAAGAACTGCTCCAGCTCCCACTGAGGAGGCGTCTACCTCCAATAAGAAGGGTTTAGATGGATCAGGTCTGGAGAGTACGGGAGCAGAAGAAAAGGTAGACTTGAGATGTTTAAATGCGTCTTCCGCTTGAGGAGACCAGGACTTAGGATTGGCATTTTTCTTGGTTAGAGCCACGATAGGAGCCACAATAGTGGAAAAGTGTGGAATAAATTGTCTGTAATAATTGGCGAACCCCAAAAAACGTTGGATAGCACGGAGTCCGGAGGGGCGTGGCCAATCTAATACGCAGATAGTTTATCTGGGTCCATTTGTAGTCCCTGGCCAGAGACTAAGTATCCTAGGAAAGGAAGAGACTGACATTCAAAGAGACATTTTTCCATTTTGGCATAAAGTTGATTGTCCCGAAGTCTCTGAAGAACCATGCGGACATGCTGGCGGTGTTCTTCTAA
This sequence comes from Hyla sarda, assembly GCF_029499605.1. NCBI lineage: Eukaryota > Metazoa > Chordata > Amphibia > Anura > Hylidae > Hyla > Hyla sarda. The sequence goes on along the minus strand of NC_079195.1, from coordinate 140,316,203 downwards.
GTTGGCAGAAAAAAAATCTGAATATCGTCCAGGTAAACCACAACACAGGTATATAGAAGATCAGAAAAATTTCATTAAAAAAGTCTTGGAAGACAGCAGGGGCGTTGCACAGGCCAAAGGGCATGACCAGATACTCAAAGTGTCCATCTCTGGTGTTAAATGCAGTCTTCCATTCGTCCCCCTCCCTGATGCAGATGAGATTATAAGCACCTCTTAAGTCCAGCTTGGTAAAGATGTGGGCGCCTCGTAGGCGGTCAAAGAGTTCCGAGATAAGAGGTAAGGGGTAGCGTTTTTTTACCGTGATTTTATTAAGTCCGCGGTAATCAATGCAAGGGCGTAGGGAGCCATCTTTTTTGGAGACAAAAAAAAATCCAGCTCCGGCAGGAGAGGAGGACTTGCGAATAAACCCCTTTTTTAAATTCTCCTGGATGTACTCCGACATGGCTTGGGTTTCCGGAGCAGACAGAGGATAGATTCTGCCCCGGGGTGGAGTAGTAGCCGGGAGGAGGTCAATAGGACAGTCATAAGGCCTGTGAGGAGGCAAAGTCTCTGCTTGTTTTTTGCAAAAAACATCAGCATAGTCCAGATAGGCCTTAGGAAGACCAGATACCGGGGGAACAACAGGGTCACGACTGTGAGTACTGGGAGCCGATTTAAGACAGTCCTTGTGGCAAGAAGTACCCCAGTTCTTGATTTCCCCTGTGGTCCAATCAAGGGTTGGGGAATGGCGTTGAAGCCACGGTAATCCAAGAAGAATTTCTGAAGTGCAGTTAGAGAGGACCAAAAATAAAAAATTTTCGTGATGGGGTCCGATGCACATTAGGAGAGGTTCCGTGCGGTAACACATGGTACAGTCCAATCTTTCATTGTTAACAGAGTTGATGTAGAGGGGTCTGGCGAGACTTGTCACCGGGATGTTGAACCTGTTGATGAGAGAGGCCAAAATAAAATTTCCTGCAGATCCGGAATCCAAGAAGGCCATAGCAGAGAAGGAGAAGGTAGAAGAAGACATCCGCACAGGCACAGTAAGGCGTGGAGAAGCAGAGTTCACATCAAGAGCTGTCTCACCTTTGTGCGGAGTCAGCGTGCGTCTTTCCTGGCGAGGAGGACGGATAGGACAATCCTTCAAGAAATGTTCGGTACCGGCACAGTACAGGCAAAGGTTCTCCATGCGGCGTCGTGTCCTCTCTTGAGGTGTCAAGCGAGACTGGTCAACTTGCATAGCCTCCACGGCGGGAGGCACAGGAACGGATTGCAGAGGACCAGAGGAGAGAGGAGCCGGGGAGAGAAACCGCCTCGTGCGAACAAAATCCATAACCTGGCGGAGCTCCTGATGCCTTTCGGAAAAACGCATGTCAATGCGGGTGGCAAGATGAATAAGTTCATGCAGGTTAGCAGGAATTTCTCGTCTTTAATGTTACTGGATAGGCCTTTTTAAAGGTCGCGCAGAGGGCCTCGTTATTCCAGGCTAATTCGGAGGCAAGAGTACGGAATTGGATGGCGTACTCGCCAACAGAAGAATTACCCTGGACCAGGTTCAGCAGGGCAGTCTCGGCAGAAGAGGCTCGGGTAGGTTCCTCAAAGACACTTCAAATCTCCGTGAAGAAGGAGTGTACAGAGGCAGTGACAGGGTCATTGCGGTCCCAGAGCGGTGTGGCCCATGACAGGGCTTTCCCAGACAGAAGGCTGACTACGAAAGCCACCTTAGACCTTTCAGTTGGAAACTGGTCCGACATCATCTCCAAATGCAGGGAACATTGCGAAAGAAAACCACGGCAAAACTTAGAGTCCCCATCAAATTTATCCGGCAAGGATAATCGGAGGCTGGAAGCGGCCACTCGCTGCGGAGGAGGTGCAGGAGCTGGCGGAGGAGATGATTGCTGAAGCTGTGGTAGTAGCTGCTGTAGCATCACGGTCAGTTGAGACAGCTGGTGGCCTTGTTGCGCTATCTGTTGCGACTGCTGGGCGACCACCGTGGTGAGGTCGGCGACAACTGGCAGCGGGACCTCAGCGGGATCCATGGCCGGATCTACTGTCACGATTCGGCTGGCTGGAGGTGGATCCTCTGTGCCAGAGAGGGATTGGCGTGGACCGTGTTGGTGGACCGGTTCTAAGTTGCTACTGGTATTCACCAGAGCCCGCCGCAAAGCGGGATGGTCTTGCAGCGGCAGTAGCAACCAGGTCGTAACCACCAGCAAAGGCTCAACCTCTCTGACTGCTGAGATAAGCGCGGTACAAGGGAGTAGACAAGAGCAAGGTCGGACGTAGCAGAAGGTCAGGGCAGGCAGCAAGGATCGTAGTCAGGGGCAACGGCAGGAGGTCTGGAACACAGGCTAGGAACACACAAGGAAACGCTTTCACTGGCACAATGGCAACAAGATCCGGCGAGGGAGTGCAGGGGAAGTGAGGTATAAGTAGGGAGTGCACAGATGATGACACTGATTAGGCCTGCTGCGCCAATCAGTGGCGCAGTGGCCCTTTAAATTGCAGAGACCCGGCGCGCGCGCGCCCTAAGGAGAGGGGCAGCGCGCCGGGACAACACAGACGGGAACGGGTCAGGTACGGGAGCCGGGATGCGCATCGCGAGCGGGCGCATCCCGCGTCGCGAATCGCATCCCGGCTGGGAGTAATATCGCAGCGCACCCGGTCAGCAGGTCTGACCGGGGCGCTGCGAATGAGAGGACGCTGCGAGCGCTCCGGGGAGGAGCGGGGACCCGGAGCGCTCGGCGTGACAGCCAAGTTACAGACAACGGTAACTTTACTGAGGGTAGACAGTTGGTAAAGTCTATACAGTTCAGCCAGGGCCCAAGGAGGTGACCAGTGACGCAGAGACCTTAAGGGCTTGCTGGGACTTGTAGTAGGACAATTGAATGCAGACCACTTGACAGATGACTTGACTCAAAGTTGTGACTTTAGCTTACTTGAATTGATGGTGGCTGCAGGACTTGACTTTGAGGCCTCCAACACTCTCGACACACACACACACTAGGCACGACTGCACTGGACCTCAGCAGGAAGCAAGAGCTAAGAGCCAAGAGAGCTAAGCTGGCTCCACCCAGGGCATATATGGCGGAGACTAGCAGGGAGCGCATAGGTCACTCTTGGGATCACCTGGTCCCTGGTGCCTCCTGGGTAACACAAGACATAACTCTTAAAGATACAACACATTTTATAATACAATACACTGCAGAACATATGTACAGGGGGGAAACAGGTGCAAGGGGCAATGTGAACACTGAAGGAGGCTGCCTGACAGGGCAGCAAGGGTACGGGGCAACATCTCCCGCACTGGGCAACAACAAATCCGCATGCTGAAATTCTGAAATGTGAATGGGAGTGGGGAATCCCATTGAAGTCTATTGGGCTTCAACTTGATGCAAAATCTGCATGCAGAATCTGTGCGGAATTCCGCATGCGGAAATTCTGCCATGTGAATAGACCCTGAGGCCGCATTCACACGGCGGAAATTCCTTGCGGACATTCCAAGCAGAAGGAATTTCCGCTGCAGCAGAGTCCCATTGAATTCAACAGGATTCTGCTGCTCTGTGCACACGGTGGAATTTCCGTGCCAGATGTTTCCAGCATGGAAATTCCTTTTTCCGTGTCCACACATTCATTCTTTGTGCGGAATGCATAACCATCTATGATACGGCGCATTTCGTGCAGTCCTAATGACGGCAGATTCTGCAGTGTGAATGCCACCTAAGAGTCAATTCACACAGCAGAATTTCTGCACATCTGCACCAATTCTGCTTCTGCATTCATTTGGGTGGTTTCTGGCTTTTATGTGGAATTGGTGCAGAATCTGCATGCGGAAATTAAGAAGTGTGAATGGGAGTGTGGAATCCCATAGAAGTCTACTGGGCTTTAATTTGAGGGGGAATCTGTGCGGAATTCCACATGCGGAAATTCTGCCGTGTGAATAGACCCTTAGGCTAGGTTCAGACTACGGAATTTCCGCCTGCAATTCTACTTTGAAATTGCAGGCAGAAATTCCGCTTGCTAAAATGTATAGTGTAGTGAATGGGTTTCCGTTCACTAATTCACACTTCTGAATTTGTGAAGCGGAATTTGTGAACGGAAAATCCGCTTGGAAATTTCCGCCTGAAGAATGGCGGTGCTCTTTTTTTGAGGCGGAAATCCGCACGGAACACATTGCAGTCTATTGGAGACTGCAGTGTCCGCACGGTCCTAGCGCCGACTGATTCAGTCGGCGCTGGCCGCACTCGGAATCTCCGGGTGGAAATTTTCTGCCCGGAGATTCCGTAGTCTGAACCTAGCCTTACTGTTGTTGCATTGCCTGGGTCTGCTGTTGCATAGCCTCTGCCTAGGCCTGAAACTCGTTTTGCAGGACCTAGGCCTGCTGTATGTAGCGTCAGTTGCTTTAACAGCTCCTCTATTACAACAGATCCACTTCCAGTGCCGCAGTTGCTGTCACTAAGGATGTTCACTACTAGTCATTTTGGGTACCCTTCAAACTGTCTTGCCAGAAAGCAAGCATACCGGTGTCACAGCCTCAGTGATACATACCTCCCATCAAACATTTTACCAGCTGCTTGCTTTCAGTGGTTTCAGCTGAGCCAATGACATACTAGAGTTGTGTTCTGTTGATCATATATTACCATTTGACAGTATCTGACTGTATCAGCACAATGTCCTAGGGCATACTGGCAGCAGTCAACAAACACAGGTTAAAACAAATGAAATCATGTCATATGACAACATGAAATAAGTAATAATTAGCTCAGAAATGTGAGAGTCAGTGAGTTTGTTCTGGTGAACTCGATCCTCTGGAAAGACTGAGGGGCAGATTTATAAAAACATGTGCAGAGGAAAAGTCCACCAGTTACCAATAGCAACCAATCAGATTGCTTTTATTTTTTTAAGATGCCTGTCGAACTATTAAAACGTAATGTCATAATGTCCCACGCAGTGAATGGTGTAAAGGTAAAATATATAACAAACACCAAAATTGCTGATTTTTGGTCATATCATATCAGAAAAAAATTAAGAAAAAGTGATCAAAAAGTCTTGACAAAACAAAAATGACACAGGCAAAAACCACAGATCACAGCGCAAAAAGTTATATAATAAAGCTCTGTCTATAGAAATATAAAAAAAGATAAAGGGGCCTGAAAAGGACAATTTTAAACAAGACCTCATATGGTTCTGTGGATGAAAAAATATCCAGAGAACCATAGTACGCGAGTATGAAAAATGAAAACACAAAAATAAAAATTTGTTGTATCCTCAAGGCCTGAACAGGCTGTGTCCTTAAGGGGTTTACTCCCCTTAAGGACACAGCTAGAGATGAGCGAATCGAATTTGATGAACCTGAATTCGTTACGAATTTCATGAAAAATTTGGTTCGCAACGAATACAAATATCGCCGCGATTCTATCGCACGAATCGCTTCATTAAACTCCATTTTACAGCATTCCAGGCTATTGTAGAGCTAAGATGGCGGATCCACATGTGAGTACATGGGGCAGGGGATTATGGGAGGGCGGGAATGAAGGTAGGCGGGCTGACCCAGAACCACATGTGAGATGCAGCCTATCAGTGTTCACTGACCCCTGTGATGTCACAGCCCCTATATAATCGGCGGCCATCTTGCCTCACTTCCTTTCATCTATGCACTCAGATGGAGAGGACGGGACTGCGTATGTGTGAATAGCTCATACCACAGCGTTACACTGCAACTGCTAGTCACATCAGCATTAGGGAAAGGCAGGAGTGCAGAGTGCTGTGCTGTTACTCTGAGAAGGATCATTGATAGTTAAACCTCCTATTCACGTTATTGAGCATTGCAGCAGAGAGGGGCAGATAGCTGTCAGCTGCCTCATACAGATCTCCAAGCTGCCTGAACTTTCTGAAGCATCTTATCTCCTCATTTTTCAGCTCTATTGAGTTTATTTTTATTGCTCCACAAATCTTCCGCTGCTCAGAATTGTGTGACAGAGTGCAATTTAGGGTTTAATCCCTGGATTTTTTTTTCCGTGGTGCTGCACTGTTGGGTCCTGCTGCTGTTCAGAAATAAGTCATATTAGTGTGGACTTTACTGCCTTTTTACCATTTTTCACCTGTTACTCTGTCTCTGTGCTAAATTCAGTGTTATACCACACGTTATACACCTGCCGGTGTATTAAAGAAAAAAAAGTTTTTCCTGAGTAAAAATACGCTTAACAGTGGCATTATCATTGCAAAGGGCCTACATACAAGCAAATAGCGTACCATATACCACCTTTTTTTCTGTCTCTGTGCTAAATTCAGTGTTATACCACACCTTATACACCTGCTGGTGTATTAAAGAAAATACATTTTTTCCTGAGTAAAAAAACACTTAACAGTGGCATTATCATTGCAAAGGGCCTAAATACAAGCAAATAGCGTACCATATACTACCATTTTTTCTGTCTCTGTTATAAATTAAGTGTAATACCACACGTTATATACCTGCCGATGTATTAAAGAAAAAAAAGGTTTTCCTGCGCAAAAATACGCTTAACAGTGGCCTTATCATTGCAAAGGGCCTACATACAAGCAAATAGCGTACTATTTAGCACCTGTATTTCTGTTTTATACCACATGTTATACACCTGCCGGTGTATTAAAGAAAATAAGGTTTTCCTGCGTAAAAATATGCTTTTTCAGTGGCCTTATCATTGGGCCTAAATTCAAGCAAATAGTGTACCATATACCACCTTTTTTTCTGTCTCTGTGCTAAAGTAAGTGTTATACCACACGTTATACACCTGCCGGTGTATTAAAGAAAAAAAAGTTTTTTTGTGCGTACAAATACGCTCATCATTGCAAAGGGCCTACATACAACCAAGTAGTGTACTATTTAGTACCTGTATTTCTGTCTCGGTGCTAAATTCAGTGCTATTCCACACATTAGTATACACTGGCTGGTGTATACAACAAAAAAAGAGTTTTTTTCTGCGTATAAATACGCTTAACAGTGCGCTCATCATTGCAAAGGGCATACATATAACAAAGGAGTGTACTATTTAGTAACTGTTATTCTGTCTAGGGCCTACATAGTTAGAAAGGACAACCGTAAGTAATCGCCTGCTGCTGTTCTACACCCTCATAAATGCACTAAGTATGTCAGGCAGGGAAGTGCCAGGACGTGCACAGAGAAGGGGCAGAGGCCTAGATACGTCAGGCAGAGTTGGCAGCAGACTTGGGGCGAGTGGCAGCAGGAGTTGTAGCAATAGGCCTGAGCTCCCGTTAACACCCAGCGGTCGTGTCCTCGACCCATCTCTCCTCGTCAATTGGTTTGCACACTCATCCCCATCATCACAAGCGACATCTGACAACCCCAGTCAAGAGTCGGTGGGTTCCTCAGACACAACCCTCAGTTGGCATGGCCCGGGAGCAGTCCCTGTAATCCCATTGCCTTTGTCCTATGCTGTTCCCTCTCCCAAAGAAGTATCTCATGCTTTGGGTTCAGCTCCACTATTTAGCAAGGACGATGTAATAGAGGACAGTCAGCATCTAATGGGCAGCCAAGAATGTGAGGAGATATGCGTCCCTTGCTCCGCAAGGCGGCCAAGTAGTGATGCGGAGAGTGACGTGGGAGGCGGTGTTTCAATTGCTCAGGGTCCTGAGGCAGACACTGTTGTGGAACACGAGGAGGACATCAGTGACGTGCACACATCTTTTGATGACGATGAAGCCGATCGCAATTGGGAGCCGGGGCTTCATCATCATCATCAGGAGAAGAGATTTGCTCTTTGTCTATGAGGCAGCAAGGCGGTAGCACGGTTGGCAATCAGCGTGGTGGTGGCAGTAGTGGAAATTCAGGTGCCAAATGTGCCAGGGGGAGACCACCTGCTTCGCGGCAAGCTACCATTCAGGGAGGTAGTGGAACAGGGGTTCCTGGAGACGGCGCCAATAGCAAAGAAATAGTGCGAACTACGGGTGGGAAAATCAGCTACTCTGCGGTGTGGTTGTTCTTCATAAAGAATCCGGAGGACCTTAGCGTAGTCACATGCAAAATCTGTGGGCAGAAAGTGAAGCGTGGCCAGGGTCCCAATCTCAGCACCACGGCCCTACGTCAACACATGATTTGCCACCATAAAGCGGCCTGGGATAACCGTGGCTCCGAGGTAGTGGTCCAGCCTGCTGCATCACCCAGTGGCCATCCGCTCCCTCCGTCATCCAGCCAAGGCTCCAACACCTCAGCCGAAGGGAGCATTGTGTCAAACCATCCTTCTTGCGCTCCTGCTTCCTCCGCTCGTAGTCAGCCATTCCGCCAACAATCGATCGGCGAAGCCATGTCCAAGAGACAACAGTAAGAAGTTGAATGTGCTCCTGTCCAAGTTGCGGGTGTTGCAGTCCCTCCCTTTCCAACTGGTGGACTCTGCAGCTTTCAGGGAATTGATGGCTTGTGCCTGCATAAGTTTGTAAAAGAGAAGGTGAGACAGTCCTTGAGCCTGTCGGTGTGTTCAAAAGTGCACGGCAGCGCCGATGTGTGGAGCTGTAACTACGGGCAAGGACAATACATGTCTTTTACGGCCCACTGGGTAAATGTTGTTCCTGCACAGCCACAGCAGCAACTTGGACAGGTCACACCGCTTCCTCCTCCACACTCTCGCTCCCAGGCAGTTGGTCCTTTTACAGTGTGCGCCTCCTCCTCCCCCGTGTCCTCGGCCTCCACTGCACATCCAAATCTCGGTGGCCCTTCATCGTACCACGTGTGTAGGGCACAGCGGGGTCAAGCAGTCACACAGGGGAGGAACTGCTGAAGTTCATTAGGGAAGAAATCCGAGTATGGCTTACTCCACGAAATCTGGAAATGGGAACCATGGTGACCGACAATGGGAAGAACATTGTGGCCACACAAGGAAGTGTGAACCATTCGCCCTGCATGGCACACGTGTTGAAGCTGGTTGTCAAGAAGTTCATCAAGTCTTCACCCCATTTGCAAGACGTCCTGACAATGGCAAAGAAACTGTGCATGCACTTTAGCCACTCGTACACCGCCAAGCACACTTTGCTTGAGCTGCAGCGTCAGAACGGTATCCCACAACATAGTCTCATTTGTGACGTTGCCACACGTTGGAATTCCACCCTCCATATGTTGGACAGACTATACGAACAAAGAAAAGCCATCATGGATTTTTTGATGATACAAGCAGATAGGAGTACTCCCCTGTGTATCTTCAATATGAACGAGTGGCAGCTCATACATGACACCTGCCGTTTGCTGAGGTCCATTGAGGAAGCCACATTTTTTGTTAGTCGCTCGAATTACGCCATGAACAACGTTATTGCACTCCTACATTTACTCCAAAAAATGATTGAAAACATGGCTGGTCACGGCAATGGAGATGTTGTGCCTACATCAGAAGGCTACAAGAGTCCTGTGGGGGATGAACTGGAGGAGGATGATGAGGGGCAGAGCGGAGCACAGTTTACGGTGGATGAGATGGCCGGTGTTTCTGGTCATTGGACAGGAGGGGAGGAGCAGGAGCAGCCAGAGGAGCTGGAGGGTTATTACGAGGGAGGCGAGACAGAGGACCCAGACACACCGTGGCAGTATGCAGTGGAGATGGAGGCAGGTAGTCCCAGTGAGTCACTGTCACAAATGGCACGATGCATGCTGAGTTGCTTGCATAGTGACCCCCGAATTGTCAAAATTCGTCAGAGCGATAACTTCTGGATCTCCACCTTATTAGACCCTCGCTACTGGCCCAGAATAGGGGCCTTTTTTACACCCACTGAGAGGGAGGACAAACTGACCTACTTCAGGGAGCTTCTACGTAGTCGGTTGGCTGATGCCTATCGGCCACATGGTCCATCCACTCGTAGGTCTGACTCGGGGGGCCCTCTGCGCTCACCTTCCACTGCCACGGCTGCTGGGGAGGGGTGGCAGGAGCAGTACCGGCTCAATCAGCAGCAGCCTGAGTCTTCAGTCGCTGATGAGTAGCTTCCTTCAGCCGCATAGTGAAGCTACTCATCAGCAGCAGGTGGACATGGAGCAGGACCTGAACCAGCAGGTGATGGCTTACCTCGACATGACCCTGCCAACAACCGTTGAAGATCCGCTGGACTTCTGGGCAGCTAAACTTGATTTATGGCCGCAACTAGCGGAGTTTGCCCTGGAAAAGCTGTCCTGCCCGGCCAGTAGTGTGCCATCAGAGGGGGTGTTTAGTGCGACCGGGGCCATAGTCACCCCAAGGCGAACTCGTCTGTCCACTAAAAATGTGGAGAGACTGACGTTTGTCAAGATGAATCAGGGATGGATCAGCCAGGATTTCCAGCCACCAATGACAGATGGGTCTGAGTAGATTGACCATGCTCCTACAACAAAATTTTCTCTATTGTGGTTGGTTATGAAACCCTCTGGGGCAGACCTGGGGATTGTACGGCCCGCTTGACACATACGGCCCTTTGATTGGCTCTGACCGGCCCGCGCTGATTGGGGGACAACTATGCTGCCTAATCTGAGGGACATCTATTCTGCCTAATCTGAGGGACAAGTATGCTCCTAATCTGGGTGACATCTATGCTGCCTAATCTGTGGGACAACTATGGTCCTAATCTGGGGGACATCTATGCTGCCTAATCTGGGGGACAACTATGCTCCTAATATGGGGAAAACTGAAGCTTCTGGCTTTGGGCCTATAATTTTTTGAAGTTTAGCAGTAGCTAAATACATGCTTAATGCAAATGTCAACATTGATCTTTAACATTGAGGATTATGAAACCCTCTTGGGTACTGCAAATGACTGCTCCAGACTCATTCTGTCTTTCACAAACTACTTGCCTCCCTGGTGCCTCAGGCCTTGGGCCTATAATTTTTTGAAGTTTAGCAGTAGCTAAATACATGCTTAATGCAAATGTAAACATTGATCTTTAAATGTAAGGGGTTATGAAAACCTCTTGGGTACTGCAAATGCATGCTCCAGACTCATTCTGTGTCTTTCAGGAACTACTTGCCTCCCTGGTGCCTCTGGCCTTGGGCCTTAAATTTTTGGATGTTTAGCAGTAGCTAAATACATCCTTGATGCAAATTTCAACAATGATCGTTAAATTCTCGACGCTCTGCAGAGCCTTCTCCTAGCCCGCCTGGGCCGATCCGAGGACCTCACTAACCAACTCACTAACTAATCCAATCGCTTATAGCGACGGGCGGTGTGCACAAAGGGCAGGGACTTAATAAACGCCAGCTTATGACCCTCACTTACTGGTAATTCCTCGTTTTAAGATTAAATAATTGCAATCACAAATCCCTATCACAAACAGGTTTCAGCGTGCAACATGCACCTGTCCTTGAAAGATAGAGAGAAGCTAATCCGTTCAGTGGAGCGCTAGTGCGGCCCAGGACATCTGAGGCCATAACACACCTGTTATTGCTCGATCTCACAATTGATAGGGCAAGGTAAGGGGTTATTAAAGCCTCTTGGGTACTGCTGAGGCCTACTCCTGACTGCTCCTGGTGCAATGTATGGGGTAATTAAACACTCTTGGGTAGTGTTATTGTTAAATTTACTGGTAATTTTATCAGTAATAAAATAGAATTTTGCAGAATGCTAACCGTTACACAACGGAACGCTTGTTACGTGTGATTTTTTAATGAAAAAAAAATAGACGGAGAGGGATTAACTCTGCTTAATCATTTTTGGCAAATAGAATCCTTTTGCCATCTGATTTTTTGGAGACAGATGCACTTACACACATGTAATAATTTTTTTAACCAAATTTCAAACATTGTGTGGTTTATTACTTTTGAGAAGAATGTCTTTGGGTGGTCCACCATCCTGCATTATAGAGTCTTCTGAACTGCTGTATATGCGCTTTTAAAAAAAAAAAAGTTTTTTTGTCCGACAATTTCAATAAAATTTTGCGTTTTTTTGGGGTGGATTGTGAAGCCCGCGTGACGGGTGTGTAGTGTGTACTCGTGCATCAGTTAACTCCAGCCTGTGTCCGTTAGGCAATATATGGGTTACTGATGCAGCAGAGGTGGGGCCTTGGTCTTGGAATTTCAATTATTTAAAAAAATTTAACATATTGTGTGGTTTATTATATTATAGAAGAATGTCTTTGGGTGGTCCACCGTCCTGCATTATAGAGTCTTCTGAACTGCTGTATATGCGCTTGTTTTAACAAAAAGGTATTTTGTCAGACAATTTAAAAAAAAATTGTGTTTTTTTTGTGGTGGATTGTGAAGCCCGGGTGTGTACTCTTGCATCAGCCAACTCCAGGCTGTGTCTTTCAGGCAATCTATGGGTTACTGATGCAGCTGAGGTAGGGCCTGGGTCTAGGAATTTCAAAAAAAAATTTTTTAATTCAACAATTATGTGGTTCTTTATTTTTGAGAAGAAAGTCTTTGGGTGGTCCACCGTCCTGCCTTATAGAGTCTTCTGAAATGTTGGATATGCGCTTGTGCTTATACAAAGTTGTAAATTAAAAAAAAAAATTTATACAATTTTGTTGATTTTGGGGCGGATTGTGAAGCCCTGTGTGTACTGGTGCATCAGCCACCTCTTTGTCCTTCAGGCAATAAATGGGTTCCTGATGCCGCAGAGGTGGGGCCTGGGTCTGGGAATTCAAAATTTTGGGATTGCGGGTGCTACAAAAAAAGATGGACACACCCTAATCCGTTCAGTGTAGCGCGCCTGCGGCCCCAGACATCTGAGGGCATAACACACCTGTTATTGCTCGATCTCAGGAGAAGCGGGTTCATCGTCAGGAGAAGAGAGTTGCAGGTTGCCCTTAAGTCAGCAAGGCAGTAGCACGGTTGGCAGTCAGCGTGGTGTGGCAGTAGTGGAAATTCTGGAGCCAAACGTGCCCGGGGGAGACCACCTGCTTCGCGGCAGCTTACCTTTCCGGGAGTTAGCGGGTTACCAGCACCGGTCGATGAAAGATAGAGACGCTAATCCATTCAGTGGAGCGCGCCTGCGGCCCCGGAAATCAGAGGGCATAACACACCTGGTATTGCTTGATCTCGCAATTGATCGTGCAAAGGTAGGGGGTTATTAAAGCCTCTTGGGTACTGCTGAGGCCTACTCTTGACTGCTCCTGGTGCAATGTATGGGGTAATTAAACACTCTTGGGTAGTGTTTTTTTTTATTTACTGATAATTTTATCAGTAATAAAACAGAATTTTCCAGAATGCTAAACGGAACGCTTGTTGCGTGTGATTTTTTAATGAAAATTAAAAAAAAAAATACGGACAGGGATTAACTCTGCTTCATCATTTTGGGCGAAAAAAGTCCTTTGGTGATCTGATCTTTTGGAGACAGATGCGCTTACACACATATTGTATTAGTTTTTGTAAAAAAAATTCAAAGATTGTGTGGTTTATTATTTTTGAGAAGAATGTCTTTGGGTGGTCCACCGTCCTGCATTATAGAGTCTTGTGAACTGTTGGATATGTGCTTGTTCTTACACAAAGGTATTTATTTAAAACATTTCTAAAATGTTGTTGTTTTTTGGAGTTGATTGTGAAGCCTGGTGCATCAGCCAACTCCAGGCTGTGTCCTTCAGGCAATATATGGGTTCCTGATGCCGCAGAGGTGGGGCCTGGGTCTTGAAATTTCACATTTTTGTATAGCGGGTGCTACCAATGAAAAATCTTTGACAAAAATTTCATATATTGTGTTGGTTTTTTGGGGGGGATTGTGAAGCCCTGGTGTGTACTCTTGCATCAGCCAACTCCAGGCTATGTCATGCAGGCAATATATGGGTTACTGATGCCACAGGGGTGGGGCCTGGTTCTGGAAATTTCAAATTTTTGGATAGCGGGTGCTACCAATGAGAAATCTTTGCCAAACATTTGTCATTGTGTTGATTTTGGAGGGGGGATTGTGAAGCCCTGGTGTGTACTGGTGCTTCAGCCAACTCCAGGCTGTGTCCTACAGGCAATATATGGGTTCCTGATGCTGCAGAGGTGGGGCCTGGGTCTTGAAATTTCAAATTTTTGGAAAGCGGGTGCTACCAATGAGAAATCAAATCTTTGACAAAAATTTCATATATTGTGTTGGTTTTTTGGGGGGGGGGGGATTGTGAAGCCCTGGTGTGTACTCTTGCATCAGCCAACTCCAGGCTGTGTCATGCAGGCAATATATGGGTTACTGATGCCGCAGGGGTGGGCCCTGGTTCTGGAAATTTCAAAATTTTTGGATAGCGGGTGCTATCAATGAGAAATCTTTGAAAAAAATTTCTCATTGTGTTGATTTTGGAGGGGGGATTGTGAAGCCCTGGTGTGTACTGGTGCATCAGCCAACTCCAGTCTGTGTCCTACAGGCAATATATGGGTTACTGATGCCGCAGAGGTGGGGCCTGTGTCTGGAAATTTCTAACTTTTGGATAGCGGGTGCTACCAATGAGAAATCTTTGTCAAAAATTTCATATATTGTGTTGTTTTTTGGGGGGGGAATGTGAAGCCCTGGTGTGTAGTGAACTAGTGCATCAGCCAACTTCACGCTGTGCCATTCAGCCACTAAATGGTCTCCTCTTGCCACGCTATGTCCACGCTATGTCATTCAGTCACTATATGGTCTCCTGACACTGATGCCACCACCAGGCTCTGTCATTGTGCTGCTGTGCGACAGTGATTCTAAGAGCGATGCCGGTAATCTGCATGCTATTCTGAATAACAGTATTATTTCACTACCCCAGCACACTCCATATGCGTTTTACGACACAGCAAAGTGTTCTATACCCCTATAGAGGCTGTATGTAGGCTAGAAATAGCCTTTTTTTAACATCGATTCGCCGCAAATAAATTCGGATCGAAACAAACTTTTCGGGAAAATTCGGCGAATCGGCCGAATCAAATTTTTGAGGGTATGACACACAGCTCCCTGAGGTGATGGAGCCTTGGCTGGCTGAAAGAGGGATTGGCGTGCCACTACATCATAGCCACAGTTCTCCCAGGCCGGTTTATGGTGGCGAAGCATATGTTAATGCATGGCCGTGGTGCCAACATTGGGACCCTGGCCACGCTTCACCTTCTGCTGACATATCTTGCATGTGGCTATGTGAACTTACTTTGGATGAAAAACAGCCACACCGCCGAGTAGCTGATTATCCCACCAACAGTCTGCACTAATTGACTGCAACTGCCGCCATCTCCAGGAACCCCTACCTCCACTACCTCCCAGGAAGGTAGGCTGCCGCGAAGCAGGTGGTCTCCCACGGGCACGTTTGGCTCCAGAGTTTCCACGTCTGCCACCATGCTGACTACCAACCATGCTACCAGCTTGCTCAGCTGCTGCCTCACGGGCAACCTGCAACTCTCTTCTCCTGATGATGATGAAGCCCCTTCTGCACCCGGCTCCCAATGCGATCGTCTTCATCATCATCATCAAGTGTCTGCACGTCACTGATGTTGAAACAGAGCTGGATGTGGATCCTCTTACCTGTGTGGCTGATGACTCGGACCGTATCGGGAAGCGAAGTCTAAGGTACCGCTGGTCTTCACCAGAGCCTGCCGCAAGGCAGGATGGGCTTCCCGTGGCAGGCGACACCAAGGTCGCTACCCCCGACACGGCTCGACCAGACATTTAGCTGGGCAAGGCAAGGTACCAAAGGATAAGGCAATGGCGTAGTCAAACGTAGCAGAAGGTCAAGGCAGGCGGCAAAGGTGCGGAGTCTAGTAATGTAGCGAAAGGTCTGGATACACGGGAAAGACAAACAGGCAATAGGGAGCGCTTAATCTCAGGCTAGGGGCACTGAAGATCCGGCAGGGAATTGTGGGAGGTACAGGGATTTATAATGTTGTGTCAGGTGGAACAGTAATTATGGGCGCACTGACCAGCTTGAAGTCTAGGATTTCTTTAACCCCTTAAGGACCAGGCCATTTTACACCTTAGGGCCAGAGCGTTTTTTGCACATCTGACCACTGTCACTTTAAACATTAATAACTCTGGAATGCTTTTAGTTATCAATCTGATTCCGAGACTGTTTTTTTGTGACATATTCTACTTTAACATAGTGGTAGCATTTTGTGGTAACTTGCATCCTTTCTTGGTGAAAAATCTCAAAATTTGATGAAAAATTTGAAAATTTTGCATTTTTCTAACTTTGAAGCTTTCTGCTTGTAAGGAAAATGGATATTCAAAATATTTTTTTTTTATTCACATTTCCAATATGTCTACTTTATGTTTGCATCATAAAATTGATGTGTTTTTACTTTTGGAAGACACCAGAGGGCTTCAAAGTTCAGCAGCACTTTTCCAATTTTTCACAAAATTTTGAACCTCGCTTTTTTTCAGAGACCAGTTCAGGTTTGAAGTGGATTTGAAGGGTCTTCCCATTAGAAATACCCCACAAATGACCCCATTATAAAAACTACACCCCCCAAAGTATTCAAAATGACAATCAGTAAGTGTTTTAACCCTTTAGGTGTTTCACAGGAATAGCAGCAAAGTGAAGGAGAAAATTCACAATCTTTATTTTTTACACTCGCATGTTCTTGTAAACCCAATTTTTGAATTTTTACAAGGGGTAAAAGGAGAAAATGTATACTTATATTTGTAGCCCAATTTCTCTCAAGTAAGCACATACCTCACATGTCTATGTAAAGTGTTCGGCGGGCGCAGTAGAGGGCTCAGAAGCGAAGGAGCGACAAGGGGATTTTGGAGAGTACGTTTTTCAGAAATGGTTTTTGGGGGGCATGTTGCATTTAGGAAGCCCCTATGGTGCCAGAACAGCAAAAATAACCCACATGGCATACCATTTTGGAAACTAGACCCCTTGGGGAATGTAACAAGGAATAAAGTGAGCCTTAATACCCCACAGGTGTTTCACGACTTTTGCATATGTAAAAAAAAAAAACATTTTTTCACTAAAATGTGCGTTTCCCCCCAAATTTCACATTTTTGCAAGGGTTAATAGCAGAAAATATCCCCCAAAATTTGTAACCACATCTCTTCTGAGTATGGAGGCACCCCATAAGTTGGCATGAAGTGCATTACGGGCGAACTACAATGCTCAGAAGAGAAGGAGTGATATTTGACTTTTTGAGAGCAAATTTTGCTCGGGGGGCATGTCGCATTTAGGAAGCCCCTATGGTGCCAGAACAGCAAAAAAAAACACATGGGATACCATTTTGGAAACTAGACCCCTTGAGGAACGTAACAAGGAATAAAGTGAGCCTTAATACCCCACAGGGGTTTCACGACTTTTGCATATGTAAAAAAATATATATATTTTTTCACTAAAATGTGTTTCCCCCCAAATTTCACTTTTTTGCAAGGGTTAATAGCAGAAAATACCCCCCAAAATTTGTAACCCCATCTCTTCTGAATATGAAGGTACCCCATAAGTGGACCTGAAGTGTACTACGGGCGAACTACAATGCTCAGAAGAGGAGGCGCACCATTGAGCTTTTGGAAAGAGAATTTGTTTGGAATGGTAGTCAGGGGCCATGTGCATTTACAAAGCCCCCCGTGGTGCCAGAACAGTGGACCCCCCCCCCCACATGTGACCCCATTTTGGAAACTAAACCCCTCACAGAATTTAATAAGTGGTGCAGTGAGCATTTACACCCCACTGGCGAAAAATTCAATTTTTCATTTTCACGGAACACTGTTCCAAAAATCTGTCAGACACCTTTGGGGCGTAAATGCTCACTGTACCCCTTATTACATTACATGAGGGGTGTAGTTTCCAAAATGGGGTCACATATGGGGGGGGTCCATTGTTCTGGTACCATGGGGGCTTTGTAAACACAAGTGGCCTTCAATTCCGGACAAATTTTCTCTTCAAAATCCCAATGGCGCTCCTTCACTTCTGAGCATTGAAGTGCACCCATAGAGCACTTTACATCCACATATGGGGTATGCTCTTACTCAGAAGAAATTGGGTTACAAATTTTGGGGGGCTTTTTTTTATTTTCCCTTGTGAAAATGAAAAATTTAGGGTGACACCAGCATTTTAGTGAAAAAAATTTTTTTTTTTTCATTTTCCCATCCAACTTTAATGAAAATTTGTCAAACACCTGTGGGGTGTTCAGGCTCACTATACCCCTTGTTACGTTGGGGGTCTTTTTTTCCTTTTACCTCCTGTGAAAATAAAAAGTAAAGGACAACACCAGCTTGTTAGTGTAAAAAAAATTTTTTTTTTTTACACTAACAGGCTGGTGTAGACCCCAACTTTTCTTTTTCATAAGGCGTAAAAGGAAAAAAAGCCCCCAAAATTAGTAGTACTGAGATACCCCATATGTGGCACTAAAATGTTTCCTTGGAATACGACAGGGCTCTGAAGTGAGAGAGCGCCATGCGCATTTGAGGACTAAATTAGGGATTGCACAGGGGTGGACACAGGGGTATTCTACGCCAGTGATTCCCAAACAGGGTGCCTCCAGCTGTTGCTAAACTCCCAGCATGCCTGGACAGTTAGTGGCTGTCCGGAAATGCTGTGAGTTGTTGTTTTGCAGCAGCTGGAGGCTCTGTTTTGGAAACACTGCCGTACAATACGTTTTTTATTTTTATTAGGGGGACAGTGTAAGGGGGTGTAAATGTAGTGTTTTACCCTTTATTATGTGTAAGTGTAGTGTAGTGTTTTTAGGGTACGTTCACACTGGCGGGTTTACAGTGAATTTACCGCTAGGAGTTTGCGCTGCGTTGAAAAATTTGCCGCAGCTCATACTTGAAGCAGAAAACTTACTGTATACCCGCCAGTGTGAATGTACCCTGTACGTTCACATGGGGGGGTCAAACCTCCAGCTGTTTCAAAACTACAACTCCCAGCATGTACTGACAGACCGTGCATGCTGGGAGTTGTACTTTTGCAACAGCTGGAGGCACACTGGTTGGAAAACCTTCAGTTAGGTTCTGTTACCTAACTCAGTATTTTCCAACCAGTGTGCCTCCAGCTGTTGCAAAATTTAAGCTCCCAGCATGGACTGATCGCCGAAAGGCATGCTGGGAGATGTAGTTATGCAACAGCTGGAGGGATCGCAACTACAACTCCCAGCATGCAGAGACAGCTGTTTGCTGTTTAGGCATGCTGGGAGTTGCAGTTTTGCAACATCTGGAGAGCTATAGTTTAGAGACCACTGCACAGTGGTCTCCAAACTGTGGACCTCCAGATGTTGCAAAACTACAACTCCCAGCATGCCCAGACAGCAAACTGCTGTCTGGGCATGCTGGGAGTTGTAGTTTTGCAAGATCTGGAGGTGCACAGTATAGAGATCACTTTGCAGTGGTCTCAAACTGTAGACCTCCAGCTGTTGCAAAACTGCAACTCCCAGCAAGCCTAAACAGCTCTCTGAGCATGCTGGGAGTTGTAGTTTTGCAACATCTGGAGGGTTACAGTTTAGAGACCACTATAGTGGTCTCAGACTGTAGCCCTCCAGATGTTGCTAAGTAACTCACCGGCTTCCGTTGGATCCAGGAAGCTGCGTCGTGGTCATCTTCTTACGCCGATCGTCGCCCGCTGCCGCCGCTGATCGGCGCCCGCTGCCGCCGCTGATCGGCGCCCGCTGCCGTCGCCGATGGGTAAGTGGATCTCCGGCGCCGGTCCCTGTCGGTTTCCCCGTCCTGCCCCGCCTATTGTGGGTGGGCAGAACGGGGAAACCGAAAGTAAACCCCTCCGCCCCCGATCTGCTATTGGTGGTCGCGTCTAGACCACCAATAGCAGAGATAGGTGGGGTGGCAACCCTGCCACCTCACTCCTATCGCTACAGGGGGATCGTGGGTGTCTAGGACACCCGCGATCCCCCTTCTATTCCGGATGACCGGGTCACCATAGACCCGGAATGACCCGGAATCGGCGCAAATCGCAAGTGTGAATTCACTTGCGATTTGCGCCGATCGCCGACATGGGGGGGTCTAATGACCCTCCTGGGCATTTGCACGGGGTGCCTGCTGATAGATATCAGCAGTCACCCTGGCCCGTTCACCGTCCGACGCGCGGCGGGGACCGAAATTCCCACGGGCGTACAGGTTGGTCCTTAAGTACCAGGGAGCAAAGGCGTACCTGTACGCACTTGGTCCTTAAGGGGTTAACAGCAAAAACATCAGAGGTACCAGAGATGGAGGAAGGCAAGATGTTCTTTTGAGAAATGCGGTTGTGGATGACCAGCTTCAAGAGGGAGACATGGAAGGAATTTGGAATCCGGAGAGGGGAGGGCAGATGGAGGGAATAAGCCACAGGATTAAGTAGTTTTTTGACTTTATAGGGACCCAAAAAGTGTGGACCCAATTTATAAGAGGGTACCTTAAAGCGGATGTATTTGGAGAATAACCACACTTTGTCCCCAGGAAAGAACTCAAAAGGAGAGCGTCTTTTCCTGGCTGCGTGCGACTTCATACGGGTCGTGGCATGAAGAAGGGAGTGACGAGTCTTCTGCCAGATGGAGGTGAAATTCCGCACCAGTTTGTCAGCCATAGCTACTCCAGAGGAAGAAGAAGACAGGGGAAGAGGAGGACGAGGATGAAGCCCATAGACCACAAAGAATGGTGAAGTCCCAGTGGATTCAGATTCTCTATGGTTGTAAGAGAATTCGGCCCAGGGTAGTAAACCAGCCCAGTCGTCTTGGCGAGCAGAGACAAAATGGTAAAGGACCTGATTCACCCTTTCGACCTGACCATTGGATTGAGGGTGGTAAGCAGAGGAGAAGTCCAGTTTAACTTGCAGACGAGAACAGAGGGCCCTCCAGAACATGGAAACTAACTGGACTCCCCGATTGGAGACAATATGAATAGGCAATCCATGGAGACAGAAGATATGACCAAGGAATAGCGTGGCAAGCTGCGGTGCAGATGGTAAAACTGGCAAGGGCACAAAATGAGCCATTTTAGAAAATCGGTCCACAATAACACAAATGACCATATTGTCGCCAGAAGGTCAGTAATAAAGTCCATTGCTATGTCGGTCCAGGGCAGCTCAGGAACTAGCAAAGGATGTAGTAGACCAGCAGGCTTGGCACGAGGGGTTTTGTCCCGGGCGCAGATTGAACAAGCACGGACAAAATCAACAACATCCTGCTTTAAAGTGGGCCACCAGTACTGTCGGGAGATGAGCTGTAAGGATTTATGTATTCCGGCAAGACCACTGAGTAGAGAGGAATGACCCCACTTCAGGACTCGGAGTCTTAAACGAGGAGTTACGAAAGTCTTCCCAGGAGGCAAGTGCTGAAGATATGCAGGCGCTGCAGAGATGAGACAGTCAGGAGGAATAATATGTTGAGGATGGGACTCCTGGTCTAGTACATCAGAGGATCTGGACAGAGCGCCAGCATGTAGATTCTTCTCAGCAGGGCGAAAGTGGATAAAGAAATCAAATCTGGAGAAGAACAGAGACCAACGAGCCTGTCGGGGATTGAGACTAGAGATGAGCGAACTTACAGTAAATTCGATTCGTCACAAACTTCTCGGCTCGGCAGTTGATTACTTTTCCTGCATAAATTAGTTCAGCCTTCAGGTGCTCCGGTGGGCTGGAAACTGTGGATACATTCCTAGGAAAGAGTCTCCTAGGACTGTATCCACCTTTTCAAGCCCACCGGAGCACCGGAAAGCTGAACTAATTTATGCAGGAAAAGTCATCAACTGCCGAGCCGAGAAGTTTGTGACGAATTGAATTTACTGTAAGTTCGCTCATCTCTAATTGAGACGATGGGCTGACTGGAGATAGAGCAAGTTCTTGTGGTCTGAATAGATAGTTAGAGGATCTACAGAGCCTTCCGAGAGATTACACCATTCTTCTAAGGCCAACTTCATGGCCAAAAGCTCCCGATCTCCGATAGTATAATTTCTCTCCGCAGGGGAGAAGGTCTTCGAGAAGATTTTATTCTTCCTTTTTGAAGATTTTTGCATTAAGACTGCATCTGATCCAACCAAAGAGGCATCAACTTCTAGGAAAAATGGCTTGCTGGGATCGGGTCTAGATAAAACAGGAGCAGAAGTGAAGGCGGACGTTAGCTGTTTGAAAGCTTCTTCAGCCTCTGGAGTCCAGATCTTAGGATTAGCAGTCTTCTTGGTAAGCGAAACAATGGGAGCAACCAAGGTGGAGTAGTGAGGAGTAAACTGCCAATAGTAATTAGCAAAGCCTAGGAAGTGCTGAATAGCTTTCAAACCAGTGGTGCGTGGCCAATCCAGCACTGCGGACAACTTGTTGAGGTCCATTTGAATACCTTGACCGGTGACAATATACCCCAGGAATGAAAGGCTGTTTTTTTTTCAAAGGTACTTCTCAAGTTTAGCATAGAGATGATTTACTCGGAGATGCTGTAATACTTGATTGAGATGAAGCCGATGAGACTGGATATTGGGCAAATAGATGAGTATGTCTTCCAAGTAGACGACGACACAGGAGTAAAGAAGGTAACGAAAAATGTAATTGACAAACTCCTGAAAGGCTGTTGGAGCATTACAAAGCCCGAATGGCATGACAAGATACTCTAAATGTCCATCACGAGTATTGAGCGGAGTCTTCCATTCATCCCCTTCACGGATGCGAATCAAATTATAGGCCCCTCGTAGGTCGAGTTTGGAGAAGATCCTAGCACCATGTAGATGATCAAATAACTCAGAGATCAATCGTAAGGACAATGTGGAGGTAAAACTTCAGCTTTTTTCTCGCTGAAGACATCAGCAAAATCCTGAAGAAAAGATGGCAGACCAGGCAGAGGAGTGGAAGGAGACACCAACTTGGACGGCAGGGTATGGAAATAGTTGTTATAGCAGTAAGTTCCCCAGCAAAGTACTTTTCCAGTCTTCCGGTCAATATGCGGGGCATGTAGCTGTAACCAGGGAAGGCCTAGTAGAAGAGTGGAGGTACAATGTGGAAGTACATAGGACAATTTTTCCTTATGCAGAACTCCAATTTGCATAGACAAGGGTACTGTGCGGCATAAGATAGTACAGTCCAGATTTTCTCCATAAACCAAGGAGATGTACAAAGGCTTAAGAAGGCGGGTTACAGGCAGACGATATCTATGCACTAATGAGGCATCAATAAAGTTCCCCGCAGAACCAGAGTCCAGGAAAGCCAGAACGGACATAGTCTCTTTGGAGGGTAGAGACAGCTAGACCTTCAAATTCAAGTGTGAAGAGGAGGGATTCGCACCTAGGGAGGCCTCTCCTACAAACCCTAGTTGCGAGCATTTCCCTGTGACTGAGGACACAGAGGACAGTCTCTGAGGAAATGGTCTTCACTGGAGCAATATAAGCACAGATTCTCAGCTCGATGGTGGGTTCTTTCCTGCAGGGTCAGGTCAGACCGATCCACCTGCATAGCCTCCACAGCGGGAGGCATCGTAGAAGGTTGCGGTGGTTGCTGGAAGACGGACGCCAGGTGAGGGAAGCGCCGAGGTCGTGCAGACTCTCTTTCTTGGTGAAGTTCCTCACGTCGTTCAGAGAAACGGATATCAATCCGAGACACCAACTGTATGAGTTCATTCAGGGTAGTGGGCAATTCCTGGGCGGCAAGGACATCCTTGATATGGCTAGAAAGTCCTCTCTTGAAAGTGGCGCAAAGGGCTTCATCATTCCAAGCTAACTCCAATGCCGGGGTACGAAACCAAATGGCATACTTGCCCACAGAGGAGTTACCCCGAGTAAGACTCAGTAATGCCATCACAGCAGAGGAAGATCGAGCAGGTTCTTCGAAGACATCCCGAAATTCCGTCAGGAACGCCTGGAGATTGGTAGGGAGAACATCACTGCGATCCCAAAGCGGAGTTACCCAGGCCAAAGCCCTTCCAGTTAAAACAGGATTAAGGCCACCTTTGCTCGGTCCGTAGGAAACTGATACGCCATGAGTTCAATGTGAACGACTGCAGGAGTGAGAGGTGCCAGTGGAGCAGGAGGATGCTGTGGCTGTGGTGGTTGTTGCTGTGCTGTTAGCAACTGCTGCATCATGGCGGATAACTGGCTGAACTGCTGTGCCTGCTGGGCCAACTGCTGTGACTGGTGCACCACAATGGAAGCGAGATCAGGATTATCAGGCAGAGGAACCCCAAAGGGATCCATGGCTGGATCTTGCTGAAACGGAGCTAGATGTGGATCTTTTTACCTGTGTGGCTGATGACTCGGACCGTATTGGGGAGCGGAGTCAAAGGTGCTGCTGGTCTTCACCAGAGCCTGCCGCAAGGTAGGATGGGCTTGCTGCGGCAGGCGATACCCAGGTTGCTACCTCCCATACGGCTCGACCACACAGATAGCTGAGTAAGGCGAGGTACCAAAGGATAAGACAGTAGCGTAGTCAAACATAGAAGAAGGTCAAGGCAGACGGCAAAGGTGTAGAGTCTAGTAACATAGCGGAAGGTCTGGATACACGGGAAAGACAAACAGGCAATAGGGAATGCTTTATCTCAGGCTAGGGGCACTGAAGATTCAGAAGGGAAGTGTGGGAGGTGCAGGGATTCATAGTGTGGTGTCAGGTGCAACACTAATTATGGGTGCACTGGACCTTTAAATTGCAGAGCCCTAGGAGACGGCGAATTCCAGCCCCGCCGGCAGGTGGGGTCCCAGGGACACTGCGCTCACGGCTGGAGCTTGCGGCCAGAGCGCAGTGTGTAACAGATGTCCTCCTCAGGTTCCTCAACAGTGTCTGCTTCAGGACCCTGAACCCTGGCAACACCGCCTCCCATGTCACTCTCCTCATCACTACTTGCCTGCCTAGCAGGGGAAACGGCGGATGTCTCCTCCACTTGTTGCTGGCCAGTAGCTGCTGACTGTCCTCTACTAGATCGTCCTCAGTGAACAGTGGAGCTGAACCCACAGCATAAGATACTTCTGTAGGGGAGGGAACAGCATAGGACAGAGGCAATGGGAGGACAGGGACTGCTCCCTGTTGGCCATGCCAACTGAGGGTTGTGTCTGAGGAACCCACCGACTGTTGACTGGGGGTATCAGATGTCACTTGTGATGAAGTGGATGACCGTGTTAACCAATCGGTGATGGCAGATGGGTTGCTAGTTGATACTGGGGATCTCACGGCATGTAAAACAGTAAACTAAACAGGACCGTCTCAACAGCACAGTGGATGGGAGACCATATGTGGGAAAAAAAAACGAATATTCGTAATTCCGAATATATAGTGCTATATTCGCAATATTCGCAAATTCGTGAATATGCGATATTCGCGATTAAAATTCGAATTGCGAATGTTCGCGAGCAACACTACTGTACAGTATGCTTAAAAAAATTTATTTTTGCACAACACCAGCAGAACACAACAGTGCTGCAGCACAAAAAAGCTGTGTACTAAACACAAAATTTCACTCTGTCAAAGACTATTAGGAATGGACTGCTGGGTATTATACCATCTACAGACTAGTATAACCAGCAGATGAGTTGTTGTGGAACAAAGACACAGAATTGCGCTGAAAAATTCTTCTGCCTCATCTGCTAAGGTTTATGAAGTTGAGGCAGCTTGTTGAAATGTATGAGGCAGCACACAGCTATTAGCTCCTCTCTGTAATACAATGCTGAAGAAAGTAACTAGGAGGTTTATGGCTGCAGTAAAAATCCTTTTCAGTGAAAAAAAACACTGCTCTCCGTCCACCAGAACGCTGATGTGACTAGGATGTAAAACGTTGGTGGAATGAGCTTTTCGGTGTAACACACACACACACACACAGCGATATCTGTCGTATCTGTATGCAGTTTAATGAATGATATGCCACAAAATGACTTCTGATTATATAGGGCTGTGACATAGGGGTGACTGGCTGCTGATAAGCTGCATCCTGCATGTGATTCAGGGTCATCCCACCTACTTCCCTTCCCGACTTGCCTTCCCGCCTTCCCAGCGTTCCTTGCCCCATGAACTGACATGTGGATCTGCCATTTTAGATGCCCTGGAGCCTGGACCGCAGGAAATTGAGTTTAATGAAGCCATTTGCGTGATAGAATTGCGGCGATATTCGCATTCGTTGCGAATCGAATATTTCATGAAATTCATAACAAATTCGGGTTCGTGAGCTTCGATTCACTCATCTCTAATAGATAGATATATAGATAGATTGAAGAAAGCAGCACACCAAAAAATGAAATATGAATGGGTGTCTACTGCTGTTGATCCAGGGTCAGAGATCTAGTAGTATATCTAAAGAAGAAGCGGGGGCATTTCAAGCACTTGGCAGTAAATAAAGAGCACTTTTTTGTTCACAATTTGGAGTTCCACCGCTTCTTCTTTATTTCTGTCCTGTTTGGTGAGTTTCTAGGTCAAGCTGTTTTTTTCAGTAATGCTAGGTCCTTCACAGAAGTGGTGTAATTGTACTAAGATTAAATTGTAGAAGGAGGCAGGAAGGGAGGAACATGGTGGCAGGAAGCTAAGCTAGGCTCCACCCCCTTACCTCCAACTTGTGAACCACACCATGCTATGTTGCGGAGTCCGGTGAAAGCTGGACCACGGGAGTGAGATACCCCCCTCTCGATCCCAATCCTGGGACAAAGCCCCTGAGATAGAGCCCTGAGCTGTGAACTCTGGTCAATAGCCCTGAGCTCCGGTACTCACCTTGCTGGGTGATGGGAGAATGGAGAGGATGGGAGCATTGTGCTGAGCTGCCTGGGCTGGGGCTTGGGGACTGTCAGGAGGCTGTGACTGTGTGTTCTGCCGGGTCCCTTCGGAGGTTCTGGTGGTGAGGTGAGCCCAGCACCTGGAGAGAGGAGCAGGTGGTGACACGCTGTTGCTGGGGCAGGGAGGCAGGCGACTCGCACTGTGCAGGAGGCTACAGAATGCAGACGGGAGCGGGCACTAAGATCCGGAGGTCCCGTGGCAGTTGCTGAGGGAACGCCAGCGTGCGCAGGTCGCTGGGGCCGGCGTGGAGGAGAGCAGCCAAGGATTGATGATTCCTTGAAATGGCAGTCACTCCCACCGTGGTGAGTGCACGGTGGGGAGGAGAGGCTGGCCGAAGCCAAGTGAACAACCTGCAAGATGGGTGAGACCGCTCCATTCTTTTTTTTTTAAAGGGGTTGATTAGATTTTACTCCTTGCACTGTCCTGGTAAAATGAATAACTAACTAACAACAGCTACCAAGTTATTAGCACCTATTAAGTATATTGGCGGAGAATAACTTTTTATGTATTGGCCTACTAATGGACTAGTGGTTTGGAAAATATTGATTTAATGTGCGAACTATAAAGACTGCCCAAAGAGTAAGACGGAGAGTTTATATGTTGCACCTGGAGTGGACTTTAAAGGACTATTGCAAAGTTGTGAAAAATGTACATTGCACTATCCAGGAATGTGGCAAGGACATAACAACTTAATAGTGTTTGTAAGAGTATTGTAACATTGGTGTGTGTTATTAATCCCTTAAGGACCCAGGGTTTTTCCATTTTTATTTTTTCCTCATTACCTTCTAAAAATCATAACGCTTTCAATTTTGCACCTAAAATTACATATGATGGCTTATTTTTTGTGCCACCAATTCTACTTTGCAGTGACAAATGGAAAAAAAATTCATTGTGCAACAAAATTGAAGAAAAAATGCCATTTTGTAACTTTTGGGGTTTCCTTTTTATCTACACATATACGTAAAAATACACGTATACGTAAAAAATTGTCATCTCTTGACCCCTATAACTTCTCCATTTTTCACATACGGGCTGGTATGATGGCTAATTTTTTACGCCATGATTTGAAGTTTTTATCGGTACCATTTTTGTATTGATCTGACTTTTTGATCACCTTTTATTCATTTTTTCATGATATAAAAAGTGACCAAAAATACGCTTTTTTGGACTTTGGATTTTTTTTGCGCTTACGCCATTGACCATGCGGTTTAATTAACAATATGTTTATTTTTATTTACACAGTTTTTTGGGGAAAAGGGGGGTGATTCAAACTTTTATTAGGGAAAGTGTTAAATTACCTTTATTAACTTTTTTTTTCACTTTTTTTTGCAGTGTTATAGCTCCCATAGGCAATAACACTGCACACACTGATCTTTTTCACTGATCCCTGCAAAGCCATAGCTTTGCATTCATCAGTGTTATAGGAGGTCAATTGCTCAAGCCTAGATCTCTGGCTTGGAGCAATCAATCGTTGACCGGACTTGACCGAAGCAGGTAAGGGGACCTCCGCTCGCGTCCTAGCTGATCGGGACATCATGATATTATCGCGATGCTCCCAATCAGCCCAACTGAGCTGCCGGGAAGCTTTCACTTTCATTTTAGATGCGGCAATCAAAGTCTAAGTGGTTAATAGCGCATGGCACAACGATCAGTGACGCATGCTATTACCCTGGGTCCCGGCTATTATTAGCCACCGGGACCGACCTGGTATGACGCGGGGTCACGGCGTGACTCTGCGTTATATAACGGGACTGGGCGCAGGGTGTACAGGTACGGCCTGCACCCTTAAGAGGTTAATCAATTTTGTAACAACAGTGTGTGCTATTAATTAATTTGTGGTCAGTACAGTATGATAATAGAAATATAGAAAGATAATTAACTGTTGTTTGCTACAGAATCAAAATGCCCCCATAAAGGAATTCCACAAGCCCGGTAAAAGATAATAGGAATACGGGGAGAATGGATAAATATATGGCATCACCAACATCGACATGGAAAAATAAGCAGGGAAAGCAAAATGTATAGGAAAATTAAATGGAGGAGGAAGAGGAAGGTCCAACAGGGACAATGAAAGTGATGGGAAATGCAATACTTCTATTGAGGGACATGCTGACCAGATGGGAAGTATAGGGTCAGATGAGACATTAATAAGGGATGATATGAGAAAACTTAGGTAAAGATGTAAAGAAATGGAGGAAAGGGTGTCAGATTTAAAGTACAAAATGCAAATATTGAAAATAAGGTAGAAACAAGTCAGAATGAGAATACATTTTTAACTCAGAAAATAATAGAGATGGAAGACAGATCTAGAAGAGGAAATTTAAGATTGTTGGGCTTCCCGGAGGGGGCGGAAGGGAAGGACCCAGTGGGCTTCCTACATTCCTACAAAGTTGAATAATTGAGGAATATGGAGAGGGAAAAATGTCTCCCACATTCGGCATTGAGAGAGCACACAGGGTCCCAATGCAACTGCTCCCACCGGGTAGTAAGCCCAGAATGATATTGATAAAGTTATTAAATTAAGGAGATAGGGAAAGTATTTTACGAGCACTAAGAGAGAAAAATAATGTCATGTATAATAACAATAGGCTAATGGCATTTCCTGATTACTCATTTGAGACACAAAAAAAATGTATGTCTTTTAGAGAAGTTAAAAAAAATAATGCAACGGAATGCAATGGAATTAGATTTTCCTTTATATTTCCGGCAAGGTTGCAGGTTGTACATAGAGATACGAGCATGTTTTTTCAAATCCTGGAAGAAGTTGTGAACTGGATGGACAGTTAAGGTTTAAAAAATGGATAAGTTATTGGGAGGGTAGAAAGTTTAATGTAAAATTGGCATGAGGACACGAGGGGAGGGGGGAAACATGTTAGGATGGGGACTTGTCAGTTGTTGGGACAGGTGAACTAGGGGGGAAGGGGGGGGGAGGAGGGCGGAAATGGGAGGTCCTATGAAAGGGTAATGAAAATTCCTTTTTTTTCTCTCTTGTCTCTCTTTGGAAGAATTTAAATGGATAGGATGTATACGAGCATGTTGGTATGGAATGTTAGGAGTTAGATATATGGAGAGCTCGCAACCTGGGGAAAAATATATATTCTTGTTGGAATAAAAACAGTAAAACTATGTCCCGCATAGATTTGTGTCTTGGTGATGAGCGGGGGAGTGTAAAGATTAGAAGGATTAATTAATGTACTCGTTGTATATCTGATCACTGGGATATCTGGGAAACTTAGTGAGTACATGTAGAATTAATGCATATTGGTTTGAATTACTAGACAATGAGGTAATGAAACAACAGTCAATAGATTTTTTGGGAATTGGGACACATCTTCAGATTAAATTGTGTGGGAAACGGGAAATGCATTCTTACGGGGGAATTAATATACACAATTGAAAAAAAGAAAGACTAAATTTAGAAAGTTAATTTGTTTTCCCTTAGTCTCCTCAGCAGCACAATGTGGGGTGTGTCTATGCCCCTGTGAGCAAATGGGACCTGGGATTTTTTAATGATTTAAATAAAAAAATACCCCGGGACCTCCCTCCCTGCCCTGGTATAAAGCACCAGGCTCACACTAGAACAGTGAGTAGATTATGAAGCAAAAAGAAAATAAGGGAGGGAAGCTTGTGCTGCTGAGGAGACTAAGGGAAAAAAATTAACTTTCTAAATTTAGTCTTCCCTAGCATCCTTCAGCAGCACAATGTGGGGATCTAGCAGGAATCACCCCTAGGGAGGGTTTTCCTGCATAGCAGACTGTATAATAGACTTAGCGAAAGTAGTTTCGCTAGATAAAAAGGTATCCACTCTATAATGTTTTAGAAAAGTGAGTGGAGAGTTTCAGGTTGCGGACTGGCAGATATGTTCCAAAGGAACAGAATTACGCTCTGCCCAAGAGGCAGAAACAGATCTCATAGAGTGCGCTCTGGTGAACTCTGGTGAAGTTAACCCTCTAGAGGTATAACATAAATTTATGCATTCGCATATCCATCTTGAAATGGATGGTTTAGATGCCTTGGCACCTTTCTTTACACCCTGGAATAAAATGAGAACATTCTCCGCTTTCCTAAATGGCTTGGTTCTTTCTAGGTAGACCTTTAGGCATCTTACCAGATCCAGGGAGGCAAGGTCCTTCTGGGAAGATTCAGACTCAGGAAACTTTGGGAGAGAAATAACCTGGTTAATATTTGCGAAGGAGGGGACCTTAGGCAAAAAAGAAGGTAGGAATCTCAGAAGGACTCTGTCCTGCAAGAAAACTGTAAGGTTCTGCCGCAGCTAATGCTTGAAGTTCACCAACTCTCTTGGCGGTGGTGACAGATAGAAGTAGCACCACCTTAAGAGTGAGGAACCTAAGTTCCACTTCCTCTAAAGGTTCAAAGGGTTGAACACACAATTGTTGCAAGACCAACGCCAGATCCCAGGGTGTCACTGGTTTCACCGATCTAGGACGAATTCTAGTGATGGCCTTGATAAATGACCTTATCACTGGTTCCTGAAACAGTCGTCTTTGTAAGATTGCCGACAGAGCGGCTAGTTGGACCTTGATGGTACTTGGAGAGAGACCTTTGTCAAATCCATCCTGTAAAAATACGAGAATTGATTGAGTGGATGGAGAAGAAGCATTGATTTTCTTGGTGACACACCAGGAGATAAAAATCTTTCTGATTCTAGCATAGGTCTTGTTGGTTGCCTCACTCCTAGAGTGAGATAGTGTTTCAAGAATGCGGTCCGAAAACCCTCTGGCTTTTAATAAGGACCTATCAACTTCCATGCTGTCAGATTGAGCGTTTTGAGATTGTGGCAGAATTGAGTGCCCTGAGACACAAGATTCTGCCTGACAGGAAGTTTCCAGTATATTCCCTTGTTCATCTGAATGAGCTGGGAGAACCAGGATCTTTTTGGCCAAAAGGGAATGATGGCAATCACCGAGGCCTGATCCTGTCTGATCTTCATTAATACCCTGGGTATCATCGAGATAGGAGGGAATATGTAGGCCAGTTTGAAATTCCATGGAATCGACATCGCATCCAGATAAAGAGGTTTGTCCACCTGGTAAAGGGAGCAGAACTTGTCTAGTTTGCGATTGGATCTTGTGGCCATAAGATCTATTTCCGGAAGACCCCAGCGGTCTATGAGCTGAAAGAATATATCCTGGTCTAGAGTCCATTCTCCCGGTACCGTAAGACCTCTGCCTAGACGGTCTGCTATGATATTGTGTACTCCCTTTATGTGGACTGCGGAGAGCCTGAGAACTCGAGTCCGGCCCATCGAAAGATTTTCGCCACTTCCTGAAGCAGTGGAACTGATCTTGTCCCTCCCTGCTTGTTTATGTAGTAAACAGCCGACATGTTGTCCGTCCTTATTTTGACGGCTTGTCCCAGGAGAGAGGGGGCAAAGTGAAGAAGGGCATAATATATTGCCCTTAGTTCCTTTATATTGGAAGAAAGAGGAAGTTCTTCTGTACTCCACCAGCCATTCACTTTCCTCCCTAGCAGGTGGGCTCCCCATCCTGACCCTGAGGCGTCTGTTGTCAGGATTGACCACTGAGGTTCTACCAGGGACATTACGTCCTGGGGGTTCGCCCACCAGTTCAGAGATCTGCGGACTGTGGGAGAAAGCTTTAGACACCTCTCTAGAGAGGAACTCCTCCTGTCCCAGGCCTGGAGAACCTCTGTCTGGAGAGGTCTCATGTGCCAGAGTGCCCATGGGACAGCTTCTACTGAGGAGGATAGGAGTCCAAGGAATCTCATGATAGTCCTCAGTGACGCTTTGCGGGGGACTCGAAGGAATTGATATCCCCTGGATATCCTGTCCTTCCATGCTGGAGACAGATAGATTCTCATGTTGTGGGAATCCAAGTAGAACCCTAAAAAGGTTATTTCCTTTGTGGGGAATAGTTTGGATTTCTGAAGATTCACTATCCATCCTAAACTGTGGAGTAAGTCTAGCGTGGTGGTGATGTGACGGCTGAGCTCCTCCTGAGTCTTGGCTAGTAAAAGCCAATCGTCTAAATAGGGTATGATTCTGATGCCCTGTATTCTGAGAATCACCATCATGGATGAAACCACCTTTGTGAATACGAACGGGGCTGTGGAAATGCCAAATGGCAGAACCTTGAACTGGAGATGATGGAGAACTCCCATGATAAAGACAGCAATTCTTAGGAATTTCCTGTGCCCTGGAAATATGGGAATGTGAAAATAGGCGTCTTTTAGGTCTAATGACGCCATGTAATCATATCTCAGAATGAGGGATTTTACTGATCTTATAGTCTCCATCCGAAATTTCTTCTTGACTATAAATTGATTGAGAAACCTGAGGTCTATTATAAGCCTCCATTTTCTTCCAGGCTTGGGTACTAGGAACACTGGGGAATAAACCCCCATGCCCCTTTCGTGTAGGGGAACAGGTTCTACCGCGGAACTTGAGATAACTTGAACTGGAGCTTCCTCTAAAGCCTCCTGTTTTGCAGAAGCTAGAGAGGGGGATGTTAGACACCTTTCTGGAGGGAGATAAGTTAGGGGAAGGATATAACCATTCTCCACTACATTTATGACCCAAACATCTTTTATTAGAGTTTTCCAAGCTTTGAGAAAGAAATGAAGGCGCCTGCCTACAGGTATACTTCTCGCGTCAGAATTCTGGCTTCTTTGAGCCTCTGGCTCTAGATGATCCCTTCCTTGTGGATCCTGATCCTCTGCCACGTCCAGAACCTCTATATTGCCTGTTACCTTGTGGAGATCGGTCTCTCCTGGGTTGATTATAGTGCCCGCGAAAGGACTTCTCTGATAAAGGAAGGTTCTTCCCCTTCTTATTGGAGAGCTCCTCCATAATGGTGTCAAGTTCAGGACCGAATAATTTAGCCGGACTGAACTCCAGATTACCAAGAATGTACTTGGAATGACTGTCTCCAGGCCATGGTCTTAACCAAAGAGCCCTCCTAGCAGCGGAAGATAGGGCCATGTTTCTAGAAGCTAACTTCACCTGTTGACAATTGGAATCATATAGGTAGTCCATACCTAGGTTAACATATTTAAAGGACCTAAGTAAGTCCTGTCTACTGACCCCAGAGTCAGTAGACAGCCAAGATCTCATAGCTCTTATGACCTCAAAGGAGGCATTCCCTACAGCACACTGGCTGGAAGATGCTGTATACGATCTTCTGAGAGTGACCTCCATGCGTCGGTCCATGGGATCCTTGAGACTAGAACCATCATCAGATGGGATAATGGTTCTCTTAGAAAGCTTGGCGATGGCGTAATCCACCTTTGGTGGGTTGACCCAATCCTTAGATCTTTCTTGATCCAGGGGGTAAAGAGTTTTAAACCTTTTATTTATAACAGGTGCCTTTTCTGGGTTGATCCATTCTGCCTTCATTAAGTCTAGGACCGTGTCCTTAATCGGAAAAACTCTAGGCCCCTTAGAAGTAGAAGGAGCGTCCTTGCGTGTGGCTGGTGCATTCTCTGCTTGCACAGCTCTGATAAATTTCGGAAACTTCTCCACAGGGAAAAAAACTTTCCCCTGTAGCTCCTCTTCCTCTGAACTAGATGATTTTGTCTCATCTATAACCCTGAATTTCTCATCAGAGTGTACAACTACAGGCCTATTACTTAGTCTGGGCTTCTTCTTAGGAGGAGGAGCAGTGGTTAATGAATCCTTCAATTCTTTGATGGAAGAAAAAACGAAATCCTTAACCCAACAGAACATGTCCTGCATAGAAGGCTCAGTGTCTGGTGGTAACCTGGGGCGACAGATGGAACAGGATAATCGTATCCGTCTGGAAGGGGAGTCTTGCATGAGTTACACTCCAAATGCTTCCTCTTGTGGGAGGATTTCCCATAGGTCTCCCTGCGCCCTCCTGAACCTCCTGAATCCATAGAAGACATCTAAGAGGTAAGAGAAAAATTTGAAGTTTAAGGAAAAAAATCAACTCGCAAGTATAAATGGACTCCTCCTATCAGGGCAGTAAGAATACCTATTTCTCAGGTATATTAAGTGTGGAAACAACACACCGAATAGGGTATACGTCTAGTAGCTTTCAGACAATAGTCCTCTGGCTCCAAGAGACCAGAGCCAGGCTAGGGGGCGTTTAAATAGCCGCAAAAATTGCGCCCAAAAATATAAGCCCCTCCCACTTCCGGGTCCAGTGCCCGGAATTTTAATAATAAATCAAATCTCTTACCTCAACTCTAGGAACCTTTACCTAACCATACCACCTAAGCACACTTGATCTCTAACAAATTTGGGCTCCCACTGATAAGAACCTATTCCTCACTGCTCTGTACGGATCCGCCGGAAGTGACGTCCCGCATTTCTCGGGCTACAGGAAAATGGCGCCGAAACCGGAAGTGCGGCTAGCGTGGGGTCCGCGAATCCTCCCGGACCCAGGAAAGATGGCGGCGTGCACCAAACCGGCGGACCCTCCTGCAAGAAAGGAAAAGAGAAAAAAATAAGTAGGTAGGGGGAGCGTGGACGTCCATGCTCACACTAGGACAGACAAAAAAACTCACTGTTCTAGTGTGAGCATGGTGCTTTATACCAAGGCAGGGGGGGAGGTCCCGGGGTATTTTTTTTATTTGAATCATTATAAAATCCCAGGTCCCATTTGCTCACAGGGGCGGAGACACACCCCACATTGTGCTGCTGAGGGAACGCTAGGGAAGAATAATTTAATAAGATAGAAAAAAATTATGGAAGCAGTAAAAAAAGCAGAGGAAACATTTATAATAGATGGTTAAGATGAAAATAAAAAGGATTGGGGAGATAAACAAGAAAAGTTAGAAATCTATTTAACCCCTTAAGGACCAAGGGCGTACAGGTTAGCTCCCTGGTACTTAAGGACCAAGGGCGTACCTGTACGCCCGTGGGAATTTCGGTCCCCGCCGCGCGCCGGGCGGGGATCGGGCCGGGGTGACTGCTGATATCTATCAGCAGGCACCCCGCGCAAATGCCCAGGGGGGTCATTAGACCCCCCATGTCGGCGATCGGCGCAAATCGCAAGTGAATTCACACTTGCGATTTGCGCCGATTCCGGGTCATACGGGTCTATGGTGACCCAGTGACCCGGAATAGAAGGGGGATCGCGGGTGTCCTAGACACCCACGATCCCCCTGTAGCGATAGGAGTGAGGTGGCAGGGTTGCCACCCCTCCTATCTCTGCTATTGGTGGTCTACACGCGACCACCAATAGCAGATCGGGGGCGGAGGGGTTTACTTTCGGTTTCCCCGTCCTGCCCTCCCACAATAGGCGGGGCAGGACAGGGAAACCGACAGGGACCGGCGCCGAAGATCCACTTACCCATCAGCGGCGGCAGCGGGCGACGATCGGCGGAAGAAGAGGACGGCGACGCAGCTCCC
Organism: Hyla sarda; assembly: GCF_029499605.1. Classification (NCBI taxonomy): domain Eukaryota; kingdom Metazoa; phylum Chordata; class Amphibia; order Anura; family Hylidae; genus Hyla; species Hyla sarda. The sequence goes on along the minus strand of NC_079195.1, from coordinate 140,280,355 downwards.
TGGATCCAACGGAAGCCGGTGAGTTACTTAGCAACATCTGGAGGGCTACAGTCTGAGACCACTATAGTGGTCTCTAAACTGTAACCCTCCAGATGTTGCAAAACTACAACTCCCAGCATGCCCAGAGAGCTGTTTAGGCTTGCTGGGAGTTGCAGTTTTGCAACAGCTGGAGGTCTACAGTTTGAGACCACTACAAAGTGATCTCTATACTGTGCACCTCCAGATCTTGCAAAACTACAACTCCCAGCATTCCCAGACAGCAGTTTGCTGTCTAGGCATGCTGGGAGTTGTAGTTTTGCAACATCTGGAGGTCCACAGTTTGGAGACCACTGTGCAGTGGTCTCTAAACTATAGCTCTCCAAATGTTGCAAAACTGCAACTCCCAGCAAGCCTAAACAGCAAACAGCTGTCTCTGCATGCTGGGAGTTGTAGTTGCGATCCCTCCAGCTGTTGCATAACTACATCTCCCAGCATGCCTTTCGGCCATCAGTACATGCTGGGAGTTGAAGTTTTGCAACAGCTGGAGGCACACTGGTTGGAAAATACTGAGTTAGGTAACAGAACCTAACTGAAGGTTTTCCAACCAGTGTGCCTCCAGCTGTTGCAAAAGTACAACTCCCAGCATGCACGGTCTGTCAGTACATGCTGGGAGTTGTAGTTTTGAAACAGCTGGAGGTTTGCCCCCCCATGTGAACGTACAGGGTACATTCACACTGGCGGGTTTACAGTAAGTTTTCTGCTTCAAGTATGAGCTGTGGCAAATTTTTCACCGCAGCGCAAACTCCTAGCGGTAAATTCACTGTAAACCCGCCAGTGTGAACGTACCCTAAAAACACTACACTACACTACACTAACACATAATAAAGGGTAAAACACTACATATACACCCCCTTACACTGTCCCCCTAATAAAAAATAAAAAACGTATTGTACGGCAGTGTTTCCAAAACAGTGCCTCCAGCTGTTGCAAAACAACAACTCCCAGCATTTCCGGACAGCCACTAACTTTCCAGGCATGCTGGTAGTTTAGCAACAGCTGGAGGCACCCTGTTTGGGAATCACTGGCTTAGAATACCCCTATGTCCACCCCTGTGCAATCCCTAATTTAGTCCTCAAATGCGCATGGCGCTCTCTCACTTCAGAGCCCTGTCGTATTTTAAGGAAACAGTTTAGTGCCACATATGGGGTATCTCCGTACTCGGGAGAAATTGCACTACTCATTTTGGGGGCTTTTTTTTTCCTTTTACCCCTTATGAAAAAGAAAAGTTGGGGTCTACACCAGCCTGTTAGTGTAAACAAAATTTTTTTTTACACTAACATACTGGTGTTGTCCTTTACTTTTTATTTTCACGGGAGGTAAAAGGAAAAAAAGACCCCCAAAATTTGTAACGCAATTTCTCCTGAGTACGGAGATACCCCATATGTGGGCGTAAAATGCTCTGCGGACGCACAACAAGGCTCAGGAGTGAGAGCGCACCATGTACATTTGAGGCCTAAATTGGTGATTTGCACAGGGGTGGCTGATTTTACAGCGGTTCTGACATAAACCCCAAAAAATAAATACCCACATGTGACCCCATTTTGGAAACGACACCCATCACGGAACGTAACAAGGGGTATAGTGAGCCTAAACACCCCACAGGTGTTTGACAAATTTTCATTAAAGTTGGATGGGAAAATGAAAAAAAAAATTTTTTTTTTCACTAAAATGCTGGTGTCACCCTAAATTTTTCATTTTCACAAGGGAAAATAAAAAAAAAGCCCCCCAAAATTTGTAACCCAATTTCTTCTGAGTAAGAGCATACCCCATATGTGGATGCAAAGTGCTCTATGGGTGCACTACAATGCTCAGAAGAGAAGGAGCACCATTGGGATTTTGAAGAGAAAATTTGTCCGGAATTGAAGGCCACTTGTGTTTACAAAGCCCCCATGGTACCAGAACAATGGACCCCCCATATGTGACCCCATTTTGGAAACTACACCCCTCATGTAATGAAATAAGGGGTACAGTGAGCATTTACGTCCCACAGGTGTCTGACAGATTTTTGGAACAGTGATCCGTGAAAATGAAAAATTTAATTTTCCATTTGCACAGCCCACTGTTCCAAAGATCTGTCAAACGCCAGTGGGGTGTAAATGCTCACTGCACCACTTATTAAATTCTGTGAGGGGTGTAGTTTCCAAAATGGGGTCACATGTGGGGGGGGGGGGTCCACTGTTCTGGCACCACGGGGGGCTTTGTAAATGCACATGGCCCCTGACTACCATTCCAAACGAATTCTCTTTCCAAAAGCTCAATGGTGCTCCTCCTCTTCTGAGCATTGTAGTTCGCCCGTAGTGCACTTCAGGTCCACTTATGGGGTACCTCCATACTCAGAAGAGATGGGGTTACAAATTTTGGGGGGTATTTTCTGCGATTAACCCTTGCAAAAATGTGAAATTTGGGGGAAACACACATTTTAGTGAAAAAAAAAATATTTTTTTACATATGCAAAAGTCGTGAAACCCGTGTGGGGTATTAAGGCTCACTTTATTCCTTGTTACGTTCCTCAAGGGGTCTAGTTTCCAAAATGGTATGCCATGTGGGTATTTTTTGCTGTTGTGGCACCATAGGGGCTTCCTAAATGCGACATGCCCCCCGAGCAAAATTTGCTCTCAAAAAGTCAAATATCACTCCTTCTCTTCGGAGCATTGTAGTTCACCCGTAATGCACTTCATGCCAACTTATGGGGTGCCTCCATACTCAGAAGAGATGGGGTTACAAATTTTGGGGGGTATTTTCTGCTATTAACCCTTGCAAAAATGTGAAATTTGGGGGGAAACACACATTTTAGTGAAAAAAAAATTTTTTTTTTACATATGCAAAAGTCGTGAAAAACCTGTGGGGTATTAAGGCTCACTTTATTCCTTGTTACATTCCCCAAGGGGTCTAGTTTCCAAAATGGTATGCCATGTGGGTTATTTTTGCTGTTCTGGCACCATAGGGGCTTCCTAAATGCAACATGCCCCCCAAAAACCATTTCTGAAAAACGTACTCTCCAAAATCTCCTTGTCGCTCCTTCGCTTCTGAGCCCTCTACTGCGCCCGCCGAACACTTTACATAGACATATGAGGTATGTGCTTACTCGAGAGAAATTGGGCTACAAAAATAAGTATACATTTTCTCCTTTTACCCTTTGTAAAAATTCAAAAATTGGGTTTACAACAACATGCGAGTGTAAAAAATAAAGATTGTGAATTTTCTCCTTCACTTTGCTGCTATTCCTGTGAAACACCTAAAGGGTTAAAACACTTACTGATTGTCATTTTGAATACTTTGGGGGGTGTAGTTTTTATAATGGGGTCATTTGTGGGGTATTTCTAATGGGAAGACCATTCAAATCCACTTCAAACCTGAACTGGTCTCTGAAAAAAAGCGAGGTTCAAAATTTTGTGAAAAATTGGAAAATTGCTGCTGAACTTTGAAGCCCTCTGGTGTCTTCCAAAAGTAAAAACTCGTCAATTTTATGATGAAAACATAAAGTAGACATATTGGAAATGTGAATAAAAAATAATATTTTGAATATCCATTTTCCTTACAAGCAGAAAGCTTCAAAGTTAGAAAAATGCAAAATTTTCTAATTTTTCATCACATTTTGGGATTTTTCACCAAGAAAGGATGCAAGTTACCACAAAATTTTACCACTATGTTAAAGTAGAATATGTCACGAAAAAACAATCTCGGAATCAGATTGATAACTAAAAGCATTCGAGAGTTATTAATGTTTAAAATGACAGTGGTCAGATGTGCAAAAAATGCTCTGGTCCTAAGGTGTAAAATGGCCTGGTCCTTAAGGGGTTAAAGGGGTACTCCAGTGGAAAACTTTTTTTTTTTCTAAATAAACTGATGCCAAAAGGTTAAACAGATTTGTAAATTATGCAATGAAGAAAGTGTGTAGGATGCTGTGATCCAGCTACCCGTTTACTGGACCGTCATACCGACCTGTCTCCGTTGAGTGCATTCACACTTTCTTCATTGCATCATTTACAAACCCCTTTAATTAACAGCGTACAACCCCTTTAATTAACAATCAGCAAGGTAATAGAATCATTTATGCTATTAAAAATAGGAAAGGGAAGATACAGAATAACCCCGAAGATATAATCCAAGAATTAGATAAATATTAATGTCACGATGCCGGCTGGCAGGTAGTGGATCCTCTGTGCCAGAGAGGGATTGGCGTGGACCGTGCTAGTGGACCGGTTCTAAGCCACTACTGGTTTTCACCAGAGCCCGCCGCAAAGCGGGATGGTCTTGCTGCGGCGGTAGTGACCAGGTCGTATCCACTAGCAACGGCTCACCTCTCTGGCTGCTGAAGATAGGCGCGGTACAAGGGAGTAGGCAAAAGCAAGGTCGGACGTAGCAGAAGGTCGGGGCAGGCAGCAAGGATCGTAGTCAGGGGCAACGGCAGAAGGTCTGGAAACACAGGCAAGGAACACACAAGGAACGCTTTCACTGGCACTAAGGCAACAAGATCCGGCGAGGGAGTGAAGGGGAAGTGAGGTGATATAGGGAAGTGCACAGGTGTAAACACTAATTGGAACCACTGCGCCAATCAGCGGCGCAGTGGCCCTTTAAATCGCAGAGACCCGGCGCGCGCGCGCCCTAGGGAGCGGGGCCGCGCGCGCCGGGACAGAACAGACGGAGAGCGAGTCAGGTAGGGGAGCCGGGGTGCGCATCGCGAGCGGGCGCTACCCGCATCGCGAATCGCATCCCGGCTGGCAGCGGAATCGCAGCGCCCCGGGTCAGAGGACGTGACCGGAGCGCTGCCGCGGGGAGAGTGAAGCGAGCGCTCCGGGGAGGAGCGGGGACCCGGAGCGCTCGGCGTAACAGTACCCCCCCCCTTGGGTCTCCCCCTCTTCTTAGAGCCTGAGAACCTGAGGAGCAGACTTTTGTCTAGGATGTTGTCCTCAGGTTCCCAGGATCTCTCTTCAGGACCACAACCCTCCCAGTCCACTAAAAAAAATTTTTTCCCTCTGACCTTTTTGGCAGCTAAAATCTCTTTGACCGAGAAGATGTCCGAGGAGCCAGAAACAGGAGTGGGAGGAACAGATTTGGGAGAAAAACGGTTGAGGATGAGTGGTTTGAGAAGAGAGACGTGAAAGGCATTAGGGATACGAAGAGAGGGAGGAAGAAGAAGTTTATAAGAGACAGGATTAATTTGACACAAAATTTTGAAAGGACCAAGATAGCGTGGTCCCAACTTGTAGCTAGGGACACGGAAGCGGACATATTTAGCGGAGAGCCATACCTTGTCTCCAGGGGAAAAAACGGGGGGAGCTCTTCTTTTCTTATCCGCGAACTTCTTCATGCGTGATGAAGCCTGTAAGAGAGAATTTTGGGTCTCTCTCCATATGATGGAAAGGTCACGAGAAATTTCATCCACAGCGGGCAGACCAGAGGGCAAGGGAGTAGGGAGGGGGGGAAGAGGGTGACGGCCGTACACCACGAAAAATGGGGATTTGGAGGAAGACTCAGAGACCCTGAAGTTATACGAGAATTCGGCCCATGGGAGGAGATCTGCCCAGTCATCCTGGCGGGAGGAAACAAAATGTCGCAAATAATCACCCAAGATCTGGTTAATCCTTTCTACTTGTCCATTGGACTGGGGATGATATGCAGAAGAAAAATTTAATTTAATCTTGAGTTGTTTACAGAGAGCCCTCCAGAATTTAGACACGAATTGGACGCCTCTATCCGAGACAATCTGCGTAGGCAACCCGTGAAGACGAAAAATGTGTACAAAAAATTGTTTAGCCAACTGAGGCGCAGAAGGAAGACCAGGAAGAGGGATGAAATGTGCCATTTTGGAGAATCGATCAACGACCACCCAAATAACAGTGTTGCCACGGGAAGGGGGTAAATCAGTAATAAAATCCATACCAATCAGAGACCAAGGCTGTTCGGGGACAGGCAGAGGATGAAGAAAACCAGCGGGCTTCTGGCGAGGAGTCTTATCCCGGGCACAGATAGTGCAGGCTCGCACAAAGTCCACAACATCCGTCTCCAGAGTCGGCCACCAATAGAAGCGGGAGATGAGTTGCACAGATTTCTTGATACCCGCATGACCTGCGAGATGGGAGGAGTGACCCCATTTGAGGATTCCGAGGCGTTGGCGAGGAGAAACAAAGGTCTTTCCTGGAGGAGTCTGCCTGATGGAGGCAGGAGAAGTGGAGATCAGGCAGTCAGGTGGAATGATGTGTTGCGGAGAGAGTTCAACTTCTGAGGCATCCGAGGAACGAGAGAGAGCATCGGCCCTAATGTTCTTATCGGCAGGACGAAAGTGAATCTCAAAATTAAATCGGGCAAAGAACAGAGACCACCGGGCCTGGCGAGGATTCAGCCGTTGGGCAGACTGGAGGTAGGAGAGGTTCTTGTGGTCGGTGTAGATAATAACAGGAGAACTTGATCCCTCCAGCAGATGCCTCCATTCCTCAAGTGCTAATTTAATGGCTAGAAGCTCTCGATCCCCGATGGAGTAGTTCCTCTCCGCTGGAGAGAAGGTCCTAGAGAAAAAACCACAAGTGACAGCATGCCCGGAAGAATTTTTTTGTAGAAGAACAGCTCCAGCTCCCACTGAGGAGGCATCAACCTCCAATAGGAAGGGTTTGGAAGGGTCAGGTCTGGAGAGGACGGGAGCCGAAGAAAAGGCAGACTTGAGTCGTTTAAAGGCGTCTTCTGCTTGAGGAGGCCAGGACTTGGGATCAGCATTTTTTTTGGTTAAAGCCACGATAGGAGCCACAATGGTAGAAAAATGTGGAATAAATTGCCTGTAATAATTGGCGAACCCCAAAAAGCGTTGGATAGCACGGAGTCCGGAGGGGCGTGGCCAATCTAAGACGGCAGAGAGTTTGTCTGGATCCATCTGTAGTCCCTGGCCAGAGACCAAATATCCTAGAAAAGGAAGAGATTGGCATTCAAACAGACATTTCTCAATTTTGGCATAGAGTTGGTTGTCACGAAGTCTCTGAAGAACCATACGGACATGCTGGCGGTGTTCTTCTAGATTGGCAGAAAAAATTAGGATATCGTCCAGATATACAACAACACAGGAGTATAACAGATCACGAAAAATTTCATTGACAAAGTCTTGGAAGACGGCAGGGGCGTTGCACAGTCCAAAGGGCATGACCAGATACTCAAAGTGTCCATCTCTGGTGTTAAATGCCGTTTTCCACTCGTCCCCCTCTCTGATGCGGATGAGGTTATAGGCGCCTCTTAAGTCCAATTTAGTGAAGATGTGGGCACCTTGGAGGCGATCAAAGAGTTCAGAGATGAGGGGTAAGGGGTAGCGGTTCTTAACCGTGATTTTATTAAGACCGCGGTAGTCAATGCAAGGACGTAGGGAGCCATCTTTTTTGGACACAAAGAAAAATCCGGCTCCGGCAGGAGAGGAGGATTTACGGATAAAGCCCTTTTTTAGATTCTCCTGGACGTATTCGGACATGGCAAGAGTCTCTGGGGCAGAGAGAGGATAAATTCTGCCCCGGGGTGGAGTAGTGCCCGGGAGGAGGTCGATAGGGCAATCATAAGGCCTGTGAGGAGGTAGAGTCTCAGCTTGTTTTTTGCAGAAAACATCCGCGAAGTCCATATAGGCCTTAGGGAGACCGGTTACTGGAGGAACCACAGAGTTACGGCAAGGGTTACTGGGAACCGGTTTTAGACAGTTCTTGGAACAAGAGGACCCCCAACTCTTGATCTCCCCAGTGGACCAATCCAGGGTAGGGGAATGAAGTTGAAGCCAGGGAAGTCCAAGGAGAATTTCCGAGGCGCAATTGGGGAGGACCAAAAGTTCAATCCTCTCATGATGAGATCCGATGCTCATAAGAAGGGGCTCCGTGCGGAAACGTATGGTACAGTCCAATCTTTCATTATTTACACAATTGATGTAGAGGGGTCTGGCGAGACTGGTCACCGGGATGTTGAACCTGTTGACGAGAGAGGCCAAAATAAAATTTCCTGCAGATCCTGAGTCCAAGAAGGCCACTGTAGAGAAGGAGAAGGCAGAGGCAGACATCCGCACAGGCACAGTAAGACGTGGAGAAGCAGAGTAGACATCAAGGACTGTCTCACCTTTGTGCGGAGTCAGCGTACGTCTTTCCAGGCGGGGAGGACGGATAGGACAATCTCTTAGGAAGTGTTCGGTACTAGCACAGTACAGGCAGAGGTTCTCCATACGGCGTCGTGTCCTCTCTTGAGGTGTCAGGCGAGACCGGTCGACCTGCATAGCCTCCACGGCGGGAGGCACAGGAACAGATTGCAGGGGACCAGAGGAGAGAGGAGCCGAGGAGGAGAAACGCCTTGTGCGAACAGAGTCCATATCTTGGCGGAGTTCCTGACGCCTTTCGGAAAAACGCATGTCAATGCGAGTGGCTAGGTGAATAAGTTCATGTAGATTAGCAGGAATTTCTCGTGCGGCCAGAACATCTTTAATGTTGCTGGATAGGCCTTTTTTGAAGGTCGCGCAGAGGGCCTCATTATTCCAGGACAATTCTGAAGCAAGAGTACGGAATTGTACGGCATACTCACCAACGGAAGAATTACCCTGGACCAGGTTCAACAGGGCAGTCTCAGCAGAAGAGGCTCGGGCAGGTTCCTCAAAGACACTTCGGATTTCCGAGAAGAAGGAGTGTACAGAGGCAGTGACGGGGTCATTGCGGTCCCAGAGCGGTGTGGCCCATGACAGGGCTTTTCCGGACAGAAGGCTGACTACGAAAGCCACCTTAGACCTTTCAGTGGGAAACAGGTCCGACATCATCTCCAGATGCAGGGAACATTGGGAAAGAAAGCCACGGCAAAACTTAGAGTCCCCATCAAATTTATCCGGCAAGGATAAGCGTATCCCAGGAGCGGCCACTCGCTGCGGAGGAGGTGCAGGAGCTGGCGGAGGAGATGACTGCTGAAGCTGTGGTAGTAACTGTTGAAGCATAACGGTCAGTTGAGACAGCTGTTGGCCTTGTTGCGCTATCTGTTGTGACTGCTGGGCGACCACCGTGGTGAGGTCAGCGACAACTGGCAGAGGAACTTCAGCGGGATCCATGGCCGGATCTACTGTCACGATGCCGGCTGGCAGGTAGTGGATCCTCTGTGCCAGAGAGGGATTGGCGTGGACCGTGCTAGTGGACCGGTTCTAAGCCACTACTGGTTTTCACCAGAGCCCGCCGCAAAGCGGGATGGTCTTGCTGCGGCGGTAGTGACCAGGTCGTATCCACTAGCAACGGCTCACCTCTCTGGCTGCTGAAGATAGGCGCGGTACAAGGGAGTAGGCAAAAGCAAGGTCGGACGTAGCAGAAGGTCGGGGCAGGCAGCAAGGATCGTAGTCAGGGGCAACGGCAGAAGGTCTGGAAACACAGGCAAGGAACACACAAGGAACGCTTTCACTGGCACTAAGGCAACAAGATCCGGCGAGGGAGTGAAGGGGAAGTGAGGTGATATAGGGAAGTGCACAGGTGTAAACACTAATTGGAACCACTGCGCCAATCAGCGGCGCAGTGGCCCTTTAAATCGCAGAGACCCGGCGCGCGCGCGCCCTAGGGAGCGGGGCCGCGCGCGCCGGGACAGAACAGACGGAGAGCGAGTCAGGTAGGGGAGCCGGGGTGCGCATCGCGAGCGGGCGCTACCCGCATCGCGAATCGCATCCCGGCTGGCAGCGGAATCGCAGCGCCCCGGGTCAGAGGACGTGACCGGAGCGCTGCCGCGGGGAGAGTGAAGCGAGCGCTCCGGGGAGGAGCGGGGACCCGGAGCGCTCGGCGTAACAATTAAGTTATATTGAGTTATTATATAAATCACAATCCAAATGTAATTAGGAGGAATTAAAAAATTATTTGGATGGAATTGAGTTGCCCAAAGTCCCAGATGAAAATAGATAGTTTCCCTAAGTAGGTAGGTCCCTCTTTAGGTTGGATCCCCTATGTAGGTAGCTAAGAGCCCCCCCTGTAGATATGTAGGGTTTCTCCAAGTAGGTAGGTAGTTTCCCTCAATAGGTAGGTCCCCACATTAGGTTGTTTTCCGCACATGGGTAGGTAGGTGGGTTTCCCCAAATAAGTAGCTCCCTCCATTTGATTGTTCCCCCTATTAGGTTGGAAGGGCCCCTAGTAGGAGGATGGCATTGTTCTCTGCTCAGAAGACATTGCAAAAGACAGAGAAGATGAAGTGGTGAATAACACATGCTCAACCAGCCACAGAAGCACTGCTGGAGGTTATCATCAGTAGCAACAGATGGTGATTATATGGTCAGGATATGTTTCTAATAAACCAAATATCTTACATAATAGCAGGATTTTTGATTTTTACAAATGTTATGTATTTTGTCATTTAATTAAATTATTATTTTTTTTTTATTATTGGCAGCCACTTTGCTACATTGGCAGCCACTTTGCTATCAATGTAATATTTAAAGGGGTAGTCCGGGAATTTTTTTTTATTTGACTACGCTACAGGGGCTGTAAAGTTAGTGTAGTTCATAATATAGTGTCTTTACCTGTGTGTCTAGAAAAGACAAAAGATACAGCGCTCCATGGTGTGATAAATGAGAGACCTGTGAGGTGGAGAGGTATATACTGACAAGGAGGCTCACCTGGTGTTGTTGTGTACCCCCATACATAACAATGGTGAGCGCATAAAGTGTCTGCAGCTGAGCTGCCAGAACAGGTGGTAATGCAGAGAAAGACTTCAACGGGGGTGTCGGCTTAAAGAGGCGCAGGTCACAGGACAATCAAGGTGGGTAAAAGCAAGGGTAGTTTATTCTCCCAGCATGCAACGCGTTTCACTGCATCTGCAGCTTCATCAGGCATAACAAGAGACACATGGATGGTGAATTTATCAGGATGGTGAGAGGACACGTCAGGGGAGGGTGGGAGGGGTAAAGAATGGGAGGGAGGAGGGAAGAATGACAGGAGAAAAAAGAGACAGTCCTCTCAACCAGCGGACAAACTCAGCATTTACAATAGATTGTACAAACAGTATAAAAAAAGCAATGATAAAAATGAAAAATGTATATAAAAATATATATAAAATTATGCAAATAAATAATCAATGAGAGGATAGAGAAGGGTCGAAAACATTTTTTATCGAGCATTCTCTATGGTCTCATTTACCTGTGTGTGACAGTTTTCTCACAATTCTTATGTGATTTTCACCCCAATATTTATTTTTACCAGCATACAAAATGACTGCTGTCTCAGATTTTTCCCAGGTTGCAATGTGGTCGGATGACAAGGAGCCGGTCTGCTTCAATGGGTGGAGGGATCAATCGGCAACTAATGCAATAGCTGTAGGCATCCTGATTGAAGACCACAGGTCTGCAGCTCATTTATGTTTCAATGGGTGGGGTGGCTGATGTGTGGGAAGGAGGAAAATGGTATCATGGGATTTGTAGGCAAACAAGAAAACTGAGAACAGGAAATACAAGTTCACAGAAAGCTAGCCACAGTGTTATGGTAATCTCACAGCATAGCCATTTAGCCCCAAGACAAGCGCAGATCCTTCCTGAGCATGTCCATTACTGCCTGACAGGTACGTACTAAAATCACCTTATGCTGGATAACCCCTTTAAGCTAATATACTTCTACATATATTCTAGTCTTCCAAGAATCACTGCAATTAAAATCTAGTATTACATTGTGCCAAAGAACAGTGTGTTGTTTAATAATAACATTTTTGAGCTGGTATTTCTGCTACAATTATGCTGTACATCATTGATATACAGTCTATTAGAGGGATAGATGGTGCAGCTATTCACTGGAAACAATTAAAAACAAATTGTTTCCATCTGTCTATTATAGTGATTTTCTTCTAGTGATCTTCTTCTTAGATTGCTAAAAGAAACATTGTTTTTGTTAATATATAGTTTTTTCTTTTTAAGTGAAGTTAGACCAAATGTACATAAACAGGTTTCCACATGCCCATAATTCTCTTTACTACAAATATTTTACCTCATGTCTGCAAGTTTGTAAAATGAAAACCAGTTGTGCAAGAGTCACAGATGTACAGTAAAACAAATATTCCTTTCAAAAGTTTCTGTGTTTTAGTGAATACATACAGTACATCCACATCACGCCATATCTGTCCTTTCTTATTGGTCTAGTTGTTGATAAAAGATGTGTTTATCATAGTGATACAATACCTTAAAGGGGTACTCCAGTGAAAGCCTTTTTTCTTTTAAATCAACTGGCTCCGGAAAGTTAAACAGATTTGTAAATAACTCCTATTAAAAAATCTTAATCCTTCCTGTAATTGTTAGCTGCTGAATACTACAGAGGAAATTCTTTTATTTTTGGAATGCTCTCTGATGACATCACAAGCACAGTGCTCTCTGCTGACGTTATTATAATAATAAGTCTTTATTTATTTATTGTTGTCCTTAGTAGGATTTGAACCCAAGGCCCCAGCACTGCTAACCACTAAGCCACCATGCTGCCCTTAGCATACATCTGCTATGCACGGTTGCTAAAATGGACAGAGATGTCAGCAGAGAGCACTGTGCTCGTGATGTCATCAGTGTTCCAAAAAGAAAGGAATTTCCTCTGTAGCATTCAGCAGCTAATAAGTACTGGAAGGATTAAGATTTTTTAATATAAGTAATTTACAAATATGTTTATTGTACTTTCTGGCACCAGTTGATTTAAAATAAAAAAAAGGTTTTCACCAGAGTACCCCTTTAACCTAAATAAGTTTTTTTGTTTTTAAGGTTGTCATGGAAAATCTCACTGCTCCATTTCTCACCCTTAGTTCAGTTTTTATAGATGTGAATGGCATTACATTTGTATTTAATGGATGGGCCAGTTCCATATGACCCATGGAACCTGATTCCTGAATAGGACATATGGACTGGAATGGTCTTTATGACATAAACCCTTTGTTACTCATTTCACCCAGTTCCAGTTCCACTTATCAGTGAGTGATCAAATCCCTTCCTAATGCTTTGTAAGATTGCTAAGCAATTTCATGTATTTCTCCTAGCTTCTGCCATGGAGCTGCTGATTCAAACCACAGTGCTTTAAGGAACATACCTTTCCTGGCTCTGTGCACTGCCACAAATCATTTTTTGTTGATGATTCTGACCTCTGTATTGTTCCTAACCGCTCTTTACATGGTCTTTCTGGTACCTATTGTTTGACTCTAGGTGCTGACCCTTGGTAATGTTTACAGATGAGTGAATCGAAGCTGACAAACCCGAATTAATTACAAATTTCATGAATTATTCGATTCGCAATGAATGCGAATATCGCCGCGTTTGTATTGCGCAAATCGCTTCATTAAACTCCATTTTACAGCGTTACAGGCTCCAGGACACCTAAAATGGCGGATCCACATGTCATTATATGGGGCAGGGGATGCTGGGAAGGAGGGAAGGTAAGGCAGGAAGGGAGGTAGGCGGGATGACCCTGAATCACATGCGGGATGCAGTCTATCAGTATTCATTGACCCCTGTGATGTCACAGCCCTATATAATCGGCAGCCATCTTGCGGCTTCTCATTTCATGCCATATACACTGCCGAGATAGGACGGACTGCGTGTCTGTGTGTGTTACACAGAGACGCTGAATTGATTGTACCACAGCATTCCACTGTCAACTGCTAGTTATATCAGCGTTGTGGACAGAGAGAAGTGCAGTGCTTTGCTTGTTGTCACTGAGAAGGAGTTTGACGCCAGCCATTAAGCTCCCAGTCACCTCATTCAGCATTTTATCAGAGGGGCAGATATCTTTTCATTGTCTCATTCATATCAACAAGCTGCCTGAACTTCATGAACCTTATCCCAGGAGGCAGGAAAGATTTTCAGCGCAATTTTGTGTATTTTTTCCACAAGAAATCATCTGCTGCATATACTAGTCTGTAGACGGTATAAAAACCAGTTCACACCATTCTTAACACTCTGTGACAAAGTTTTTTTTGTGGTGCTGCACTGTTGTGTCCTGCTGCTGTGCAAAAATACGTTTTTTCAGCGGACTGTAGTGCATTTGTCTGCCCTCATACGTGCATATCACATACCTACATCAAAGCAGTCTACTATTTTGTATCTGTAAATCTGTAACAAGTCTAGATACTGGGAAAGTCATAGCAAAAGTAATCACCGGCTGTTTTTTTACAAAAATACAGAGTTTTGGCATATTGTAGAGTGTTTTTTTGCCCTCATACATGCATACCACATACCTTCATCTAAGTAGTGTACCATTTGTTTACCTTTTAATCTGTCAAGGGCCTACATACTGTGAAAGTCCAAGCAAAATGACTCACCGGCTGGTGTTTTACAAAAAGACAGAGTTTTTAGGCTTATTGTAGCGCATTTTTTGCACTCATCGGTGTATACCGCATACGAACATCTAAGTATTGTACCATTTTGTACCTGTTAATCTGTCAAGGGCCTACATACTGTGAAAGTCCAATCAATAGTACTCACCGGCTGGTGTTTTACAAAACTTACAGAGTTTTTAGGCTCACTGTAGTGCATTTTTCTGCCCTCCTAAGTGCATAACGGATATGCACATCTAAGTAGTGTACTATTTTGTACCCGTTAATCTGTCAAGGGCCTACATACCGTGAAAGGACAGCCAAAAGTAATCGCCGGCTGGTGTTTTACAAAACTTGCAGAGTTTTTAGGCTCATTGTAGTGCATTTTTCTGCCCTCATAAGTGCATAACACATCGTTTTACGAAAATACGTTTTCCAAGTGTACTATAGAGCAGTGTTTCCCAACCTTTTTCGGGTTGGGGCACACCTCGGAAAAAACTATTTCCGCGGGGCACCGCTGCCGAGGTTGACGAGCAAAAAAAAATTTAAAAGGGGAAAAACACACTGCACTATATCTATTTATCTGTCTCACTGTCACTCAGTACTTACTTCACTTGTCTCCATGGAGGGCCGGACAATAGTTTAAAAAAAAAAAAAAATTCCTATGCACACTGCATATATCTTGTTTTCCCCCACATTAGGTTGGCAGTATAGTTACCCCCACATTAGGTTGTAGTTCCCCAACATTAGGTTGTAGTTCCCCCACATTAGGCCCAGTATAGTTCCCCCACATTAGGCCCAGTATAGTCCCCCCACATTAGGTTCAGTATAGTCCCCACACATTAGGTGCAGTATAGTTCCCCCACATTAGGCCCAGTATAGTCCCCCCACATTAGGTCCAGTATAGTCCCCCCACATTAGGTCCAGTATAGTCCCCCACATTAGGTCCAGTATAGTTCCCCCACATTAGGCCCAGTATAGTCCATCCACATTAGGTCCAGTATAGTCCCCCCACATTAGGTGCAGTATAGTTCCCCCACAGACATACAGCCTTCAGCCATACAGTGTATTACTGAAGGCTGTATGCCTGTGTACTGCCCCACTTCGGTGTTCCGAGCACCGCTCCTCTGGTCCGGCTATAGCAGTAGGTCCCAAGACCAGAGGAGCGGTGCTCGGAACACCGAAGGAGATGCGCCGCTGGTAACACTTACCAAGTTGACAGCGCGCGTCCTCCTCACTGCTCCGGTCCTCCGCGATTGTTGCTATGGGCGCACGCATGGGACGTCAGTGACGTCCCTGCCTGCGCTACCTCCCGAAGTAAACGCGGGGCCGCAGGGACTTAGAGGCATCCCTGTGTCCCGAAAGCAACTTTCGGGACACAGAGATGTCCCGCGGCAAAAACACCCGGCGGGTGTTTTTCCCACGGCACACCTTACACTATGTCATGGCACACAGTGGTTGAAAAACACTGCTATAGAGCCTTTTTTTCTGTCATCTGTGCATACCACATACTTACAAATAACTAGTGTGCTTTTTTTGTACCTGTTAATCTGAAACAAACATACATACAGTGAAAGGCCAGGGAATAGTAACCACCGGCTGGTGTCTTATGAAAATATGTTTTCCAAGTGTACTATAGAGCCTTTTTTTCTGTCATATGTGCATACCACATAGCTACATCTAAGTAGTGTACTTTTTTGAACCTGTTAATCTGCAACAAGCCCACATACAGTGAAAGGCATGCAGTGAAGCGTATTTTACTCCCCTTGTATATGCACTAAGTATGTCAGGCAGAGAAGTGCCAGGACGTGCTCGGAGGAGTGGCAGAGGCCTGAATTTATCAGGCAGAGGTCGCAGCAGACTAGGGGCGAGTGGCAGCAGGAGTCGTAGTGAGAGGCCTGAGCACCCGGTATCAGCTACCGGTCGTGTCTCTACCGACAACCCATCAGTCGTCGTCGACTGGTTGACGTGGTCATCCACTTCATCACAAGTAACATCTGATACCAGTAAACAGTTTGTGGGTTCCTCAGACACAACCCTCAGTAGGCATGGCCCGGGAGCAGTCCCTGTCCTTCCATTGCCTCTGTCCTATGCTGTTCCCACCCCTAAATAATTATCTTATGCAGTGGATTCAGCTCCACTATTCAGTGAGGAAGATGTATTAGACGACAGTCAGCAGGTACTGCCCAGCCAAGAAGTGGAGGAGACATCTGCCGCTTCCTACGATAGGCGGGCAATTATTGATGAGGTGGGTGATTTGGGAGGTGGTGTTTCCAGCATTCAGGGTCCTGAATCATACACTGTTGAGGAACCTGAGGAGGACATCAGTGACGTGCAGACAGAAGCCGATCACACTTGGGTGCCGAGGGGGCTTCATCATCATCAGCAGAAGAAGGTTGCAGGTTGCCGATGAGGCAGCAGATGAGCCAGGAAGGTGTTAGCATGGTTGGCAGTCAGCATAGTTGCAGTAGGGGAAATTCAGGAGCCAAACATGCCCGGGGTAGGCCACCTGCTCTGCGGCAGCCTACCTTCCTGGGAGGTAGTGGAACAGGGGTTCCTGGAAACGGCAGTGTCACGATGCCGGCTGGCAGGTAGTGGATCCTCTGTGCCAGAGAGGGATTGGCGTGGACCGTGCTAGTGGACCGGTTCTAAGCCACTACTGGTTTTCACCAGAGCCCGCCGCAAAGCGGGATGGTCTTGCTGCGGCGGTAGTGACCAGGTCGTATCCACTAGCAACGGCTCACCTCTCTGGCTGCTGAAGATAGGCGCGGTACAAGGGAGTAGGCAAAAGCAAGGTCGGACGTAGCAGAAGGTCGGGGCAGGCAGCAAGGATCGTAGTCAGGGGCAACGGCAGAAGGTCTGGAATCACAGGCAAGGAACACACAAGGAACGCTTTCACTGGCACTAAGGCAACAAGATCCGGCGAGGGAGTGAAGGGGAAGTGAGGTGATATAGGGAAGTGCACAGGTGTAAACACTAATTGGAACCACTGCGCCAATCAGCGGCGCAGTGGCCCTTTAAATCGCAGAGACCCGGCGCGCGCGTGCCCTAGGGAGCGGGGCCGCGCGCGCCGGGACAGAACAGACGGAGAGCGAGTCAGGTAGGGGAGCCGGGGTG
Source organism: Hyla sarda (assembly GCF_029499605.1). NCBI lineage: Eukaryota > Metazoa > Chordata > Amphibia > Anura > Hylidae > Hyla > Hyla sarda. The sequence goes on along the minus strand of NC_079195.1, from coordinate 140,262,967 downwards.
CGCATCGCGAGCGGGCGCTACCCGCATCGCGAATCGCATCCCGGCTGGCAGCGGAATCGCAGCGCCCCGGGTCAGAGGACGTGACCGGGGCGCTGCCGCGGAGAGAGTGAAGCGAGCGCTCCGGGGAGGAGCGGGGACCCGGAGCGCTCGGCGTAACAGTACCCCCCCCCTTGGGTCTCCCCCTCTTCTTAGAGCCTGAGAACCTGAGGAGCAGACTTTTGTCTAGGATGTTGTCCTCAGGTTCCCAGGATCTCTCTTCAGGACCACAACCCTCCCAGTCCACTAAAAAAAAATTTCTCCCTCTGACCTTTTTGGCAGCTAAAATTTCTTTGACCGAGAAGATGTCCGAGGAGCCGGAAACAGGAGTGGGAGGAACAGACTTGGGAGAAAAACGGTTGAGGATGAGTGGTTTGAGAAGAGAGACGTGAAAGGCATTAGGGATACGAAGAGAGGGAGGAAGAAGAAGTTTATAAGAGACAGGATTAATTTGACACAAAATTTTGAAAGGACCAAGATAGCGTGGTCCCAACTTGTAGCTAGGGACACGGAAGCGGACATATTTAGCGGAGAGCCATACCTTGTCTCCAGGGGAAAAAACGGGGGGAGCTCTTCTTTTCTTATCCGCGAACTTCTTCATGCGTGATGAAGCCTGTAAGAGAGAATTTTGGGTCTCTCTCCATATGATGGAAAGGTCACGAGAAATTTCATCCACAGCGGGCAGACCAGAGGGCAAGGGAGTAGGGAGGGGGGGAAGAGGGTGACGGCCGTACACCACGAAAAATGGGGATTTGGAGGAAGACTCAGAGACCCTGTAGTTATACGAGAATTCGGCCCATGGGAGGAGATCTGCCCAGTCATCCTGGCGGGAGGAAACAAAATGTCGCAAATAATCACCCAAGATCTGGTTAATCCTTTCTACTTGTCCATTGGACTGGGGATGATATGCAGAAGAAAAATTTAATTTAATCTTGAGTTGTTTACAGAGAGCCCTCCAGAATTTAGACACGAATTGGACGCCTCTATCCGAGACAATCTGCGTAGGCAATCCGTGAAGACGAAAAATGTGTACAAAAAATTGTTTAGCCAACTGAGGCGCAGAAGGAAGACCAGGAAGAGGGATGAAATGTGCCATTTTGGAGAATCGATCAACGACCACCCAAATAACAGTGTTGCCACGGGAAGGGGGTAAATCAGTAATAAAATCCATACCAATCAGAGACCAAGGCTGTTCGGGGACAGGCAGAGGATGAAGAAAACCAGCGGGCTTCTGGCGAGGAGTCTTATCCCGGGCACAGATAGTGCAGGCTCGCACAAAGTCCACAACATCCGTCTCCAGAGTCGGCCACCAATAGAAGCGGGAGATGAGTTGCACAGATTTCTTGATACCCGCATGACCTGCGAGATGGGAGGAGTGACCCCATTTGAGGATTCCGAGGCGTTGGCGAGGAGAAACAAAGGTCTTTCCTGGAGGAGTCTGCCTGATGGAGGCAGGAGAAGTGGAGATCAGGCAGTCAGGTGGAATGATGTGTTGCGGAGAGAGTTCAACTTCTGAGGCATCCGAGGAACGAGAGAGAGCATCGGCCCTAATGTTCTTATCGGCAGGACGAAAGTGAATCTCAAAATTAAATCGGGCAAAGAACAGAGACCACCGGGCCTGGCGAGGATTCAGCCGTTGGGCAGACTGGAGGTAGGAGAGGTTCTTGTGGTCGGTGTAGATAATAACAGGAGAACTTGATCCCTCCAGCAGATGCCTCCATTCCTCAAGTGCTAATTTAATGGCTAGAAGCTCTCGATCCCCGATGGAGTAGTTCCTCTCCGCTGGAGAGAAGGTCCTAGAGAAAAAACCACAAGTGACAGCATGCCCGGAAGAATTTTTTTGTAGAAGAACAGCTCCAGCTCCCACTGAGGAGGCATCAACCTCCAATAGGAAGGGTTTGGAAGGGTCAGGTCTGGAGAGGACGGGAGCCGAAGAAAAGGCAGACTTGAGTCGTTTAAAGGCGTCTTCTGCTTGAGGAGGCCAGGACTTGGGATCAGCATTTTTTTTGGTTAAAGCCACGATAGGAGCCACAATGGTAGAAAAATGTGGAATAAATTGCCTGTAATAATTGGCGAACCCCAAAAAGCGTTGGATAGCACGGAGTCCGGAGGGGCGTGGCCAATCTAAGACGGCAGAGAGTTTGTCTGGATCCATCTGTAGTCCCTGGCCAGAGACCAAATATCCTAGAAAAGGAAGAGATTGGCATTCAAACAGACATTTTTCAATTTTGGCATAGAGTTGGTTGTCACGAAGTCTCTGAAGAACCATACGGACATGCTGGCGGTGTTCTTCTAGATTGGCAGAAAAAATTAGGATATCGTCCAGATATACAACAACACAGGAATATAACAGATCACGAAAAATTTCATTGACAAAGTCTTGGAAGACGGCAGGGGCGTTGCACAGTCCAAAGGGCATGACCAGATACTCAAAGTGTCCATCTCTGGTGTTAAATGCCGTTTTCCACTCGTCCCCCTCTCTGATGCGGATGAGGTTATAGGCGCCTCTTAAGTCCAATTTAGTGAAGATGTGGGCACCTTGGAGGCGATCAAAGAGTTCAGAGATAAGGGGTAAGGGGTAGCGGTTCTTAACCGTGATTTTATTAAGACCGCGGTAGTCAATGCAAGGACGTAGGGAGCCATCCTTTTTGGACACAAAGAAAAATCCGGCTCCGGCAGGAGAGGAGGATTTACGGATAAAGCCCTTTTTTAGATTCTCCTGGACGTATTCGGACATGGCAAGAGTCTCTGGGGCAGAGAGAGGATAAATTCTGCCCCGGGGTGGAGTAGTGCCCGGGAGGAGGTCGATAGGGCAATCATAAGGCCTGTGAGGAGGTAGAGTCTCAGCTTGTTTTTTGCAGAAAACATCCGCGAAGTCCATATAGGCCTTAGGGAGACCGGTTACTGGAGGAACCACAGAGTTACGGCAAGGGTTACTGGGAACCGGTTTTAGACAGTTCTTGGAACAAGAGGACCCCCAACTCTTGATCTCCCCAGTGGACCAATCCAGGGTAGGGGAATGAAGTTGAAGCCAGGGAAGTCCAAGGAGAATTTCCGAGGTGCAATTGGGGAGGACCAAAAGTTCAATCCTCTCATGATGAGATCCGATGCTCATAAGAAGGGGCTCCGTGCGGAAACGTATGGTACAGTCCAATCTTTCATTATTTACACAATTGATGTAGAGGGGTCTGGCGAGACTGGTCACCGGGATGTTGAACCTTTTGACGAGAGAGGCCAAAATAAAATTTCCTGCAGATCCAGAGTCCAAGAAGGCCACTGTAGAGAAGGAGAAGGCAGAGGCAGACATCCGCACAGGCACAGTAAGACGTGGAGAAGCAGAGTAGACATCAAGGACTGTCTCACCTTTGTGCGGAGTCAGCGTACGTCTTTCCAGGCGGGGAGGACGGATAGGACAATCTCTCAGGAAGTGTTCGGTACTAGCACAGTACAGGCAGAGGTTCTCCATACGGCGTCGTGTCCTCTCTTGAGGTGTCAGGCGAGACCGGTCGACCTGCATAGCCTCCACGGCGGGAGGCACAGGAACAGATTGCAGGGGACCAGAGGAGAGAGGAGCCGAGGAGAAGAAACGCCTCGTGCGAACAGAGTCCATATCTTGGCGTTCCTGACGCCTTTCGGAAAAACGCATGTCAATGCGAGTGGCTAGGTGAATAAGTTCATGTAGATTAGCAGGAATTTCTCGTGCGGCCAGAACATCTTTAATGTTGCTGGATAGGCCTTTTTTGAAGGTCGCGCAGAGGGCCTCATTATTCCAGGACAATTCTGAAGCAAGAGTACGGAATTGTACGGCATACTCGCCAACGGAAGAATTACCCTGGACCAGGTTCAACAGGGCAGTCTCAGCAGAAGAGGCTCGGGCAGGTTCCTCAAAGACACTTCGGATTTCCGAGAAGAAGGAGTGTACAGAGGCAGTGACGGGGTCATTGCGGTCCCAGAGCGGTGTGGCCCATGACAGGGCTTTTCCGGACAGAAGGCTGACTACGAAAGCCACCTTAGACCTTTCAGTGGGAAACAGGTCCGACATCATCTCCAGATGCAGGGAACATTGGGAAAGAAAGCCACGGCAAAACTTAGAGTCCCCATCAAATTTATCCGGCAAGGATAAGCGTATCCCAGGAGCGGCCACTCGCTGCGGAGGAGGTGCAGGAGCTGGCGGAGGAGATGACTGCTGAAGCTGTGGTAGTAACTGTTGTAGCATAACGGTCAGTTGAGACAGCTGTTGGCCTTGTTGCGCTATCTGTTGTGACTGCTGGGCGACCACCGTGGTGAGGTCAGCGACAACTGGCAGAGGAACTTCAGCGGGATCCATGGCCGGATCTACTGTCACGATGCCGGCTGGCAGGTAGTGGATCCTCTGTGCCAGAGAGGGATTGGCGTGGACCGTGCTAGTGGACCGGTTCTAAGCCACTACTGGTTTTCACCAGAGCCCGCCGCAAAGCGGGATGGTCTTGCTGCGGCGGTAGTGACCAGGTCGTATCCACTAGCAACGGCTCACCTCTCTGGCTGCTGAAGATAGGCGCGGTACAAGGGAGTAGGCAAAAGCAAGGTCGGACGTAGCAGAAGGTCGGGGCAGGCAGCAAGGATCGTAGTCAGGGGCAACGGCAGAAGGTCTGGAATCACAGGCAAGGAACACACAAGGAACGCTTTCACTGGCACTAAGGCAACAAGATCCGGCGAGGGAGTGAAGGGGAAGTGAGGTGATATAGGGAAGTGCACAGGTGTAAACACTAATTGGAACCACTGCGCCAATCAGCGGCGCAGTGGCCCTTTAAATCGCAGAGACCCGGCGCGCGCGCGCCCTAGGGAGCGGGGCCGCGCGCGCCGGGACAGAACAGACGGAGAGCGAGTCAGGTAGGGGAGCCGGGGTGCGCATCGCGAGCGGGCGCTACCCGCATCGCGAATCGCATCCCGGCTGGCAGCGGAATCGCAGCGCCCCGGGTCAGAGGACGTGACCGGGGCGCTGCCGCGGAGAGAGTGAAGCGAGCGCTCCGGGGAGGAGCGGGGACCCGGAGCGCTCGGCGTAACAGGCAGAAGTAGCAGTCAAGTATTGCACACTGTTGGTGGTAAAATCATATACTCGGTGGTCTGGCAGTTTTTCATCAAGCATCCTGAGGAAGTTAACACAGCCACATGCAACATATGTCGGCAGAAGGTGCAGCGTGGACAAGGTAGCAATGTTGGCACCATGGCCCTGCGCCAAGATATGATGCGCCACCATAAAGCGGCCTGGGACAACTGTGGCTCAGATGTGGTGGTCCAGCCTGCCACATCACCCAGTGGCACGCCACTCCCTCTTTCCCCAAGCCAAAGGTCCACCACCTCAGGCAAAGGGAGCTGTGTGTCATACCCTCCTTCTGTCGCTCCAGATGCTTCTGCTCCTCCTACTTGTAGTCAGCCATTCCGCGAAGCCATGTCCAAGAGACAAGAGTGTGCGCCCACTCATCCAATGGCTCGGCTTGTGCCAAGCCGAGGTGGAGAGTCCCAAGCCGTCATTCCTTTGCGAAGAAGGCAGTACCAGCCCTGCATAATTTTGTACAAGCGAAGGTGTGCCAGTCCTTGAGCCTGTCAGTGTGTTCAAAAGTGTGTTCAAAAGTGCACGGCAGCGCTGTGTGCAGCTGTAACTAAAGGCAGGGACAATACAAGTCTTATACGGCCCACTGGGTAAATGTGGTTCCTGCACAGCCACAACAGCAACTTGGAAAGGTCACACTGCTTCCTCCTCCACGCTCTCGGTCTCAAGCACTTGGTCCTGTGACAGTGTGCGACTCCGCCTCCTCATCCTCCACCGTGTCCTCGACCTCCACTGCACGTACAAATCTCAGTGGCCCTTCATCGTACCATGTGTGTAGGGCACGGCAGTGTCACGCTGTTCTTCACATGGTTTGCCTTGGAGTCACACAGGAGAAGGAACTACTATAATCAATTCGTAAAGAAATCGGAGTATGGCTTACTTCACGAAAACTGGAAATAGGAACCATGGTGACCGACAACGGGAAGAGCATAGTGTCCGCCCTGCGACAAGGAAGTGTGAAACATGCGCCCTGCATGGCACACATGTTGAATCTGGTTGTCAAGCACTTCCTGAAGTCTTCACCCCGTTTTCAAGACATCCTAACAATGGCAAGGAAACTGTGCATGCACTTCAGCCACTCGTACACCGCAAAGCACACCTTCCTTGAGCTGCAGCATCAGAACGGTATCCCACAACATAGTCTTATTTGTGACGTTGCCACACGTTGGAATTCCACTCTCCATATGTTGGACAGACTATACGAACAAAGAAAAGCCATCACCGATTTCTTGATGATCCAAGCAGATAGGGGTAGTCCCCTGTGTAACTTCAATGTGAACCAGTGGCAGCTCATATGTGACACCTGCCGTTTTCTGAGGCCCTTTGAGGAAGCCATATTATTTGTAAGCCTGGATTACGGGATGAACAACGTAATTCCACTCCTACATTGCCTACAACAAATGATTGAAACGATGGCTGGTCACGGCAATGGAGACATTGCGCCCACATCTCACGGCTACATGAGCCCTGTGGGGTCTGAACTGGAGGAGGAGGATGAGGGGCAGAGTGGAGCACAGTTTAGGTTTGATGAGATGGGCGGTGTTTCTAGGAGCTAGAGGGTTATTATGAGTAAGGCGAGACAGAGGACCCAGACACACCGTGGCAGTATGCAGTGGAGATGGAGGCAGGGAGTCTCTCCGAGTCACTGGCGCAAATGGCACAATGCATGCTCAGTTGCTTGCGTAGTGACCCCCGAATTGTCATAATTCGTTAGCGGGATGACTTCTGGCTCTCTACCTTATTGGACCCTCGTTATCGTCACATAATGGGAGAATGGGGGCCTTTTTTACACCCACTGAGAGGGAGGACAAACTAACCTACTACAGAGAGATCCTACGTAGGCAGTTGGACTTTTCAGGTTGAAATAAGGAGAGTTTCCTGTGTGGGGCTGCCCTTTTTAGGGAAAGTAACACTTGCCAAGAAGGGAATTAATAATGCCAGAGTAGGGCCTTACAGGGGAAGTTTTTACCCCCACCGGTTACATTGAACCATGCGTTGTTCCCTTCCAAATTTTAGGTCTTTGCATCACATCAATACTTGGTGGTGTAGATGGCACTTGTTGTTTTTTGCACACCTTTCCTTTTGTTTAATTTCAAAAATATTTGGGGTACATATATTTTATTCTAACAATATTATTAAAAGTTATATGTAATGCATATCCTCAATACTTACTTGGGCACACTAACACTTTTACAAAAGAGACCGTTTTCTTCTGCCTACCTGCCTCAGCTACTATTCTGATCCTGCCACCCCCCTGATGCCACACATTTGATGCCAAGTTCTTCTTTTTTCACCCACCTTTGTCACCGGGTACTGGTATTGCCACCCACCTCCCCACTATGTCACCGGGTCACTTTCAGGATTCCTGATGCTGCTGATGCCAGCTCCAGGCTGTCTCATACTGCCACCATTTGATCTCCTCATGCTGATGTCAGCTCCAGGCTGTCTCATTCTGCTACCATATGTTCTCATGCCGCCACCAACGCCACGCTGTGTCATTCAGCCACTATATGGTCTCCTCATGCTGCCACCAACTACAGGCTGTGTCATTCAGCCACTATATAGTCTCCTCATGCTTCCACCAACTCCAGGATGTTTCATTCAGCCAATCACCTAATACTGATGCCACATCAAGACTCTGTCATTGTGCCGCTCTGCAACAGTGATTCTAATAGCGACGCATCTAATCTGCATTTCATAGTGAATAACAGTATTATTTCACTAACCCAGCACACTCCATATGTGTGTTACAGAAAGGCAAAGTGTTCTACACCCCTGTTGAGGGTCTCTGTAGGCTAGAAATATCAGTTTTTAATAGCGATTTGCTGTGAATAAATTCGGACCTAAACCTTATGAAGTTTGATACTATGCACTTTACCTTACAAAGGACCTACTCTAGGCTGGAAATGCGTTGTTTTAAGTTTTAAATACGCTTTTGTGCCTAAATAAATGTTTGTTACAGGACTGACAAGGATTATTAACCTGATAAGGATGTAGTATGGAGATGTTGCGCTCTTACTGCAACACTATCTGTTGATTATATCAATATTGATAACACTGTGTTTTTCTGCTATTACAAGCGCTTGCCCTTCTTCCCTTATCTTGTTCTAGAGTTTTACAGATGAGACTTTTCTCTGGCAATTTGTATTATACATACTGTACATTTTATTGAGTTTAAAAAAAAGAATACAACAATAAATTCTTGTTAACTTTACAGTTAAATACAGAACAAATTGACTATGAAGACATATATTAAAATTGCAGTTCGCATTCTTAGACAGTGTCTCTTGAGAAACTGATTTACTGCTTTTTCACATTGTATTCCTTTGGTTATCAACTGGTTCTAACTGCTGCTCTATAGGGCAACCATTCTAGTCTATTCAAGTTGAGAACATCCATTGCAGTTCAAAAACAATAAAAAATGTCAGTGGTAAAGAGTTCAAATGTGTGTTTTGGACTGATCATACATGCTTACGCACATACACAGTTAATTTATTGAACTTAAACAAACATATAGCTTGCAAGAGTAGTAAATCATCAGTCATGTTCAGAGGAAAGTTCAGTGGGAACAAACCTAGTATCTTACATCACACATACATATCAGTACAAAAGGGTTTTCTAATCATTAAAAATACATTTAATGTCTCAGAGTTACGTAGAGAAAGTAAATTCCGCTCCACAGACAAACTGTTGTATAAATTAGCTAGTTACTCTTAAGAGTAGCGGGACCAGAATCTGCATATTATTGGGGAAAATGAGGCTCAGAAAATAATATGTGAACACACACCATGCATTTATTTACATTTAATTCCTAAGTATATTAGAAAAAAAAAAATTCATGTTACCCTGTGATGTGATACTCATTAATTGGTACACAAGCTTCCATTTGGTTTAGAAAACATTACCTTGGTATGCACTTGAAGTTTTATAGAGCAGTAGTACAATTCAGAGTGTAATGGACAATAAAACTAAATCCAGGGACTGAATGGAGTGCTCGTATGGGACTTCCAAACATGCTCAATAACGGATCATCTGAATTAATGCAATTCTCTATTATGTTTCTTTATGAAGGGTTTAGATGCCATTGATATGCTGCTAAAACAAACCACTTGTAAATGTTTAGAAATGCTTACTTTAATGCACTGACTGGTGGAATGTATGTAGGTCAGTTCACACTGTATGCACTCTATTTTATAAATGCCGTTGTTGGAATTATAATTAGTTAAGGAAATTTGCACCAACATTACAAAATTATTTTGTTTGCATGGCAAACTGACTTAGGGATAAGGGATAAGATATTACCAAAGGTAACAGCCCTGCAGGAAACAACATGGCAGCCTTCTTCCAAAATGTTGGACAATTTAATATAATCATTAGTGTTGAGCGGCATAGGCCATATTCAATTTTGCGAATATTCGCGAATATATGGACGAATATTCGTCATATATTCGTTAAATTCGCATATTCATAATAGTCGCGTTTTATTTTTGCATATGCGAAAATTCGCGTATGCGAAAATTAGCATATACAAAAATGTACATATGCGAAAATTCGCATTTGCAAATATTCGCATATGTGAAAAGTCGCGTGCCAGTCTCACACAGTAGTATTAGAGCCTTCTTTACACCACACAAGCTGGAAGCAGAGAAGGATGATCACTGTGATGTGTACTGTGATAAAAAAAAACAAAAATGAATATTCGAAATTACGAATATATAGTGCTATATTCGCGAATTTGCGAATATGCGATATTCGCGAATAAAATTCGCATTGCGAATATTCGCGAGCAACACTATTTATTAACCCTGTGTAAGGGTATGTTCACACCGGCAGATTACCTGCGGAATTTCCGCAGTGTATTTGCTGCGGAAAATCCTCACTGTAAGGGATTATTTTAATTTGAGACCTCAAGGGATCATGTTCTAAGTTATTTTTTCTTTCAAGAAAGACAAGTCCCACCACAGTTTAGTTTTGCCACAGAGAAGATTTTCTAATTCACAGAGCTTATCCATTTGTTAATGCACTTACTGACTTGTCAGAAAGAGCCCAGCAATTTATCTTGTCTGGACTTCGTTTCCATGGTGATGAAACAAAATACTGCTCATGCTATCTTGTATGAAGAAAACTGAAGTTATAGATGTTTTGCTTGTTTACAGGCAAGGGTGGTGCACACAAGATAATTAGTCACAACGTTTAGCAGGGAAGGTAACTTCTCCACCCAATCTCGTCCTCACCTCCAACATGGATCAGAAGCCTTGACCCCAGCAGAAGTTCACAAACGAAAAAAAGGAGTGCAGCCCAGTGTCAGCATGGAACAAAATGATCACAAGCAAAAGAGGAGTGTCAACGTGGAACAAAATGCCTTATTGGAACATAATTAAAGATAGGCAATGTGTAGTCTGTACTAACAACGCGTTTCAACCACAACATGTGGCATGGCTACCAAACAAAGTAAAAAAAAAAACTGTTTAAATAACAGCAGGTAAGTGACTTCAAAAGCAAAACCTTCAATACAAATAGATGTGCAATAAAGCAGTCAAAAACATATACAGTATATGTATAGGATATTACAAATGGTTTTTACCTGTCTTTTATTATGTTCCAATAAAGTATCACGTTCTAGGCTGACACCTCATTGGACACCCGCCATTATATTCTGTAGTGTGGACTGTGTGGCAAAATTCCTCTGATAGCAATGGGATCCTGCTGCACCAAAATTTTGTAATTGTCATTTCTAAGTGAAATAATGCTTGAAAATCCTGTAGTGTGAACCAAAGCTAAAAATTTCAGTTGTTCGGCCTTTTCTGTGCCATTGATATTTTTGCAACAATGGATTTTGGGATTTTGCATCAAAGAGCTTGTGATCTTAAAACAGGAGTGGATGGGGTACTTCTGGACATTTAAACTATCCAATAGTCCAGGCATAGTATCCGAAGTAGAGGTCATCTTGGTACCAGTGACCACAACATTATATGTTTTCATTAATCCTATAATAAGTTCAAAAACATAACAATTCAGGAAGGTCATTTTTTACCAGCTAAAAGAGGACTGGTACATTGTCATCAGTAATAAAACTACACAAACTAGATGGGACATTTTTAAAAGCATCCTGACTAGATCTTGTGAACAACAAGTACCCTAGGGGAATAAACATGTTAGAAATAGGAGAAAATCTAATGTGGTTAACAAAAACAGTTAAAGGGGTACTCTGGTGGAAAACTCTCTTTTTTTTATTTTTTTAATCAACTGGTGCCAGAAAGTTAAAAAGATTCGTAAATTACTTCTATTAAAAAATCTCAATCCTTCCAGTACTTATAAGCTGCTGAATACTACAGGGGAATTATTTTCTTTTTGTAACAAAGAGCTCTCTGTTGACATCACGAGCACAGTGCTCTCTGCTGACATTTCTGCCAGTTTTACGAACTGGCCAGAGTAGGAGAAAATCCCCATAGCAAACATATGCTGCACTGGACAGTTCCTAAAATGGACAGAGATGTCAGCAGAGAGCATTGTGCTCATTATGTCAGCAGAGAGCACTGTGTTCCAAAAAGAAAATAATTTCCTCTGTAGTATTCAGCAGCTAATAAGTACTGGAAGGATTAAGCTTTTTTAATAGAAGTCATTTACAAATCTGTTTAACTTTCTGGCACCAGTTGATTTATATAAAAAAAAACAGTTTTCCACTGGAGTACCCCTTTAAGGATGCTCGATATGCAGAAAAAATTGGAAACACAAAAGGGAAGCGCAACAATGTGCCGTAAAAGTTTTCAGATATAACGAAGACAAAGAGGTGAAAAAAACTTGCTCACCTTCTGGTGTTGTGCAGTGGGCACAACACCATATCGCGCTTGTATCCCGTTGCAAAGGGAATAGTGAAATCAGGGGGTGCAGCTCACACCGTGGCATCCTGGGATTCCTGGACGTCTGGAGAATGCAAGAGGTGAAGATCCCGGGGCTCCGGTTCACGTGTAAAAAAGGTGTGTTCTAGCGCTCACTCCTGTAGAATAGCTTGGCTGGGATCGTGGCAGTAAGAAGTAGCCGGACACGGTTAAAGATATAATAACCGGATTTTATTTGGATAGATCACAGATAACGCGTTTCGAGGGGTGGAACCCCCTCTTTGTCAGATCAATGATGTCTTTTTTTTTGGAGGGGGTCATCTTTATTGGTAAGAGGGCAGGATGACACATTCAGTGAATGAGCTCTGTAGCCTCATTCAGCCCATGGGGTTGGAGCGATTCTAGTCTGTAAATCCAATACATCTCTTTCTTTCCCAGAGCTTCCAGGTGATTGGTAACATGTGCTGGGATGTAGTCAATGGGCAGGATGGATGAAATTCCTGTGGTCCCATTGTGTTTGGTCGTGACGTGTCGTTACAAACCTTGAAGCATAAATCCCTTTTTTATATTGCATCTGTGCTGGTTGAGTCTTTGATGTAATTTCTGAGTGGTTCGACCCACGTACTGTTTCCCACAGCAACAGTTGATAAGGTAGATGACGAACTGGGATTGGCATGTCAGATGGAATTGTAGCTCAAAGGTTTCCCCTGTATGATGGCTTCTAAAATCAGTGTTCCAGTCTGCTATGATGTTGCAGCAGAGACATCTCTTCTTGCCGCATTTGAACACACCTTTTTTGAGAGTGGTCTCAGTGGTGATGCGTTTAGCTGGCCTCTGCCTTTTCAAACGGCTTGGAGCCAGCATATTCCTGAGGGAAGGAGCTCTTCTAAATGTTAGTAGGGGTTGGGTAGGTAAAATTTCTTTTAGGTAGGGATCATTCTTGAGGAGACTCCAATGTTTTTGTAGGATTTTCCTTATGTTGTAATGGCCCGTGGAGTATGTTGTCACAAAACTGCTGTTCTTTTTACCCCAGTTGTGTTGTTGTTTCGTGTGTCTTTTGAATTTTTCTTTTTGGTTTGTCTCCTCTTGATCACACAAGGCCTCTTGGACTGAGGGTGATGACCCTGGAGCTATAGTGGCTGATGGCAGCGGTGAGGAGGGTAGACATGATTCCTGGGTGAGTGCAAGCGCTTTTAAAAATGCATTCTCTACCAGAGTTTTAGGGTATCCTTTCACAGAAAATCTGTTCTTCAGAATTTTGGATTGATCAATGTAGGTACTGGTGTTGGTACAATTTTTCCGAACTCGGCGGAATTGGCCATAGGGTATATTCTGTTTCCATTAAGAGTAGTGTCCACTCAAAAAAGGTACATAACTATTCGAGTCAACAGTTTTGAAGAACGTGGAGGTGATGATTTGGCTATTTTCGTGAGCAATTAGTAGATCAAGAAATTTGATTTCTTTATCGGAAATATTTGGTGTTAGGGTAATGCCCCAATCTTTGCTGTTTATTTCATGGATCAGTGTATGGATTTGTTCAGCTGTACCCCTCCAAAGAAAGAACAGGTCGTCTATATAACGTTTATATACGACTGTATGTTCCAAAAAAAGTTTGTTCTTATGGAGGAACTCTTCTTCAAATTGCCCCATGAAGAGGTTAGCATACGAGGCAGCGACTCTGGTCCCCACAGCCGTCCCTCTGGTTTGTTGAAATGTCACCCCGTTATAGGTGAAAAAGTTGTTTTTTAGGATTAGTTCCAGGCATGTAATCAGAAAGTCCGCCTGATTCTCAGGTATTTTTGTGTCACTTCTTAGGTAGCAAGCTGTGCTCTTTAGTCCCAGATCGTGTCTGATATTTGAATATAGAGCAGACACATCCATGGTTACAAACATCATGTTTTCCTCCCATGCCAGATCTTTTAGTATAGTAATTAGTTGGTCTGAATTTTTGAGGTAGCTCTGCAGATTCTGGACATAAGGTTGGAGTATTAAATCCAAATACTGTGATAAGTTGCTCGTAATGCTGTCTATCCCAGATATAATGGGTCTTCCCGGTGGGTGCTCTTGGTCCTTGTGCACCTTTGGTAGATGGTAGTAAAAGGGCATTTTGGGGTTGGAGATCCATAGAAAGTTTTTTTCCTTTTTGGTGATAACACCCTGCTTGACGCCATCTTTAAGGATGGGATACACGATTAGAGGAAAGTATTCAGACTACTAAAACAAGAAGGTAATAGGGAGGTGATAAAACTTATAAGGAGAACTATAAATTCTGTAAAAAACAACTAACATTACTAAATCTATATATATATATATATATATATATATATATATATATATAAAACTCAACGTGTGTGTGTGTGTATGTATGTTCCACAAAAACTTCCAAACAGCTAAAGATATTAACATGAAACTTGGCACACGTTACTTATATGTCAACAACAAACATAGGATAGGTGATTTAACCCTTACTCACCCCCATTTGCCAGGGGCGGGGTTTATGTTTAAAGTCCCATACAAGTCTATGGGAAATATATGTTACTGCATAACTTCCAAACGGCTGGAGATATTTCCATAATACTTGTTCACATGTTACTTATATGTCCACTTAAAATTTAGGATAATTAATTTAACCCTTAACTACCCCCATCTGTGAGGGTCGGGGTTTTTGTTTAAAGTCCCATGCAAATCAATGCCAAATGTATGTTCCCACATAAGTTCCGTACGGCTGGAGATATTTCAATACCTGGTATACATATTACAGATCAGGATATGAGGACGGGATGGGAGGTCGAGATAGGAGGACGGGATGGTCGGGATAGGAGGTCGAGATAGGAGGTCGAGTTAAGAGGTCGGGATATGAGGTCGGGATATGAGGACGGAATATGAGGACGGGATATGAGGTCGGGATATGAGGTTGGGATAGGAGGATGGGATAGGAGGTGGAGATAGGAGGACGGGATAGGAGGTCGGGATAGGAGGTCGGGATAGGAGGTCAAGTTAGGAGGTCAAGATAGGAGGACAGGATAGGAGGCCAGGATAGGAGGTCAGGATAGGAGGTCGAGATAGGAGGACGGGATAAGAGGACGGGATAGGAGGTTGAGATAGGGGTCGGGATAGGAGGTCAGGATAGGAGGTGGAGATAGCAGAACGGGATGGGGGTCGAGATAGGAGGACGGGATAGGAGGTCGGGATAGGAGGATGGGATAGGAGGTAGAGCTAGGAGGACGGGATATATATGATATATATATGAGATATATGCAGAGCACCCCACCCTCTCCCCTTTCCCTATAGGTATATGCAGAGCACCCCCCTCTCCCCCCTTCCCTATAGGTATATGCAGAGCACCCCCCTCTCCCCCTTCCCTATAGGTATATACAGAGCACCCCCTCCTCTCCCCCTTCCCTATAGGTATATGCAGAGCCCCCCCTCTCCCCCCTTCCCTATAGGTATATGCAGAGCACCCCTCCCCCCTTCCCTATAGGTATAGGCAGCGTTAAAAATAAAATAAAAAAAGGATGCTCACCTGATATCCCACGCAGCGGTCTCCTCAGCTGCAGGGCCCGCGTCTTCTCCCCTCCACAGTACAGGCACTGATGAGTGATGTCACCGGTGCCTGTACTGCGTGCTGCGTGGGGGCGGAGGTCACGTCTCCTCTGTGTAAGCTGCAGATGCGGCTCACACAGAGTAGACACCTTCTCCTGTGTGTGCGTGTATCGCGCATACAGGAGAATGTTGCGCTGTCTGCTGGGGATCAGGGACGAGCGTCCCGGACCTCAGCAGTGGCGGAAGTGGCGGGTCAGTCCTCCCCTGGCACCCCCCTTGGCCGCCCCCCCCTTGGTACGCCACTGGGTGTAGTGTAGTCTTTTTAGGGTACATTCACATGGGTGGGGGTTTCTCGCTGGGAGTTTGAGCTGCAGTGGAAAATTTGCTGCATCTCAAACTTGTAGCGAGAAACTCACCATAAACCACCACCCTTGTGAATGTACCCTGTAAATTCACTTTGGAGGGGGGGGGTGCAAACCTTCAGCTGTTGCAAAACTACAACCCAACATCCGACTTCTTCTTTAGCACTTCACCAGGGAGACAAAGACAAGTAAATAAAAGTCATTACAGTACATCTGCAAAACTTGTCTCTGTCACCCCGGTGAAGCACTAAAGAAGAAGTCAGATTTTGGGTTTCATCTCTTGCCATGGACACTCGCAACCTTTCTCCAGCCTGTATGTCCAGGGTAAGGAATGCTTATTTATGTTGAATACAGGTAGAAATGTTATATGTTTGATTACACCCAGACAATACACGTAGCTTTGCCATAGATGCCTATTGCGTGCTCCCTATCAACACATTTTTCATGCATAATGCTATAATGGTCATGATGTAGTGGAATATTTGGTAATATTGGTCTTTGTATATTGTCACTGACTGGCTATACTATATAGCACTTGACTTGTTGGTACAATATTTCATCACATGTGGCCCCACTTAAAATTTTGCCCAGGGTCACACTTAGGGGGGATATTTATAAAAGCTTGTACACCAGTTTTGTAATTAATAAAAGTCTCAATTTTTTATAAGCTTAGTGCAAAAGTGTGCGACTTTTTATTGTTACATGCTGCTTTTGACACTTATTAAAAAAGTTGGTGGGGCTTAGGGGAAGAGGTTCTCGCCTTGGCAGCCCAGGGGATTTACTATAATTTATACCAGGAATTGGTGTAACCCATGTCTACAGCAGCACATAACATGTACCGTATTTATCGGGGTATACCACGCACCGGCCCATAACACGCACCCTCATTTTACCAAGGATATTTGGGTAAAAAAAGTTTTTTACCCAAATATCCTTGGTAAAATGAGGGTGCATGTGTCTGCATGTGTATACCCCGATACACTGTTTCTGACCCAGCAGAAGCCCCCTGGAAAGGCAGGGGGAGAGAGGCCGTTGCTACCTGCTTCTTTCCCCCTGCCTTTCCTGGGATCTAGAGCCCTGCTGCCGCCACTTCTCTCACCCTGGCTATCGGCGCCGCTGCCCCATTGCCTCCCCCATCCCCGGTTTTATGATTACCTGTTGCCAGGGTTGGGGTCAGGTCCGTGCTGCTTCTGGCTCCGGTCCGCGGTGCTTCTGGCTCCGGTGTGCTAGTATCTAAATAGCCCTACACACGTGTTTAACTCAGTTGATTCTAATAGAGTTGGTTGATACTTCTCTATTCTCTTTATCTTCCCTACTTATCCATCCCTTTATCTTTATCTTCCATACTTACCTGTCCTTTTCTCTATTAACTTTCTACCTCTTACAAACTTTTTACCTCCTGTTTTTTTTTTTTTTTTTTTACATTATTTTACATCTTCTTCATTGCATATTGCCTGGATTTTTGACCATAGGCTGAGGTATAATGGATCCGGAGTCAAGAGATATTATTAGAATCCTCTAATAGCACTTCATATTATCCTCGCTTCATTCTTTATTATCTGTTAGATAACGGCTTTTATCTAAGCTTCCTGTCTCTGATGTGGGGTCTTCCCCGGATACTCACAGAGCCGACCTGAAATAATCTGGACTTTACAACATCTTTACAGCCGGATCTATGTTATCATATTGTAACCTGGTCTTTTTAATAAGTAATGACTCTGTTTATTATTCTATGTACTTTTATTTTCTTATTCTCAAATATCTGTTTTAAAGAAAAATTATTTAATAAAAAAACATATATAGAGTTGGTTGGAGTTGGTTATATAGAGTTGGTTGGAGCTCTGAATGTATGGGCTTTCTTTTCCATGGATTGAAAAAGAAGGAATTCGATTGATTTGTGGTTTTGGGGCTGTTTGAGACTGCCATGGTGAAATCTCGGCGTCCTGAACAGCTAAGTGGATTGGGGGGGGGGGGGGGGGAGAGTCCCTACCTACCTCCTCTCCATCTGATCGGCGATCTGCTGCTCCATGCCTGAATCAAAGTCCAAAATTGAGAATTTTTGGTCATTTTGGATACTCTAAAAAAATTGTAATCAAAGAGTCCCATCAAAACAAAAATTGTACCGATAAAACCTCAGATCACTGCGCAAAAAAATTGCACTCATATATCCCCGTATGTGGAAAAATAAAAAAAGTTAGATAAGATGACCATTTTAAACATACAAATTTTGTTGCATGTCGTTTTTTTTAAAGTGGTAAAATAAAATAAAACCTATATAAATTAGATATACATGTGACTGTATGGACCTAAAGAATAAAGATAAGGTGTCATTTTCCAAAAAGTCCACTGTGTAGACTCGAAAGCTCCCAAAAGTAAAAAAAAGTATGTCTTTTAAAAAAACTTTTAAATTTAGCCACTAGGGGTCGCCCTCCTAGTGGCCGAATGCATTCGGCAGTGACTTCACTACTGAATTTCGACTCATTGAAGACTGGCAATGAGTCGAAATTCAGGCACTGCGGTTCTCGCTCCCGCCTGTCAATCAAACAGGCGAGAGCGAGCACGCTGATAGCTGGGACTGTGCGCATTGGCCAGTGGAGCTGGCCTCGCGCACTCTCAGGGTACGGGAATAGATTTAAAAGCCTTGCGCGCGGCACTATGCAAATAGCGTAGGGCTAACGTAGGCAGCGCTAGGAGCCTGGCGTTAGCCCTACGCTATTTGCGTAGTACTGCGCATGTGCAGTACTACGTTAGCTGCGCACGAGGCTTTTAAATCTGTTCCCGTACCCTGACAGATAACAGGGATGGCGGACAGAGCCGCGCTCGGCATTCTTGTGACACCGCTAGTGGGCACAGGGACCCCGCTAGCGGTGATGGTAGCAATTGCGCTCGCGGGAGGCATTCTTGTGACACTATGACATTAGACAATAGGGTGCCTCCAGCTGTTTCACAACTACAATTCTCAGCATGGCCTGACAGCTAATAGCAATCATGGAATGCTGGGAGTTGCAGTTGGGAAACAGCTGGAGGCACCCTATTAGATAAATAAAACACTCATGCATAGACGATGTGAGGGCGGAATCAAGCGCCCAGCAAGGCATCAGTGACGTCACGCCTGCTGGGAAGCGATGCTTCCTGCCCTGCTTTATAGAGCAGATTTAGAAGCACTAAATCTGCTCTAATACAGCGATTAAAAAAATTTTTTGAAGCCAGCGATATATTAGATTGTATAATATTTTAAGCATTAATAACTCTGGGATGCTTTTACTTTTCATTCTGATTCTAAGATAGTTTTTTTTGTGACATATTCTACTTTATGTTAGTAGTAAAATTTCGTCAATACTTGCATCATGTCTTGGTGAAAAATTCCAAAATTTGATGAAATATTTGAAAATGTTGCATTTTTTTTTTACTTTGAAACTCTCTGCTTATAAGGAAAATCGACATCCCAAATAAATGATATATTGATTCACATATACAATATGTCTACTTTATGTTTGCATCATAAATTTGACATGTTTTTACTTTTGGAAGACATCAGAGGGCTTCAAAGTATAGCAGCAATTTTTAAATTTTTCACAAAATCTGAATTTTTGAGGGACAAGTTCAGTTTTGAAGTGGATTTGAGGGGCCTTCATATTAGAAATAACCCACAAATGACCCAATTATAAAAACTGCACCCATCAAAGTATTCAAAATTACATTCAGTAAGTGTGTTAACCCTTTAGGTGTTTCACAGGAATGGCAGCAAAGTGAAGGAGAAAATTCAAAATCTTCATTTTTTACACTCGCATGTTCTTGTAGACCCAGTTTTTGAATTTTTACAAGGGGTAAAAGGAGAAAAATCTTCCTAAAATTTGTAACCCAATTTCTCTCAAGTAAAGAAATATCTCATATGTGGATGTAAAGTGTTCTGTGGGTGCACAAGAGGGCTCATAAGGGAAGGAGCGAAAATGGGATTTTGGAGAGTGAGTTTTTCTGAAATGGTTTTTGGGGGGCATGTCCCCAACATTTGTAACCCCATCTCTTCTGAGTATGGAAATACCCCATGTGTGGACGTCAAGTGCTCTGCGGGCGCACTACAATGCTCGGAAGAGAAGGAGTCACATTTGGCTTTTGGAAAGCAAATTTTGCTGAAATGGTTTTTGGGGGCATGTCACATTTAGGAAGCCCCTATGGTGCCAGAACAGCACCAGTGTTTGACGACTTTTAGTTAGAGTTGGATGTGTAAATGAATTCATTTTTTTTTCCACTAAAATGCAGTTTTCCCCCAAAATTTTACATTTCTACAAGGGATAAATACAGGACTTCAAAAGACCAGGATTTTCGGCACTGACCACGGAGAAATGGTTCATTTCTCCGTGGTCAGCGCCGAAAATCCTGGTCTTTTGAAGTCCTGTATTTATTCCCCATCTCTCAGGAAGACTGCAGACTACAGGATTGTGATCCTAAAATCACATGCGATCAGCATTGTTGTGTATGCCACTACACAACTTAGCAGGGTGAGCATGGAAATTTTTTGTTTTCTTTTTACCCCGCCCTCGTGCTGGCTTTACTCCACAGGGAGCGCCTTTCTTCTTTTCTCTTTTCAGATTTCTACAAGGAATAATAGGAGAAAATGCCCCCCAAAATTGGTAACCCCATTTCTTCTGAGTATGGAAATAATACCCCATGTGTGGACGTTAAGTGCTCTGCTGGTGCACTGCAATGCTCAGAAGAGAAGGAGCGCCATTGAGATTATGGAGAGAGAATTTGGTTGGAATAGAAGTGGGGGGCCTTGTGCATTTACAAAGCCCCCCGTGGTGCCAGAACAGTGGACCCCCCACATGTGACCTCATTTTGGAAACTACACCCCCCACAGAATTTAATAAGGGATGCAGTGATCATTTGCACCCCACTGGCGTTTGACAGATATTTGGAACAATGGGCTGTGCAAATGAAAAATCTAATTTTTCATTTTCACGGACCACTGTTCCAAAAATCTGTCAGACACCTGTGGGGAGTAAATGCTCATTGCCCCCCTTATTACATTCCATGAGGGGTGTAGTTTCCAAAATGGGGTCACAAGTTGGGGGGGGGGTCCATTGTTCTGGCACTATGGGGGTTTTATAAACACACGTGGCCTTCAATTCCGGACAAATTTTCTCTTCAAAATCCCAGTGGCGCTCCTTCTCTTCTGAGCATTGTAGTTCGCCCGCAGAGCACTTTACATCCACATATGGGGTATGTTCTTACTCAGAAGAAATGGGGTTACAAATTTTGGGGGGCTTTTTCCTATTTTTTCTTGTGAAAATGAAAAATTTAGGGTAATACCAGCATTTAAGTATTTTCATTTTCCCATCCAACCCCTTGTTACGTTCTGTGAGGGGTGTAGTTTCCAAAATAGGGTCACATGTGGGTATTTATTTTTTTGCCTTTATATCAGAACCGCTGTAAAATCAGCCACCCCTGTGCAAATCACCAAATTAGGCCTCAAATGTACATAATGCGCTCTCACTCCTGAGCCTTAACCTCTTGTGAAAATAAAAAGTGTGGGGCAACACCAGCATGTTAGTGTAAAAAAAATTTTTTTTTCTTACTCTAACTGACTGATGTAGACCCCAACATTTCCTTTTCATAAGGGGTAAAAGGAGAAAAAGCCCCCCAAAATTTATTGCCAGCTGTTGATTCCCAAACAGGATGCCTCCAGCTGTTGCTAAACTCCCAGCATGCCTGAACAGTCAATGGCTGTCCAGAAATGCTGGGAGTTGTTGTTTTGCAACAGCTGGAGGCTCCGTTTTGGAAACACTGCCGTACGATGTTTTTTATTTTTATTGGGGGGGAACAGTGTAAGTGGGTGTATATGTAGTGTTTTACCCTTTATTATATGTTAGTGTAGTGTAGAGTAGTGTTTTTAGGGTACATTCGCACTGGCACAGGTTTACAGTGAGTTTCCCGCAATGAGTTTGCGCTGCGGCAGAAAATTTGCTGCAACTCAAACTTGAAGCAGGAAACTCACATTCGGGGGCAAACGTCTAGCTGCTGCAAAACTACTTTTGCAGCAGCTGGAGGCACACTGCTTGGAAAACCTTCAGTTAGGCTCTGTTACCTAACTCAGTATTTTCCAACCAGGGTGCCTCCAGCTGTTGCAAAACTACAACTCCCAGGAGGTACTGATCACCGAAGAGCATGCAGGGAGATGTAGTTATGCAACAGCTGGAGGTACGCAACTACAACTTCAAGCATGCCGAGACAGCTGTTTGCTGTTTGGGAATGCTGGGATTTGCAGTTTTGCAACATCTGGAGGGCTACAGTTTAGAGACCACTGCACAGTGATCTCCAAACTGTGGCCCTCCAGATGTTGCAAATCTACAAATCCCAGCATGCCCAGACAGCAAACTGCTGTGTGGGCATGCTGGGAGTTGTAGTTTTGCAAGATCTGGAGGGCCACATTTTAGAGACCACTGCACAGTGATCACCAAACTGTAGACCTCTAAATCTTGCAAAACTACAAATCCCAGCATGCCCAAACGGCTGTCTGGAATTGCTGGGAGTTGTAGTTTTGCAACATCTGGGGGTGACTAAAGTTTAGAGACCACTGTATAGTGGTCTCCAAACTTTAGCCCTCCCCCAGATGTTGCTAGGCAACTACTCACCGGCTGCCGTAGTCTTCACCAGGGAGCCATGAGGAAGCCGCACGTCATCGCCGCCCACCACCACCGGTCAGGTAAGGGTCCTCCACCACCGCCGCCGGTCACGCTACAGTTCCCCCATTCTGCCCGGATTACTGTTGGTGTGCAGGACGGGGGAACCGAACTTTAACTCCCCGCCTCTCTGCTATTGGTTGTCGCTTCTTGACGACCAATAGCAGGGATAGGGGGTGTGGTACCCCTGCCAACTAACTCCTATCCATTCAGAGGGACCGGGGGTGTCTTGTACACCCCCGATCCCCCTTATTTCCCGGGTCACCATGTCACCGGACACCAGTATGACCCGTATATGCCAAAAATCGCCGGTCTGAATTGACCGGTGAATTCCTGTGATCGCCGACATGGGGGGTCTCAGGACCCCCCTGGGCATATACACTACTGATATCTATCAGCAGGCATTCCGGTCCGGTCCCCGACCGGCTAGCCGTGGGGACCGGAATTCCCATGGTCGTATCCATATGCCCACCGTCCTTAAGGACTCAGGATGCAGGGCGTATGCATATGCCCTTTGTCCTGAAGAGGTTAAAGGGGTACTCCGGTGGAAAAGTTTTTTTTTTTTTTAAATCAACTGGTGCCAGAAAGTTAAACAGATTTGTAAATTACTTCTAATAAAAAATCTTAATCCTTCTAGTACTTATTAGCTGCTCAATACTATAGAGGAAATTATTTTCTTTTTGGAACACAGATCTCTCTGCTGACATCATGACCACAGTGCTCTCTGCTGACATCTCTGTCCATTTTAGGAACTGTCCAGAGCAGCATATGTTTGCTATGGGGATTTTCTTCTACTCTGGACAGTTCTTAAAATGGACAGAGATGTCAGCAGAGAGCACTGTGGTCATGATGTCAGCAGAGAGCTCTGTGTTCAAAAAAAGAAAAGAATTTCCTCTGTAGTATTAAGCAGCTAATAAGTACTAAAAGGATTAAGATTTTTTAATAGAAGTAATTTACAAATCTGTTTAACTTTCTGGCACTAGTTGATTTAAAAAAAAAAAATTTCCACCGGAGTAACCCTTTAAGTGGTTAAAAGTTTAGTTTGGTGACAGGTACTCTCTAAAAATGCACCAAAATGTATAAGGATGCTTGCACCTCTTTTCCCGGGTTTGGACATCAAGACTGCTGTAACAAATGTTTGTCTGTTCACATTTTCTGTCCCTATAATCTAAAGCTGATAGTGCCAATACTACTAGTGTTATTCCAAAACAAAACAATAGACAAATACTGTAACTTACACTGGTAATCAAAATTTTACTTTTTGTGTTTCTTTGATGAAATATGTCATTCTCATAGTGTTTATCCCACTGATTCTAAATCTGCTTTCCAAATTTGTGTCAGGTATACTTTTTAACTAACACATGTTTGAAATGTTGAAAAATGTAGATTTTTCAAGCACAGAGTATTAACCCGCAACAATGGAAAATGCAATTGCAGAAAAGTGGTGCCTGATGAATGATTTCTGATGACGGATTCAGAATTAGTATTGAAAAATACATAAGGAACAGTAAGTACTCAGCATCCAAGAAACAAAAACTTTGTTTACCAGTGTTATTGGGCAAGCTATTAGGGGAGAAGCACTATTACTTCTGGTAAAATCTGATACACTTCTATTCTCTTTGGGAAAAAAGGCTATTACTGCTCTTTACCCCAGTTGGAGTCAAGTGATTATTTGAAGTTTGCATCAAACAAAAATCTGTTTATTGCAAAACTGGAAGGCAATCTAGGTAACAGGTTATGTTAAACTATTGTTTATGGCAGAATATTAACTGACAATAAATAATTGCTTCACTATTTCAACAGACATAAAAGTGGTAGCTGATATCTGGATGTGACTTGCTTTTGTCTCTTGAACGGGCTTGACCTAACGGCATGATCGGACAAGAGAGAGAGAGAGACTAAAAGCAAATAGAAGTCTTGATTCACCGTAAAAAAAAATTGAGACAATGGCCCAGATTTATCAAAGTTTGTAGAGCTTATTTTCCCGTATATTTGGGGCAACTTTGGCACAACTTTGTCGCAACCCCGCTTTTTGTTTACATCCCACCGCTCATTTTGACATCTTGCTCACATAGACGTTTTTTCACTTTTCACTTTCCAGTGCATCCTGGTTTATCAACTGCGACTGCCGCAGATCTGATTAACCCCTTAAGGACCAGGGTTTTTCCGTTTTTTGCACTTTCATTTTTTCCTCCTTACCTTTAAAAAATCATAACTCTTTCAATTTGGCACCTAAAAATCCATATGATGGCTTATTTTTTGTGCCACCACTTCTTCTTTGTAAAGACATCAGTAATTTCACCCAAAAATCTAAGGCAAAACGGAAAAAAAAATCATTGTGAGACAAAATTGAAAAAAATAAAGCCATTTTATAACTTTTGGGGGCTTCTGTTTCTACGCAGTACATTATTCAGTAAAAATTACACATCCCCTTTATTCTGTAGGTCCATATGATTAAAATGATACCCTACTGATATATGTTTGATTTTGTACTTCTGGAAAAAATCATAACTACGTTTTAAATTGTCATCTTCTGACCCGTATAACTTTTTTATTTTTCCGCATATGGGGCAGTATGAGGGCTCACTTTTTGCACCGTGATCTGAAAGTTTTGCTAGTACCATTTTTGTATTGATCGGACTTGTTAATTTCTTTTTATTCATTTTTTCATGATATAAAAAGTGACCAAAAAAAACACAATTTTGGACTTTTGGACACAATTACGGAATTTTTTTGCACGTACGCCATTGACTGTGCGGTTTAATTAATGATATATTTTTATAATTCAGACATTTCCGCACCTGGGCGGCTGCAGTGTTATGTCAGCCCGGGCTCCCTTTGCTAGGGCGCCACAGAGTTTACTGTCATTTCAAATTTTTTGCTGGATCTTGTGTCAGTAACAATGGTCCTCGCCCACCCTGGTAACGTCAGGCTGTTGCTGCTTGGTTGGGATTTGTCTGAAAATAAAAATAGGGGGGACCCTATGTGTTTTTTATTTTTTTTATTTATGTAAAAAAATTATAAGGGTCCCCCTATTGTTATTCTTAGCCAAATACCAACCAAGCAGCAACAGCCTGATGTTACCAGGGTGGATGAGGACCATTGTTACTGGCCCTCCCCAGCCTAAATAACACCAGCCTGTTACCACCTAGGCCCAGGAGCACCATTTTTGACCATCTGGGCCTGTTGGTACAACACGTTTAAAAAATAATTTATTTAAAAAAAAACACTCCCCCAAAAACCATTTTATTAACATTAAACAAAAAAAAAAAAACACTGGTCACCAAACTCCTCTGAATCTAAAGTAATCCACAGGATACAAGGATCTGAAATAAGAAGTTTAAAAAAAAAATAATTAGTTAGTACATTAACCCCTTCAGGACGGAGCCCATTTTGGCCTTAAGGACCGGAGCGTTTTTTGCACATCTGACCACTGTCACTTTAAACATTAATAACTCTGGAATGCTTTTAGTTATCATTCTGATTCCGAGATTATTTTTTAGTGACATATTCTACTTTAACATAGTGGTAAATTTTTGTCGATACTTGCATCCTTTCTTGGTGAAAAATCCGTAAATTTGATGAAAAATTTGAAAATTTTGCATTTTTCTAACTTTGAAGCTCTCTGCTTGTAAGGAAAATGGATATTACGAATACATTTTTTTTTTGGTTCACATATACAATATGTCTACTTTATGTTTGCATCATAAAATTGACGAGTTTTTACTTTTGGAAGACACCAGAGGGCTTCAACGGTCAGCAGCAATTTTCCGATTTTTCACAAAATTTTCAAACTCAGTATTTTTCAGGGACCAGTTCAGGTTTGAAGTGGATTTGAAGGGTCTTCATATTAGAAATACCCCATAAATGACCGCATTATAAAAACTACACCCCCCAAAGTATTCAAAATGACATTCAGTCAGCGTTTTAACCCTTTAGGTGTTTCACATGAATAGCAGCAAAGTGAAGGAGAAAATTCACAATCTTCATTTTTTACACTCACATGTTCTTGTAGACCCAATTTTTGAATTTTTACAAGGGGTAAAAGGACAAAATTTTTACTTGTATTTGTAGCCCAATTTCTCTCGAGTAAGGACATACCTCATATGTCTATGTAAAGTGTTCGGCGGGCGCAGTAGAGGGCTCAGAAGGGAACGAGCGACAAGGGGATTTTGGAGAGTACGTTTTTCTGAAATGGTTTTTGGGGGGCATGTTACCTTTAGGAAGCCCTTATGGTGCCAGAACAGCAAAAAAAAAAACACATGGCGTACCATTTTGGAAACTAGACCCCTCGGGGAATGTAACATGGGATAAAGTGAACCTTAATACCCCACAGGTGTTTCACGACTTTTGCAAATGTAAAAAAAAAAAAAAATATTTTACCTAAAATGCTTGTTTTCCCAAAAAATTTTTATTTTTAAAAAGGGTAATAGCAGAAAATACCCCTAAAAATTTGAAGCCCAATTTCTCCCGATTCATAAAACACCCCATATGGGGGTGAAAAGTGCTCTGCTGGCGCACTACAGGTCTCGGAAGAGAAGGAGTCACATTTGGCTTTTTGAACGCAAATTTTTCTCTGGGGGCATGCCGCATTTAGGAAGCCCCTATGGTGCCAGGACAGCAAAAAAAAACCCACATGGCATACCATTTTGGAAACTAGACCCCTCGGGGAACGTAACAAGGGGTTAAGTGAACCTTTATACCCCACAGGTGTTTCACGACTTTTGCATATGTAAAAAAAAAATGTTTTTTAACCTAAAATGCTTGTTATCCCAAAAATTTTACATTTTTAAAAAGGGTAAAAGCAGAAAATACCCCCCAAAATTTGTAACACAATTTCTCCCGAGTACAGCGATACCCCATATGTGACCCTAAACTGTTGCCTTGAAATACGACAGGGCTCCAAAGTGAGAGCGCCATGCGCATTTGAGGCCTAAATTAGGGATTGCATAGGGGTGGACATAGGGGTATTCTACGCCAGTGATTCCCAAACAGAGTGCCTCCAGCTGTTGCAAAACTCCCAGCATGCCTGGACAGTCAGTGGCTATCTGGCAATACTGGGAGTAGTTGTTTTGCAACAGCTGGAGGCTCCGTTCTGGAAACAGTGGCGTACCAGACGTTTTTCATTTTTATTGGGGAGGGGAGGGGGGCTGTGTAGGGGTATGTGTATATGTAGTGTTTTTTTACTTTTTATTTTATTTTTTGTGCTAGTGTAGTGTAGTGTTTTTAGGGTACAGTCGCACGGTCGGGGGTTCACAGTAGTTTCTCGCTGGCAATTTGAGCTGCAGCAGAAAGTTTGCGGCAGCTCAAATTTGCAGCCAGATACTTACTGTAATCCTCCGCCCATGTGAGTGTACCCTGTGCGTTCACATTGGGGGGGACATCCAGCTGTTGCATAACTACAACTCCCAGCATGCCCGTTGGCTGTCGGTGACTGCTGAGAGTTGCAGTTTTGCAACAACTGTAAGGCACACTGGTTATGTATCACTGAGTTTGTGACCTAACTCAGTGTTTCACAACCAGTGTGCCTCCAGCTGTTGCAAAACTACAACTCCCAGCATGTACGGTGCATGGTGTACGGTGACTGCTGAGAGTTGTAGTTTGCAACAGCTGGAGGCACACCGGTCGTGAAACACTGAGTTAGGTAAAAAAAAACTCTGAGTTTCACAACCAGTGTGCCTTCAGCTGTTGCAAAACTACAACTCTCAGCAGTCACCGACAGCCAACGGGCATGCTGGGAGTTGTAGTTATGCAACCAGCAGATGCACCACTACAACTCCCAGCATGCACTTTAGCTGTTTGTGCAAGCTGGGAGTTGTAGTTAGACAACAGCTGAAGGTACACTTTTCCATAGAAAGAATGTGCCTCCAGCTGTTGCAAAACCATAAGTTCCAGCATGCCCATAAGGGAATGCTGGGAGTTGTGGTGGTCTGCCTCCTGCTGTTGCATAACTACAGCTCCCAGCATGCCCTTTTTGCATGCTGGGAGCTGTTGCTAAGCAACAGCAGGAGGCTGTCACTCACCTCCAACGATCCAGACGTTGCAGGTCAGTCCCTCGTCGTCTCCGCCGCCGCAGCTGCTCCTTGGGCCCCGATCCCAACAGGGGCGCCGGGGATCGGGGTCCCCAGCACCCGGGGTGCACGTCCCGCACCCGCTCACGTCCTCCAGAAGAGGGGCGGAGCGGGTGCGGGAGTGACACCCGCAGCAGGCGCCCTGATTGGTCGGCCGGTAATCCGGCCGACGAATCAGGGCGATCGTGAGGTGGCACCAGTGCCACCTCACCCCTGCAGGCTCTGGCTGTTCGGGGCCGTCAGAGACGGCCCCGAACAGCCAGTAATTCCGGGTCATCGGGTCACTGGAGACCCGATTGACCCGGAATCGCCGCTGATCGCTGGACTGAATTGTCCAGCGATCTGCGGTGATCGCCGACATGGGGGGGCATAATGACCCCCCTGGGCGATATGCCGGGATGCCTGCTGAACGATTTCAGCAGGCATCCGGCTCCGGTCCCCAACCGGCTAGCGGTGGGGGCCGGAATTCCCACGGGCGTATGGATACGCCCTCGGTCCTTAAGGACTCGGGATGCAGGGCGTATCCATACGCCCTATGTCCTGAAGAGGTTAAGGGGAAAAAAAGTGGTAAAAAAAATGTAATAAACACACATATCTTTATAACACATTTTTTTCAAAGCTGCAAATTGCTGTTCTGAAGTCATTTATTGGTTTTTGCTTATGTGTGCTAAAAAAAATGGTATTCAAAAGTGATTTATTGCTTTTTTTCTTATGTAAGCCAAATTTATCAACCTCCCTGTGATCTATACTGTATATATAAAACTCAACATGTGTGTGTATGTATATATGTATGTATGTGTGTATGTTCCAGCATCATGTCCAAACGACTAAAGATATTAACATGAAACTTGGCACACATGTTACATATATGTCAACAACAAACATAGGATAGGTGATTTAACCCATACTCACCCCCATTTGCCAGGGGCGGGGTTTATGTTTAAAGTCCCATGGGAAGTCAATGGGAAATATGTTACTGCATGCATAACTTCCAAACGGCTGGAGATATTTCGATAATACTTGGTCACATGTTACTTATATGTCCACTTAAAATATAGGATAGTTAATTTGACCCTTAACTATCCCCATTTGTAGGGGTTGGGGTTTTTGTAGGGGTCCCATGCAAATCAATGGGAATTGTATGTTCTCACATAACTTCTGTACGGCTGGAGATATTTCAATACCTGGTACACATATTAAGGGTCGGGATATGAGGACGGGATGGGAGGTCGATATAGGAGGTCGAGATAGGAGATCGGGATAGGAGGTCGGGATAGGAGGTCGAGATAGGAGGTCGAGATAGGAGGACGGTATAGGAGGACGGGATAGGAGGACGGGAAAGGAGGACGGGAAAGGAGGACGGGAAAGGAGGATGGGATAGGAGGACGGGATAGGAGGACGGGATAGGAGGACAGGATAGGAGGACGGGATAGGAGGAGGGGATAGGAGGACGGGAAAGGAGGTCGAGATAGGAGGACGGGAAAGGAGGTCGAGATAGGAGGACGGGAAAGGAGGTCGAGATAGGAGGACGGGAAAGGAGGTCGAGATAGGAGGACGGGAAAGGAGAACGGGAAAGGAGGACGGGAAAGGAGGACGGGAAAGGAGGACGGGAAAGTAGGTCGAGATAGGAGGACGGGATAGGAGGACAGGAAAGGAGGACGGGATAGGAGGATGGGATAGGAGGACGGGATAGGAGGACATGATAGGAGGTCGGGATAGGAGGTCAGGATATGATGACGGGATAGGAGGTCGGGATATGACAACAATATATGAGGATGGGATATGAAGTCAAAAGCTTCCTCCTTTGTTTATTTTCCTCCCCAACAAGGATTAGGAAGGAAAAACCGGGCAACGCCGGGTACTCAGCTAGTAGAATAATAAATGTGCCATACATAAGCAAAACTAAAGCAAAAAAAAAAAATGCCTACAGAACTTGCTTACCAAAGCAACGGTGATAAATGCCCCCCCCCCCCCCCCCAATAAGCTAATAGAAACACATATCTTAACCATAAAATTAAAGAAACAAGGGAACATACACTTAAATTATATCTTCAATAATGACCCCATTAAAAATACACTAACACACCTCAGTAAATTTAAGTTTTTGCTTTAAACATAAGACACGGGTGTTCTATACTATAGTGTAGCTTCATTCACTTGCACACTTGCATTGCTTTCATTTCAATATGTGACAGTAGGAGTAGAGTAGAAGGAGACTTGAATTACTGGAACTTTTTACTTTCTTCCTGCTGATGTCAGCTGTAAAAGTAAGGATATACCACAGGCCAGATGTCAGCTGTGAGGGGGGGTTCGTAAAATCATCCTTCTATCCACCTATTACTCCGGTGTAAAACTTTTTTTTTTTTCTTTTTTTTTAATCAACTGGTGCCAGGAAGTTAAGCAGATTTGTTGTGTATTACTTCTATAAAATAAAATCTTAATCCTATTAGTACTTTTTAGCAGCTGTATGCTACAGAGGAAATTTTAACTTCTTTTTTGTGTTGTCCACAGTGATCTCTGCTGACACCTGTGTCAGGAACTGTCCAGAGTAGCATAGGTTTGCTATGGGGATTTTCTCCTGCTCTGGACAGTTCCTGATACGGGCATCAGGTGTCAGTAGAGAGCACTGTGGACAACACAAAAAAAGAAATTAAAAAAATAAAGATCTTCCTCTGTAGCAAATAGCTGCTAAAAAGTACTGAAAGGATTAAGATTTTTTAGCTTTAACTTTCTGGCACCAGCTCATTTAACCTCTTAAGAACCCAGCCATTTTACACCTTAGGACCCGGCCATTTTTTGAACATCTGACCACTGTCATTTTAAACATTAATAACTCTGGAATGCTTTTAGTTATCATTCTGATTCCGAGATTGTTTTTTCGGGACATATTCTACTTTAACATAGTGGTAAAATATTTTGGTAACTTGCATCCTTTCTTGGTGAAAAATCCCAAAATTTTATGAAAAATTTGAAAATTTTGCATTTTTCTAGCTCTCTTTGAAGCTCTCTGCTTGTAAGGAAAATGGATATTCAAAATATTTTTTTTTAAATTCACATATACAATATGTCCACTTTATGTTTGCATCATAAAATTGACAAGTTTTTACTTTTGGAAGACACCAGAGGGCTTCAAAGTTCAGCAGCAATTTTCAATTTTTAAAAAAATTTCCAAACTCACTATTTTTCAGGGACCAGTTCAGGTTTGAAGTGGATTTAAAGGTTCTTCATCTTAGAAATACCCCATAAATGACCCCATTATACAAACTACACAATCTTCATTTTGTACACTCGCATGTTCTTGTAGACCCAATTTTTTTTAATTTTTACAAGGGCTAAAAGAAGAAAATGTATACTTATATTTGTAGCCCAATTTCTCTCAAGTAAGCACATATTTCATATGTCTATGTAAAGTGTTCGGCAGGCGCAGTAGAGGGCTCAGAAGCGAAGGAGCGACAAGGGGATTTTGGAGAGTATGTTTTTCTGAAATGGTTTTTGGGGGGCATGTTGCATTTAGGAGGCCCCTATGGTGCCAGAACAGCAAAAAAAAAAAAAAACACATGGTCTTGGAAACAAGACCTCTTGAGGAACGTAATAAGGAATTAAGTGAGCCTTAATACCCCACAGGTGTTTCACGACTTTTGCATATGTAAAACATTTTTTTTTTAATTCACTAAAATGTGTGTTTCCCCCCAAATTTCAAATTTTTGCAAGGGTAATAGCAGAAAATACCCCCCAAAATGTGTAACCCCATCTCTTTTGAGTATGGAGGTACCCCATAAGTTGACCAGAAGTGCACTACGGGCGAACTACAATGCTCAGAAGAGAAGGAGTCATATTTGGCTTTTTGAGAGCAAATTTTCCTCGGGGGCGTGTCGCATTTAGGAAGCCTCTATGGTGCCAGGAGAGCAAAAAAAAAACCACATGGCATACCATTTTGGAAACTAGACCCCTTGAGGAATGTAACAAGGAATAAAGTGAGCCTTAATACCCCCACAGGGGTTTCACGACTTTTGCATATGTAAAAAAAAAAATTATATTTCACTAAAATGTGTTTCCCCCCAAATTTCACATTTTTGCAAGGGTAATAGCAGAAAATACCCCCCAAAATTTGTAACCCCATCTCTTTTGAGTATGGAGGTACCCAATAAGTTGACCAGAAGTGCACTACGGGCGAACTACAATGCTCAGAAGAGAAGGAGTCATATTTGGCTTTTTGAGAGCAAATTTTGCTCGGGGGCGTGTCACATTTAGGTAGCCCCTATGGTGCCAGGAGAGCAAAAAAAAAACCACATGGCATACCATTTTGGAAACTAGACCCCTTGAGGAATGTAACAAGGAATAAAGTGAGCCTTAATACCCCACAGGGGTTTCACGACTTTTGCATATGTAAAAAAAAAAAATGTCACTAAAATGTGTGTTTCCCCCCAAATTTCACATTTTTGCAAGGGTTAATAGCAGAAAATCCCCCCAAAATTTGAAACCTCATCTCTTCTGAGTATGGAGGTACCCCATAAGTTGACCTGAAGTGCACTATGGGCGAACTACAATGCTCAGAAGAGAAGGGGTCATATTTGGCTTTTTAAGATCAAATTCGGGGGGCATGTCGCATTTAGGAAGCCCCTATGGTGCCAGGACAGCAAAATAACCCCCACATGGCATAACATTTTGGAATCTAGACCCCTTGAGGAATGTAACAAGGGGTACAGTGAGCATTTACCCCCACTGGTGTCTGTGAGATCTTTGGAACAGTGGGCTGTACGAAATTTTTTATTTGCACAGCCCACTGTACCAAAGATCTGTCAGACACCAGTGGGGTGTAAATTCTCACTGCACCCCTCATTACATTCCGTGAGGGGTGTAGTTTCCGAAATGGGGTCACATGTGGGGTTTTGTTTTTTTTGCGTTTGTCAAAACTGCTGTAACAATCAGCCACCCCTGTGAAAATCACCTCAAATGTACATGGTGCACTCTCCCTTCTGGGCCTTGTTGTGCACCCCCAGAGCACTTTGCGCCCACATATGGGGTATCTCCGTAGTCAGGAAAAATTGCATTACAAATTTTGGGGGCTTTTTAACCTTTTACCTCTTGTCAAAATGAAAAGTATAGGGCATAGGGCAACACCAGCATGTTAGTGTAAACAATTTCTTTTTTTACACTAACATGCTGGTGTAGACCCCAACTTCCCCTTTTCATAAGCGGTGAAAGGAGAAAAAGCCCCCCAAAATTTGTTAGGCAATTTCTGCTGAGTACGGCGATACCCCATATGTGGCCCTAAATCGTTGCCTTGAAATATGACAGGGCTCCAAAGTGAGAGCACCATGCGCATTTGAGGCCTGAATTAGGGATTTGCATAGTGGTGGACATAGGGGTATTCTACGCCAGTGATTCCCAAACAGGGTGCCTCCAGCTGTTGCAAAACTCCCAGCATGCTTGGACATGCAACAGCTGGAGGCTCCATTTTGGAAACAGTGGCGTACCAGACGTTTTTCATTTTTATTGGGGAGGGGAGGGGGGCTGTGTAGGGGTATTTGTATATGTAGTGTTTTTTACTTTTTATTTTATTTTGTGTTAGTGTAGTGTAGTGTTTTTAGGGTACAGTCACACTGGCGGGGGATTACAGCGAGTTTCCTGCTGTGAGTTTGAGCTGCCGCGCAAAATTTGCTGCATAGCAAACTTGCAGCCTGATACTCACTGTAAGCCCCCTTCCCATGTGAATGTACCCTGTACATTCACAGGGGGGGGGGGACCTCCAGCTGTTGCAAAACTACAACTCCCAGCATGCACAGTCTATCAGTGCATGCTGGTAGTTATAGTTTTGCAACAGCTGGAGGCACACGGGTTGGGAAACACTGAGTTAGGAAACAGACAATGTTTCCCAACCAGTGTGCCTCCAGTTGTTGCAAAACCACTACTCCCAAACATTCACAGGCATGCTGGAAATAGTAGTTCGTCAACATCTTTAGAGCCAGACGTTGCCGAACTACAACTCCCAGCATGCTTGGAGTTGTAGTTTTGCAACACCTGGAGGACTACAGTTTGCAGACCACTAATACAGTGGTTCCCAATCTGTGCCCTTCCAGATGTTGCAAAACTACAACTCCCAGTATGCCAAAATTGTCCAGGCATGCTGGCAGTTGTAGTTCTGCAACATCTGAAGGGCCAGATGTTACAGGACTACAACTCCCAGCAAGCCTGGACAGTAAGGGCATGCTGAGGATGTGTAGTTTTGCAACATCTGGAAGGGCACAGTGGTCTCCAAACTGTGGACCTCCAGATGTTGCAAAACTGCAACTCCCAGCATGCCCAGACGCCAAGGGCTGTCTGGGCATGCTGGGAGTTGTAGTATACAGGGTCCCATTACAGCAATGCATGTCGCTTTACGCCGACGTGCATTGCTGTAAAGGGCCCGACCGCGGCTGAAGAGGAACTCACCTGTCGCCGCCGTCGCCATCGCGGGGATTCGGATCTTCAGGGACGAGGTAAGTACCGGGGCCGGGCCCCAGCACTCCCCCGTCCCCCGCCGCATCCTCCGGTCTTCCTCCCATCCTCTCCGGACTTCCAGGGGCCGGGCAGGGCGGGAGGAAGAAACCGCCCCCCCCCCCCCTGCGATTGGTCGGTTATCTAACCGACGGATCGCAGCGGATAGGAGGAGGTGGCAGGCTTGCCACCGCGCTCCTATACTTTAGAATGGTCCTGGCTGTCTGCCGGGATCATGCAAAATTACTGGGCGGTCGGGTCCCAGAGACCCGATCAGCCCGGTATCGCCGCAGATCGCAGGGGAGATTTCCCTCGCGACTTGCGGCGATCGCCGACATGGGGGGCAGACATGGCCCCCCTCTGCGTTTGCCCTGGATGCCTGCTGAAGCATTTCAGCAGGCATCCGCTTCCGATCTCTGCCCGGCGCGCGGCAGGGACCGGAAAACGCCAGGGCGTATGGATACGCCCTGGGTCCTTAAGGCCCAGGGTGTGAGGGCGTATCCATACACCCTGGGTCCTTAAGAGGTTAAAAAAAAAAGTTTTCTTCCGGAGTACCCCTTTAACTGAAAAAGGTCCAGGTTACTACCTTGAGTAATAGGTGGACAGAAGGATGATTTTACGCAGGAGAAAATCCCCATAGCAAACCTATGCTACTCTGGACAGTTCCTGACACAGGTGTCAGCAGAGATCACTGTGGACAACACAAAAAAAGAAATAAAAAAAGTAAAGAATTTCCTCTATAGCATACAGCTGCTAAAAAGTACTAAAAGGATTAAGATTTTTTTAATAGAAGTAATTTACAAATCTGTTTAACTTTCTGGCAGCAGTTGATTAAAAAGAAAAAAAAGTTTTACACCGGAGTACCCCTTTAACTGAAAAAGGTCCAGGTCACTACCTGGAGTAATAGGTGGAAAGAAGGATGATTTAACGCTTTGGTTTACCCTCCGGCTCGCCTTAAGAAAAGAGACAACATTATTATTGAGACTCAGATAAGGGCGGTAACATTGTCGTTATGCCCAAAAACTATTATATTCAAGACGCTATGCGTCAACTTTCCTTGCTGGGTAGTCCGGTGGAGAAAACAAAATCCTCACTTTGCACCTTACTCAGGAAATATGTAGATCTAGGTATTGTTACCAAGGCTGAATAACTTAATCCCCTCTGTTCGGCTCCCCCAAAGTGGTACTTCCTCCCCAAGGTGCACAATATGCTGATTCATTCCCCCCCCCCCCCCCCTTGTCACAGCGAGCGATCCGGTCCAGCACCTTGACCGTGAGCACCCGCCGTTTCCTGCTTCCACTGGGACCGCGATTCGCACACGGCCGCATGTGAATCGTGGCCCGTTGCTTACCTCCTGCTGCCCGCCTCTCTGCTTCCCCATGCGCACGCCCCCGCCTCCTAGGGTGCGTGCGCCACCTTCTTTAGATTTAAATGGCCAGCGCACCACTAATTGGTGTCAGGTTCATCCCATGCGTTATTTATGCCAGCTCCTCCGCCGGATCTTCAGTGCCCTAGCCTGAGATTAAGCATTCCTTTTGCCTGTGTAAGCGTTCCTTTTACCCTGTGTATCCAGACCTTTCTGCTATGTTATTTGACGACGCACCTTTGCCGCCTGCCTTGACCTCCTGCTAAGTTTGACTATGCATCTTCCTCATCCTCTGGTACCTCGTCTTGCCCAGCTACCTGTGTGGTCAAGCCGTGTCAGGGGTAGCGATCTGGGTGTCACTTGCCACAGAAAGCCCATCCTGCCTTGCGGCAGGCTCTGGTGAAGACCAGTGGCACCTTAGACTCTGCTCCCAGATACAGTCTGAGTCATCACCACACAGGTTAGTAGGATCCACATCCAGCATCATATCAGCAAGATCCGGCCGTGGATCCTGCTGGGGTTCCAGATAACCCGAATCTCGCTTCTATCGTGGCGCTCCAGTCACAGCAGGCACAGCAGTTGAACCAGTTATCCACCATAATGCAGCAGTTGCTTACTGCTCAACAATAGCCGCAACAGCCTCAGCCTCCTCCTTCTCCAGTGCTGCCTCCCGCTGCTGCAGTCTCTTCCAGAATGAAACTCCGCTTGTCTCTTCCAGAGAAATATGAGGGGGATCCCAAGTCGTGTCATGGTTTTGTGACTCAGTGCTCCATGCACATTGAACTCATGGAGGAACATTTCCCTACAGAACAAACAAAGGTGGCTTTTGTCATCAGTCTCCTAACTGGTAGGGCTTTGGCCTGGGCAACTTCGCTTTGGGACCGCAGTGATGCTCTCACAACCAATCTCCAGGCTTTCCTGATGAAATTTCTGGGTGTCTTTGAAGAACCAGCCCGAGCCTCCTCCGCTGAGACAGCACTGCTCAGTCTTTCGCAGGGCAATTCCTCTGTGGGCGAGTACGCCATTTAATTTCGTACCCTGGCATCTGAATTATCTTTGAACAATGAAGCTCTATGTGCCACTTTCAAGAAAGGACTTTCTAGCCATATCAATGATGTCCTTGCCGCCCGGGAATTGCCCGCTACCCTGAATGAACTCATACAGTTGGCATCTCGGATAGATATTCGTTTCTCTTAACGACGTGAGGAACTTCACCAAGAAAGGGAGTCTGCACAATCTCGGCGCTTTCCTCATCTGGCACCCGTCTTCCAGTACCCACCGCAACCTTCTACGATGCCTCCTGCTGTGGAGGCTAAGCAAGTGGATCGGTGTCACCTGACCCTGCAGGAAAGAACCTGCAGATGAGCTGAGAACCTCTGCCTAAATTGCGCCAGTGCAGATCATTTACTCAGCCATTGTCTTCTGCGTCCACAGTCACACGGAAACGCTCGCACCTAGGGTTTGTAGGAGAGACCTCCCTAGGTGTGAATACCTCCTCTCCACGCTTGAATTTGATGGTCCAGCTGTCTCTACCCTCCAAAGAGACTATCTCCTTTCTGGCCTTCCTGGACTCTGGTTCTGCGGGGAACTTTATCGATGCCTCATTAGTGCATAGGTGTCATCTGCCAGTAACCCGCCTTCTGAAGCCTTTTTACATCTCTTCGGTCAGCAGAGAAAATCTGGACTGTACTATCTTATTCCGCACAGAACCCTTGTCTATGCAAGTTGGAGTTCTGCATAAGGAAAAATTGTCCTTCTATGTACTTCCACATTGTACCTCCACTCTTCTACTAGGCCTTCCCTGGTTACAACTACATGCCCCGCATCTTGACTGGAAGACTGGAGAAGTACTTTGTTGGGGAACTTACTGCTATAACAACTGTTTCCATACCCTTTCGTCCAAGTTGGTGTCTCCTTCCACCCCTCTGCCCAGTCTGCCGTCTTTTCTTCAGGATTTTGCTGACGTCTTCAGCGAGAAACAAGCTGAAGTTTTACCTCCACATTGTCCTTACGATTGTCCTATCGACTACCGCAGCCGGAATAAAATTACTGTAAAAAATGCTATCCACTTCCATTGATCTCTGAGTTATTTGATCGTCTACGTGGTGCTAGGATCTTCACCAAACTCGACCTACGAGGGGCCTATAATTTGATTTGCATCCGTGAAGGGGATGAATGGAAGACTGCGTTCAATACTCGTGATGGACATTTTGAGTATCTTGTAATGGCATTCGGGCTTTGTAATGCTCCAGTAGTCTTCCAGGAGTTCGCCAATTACATTTTTCGTGACCTTCTATACTCCATTGTAGTTGTCTACTTGGACGAGATACTCCTCTATTCGCCCAATGTCCAGTCTCATTGCCTTCATCTCCATCAAGTATTACAGCATCTCAGAGAAAATCATCTCTATGCTAAACTTGAGAAGTGTACCTTTGAAAAAAACAGCTGTCCATTCCTGGGGTATATTGTCACCAGTCAAGGTCTTCAAATGGATCCCAACAAGTTGTCTGCAGTTCTGGATTGGCCACGCCCCACTGGTTTGAAAGCTATTCAACACTTCCTTGGCTTATTACTATCGGCAGTTTATTCCTTACAACTCCACCTTGGTTGCTCCCATCGTTTCTCTTACCAAGAAGAATGCCAATCCTAGGGTCTGTACACCAGAGGCTGAAGAAGCTTTCAAACAGTTAAAGTAGCCTTCGCTTCTGCTCCTGTTTTATCTAGACCCAATCCCAGCAAGCCATTTATCTTAGAAGTAAATCCTTCTTCGGTTGGAGGAGGTGCAGTCTTCGTGCAAAAATCTTCTAAGGGAAGAACCGTAACCTACGGATTCTTCTCGAAGACCTTCTCCCCTGTGGAGAGAAATTATACTATCAGAGATCATGAGCTCTTGGCCATAAAATTGGCCTTAAAAGAATGGCTTCACCTCTTGGAAGGCCCTGCACATCCGCTAATTATCTATTCAGACCACAAGAACTTGCTCTATCTCCAGTCTTCCCATCGTCTCAACCACCGACATGCTCATTGGTCTCTGTTCTTCTCAAGATTTGATTTCTTTATCCACTTTTGCCCTGCAGAGAAGAATCTTCGTGCTTATGCTCTGTCCAGAACCTCAGATGTACAAGACCAGTCCCACACTCAACTTATTATTCCTCCTTATAGTCTCATCTCTGCAGAGCCAGTATGTCTTCAGCACTTGCCTCCTGGGAAGACTTATGTACCTCCTCGTTTAAGATTCCAAGTCCTGAAATGGGGGTCATTCCTCTCTTCTAGCTGGTCATGCCAGAATACGTAAATCCTTGCAGCCCATCTCCCGACAGTACTGGTGGTCCACTTAAAAGCAGGATGTCGTTGATTTTGTCCGTTCTTGTTCTATCTGCGCCTGGGACAAGACCCCCAGTTTCAAGCCTGCTGGTCTACTACAGCCTTTGCCAGTGCCACAGCAGCCTTGAACCGTTATTGCTATGGACTTTATTACTGACTTTCCTTCTTCTGGCGGCAATACGGTCATTTGGGTTGTAGTGGACCGATTCTCAAAAATGGCTCATTTTGTGCCTCTACCAGGTTTACCATCAGCACCGCAGCTTGCCAAGCTATTCCTTTGCCATATTTTCCACCTACATGGATTACCTTCTCATATTGTCTCCGACCGAGGTGTTCAATTCGTCTCCAAGTTCTGGAGAGCTCTCTGCTCTCGTCTCCAAATAGGATTTTTCCTCAGCATACCATCCTCAATCCAATGGACAGGTCGAGAGGGTGAATCAGGTTTTAGGAGATTATCTCCGTCATTTCATTTCTTCTCAACAAGATGACTGGTTAGATCTACTCCCTTGAGCAGAGTTCTCATACAATCATAGGGACTCTGAATCCTCTGGGTCATCACTGTTCTTTGTGGTTTATGGGCTTCATCCTCATCCTCCTCTTCCCTTGTCCTCTTCCTCTGGAGTTCCTGTGGTTGATGAGCAAGTGCAGAATTTCTCTACCATCTGGCAGAAGACTCGTCAATCTCTAATGTATGCCACTTCATGTATGAAGTCTCATGTGGACAAGAAAATGCGATCTCCTCCGAGTTCTCTCCTGGTGATAGAGTCTGGCTGTCTTCAAAGTATATCCTCTTTAAGGTACCCAGTTATAAACTGGACCCTCACTATCTGGGTCCTTAGAAGATCATGAAATGTCTAAACCCTGTGGCCTATTCTCTCCATCTGCCATCCTCACTCCGGATCCCAAATTCTTTCCATGTCTCCCCCTTGAAACCTGTCATCCACAACCGCTTTTCAAATAAAAACATCTCACCTACTCCCATCTCAGGTACCTCTGATGTTTATGTCGTTATAGAATTTCATGACTCTAAGTTTATCAGAGGTAAACACTTCTTCCTTGTGGATTGGGAAGGATTTGGCCTGGAGGAAAGGTCTTGGGAGCCACAGGACAATATTTTAGACTGTGACCTTATCCACAAATTTTTGTCTACGAAAAAGAGGGGGAGACCAAAAATGGGGAGAGGGGGTACTGTCACAGCGAGCGGTCCGGTCCCACACCTTGACCGTGAGCGCCCGCCATCTCCCACTCCCGATGGGACCGCGATTCACATTGCTTGCCTCATAGGGAGGCGTGCGCGGCACCTTCTCTAGATTTAACCACATAGGGACCCAGGGCGTACGGGTACGCCTTCGGTCCCTGGTACTTAAGGACCCAGGGCGTACCTGTACGCCTGTGGGAATTTCTGTCCAGGCGGGGACCGGATCGGGGTGACTGCTGATATTGATCAGCGGGCACCCCGTGCAAATGCCCAGGGGGGGGTCACCAGACCCCCCCCCATGTCGGCAATCGGCGCAAATCGCCGGTGAATTCACACCTGTGATTTGCGCCGATTCCGGGTCATACGGGTCTATGATGACCCGGAATATAAGGGGGATCACTTTTGTCTAAGACACCCACGGTCCCCCTGAAGGGATAGGAGAGAGGTGGCAGGGGTGCCACCCCTCCTATCCCTGCTATTGGTCATCAAGACGCGACGACCAATAGCAGATTGGGGGCGGGGGGATAACTTTCAGTTTCCCCGTTCTGCCCACCCACAATAGGTGGGGCAGAATGGCAAAACCGACGGGGACTGGTGGCAGAAGATCCGTTTACCCATCTGGAGGCTGCGGGCGACAGTGATCGGTGGGCGGCGATGACGTGAGGCTGGCTCCCTGGATCCTACGGAAGCCGGTGAGTTGCCTAGCAACATCTGGAGGGCTACAGTCTGAGACCACTATACAGTGGTCTCTAAACTGTAGCCCTCCAGATGTTGCAAAACTACAACTCCCAGCATGCCCAGACAGCTGTTTGCTGTGTGGGCATGCAGGGATTTGTAGTTTTGCAACAGCTGGAGGGCTGCAGTTTGGAGATCACTGTGCAGTGATCTCTAAACTGTAGCCCTCCAGATGTTGCAAAACTGCAAATCCCATCATGCCCAAACAGCAAACAGCTGTCTCAGCATGCTGGGAGTAGTAGTTGTGTACCTCCAGCTGTTGCATAACTACATCTTCCAGCATGCTCTTCGGCTATCAGTACATGCTGGGAGTTGAAGTTTTGCAACAGCTGGAGGCACACTGGTTGGAAAATACTGAGGTAGGTAACTGAAGGTTTTCCAACCAGTGTGCCTCCAGCTGTTGCAAAAGTACAACTCCCAGCATGCACGGTCTGTCAGTACATGCTGGGAGTTGTAGTTTTGAAACAGCTGGAGGTCCCCCCCCCCCCCAGTGGGTGTACAGGGTACATCCACACGGGCGAGCTTACAGTTAGTTTTCTGCTTCAAGCTTGGGCTGCGGCAAATTTTTTGCCGCAGCGCAAACTCCTAGCGGGAAACTCACCGTAAATGCCCGCCACTGTGAATGTACCCTAAAAACACTACACTACACTAACATAAAATAAAGGGTAACACACTACATATACACCCCCTTACACTGTCCCCCCAATAAAAATTAAAAACATATCGTACGGCAGTGTTTCCAAAATGGAGCCTCCAGCTGTTGCAAAACAACATCTCCCACCATTTTCGGACAGCCACTGACTGTCTAGGCATGCTGGGAGTTTAGCAACAGCTGGAGGCACCCTGTTTGGGAATGACTGGCATAGAATACCCCTATGTCCACCCCTATGCAATCCCTATGTAGTGCTCAAATGCGCATGGCGCTTTCTCACTTCGGAGCACTGTTGTATTTCAAAGAAACAGTTTAGGGCCACATGGGGTATTTCCGTACTCTGGAGAAATTGCACTACAAATTTTGGGGGGCTTTTTTTCCTTTTACCCCTTATGAAAAGGAAAAGTTGGGGCCTACACCAGCCTGTTAGTGTAAAAATTGTTTTATTTTTTACACTAACATGCTGGTGTTGCCCCATACTTTTTATTTTCACAAGCGGTAAAAGCAAAAAAAGACCCCCAAAATTTTCTCCTGAGTATGGAAATACCCCATATGTGAACCTAAAATGTTCTGAGGATGCACAACAAGGCTCAGGAGTTAGCGTGCACTATGTACATTTGAGGCCTAAATTGGTGGTTTGCACAGGGGTGGCTGATTTTACAGCAGTTCTGACATAAACGCAAAAAAATTAATACCCACATGTGACCCCATTTTGGAAATTACACCCCTCACGGAACGTAACAAGGGGTATAGTGAGCCTTAACACCCCACAGGTGTTTGACAAATTTTCATTAAAGTTGGATGGGAAACTGAAAAAAATGTTTCATTAAAATGCTGGTGTTACCCTAAATTTTTCATTTTCACAAGGGAAGATAGGAAAAAAGACCCCCAAAATTTGTAACCCCATTGAGTAAGAGCATACCCCATATGTGGATGTAAAGTGCTCTGTGGGCGAACTACAATGCTCAGAAGAGAAGAAGTGACATTGGGATTTTGAAGAGAAAATTTGTCCGGAATTGAAGGCCACGTGTGTTTACATAGCCCCCATAGTGCCAGAACAATGGACCCCCCCATATGTGACCCCATTTTGGAAACTACACCCCTCATGAAATGTAATAAGGTGTGCAGTGAGCATTTACGCCCCACAGGTGCCTGACAGATTTTTGGAACAGTGATCCGTGAAAACGAAAAATTTCATTTTTCATTTGCACAGCCCACTGTTCCAAAGATCTGTCAAACGCCAGTGGGGTGTAAATACTCACTGCACCCCTTATTAAATTCTGTGAGGGGTGCAGTTTCCAAAATGGGGTCACATGTGGGGGGGATCCACTGTTCTGGCACCACAGGGGGCTTTGTAAACGCACATGGCCCCCGAATTCCATTCCAAACAAATTATCTTTTAAAAAGCTCAATGGCGCTCCTTCTCTTCTGAGCATTGTAGTGCGCCAGAAGAGCCCTTGAAGTCCACACGTGGTATTTCCATAGGGGTTACAAATTTTGGGGGTCATTTTCTCCTATTACCCCTTGTAAAAATGTAAGATTTGGGGAAAAAACTGCATTTTTGTAAAATTTTTTTTTCATTTACACATTCAACTTTCACAAAAAGTCGTCAAACACCTGTGGGGTGTTAAGGCTCACTGTACCCCTTGTGGGGTGTAGTTTCCAAAATATTATGCCATGTGTTTTTTTGTTTTGCTATTCTAGCACCATAGGGGCTTTCTTAATGTGACATGCCGCCAAAAACCATTTCAGCAAAATTTGCTTTCCAAAAGCTAAATGTGACTCCTTCTCTTCTGAGCATTATAGTTCCCTGCAGAGCATTTTACGTCCTAACATGAGGTATTTCTATAGTCAGAAGAGATGGGGTTACAAATTTTGGGGGGCATTTTCTCCCATTAGCCCTCTTAAAAATGGTAAATTTGGGGAAAAAAATGCACTTTAGTGAAAAATGATTTTTTTTCATTTACACATCAGGCTTTAACAAAAAGTCGTCAATCACCTGTCGGGTGTTAAGGCTCATGGAACCCCTTGTTACGTGCCTTGAGTGGTGTAGTTTCCAAAATGGTATGCCATGTGGGGGTTTTCTGCTGTTCTGGCTAGTGTTGCTCACGAATATTCGCGATGCGAATTTTATTCGTGAATATCGCATATTTTCATGAATTCACGAATATTCGTGAATATAGCACTATATATTCGTAATTACGAATATTCGGGGTTTTTTTCACAGTACACATCACAGTGATCACCCCTCTCTGCGTCCATCTTGTGTGGTGTAAAGAAGGCTCTAATACTACTGTGTGAGACTGGTGTGCGAATTTTCACATATATGAAAATGTGCATATGCAAATTTTCACTTATGCGAATTTTCGCTTATGCAAATTTTTGTATATGGTAATTTTCGCATATGTTAATTTTCGCACACGCGAATTTTCGCATATGCGAAAATAAAATGAGAATATTACGAATATGCGAATTTAGCGAATATATGACGAATATTCGTCCATATATTTGCGAATATTCGCAAATTCGAATATGGCCTATGCCGCTCAACACTAGTTCTGGCACCATAGGGGCTTCCTAAATGTGACATGCC
Organism: Hyla sarda; assembly: GCF_029499605.1. Classification (NCBI taxonomy): domain Eukaryota; kingdom Metazoa; phylum Chordata; class Amphibia; order Anura; family Hylidae; genus Hyla; species Hyla sarda. The sequence continues at coordinate 140,218,002 of NC_079195.1, read as the reverse complement.
CCCAAAAATCATTCCAGCAAAATTCACTCTCCAAAATCCCATTATCGCTCCTTACCTTCTGAGCCCTCTACTGCTACTATTTACTTACTCGAGAGAAATTGGGTTACACATTTTGGGGGGTCTTTTTCTCCTATTACCCCTTGTAAAAATTCAAAAACTGGGTCTACAAGAACATGCAAGTGTAAAAAGGAAGATTTTGAATTTTCTCCTTCACTTTGCTGCTATTCCTGTGAAACACCTAAAGAGTTAACAAACTTTCTGAATGTCATTTTGAATACTTTGAGGTGTGCAGTTTTTATAATAGGGTCATTTATGGGGTATTTTTAATAAGCCCTTCAAATCCACTTCAAATCCGAACTGGTCCCTGAAAAATTCCGATTTTGAAAATGTTGTGAAAAATTTGAAAATTGCTGCTGAACCTTTAATACCTCTGATGTCTTCCAAAAGTAAAAACATGTCAACTTTATGATGAAAATATAAAGTAGACATATTGTATATGTTAATTCTGCTTAATTTGCACATTATTTACAGTGGGGAAAAAGTATTTAGTCAGCCACCTATTGTGCAAGTTCTCTTACTTAAAAAGATGAGAAAGACCTGTAATTGTCACCATAGGTATACCTCAACTATGAGAGACATAATGAGGCGGAAAAAAATCCATAGAATCACATTGTCTGATTTTTAAATAATTTATTTGCAAATGATGGTGGAAAATAAGTATTTGATCAATAACAAAAGTTAATCTCAATACTTTGTTATATCCAATTTGTTGGAAATGACAGAGGTCAAACGTTTTTTGTAAGTGTTCACAAGGTTTTCACACAGTCTTGCGGGTATTTTGGCCCATTCGTCCATGCAGATCTCCTCTAGAGCAGTGATGTTTTGGGGCTGTTGATGGGCCACATGGACTTTCAACTCCCTCCAAAAGGTTTTCCACGGGGTTGAGATCTGGAGACTGGCCAGCCCACTCCAGGACCTTGAAATGCTTCTTACAAAGCCACTCCATCGTTGCCCAGGCAGTGTGTTTGGGATCATTGTCATGCTGAAAGACCCAGCCACGTTTCATCTTCAATGCCCTTGCTAATGGAAGAAGGTTTTCACTCAAAATCTCATTATACATTGTCCCATTCATTCTTTTCTTTACACGGATCAGTTGTCGTGGTCCCTTTGCTGAAAAACAGACCCAAAGCATGATGTTTCCACCCCCATGATTTACAGTAGGTATGGCGTTCTTTGGATGCAACTCAGCATTCTTTCTCCTCCAAACACGGCGAGTTGAGTTTTTACAAAAAAAGTTCTACTTTGGTTTCATCTGACCATATGACATTATCCTAATCCTCTTCTGGATAATCCAAATGCTCTCTAGCAAACTTCAGATGGACCTGGACATGTACTGGCTTAACCACTTAGGGACCCAGGGCGTACAGGTGCGATGTTATTTATCACACTAAGTAAATGTTATTAATCTATAAATAATACAGCTCATACTGTAAAAATGGCATCCTGCAAAAAATCTCAGAATCGCTTTGCTAAGTAAAAACATTTCAAAGTTATTATAACTTAAAGAGTATCTGTCACCAAATAAACTTTTCTAAACTAACTCAGGCTATGTACCCTAACTACCCCTAACATCCCTCCCGCCGCTAAAAAAATTACAGAGCTTTAAAAAGTTCTGTATCTTACCGATCTTCTTGCTCACACACTGTAATCTCCCAGCAGAAGAAAGTGGGTGTTTCCCAGTAGGCATGACATCACTGAAGCCTGCTGGGGGACCACTTCCGCTCTCACATCTTTACAGCGCTGTGATGAATAGAAGACCTCAGGCTCTGTTCAGCTTTCAGAGAGGCTTTGTATAGCTTTCAGTCTATGCAGCTTTCAGTCTGTGCAGCTTTCAGTGAGTCTCTGTACGGATTTCAGTGAGTCTCTGTGCAGCTGTCAATAAAGCTCAATGCAGTGAGATGCACTCCATGAGACCAAATGCACTGTATTAATTGCAGCAGTGCCACCTAGTGGCCGATTTTTCTTTTACATTTTAAACATATTTATGTTGACAATTTTAAAAGCAAGTGAATGGGAAAGTGTCTGCTAATTGCACAAGGAACACAATATTACAATTTTTATTTGGGGACAGGTACTCTAAAGATACACATGCCAAATAAAAAAAATGGGCTTGGTCAATTAGGTAAAAAACAAGGGGCATCCTTAAGGGGTTAAAACAAGGTGGAAGTGGAATTTAAAAAATGCTAATCCTTTTGCAGATATTCCATTTTAATGCATTTTTCCTGTAAAACAACCAATGTTGAAAGAGAACTGCAACATCATATTTACAAGTCGAATTCATGTGTTCAATATCCCACATGTTGCCTTAGGGTGCTATGTGACTCAAACATTCACTCAATATCTTGGAGCCTACTTTTATCTAGGATATTTTGCAGGCATCATTCAAGTTTGCAGAAGCTTTGGGTACCAAAATTTTTTTTATCAGACAAGGTGACATTTTTTTTGGTACCCTTTTGGGGTATTTGTAACATTTAGCTTTTTATTACATTTTGAGGTGGCATATGAATAAAAACACCATACTGCATTGTTTTTTAATTTAATAAAATTTTTGTTTATCTTTGTGGTGAATGTAACATTTATTCTGCAGGTTGGTATGATTATGCTGATACCAAAGTTAGAGATTTTTGTAAATGGTTTATTACTTTTACACAGTAAAAACAGCTTTTGTTAGAAATTTTTTGTGTGTGTGATGGCTTGATTAGTGCAAAAAAATAAAAAATAAAATAAAAAAAAACACCACTAGATGATGTTTTATAGTGGCTTACGAAATCTGGCCCACTCATAGCTGTCATAAATTTGCAGAATGCATTCAGGAAAGAATTAAACAAGCATTAAAAAAATTATGTAAACCAGTAAAGAAATTACCTCAGAAAAAACAAGACTGACTATCCAAAGGATAGGGGATAAGATGTCTGTTCGCGGGGGTCCTGCAGCTGGGGACCCCTGCAATCTGTCATGCAGCAACCACCTGTCTCAGCTGCACAAAGCAATGATCGCTCCATATCTGAAGACTCACGACCACGGCGGGTCCCCCGCAATCAGACTTGTCTTAGGGAAAGAGTAACCCTTTCAATCACTCTTCTTTGAGCCCAGAAAACAAAGTAATTGACTAAGAATCCAAAGATTCAGTCTTCTGAAACCTAGAGAAAAATATTTATTAGACAATAATCACATCTGGGTAAAACTAAATACTATAATGTCTAGAATCCTAGTTATATCTAACAATAATCACAAATGCTTCAGTGGCAGGGGTCCTAGAGGGGTTAACCTATCGAAACATTTGTAGGGAGTTGCCGTTCCTGTGGCTCTCTTTGCATTTGCACTTTTTATTCTATTGAGCTTTGTTGCTCTGCAGCTTTGTGTTATTGCATGGTGTCTTTCTACCATACCTTATAGGCACCATTGCTATTGCCATTTGCTCTTTACAGAAAGCTCATTATACCACTTGGGATAACTATATTAATGCCATTCAATTGTTGCACTATTTTTATTTATTTTTTTATGTTTTGTCATTTTTAATTTCTTTTCGGCCAATAAAATTACACTTTTTAATAGTATGTTTGGTCCCTTGTAACATTCTTTGTAGGTTTGTGTGTTTGCTTCAGTTACCATGGCCAGTACATTATTTTTGAACAAAATATTTTTTTCTCCATATCTTGGGCCTTTTTCTGCTGTGCAGTAGGTTTTTGTGTTAGTTTCATACACACCAAGCTGTAATGACCTGGGACACAGGACATGGAAGTATAAATTGTAGTGCATGTCACTTCCCAGGAAGGACAAGGAAGGACTAGAAATGTGCATTGGGGTTCGGGCAACACACCATCATCAACATGGGTATGTGCTTTTGAATTGTATAGTGGTAGTGCCTTCTTTCCATAGCTTTCAGCATGTATTTGTTTGCAAATTAGAAGTATAAACATTGGCATTGGTGGATAGCAAATTCATCAGATCCAGATAATACATATTTTGCCCACATGGAGGAGCAAAATCTCCTACAGTACTGACAACATGTAAGGTTGCATACCATGTGTTATCATGTTTATTAAAGCCTCTTATAAGAGCTGCCCTTAACTTTCTCATGATTAGATATTAACATTTGTACTATTGGGACTATTTTCTTTGGTCACTGTACCTAACCTGTATACATAGTGAGTTGAGCAAATCTAACACCTCATATTTGTATATTTTAACTGTATTTAAAAAAGTGAATATATTTTTTAGTGTTAGCGTGTACAACATGCATCAATAGGCTTTAGGCACCCATTGCTGGTTGTCCATGAGCAATTTTGGAAGGTGCTATCCACTATATACTAGGAACAACCAACAAGATCTGCTTCTTTAGAAATGTTCCGAACCAGTTCTCTAGCAATTACAATTTGCATGCGTAGTAAAGAATAAAAATGATTGCAATATTTACCTTGCTAGCATATACCAAAAAGTTAGATTACATAGATTAAGTACATACCAAATAATAATGGGAACTACATTTATAAAGGGGTATTTCCATTTCTGCTTGTTATCCCCTATCCATAGGATAGGGGTTAAAAAGCTGATTGGTGGGGGATAGATCACTGGGACCCCCACTGATCCAGAGCATGCGGACATGATTGAAATGTCCTGGGAATTCCTAATGTGGACAGCGCCTGCGTGGGCATAGTTCCATTCATTCTCTATGTGGTCGATGAACATTGCTGAACTTAGAAAGGCTCTGCAGCCCCAGAAAGAATGAATGTGGTCACGCATGCTTATGTGCGCTCCATTTTTTTCTGGGGACAGTTTTGTCCCTGTTCTTGGAATAGGTGGATCGGGAATAAAAAGCTGAGATTGAAATAACCTTTTAGAACAAAACACAAACCATAAACTTAATTCTTCCACATCTGTGAAGGTAATGAGAACGACTGGTATATATCATCCTTACACCATCATTTAATTGTCTTTTAAAGAATACCCTGGTATTAGTTCTCTTTAATGAGAAGTGGAGAGGTCTGAGCAAAGCTTTAGTCTTTCAGTAATCAGGTAAAGCTGGGTCATACTTTAACAATGTCCCTTTTTTTCTTATCAAAAAAACCCAATCTTTATTGTATAATCAATCCTGTCTCCTGTCCTCTTTTCTCATATCGAATTGTGGGTATAGCCCATCTCCTCTGTCTAAGTCCCTTCACCGCAGGATCAGCATGATTGACGTGCAGTGTTCCATGCTAGGATCGGAAAGGAGGCGGGGAGGGGGTGTGCTGCTGTGGGAGTCCATCCAACCTTGGCCTGGCATCAGAATAAAGTAAGAATTTTCCGTTACAAACTGTGGTGAATGTGAGTAAACATACCTGCCTTTACTTCACATTCTGCTCTATGTAATATTAACTGCACCTTCGTACCTGTTTCACTTTAAACATATTTCCAATATGCAATTTTTTTTTAAATGTACCGTTTGAGAGAAATATACACTAACTAATGTCCCATGAGCCTGCTTTGTTTTGCCATGTTGCCTTTGGTAATGATCTTCTTAGGCTCCTTTCACACTATGAGCATTGATCCGTTATTAATCATCCATTTTCTGTGTAAAAATGGATGTATACTAACGAATGAAATAACGGATGCTAACGGCTGAATAATGTCTGTCACGGGCATTTTCATCCGTTAAGAGCAGTTATAACATCCCTCATGTACGGCTGTTTTAACACCTCTGCCTATAGACTCCCACAGCCAGGACTTCTACTACTCCCATCATGGAACAGACTTGCTTCCATGATGAGAGTATTAGTTCCCCGGCTGCAGGAGTCTGCCGGTGGCTGCGGAGGCTACATTAGTGTTTGTACTACAACCCCCATCATGGAACAGACTCTGTTCCATGATGGGGGTTGTAGTACAGGGGCTGAGGGATTGATCGCTCCGGGTCTCAGAAGACCCGATGCAATTAGAAGTTATTAAACAGGGGAGTGGCATGCTGCGCTCCCCTGCAATGTACAATGTATTTACTTTCATTTCTAAATTCCCCGGCAGGAACCCTGAATGGTCAGTGCTGTGAAGCCATTCAGGGCTTCTGGCGGGGTTTTCAAATAGAAGCGCTGTGGTGGGGAAAGATATATAGAATCGCTGGGGGAGTAATATATCTAGCCCCCACAGCGCTTCTATATATGTTGCCACCCGCAGCACATTTATATATGTTCTCACCGCAGCGCATTGATATATGTTCCCCCGCAGCGCATTAATATATGTTCCCACCGCAGCGCATTTATATATGTTCCCACCGCAGCACATTTAGATATGTTCCCCCCGCAGCAGCATGAGTAGACACTAGGGCTTCACAATCACTAAGATTAAAAGATGAATTCTGAAATTAAAACTGAAGATTTTGGGTAGCTAGTGCTACCATAACAAAAATGTTATTCCCAGACCCAGGCCCAGCAGCATCAGTAAACCATATGTTGGCTGAATGACACAGCCTGGAGTTGGCTGAAGCATGAGGATAACATATAGTGTCTGAATGGCAGAGCCTGGAGTTGGCCGCTACATGAGTAGACACAAGGGCTTAACAATCCCTAAGATTAAAAGATGAATTCTGAAAATTAAACTGAAGATTTTGGGTAGCTAGGGCTACCATAACAAAATTTTTATTTCCAGACCCAGGCCCAGCAGCATCAGTAAACCATATATTGCCTGAATGACACAGCCTGGAGTTGGCAGCAGCATGAGTAGACACCAGGGCTTCACAATCCCTAAGAAAAAAAGACAAATTTAGAAATTTAAATTGAAGATTTAGGGTAGATAGTGCTACCATAACATTTTTTTAGGCCCAGACCCAGGCCCAGCAGCAACAGTAAACCATATACCCTATTTATCCGGGTATACCACGCACCGGCCTATAACACGCACCCTCATTTTACCAAGAATATTTGGGTAAAATGTTTTTTACCCAAATATCCTTGGTAAAATGAGGGTGCGTGTGTGTGCATGCGTATACCCCAATACACCCCCAGGAAAGGAAGGGGAAGAGAGACCGTCGCTGCCCGCTTCTTTCCCCCTGCCTTTCCTGGGGTCTAGAGCCCTGCTGCCGCCGCTTCTCTCCCCCTGACTATCGGTGCCGGCGCCCCATTGCCGGCGCCGATAGCCAGGGGGAGAGAAGCGGCACCGGCAATGGGGCAGCGGCGCCGACAGACAGGGGGAGAGAAGGGGCAGCGGCACCCATTGCGGGCACCGCTGCCCCGTTGCCTCCCCCTTCCCCGGTTGCATAATTACCTGTTGCCGGGGTCGGGTCCACGCTGCTTCAGGCCTCCGGTGTGCGTCCCATGCGTCGTTGCTATGCATTGCACGGCGCGGTGCAATGACGAGTGACGGTGCCGGCAATGGGGCGTCAGCACCGATAGTCAGGGGGAGAGAACGGGCAGCGGCGCCGATAGCCAGAGGGAGAGAAGGGCCGGCGGCAGGGCTCTAGACCCCAGGACAGGCAGGGGCAGAGAAGCCGGAAGCGCTGGCGGTCTCTGCACCTGCAAAGCCGCTCCAGCTCATTGATTTAAAGCGCCCGCTTTAAATCATTGAACTGCAGCGGCTTATCGGCGTATAACACGCAGGTAGACTTTAGGCAAAAAAATTTAGCCTAAAAAGTGCGTGTTATATGCCGATAAATACGGTATATTGGCTGAATGACACAGTCTGGAGTTGGCTGAAGCATGAGAAGACCATATAGTGTCTGAATGGCACAGCCTGGAGTTGGCAGCAGCATGGGTAGACACCAGGGCTTCACAAACCCTAAGAAAAAAAGAAACATTTTGACATTTAAATTGAAGATTTAGAGTAGCATAAAAAAAATTAGGCCCAGACCCAGGCCTAGCAGCATCAGTAAACCATATATTGGCTAAATGACACAGCCTGGAGTTGCCTGAAGCATGAGAAGAACATATAGTGTCTGAATGACACAGCCTGGAGTTCTCAGAAGCATGAGGAGACCATTGAAATTTATTATTTTTAAATTTAAATTCAAGATTTTTAAATTTAAATTGAGGGTTTTGAAATTGAACTTTTAACTCTCAAGTTTTAGTGTATCGGGCCCCGGCGTGTGGGTACAAAGGAAAAAAACTAACAGGGAGTCACATGGCAGCACAATGACAGAACCTGGAGGGGGCATCAGTAGGAGGAGACAATATAATGGCTGAATGGCACAGCCTGGAGTTGGTTGAAGCACGAGGAGACCATATAGTGGCTGAAGGGCACAGCCTGGAGTTGGCAGAAGCATGAGGAGACCATTGAAATGTAAGAATTTTAATTAGAAATGTAAGATTTTTAAATTGCAATTGAAGGTTTTGAAATGGAACTTTTAACTCCCAAGTTTTATTGTCCCGGGCCCCGGCGTGTGGGTACAAAGGACCAAATCTAACAAGATGTCACATGGCAGCACAATGACAGAGCCTGGAGGTGGCATCAGTAGGAGGAGACCATATAATGGCTGAATGGCACAGCCTGGAGTTGGCTGAAGCATGAGGAAACCATATAGTGGCTGAATGGCACAGCCTGGAGGTGGCTGACACATGAGGAGACCATATAGTGGCTGAATGGCACAGCCTGGAGGTGGCTGACGCATGAGGAGACCATATAGTGGCTGAATGGCACAGCCTGGAGTTGGCTGAAGCATGAGAAGAGACCATATAGTGGCTGAATGAGACAGCCTAGAGGTGGCATCAGTATGAGGAGACCATATAGTGGCTGAATGACTGCCTGGAGTTTGTGGCAGCATGAGGAGACCATATAGTGTCTGAATAGCACAGCCTGGAGTTGGCGGCAGTTGAGGAGACAAAAGGGCCTCACAATCTCTAAGAATAAAAGGTGAATTTTGACATTTCCATTGAAGATGTATGGTACCTAGTGCTACTATAAACATAAATAGGTAATGTCCTAGGCACAGCAGCATCACTAAACCATGTAGTTGCTGAATGACAAAGCCTGGAGTTGGCTGAAACATGAGAAGAGACCATATAGTGGCTGAATGAGACAGCCTGGAGGTGGCCGCAGTAGCATCAGGAGTCCTGAAAGTGACCCGGGGACCGAGCGGTGCGGTTAGTGGCAATACCAGTACCCGTGACGAAGGTGGGTGAATAAAGGTCTGATGCGGAGGAATATTTGTAACTGGGGAGCAGCACCTTAAATCTGTTTGGCACTATCCATATTTGTGAAGTGTTGGTGTGGCACCATGGTCTATCTACTCTCATGCATCAGGCATTGGTGGTTGGAAATCCTGGCTGATCCATGCCTGATTCATCTTCACAAAGGTCAGTCTCTGCACATTTCTCTTGGACAGACGAGTTCTCCTTGGGGTGATTATGGCCCCTTCCGCACTAAACACCCGCTCTGATGGCACATTACTGGCCGGGCGGGACAGCTTTTCTGGGGAAATCTCTGCTAGTTGCAGCCACAAATCAAGTTTGGCTGTCCAGAAGTCCAGCGGATCTTCAAGGTGTGTTGGCATGGGCATGTCAAGGCATGCCACCACCTGCTGGTTCAGGTCCTGCTCCAGGTGTAATGAGTTGCTTCACTATGCGGGTGAAGAAAGCTACTCCTCAGCGACTGTAGACTCAGGCTGCTGCTGATGGAGCTGGTACTGCTCCTGCCACCCCAACCCCCCAGCAACCATGGCAGTGGAAGGTGAGCGCAGGGGGCCCCACGATTCAGACCTGCGAGAGGATGGATGATGGCGCCGATAGGCATCGTCCAACTGACCACATAGGATGCCTCTGTAGTAGATCATTTTGTCCTCCCTCTCAGTGGGTGTAAAAAATACTCCTATTTTGTGGCGGTAACAAGGGTCCAATAAGGTGGAGATCCATCCCGCCATCCCGCTGCCGAATGGTGACAATTTGGCTGTCACTATGCAAGCAGGTGAGCATGCATCATGCCATTTGTTCAAGTCACTCGGAGGAACTCCCTGCCTCCATCCCCACTGCATACTGCCACAGTGTGTCTGAGTCCTCTGTCTCACCTTCCTCATAACCCTCTAGCTCCTCTGGCTGCTCCTGCTCCTCCTCTCCTGTCAGATTACTAGAATAAAAATGCCCATTTGGCGAAACCTAAACTGTGTTCCACTGTGCCCCTCCCCCTCCTCCAGTTCAGCCCCCACAGGGCTTATGTGGCCGTGAGATGTAGGCGCCACGTCTCCAGTGCCCTGACCAGCCCTCATTTCCAACACGTGTTGTAAGAAATGAAGCAGTGGAATGACGTAGTTCATCCCATAATCCTGGAGACTTACTAATAATGTGGCTTCCTCAAAGGGCCTGAGCAAACGGCAGGTGTCACGTATGAGCTGCCCCTGGTTCACATTAAAGTTACACCAAGGAGTACCTCTATCTGCTTGGATCATCAAGAAATCGGTTATTGCTTTTCTCTGTTTGTACAGTGGGTCCAACATATAGAGGGTGGAATTCCAACTTGTGGCAATGCCACAAATCAGACTATGTTGGGATACCGTTCTGACGCTGCAGCTCAAGGAGGGTGTGCGAGTGGCTGAAGTGCATGCAAAGTTTCCTTCCCATTGTTAGGATGTCTGGCAAATGGGGGGAACTCTTCAGGAACCGCTTCACAACCAGATTGAACATGTGTGCCATGCAGGGCACATGGCTCAGCCGGTCACCATGGTTCCCATTTCCAGTTTTCGTGGAGTAAGCCATGCTCCGATTTCTTTACAAATGACTTTTAGCAGTTCCACACAGTGGAGGTTGAGGAGGCGGAGTCGCACACTGTCACAGGACCAACAGGTTGAGAGAGTCGTGGAGGAAGCGGCGTGACCTATCCAAGTTGGGGTTGTGAACCACATTCACCTAGTGAGCAGTAAAGGACATGTATTGTCCCTGACTGTAGTTACAGCTCCAGACGTCGGCGTTGCCGTGCACTTTGGTACACACCGACAGGCTCAAGGACTGGACCACCTTCTCTTCCACAAAATTGTGAAGGTCTGGTACTGCCTTCTTCGCAAAGAAATGATGGCTCGGCACTCTCCACCTCGGCTCGGCACAAACCATCAGTTCTCTGAAAGGTGCAGAGTCCATCACTTGAAAAGAGATGGACTGCAGCACCAGCAACTTAGACAGGAGCACATTCAGCTTCTGCGCCGTTGAATGAGTGGGCGCATACTGTTGTCTCTTGGACATTGCTTCGCCGATGGATTGTTGGCGGAATGGCTGACTAAAAGTAGGAGGAGCAGGAGCATCTGGAGCAACATAAGGAGGGTATGACACACACCTCCCTTCGGCTGAGGTGGTGGAGCCTTGGCTGGCTGAAAGAGGGAGCGGCGTGCAACTGGGTGATGCAGGAGGCTGGACCACCACATTGGAGCCACGGTTCTCCCAGGGCGCTTTATTGTGGTGAGGCAAATGTTGACGCAGGGCCGTGGTCCCAACATTGGGACCCTGGCCACGCTTCACCTTCTGCCGACATATCTTGCATGTGGCTATGTGAACCTCCTGCAGATGCTTGATGAAAAACTGCCGCACCGCCGAGTAGCTGATTTTCCCACCAACAGTCCGCACTAATTGACTGCTACTGGCGCCATCTCAGGGAACCCCTGTTCCACTACCTCCCGAGAAGGTAGACTGCAGCGAAGCAGGTGGCCTCCCCAGGGACGTTTGGCTCCAGAATTTCCACTTCTGCCACCATGCTGACTGCCAACCATGCTACAGCCTAGCTTGCTTAGCTGTTGCCTCACGGGCAACCTGCAACTCTCTTCTGATGTTGATGAAGCCCTTGTGCACCCGGCTCCCAATTGCGATCGGCTTCATCATCATCAACAAGTGTCTGAACGTCAATGATGTCCTCCTCAGGTTCCTCAACAGAGTCTGTTTCAGGACCCTGAACCCTGTCAACACCACCTCCCATGTCACTCTCCTCATCACTACTTGCCCGCCTAGCGGAGGAAGCAGCGGATGTCTCCTCCACTTCTTGCTGGGCAGTAGCTGCTGACTGTTCTCTATAAGATCAGTGAATAGTGGAGCTGAACCCACAGCATAAGATACTTCTGTAGGGGAGGGAACAGCATAGGACAGAGGCAATGGGAGGACAGGGACTGCTCCCGGGCCATGCCATCTGAGGGTTGTGTCTGAGGAACCCACCAACTGTTGACTGGGGTTGTCAGATGTCCCTTGTGAAGAAGTGGATGACCGTGTTAACCAATCGACCATGGCAGATGGGTTGCTGGTCGAGTCATGACCGCTAGCTGATAATGGGAGCTAAGGCCTCTCGCTGCGACTCCTGCTGCCACTCGCCCCTAGTCTGCTGCGACCTCTGCCTGAAGGATTTAGGCCTCTGCCACTCCTTTGTGTCCGTCCTGGCACATTTCGCCGAAACGTACGTTGGGGTGGCGTCACTCCTGCTGCACTAGCCACTTTTATCATTTCTTATTGAGGTTGATAATGTATATTGTTCATCATTATATACATTGTGTTTGTATATATATATTTTTTTACTGTGCAAAGACGTTTGTCTGTGTTACCATCCTTATATACCTACCTTGTAACTTGTATCTTATCATGGTCATAATTGTGTCAGCAGTGACGCCTCTTGTTGTCCTTTTTCGCCTGCTGTGTATGTTTTTTTCCCCTCCTTCACCATTTTATGAGTTTTAATCAATAAAATTTGTATTTTATTTTTCCCATAAATGACACCATTGTCTCTTTGGTGTGCATTACAATTAGGAGTTCATATATAAAGCCCCATATCTGCCCAGTTCACCTTGTTTTATACTGTTGCCTGCAATAGGGCATTGTATATGTTTTTTGGTAGAACTAGTTAGGCAGTGTGCTATTTGCTTTATCTTTTGCCATTTCTTGTGACAGAAGAAAAATTTGTGTGTGTGCCGTTTTATCTTCCGTCACAACTAACATCCATTATTCATGACGGGCTTTAACGGGTCATAACGGATAATCAAAAAATCCCATATACTTGAATGGGATTTTGTAACGGACGTTTAACATCCGTTTTTAAAACTTTTCTAACTGACGCTTATAACGGATCTTTTAATGGATGGATTTTATAGTGTGAAAGGGGCCATAGGTCATCCACAAAGATGGTTACACCCTCAGATCCGCTGTATATTGTTTGTTAATCTCTACTGTGTATGCAGGAAGATAGATTGTGGGAAAGTGTGTGCTCTATTAAATGGAAACCATGACGTGATTAAATCTATGGCATAGAAGAACAGCACAGTAATCTCGGTCATTTTACAGAACATACGGAGAGATTTATCAAAACCTGGCCAGAGAAAAACTTGCCCATTTGCCCATAGCAATTAATCAGCTTGCTTCTTTCATTTTTATCAAGGCCTCTGCAAAATGAAAGAAGCGATCTGATTGGTTGCTATGGACAACTGGGCAACATTTCCTCTGGACTGGTTTTGATAAATCTCCCCCATAGGTTTTACATATATGTATGTGGAACACATCTTATTTTTCCAACTCTGTTTTTGTGAGAAAACTCTGTTAACACAAAAACCAATAATATCACAACAGCTGATTGCAAAACAATATGTAGAATCACAAAAGACCAGCCTCCTATTGCCCTTAGTCTTTCAGAAATCTGGTACAGCTGGGTCATACTTTAAATGGGCACTGACAAAGTCAAAAAGGCTTTATATGTTGTACATCTTTCTAATATATTTCATAAGACAATTTTATTTCTTATTTATAGAAATCATGGCTTATAAAATCATGGATTTGTACAAGCTGAAGCACAGGCATGGACAAAATCCAGTAAGTGAGGGTGGGCTAGCACTCCTCTGTGCTCTCTCCTGTCAGATAGGACTCCTCTGTGCTCTCTCCTGTCTGATAGTACTCCTCTGTGCTCTCTCCTGTCTGAAGATTCCATGTTTACCCAGCATGGGGCATTCTTGGGAACCTGAACCAAAGCCAGTTGCCCTACTCTAGCTGCATAATAGTATCGGATAAAATGGGGAACAGAGAGACCACCCACTGTTCCATGATAATGCATCAGAGTTCTACTTATTCTAGGGCGATTCCCTGACCAAATGTATGTAAAAACGTCATGTTGGAGAATGTGAAGGTCCCCTAAGGGGACGGGGATAGGCAGTGTGTGAAAAAGATACAACAGACGAGGTAAAATAACCATCTTAATCACATTCCCCCTGCCTAGCCAGGAGATATGTGGCAAATCCCACTTACGTAAATCCGACTTAATAGACCGGTAAAGAGGTGGGTAATTAGCTTGGTAAAGGAGAGATAAGTTTAACTCCCAAATAGGGTAGGCCCCTGCTAGAATCTTTGAAACCAAAATTTTATGCAATAAGGTGTTGCATAGAGGTAGGAACATTGCAATATAAAACATCCGATTTGGCTATATTGACACGAAGTCCCCACTGCTCACCGAAGGTCGATAAAAATTGAAACAGGTTAGGGAGAGATACTAATGGTCTAGTCAGTGTGAGTAAGAGATTGTCCGCAAAAGGATCCCACCGACACTCCACTAATTTCCAGGTGAAGACAAATCAAAGCCGCCAAAAGCTCCATTACCAATGTGAATAGGGCAGGAGACAAGGGACAACCCTGCCTAGAAATGGGCTTCGGGTTTGTCGTTGGAAGTTTCAAGTAAGCAGTCGAGTTCGAGTACAAAAGATGCAACATATGGGCAAATTGGTTGGAAATTCCAAATTTAGAAAGAACAGCAAATAAGTAAGGCCGTGTGACACTATCAAAGGCCTTTTCTATATCTAGGGCCAGGGCTAACATAGGTGTTGAGGTAGTATTGGACCAATGAATAAGATTCAGAATAGTGCGAACATTATCAGGGGCCTGGCGACCCGGGACGAACCCGACCTGGTCAGAGTGCACCAATGCAGGGAGGAAGCCAAAAGATGATCTGGCTTATTGGCAAATTTAAAGTTGCTCCCGTCCAGCGGAGAGCCTTTTTCCCCTGTGTAGAGAGAAGTGCATCCAACTGGGCCCTGGCGTTGCTTAAAGATTTAAACAAATAGAGTGAAGGTGACTGTTGATGGGCAAAATTAAGTCTAGCTACACTATCCTAAGCAATGTCTGCGGACGTATATGTTGGGGGAAGACAATGATGTGTACATGTGACGTATGCTCATAAGGAATGCCATTTGGTGGTATTTTTAATATATAGTGAAAAAATGTATACTGCGCAATTCTATCCAGTAGACCCTGCTACATACGTCCCAAACAGAGGCCAAAATTGCACACTTTTTTAGCACTCTAAACAAAGGACAGATTAAAATAAGCTTTAGTGACTAAAACATTTTTTTCTTTTTTAATTTTTTATTAATTTCTTTTATTTTAATAATAAAAATTTACAAAACTACATTGTTCAATTCAGATATAACAACATCACCAGTCAAGAAAAGAGAAAAGACAGAAAGGCCATATAGCCAAACTTATACTTGTCTACATCTGAGAAGTGTACCCAATCATTATTAACTCCCCCCCCCCCCCCCACCTTCTGGCACCGAGAAAAGGAAAGAGGAGACAGAAAAAAAAAATAATAATAATAATTTTTAGTAAATTAGTATTTATGTTTAAGTCTACCATACATTCCAAATTTTTCTACATTCTCTTTGACCCTTCTTACTCCTCATCCATCTAAACTCCTTATCTTTCATGATTTTTAACCCTTCCTTCCATTCCTCTATCTGCAGTTCTTTAGGGGATATCCAATTTCTTAGTATGGTCAGTCTAGCGAAGAACAAAATCCGATGTAGCAGGCACTCAAATTTCCCCATATTACCAATAGCTCCCAGCAGTATAAACTCTATCGTACGAGGTACCTTCACAGGGATTTTAATTTCTACCTTTTTTTATTACAGATTCCCAGAAAACAGATATCTTCTCACACGACCAAAAGCTATGTAAATAATCCGCTTCTTCCAAACCACATTTAACACACTGTGACGTAATTTTCACCCCTATCCTATATAAATGAAGCGCGGAATAGTGGGTCCTGTGTAGTATCTTAAATTGTGTGATTTTATGTTCCATATTACGAGAAACCTTACTTATATTTTGGGCCATAATGACCCACTCATCTTCAGACACAGTACGCACTATCCCAGACCATTTTTCTTTAATTCTATCGGTCCCCCTTGCTCCAATAATCTTATTTAATTTCTTATACAAAATTGATATTCCTTTTTTTTTAAAGTGTTCTATTTGGGTTAGTGCTTCTATCAAATTGTGTTTCTGTGCTACATATACCTCCTTATCTATTGTGTTATGGACTGCATGACTAACCTGCCAATAGTACAGCCAATCATTATCACTAATGTCATACCTCCTTTTTATGTGCTCAAATGAAAAAAGTTGTCCTTTATCAAATATTTGTTCCAATCGTTTTATACCCTTACTATCCCAAAAAGTTGACTCACAATTCACCAATTCTTTAAATTTGTTGTTACCCCACAAAGGTGTGAACCCAAAACTATTTTCTATATGTAATTCTTCCTTTAATCTTTCCCATACTTTTCTAAATTTGTGCAGTAGCATCGTGTTATTTGAGCCACTCTCTTCACAATCATCTAATTCCAACACCTCATATATGTTTTCTTTCTCCTTATCTACTACAATCTTCTCCAGATATCTAGAATTCCTCCAATTCACGACTCGTACCAACTGCGCGGCCAAGTAATAAACAAGAAAGTTGGGCATGTCCAATCCCCCCCTATCTCCAGGGGCCATAAAATATCTGTACTTCAAACGGACCCTTTTTCTTCCCCATAACAATCTGCCCAGTATCACTTCTATCTTCCGGAACCACCCCTTGACGATCCACATTGGCGAGGCACTAAGGAAAAAAAGGATCTGTGGGAGGACCACCATTTTTACTATCGCCATCCTTTCTGACATCGAGAAAGGCATTTTAATTCATACTTCTACTCTCTTCACTAAACTATTTAATAAAGGGCGTATTTTGTTAATCACAAACCTATCATTTGTGGCTGCTATTTTTACTCCCAAATAGGGGAAACATTCATTTTTTTTAAGCACGGATAGTCTTCCCGCCATCTCCCCCATATCTTCATCCAGGGGGAGCATAGTAGATTTACTCCAGTTTATCTCCAACCCAGATAAAGGGGCAAATACCTCGAACAGCTTGATGATACGATGTATTTTTTCTTGTGGGTTAGTTACAAAAAGGAGGATATCAACTGCAAATAATAAGATCTTATTCATTTCTCCGTTTACTCCAAATCCCTCATAGACATTGTTATCTCTTATCCAAGCCGCTAGGGGTTCAATATAAATTAAAAATATAGAGGGTGAGAGGGGGCAGCCCTGCCTTGTTCCTCTACTTAGTTTGAATGGGTAGGAGGGAATTCCATCCACCACTACACTCGCCTCCGGATTAGTATACAGTAACTGAATATAACTCAAAAATCTCGGGCCCACCCCCACCCTCTTCAAAACTTCCCAAAGGTACCCCCACTCCACCCTGTCAAAGGCTTTAGTAGCATCCAGTGACAGAATGGAGCGGGGCCCCCGGGATCCACTCTGGATTGCCTCATACACCTGGTGGATATTGTCGTGGACCGTTCTTCCTGACCTAAATCCCCCCTGGTCCTTCCCCACCACTACCTCCACCACTTTATCTAGTCTCCTTGCCAATACTTTCGCTATTATCTTTATATCAGTATTAAGCAAGGAGATGGGGCGATATGAACCAAAATCCAAAGGATCTTTATCTTTTTTCCTAATAAGTCTGATATTAGCCTCACACATTGATTTAGGGAGAACACCCCCCCCCCTCCAGGATTCATTAATGATACCCAGCAGTTTTGGAAGTAGCAGGGTTGAATATATCCTATATATCTGGAATGGAATACCATCGGACCCAGGGGATGTATTCCCTTGAATTGATGCCAATGCTTTCTCCAGTTCCTGGAGGGAGATTGGGTCATCCAAGGAATCCCTGGCATCCTCTGTCAAACTTGGAATATTAATTCCCCTCAAAAATTCCACTACATCAGCCCTATTAATGTTGCTACTTATATAGAGATTGGAGAAAAAAGAGCTAACCATTTGAGCTATTTCTTCTCTTTCTGTGGTTATGCTGCCATCCACCCTCCTCAGAGCCATAATACCACATTCCTCACCTTGATTTTTAAGTAATCTTGACAATGTCTTATTTGGTTTCCCTTTCTCAAAAAAGTTAAATTGCCCACTAAAAAATAGTTTATTTTGTGCCTTTTTAAGTAGATATTCTTTATATTCCTCTTGAGCTGCCTTCAATTCTAACAGCCGTTCACCCCCACTATCCTCATCTATCCCTGCTTCTAATGTTGCCACTTTACTATTCAGTGTTGATTCTTCCTGTGAAAATTCCTTTTTCTTTTTATTAATTCGCCCTATATATAGGCCCCTCAAGTATGCCTTCATGGTATCCCATACTATCTGAGGATTCGCTGACTTATGATTAATCTCCCAGAATGCTTCTATTTCCTGTCTAAACCAGTCCTGGTCTCCCACTAATTCTATCCAGTGGGGATTGAGCCGAAAGCCCAACCTTTTCCCACCCATTGCCTTACCTCCAATTTCCACCACCACTGGGCAATGGTCCGATAGGGTTTTAGCTCTATACTGCACCCTACTGGTCCAGGTCATCGCATTCTTATCACAAAGGCATAGGTCAATTCGGGTAGCAGTGTTGTATGAAGTACTAAAGCATGAGTACTGTCTTACTCCTGGGTTTAATTTCCGCCACCCATCAACCCAATTCATCTCTCCACAGTACCTCGCCAATGCTGCTTCGCTCCCCCCTACATTCCTACCTAGTTTGTATCTGTCCATACTAGGGTCCATTACATTATTCAAATCTCCAACTATCCATAATGCCGCATGTGTCTTTCGCTATAGCTCACGAGGTCCCTAAGAACATCCACTCTAAAAGGTGGAGGAATATAAACAAAGGCCAAAATAATAGCCCTATTTTCCCACATTCCATAAAGAAATACGTATCGACCATACTTGTCTACCTTTGCATTTTTTGTTTCGATTGGTACCTTCCTATGGACATATACTGATACTCCCACGGAGTACGAAGAGAGTCTGGAATGGTATTCTTCTTTGGCCCAGTTCCTTGGTAGTATCTGCTCATCTCTTGACCTATGGGTCTCGACTAAACATATGATCGCAGGAAGGCACCTCCGAATATAATCAAAGATTGCACACTTTTTAATTCTATCCGACATGCCTCGCACGTTCCAAACTACCAACTTAAACAAAGACATATTAACCTAAAAAAAAAAAAAAAAAGGGAAAACCTCTCTCCATCTTCCCGTGCCATCCCTCCCCCTTCCCCCTCCCCTTCCTCCCCCCCACACCCCCCCTCCCCATAATGCACCGTACTTCTACTATGCATTCCTATCCTAGTGGCACCCCAAAGGTCCCCCCCACCCCCCCCTCCCCCCCAGACGTAGATTTAATACTCAGCTAATACTTCCTACCCATAATGCCACAATAACATCTTATACTACATGCCTTCTTTATCCATCCAATCTGAGACTTCCTGTGGGGTTCCAAATATTATTACCTTTCCCTTATGCTCTACCCAGAGTCTCGTTGGAAACGAAAGAGAAAAGGGCACCCCCGCACTCTTTAGCCGCCTTTTTATCTCCCGAAAGGATGCCCTTTTCCTCTGGGTCTCCCAGGAGAAATCCGGATAAACAAAAATGTTCTGCCCATTGTACTGTAAGTCCCTCATTTCTCTCGCCCTCCTAAGAATCGTATCCCTATCCTGGGAGGTGTATCGTATCCCTATCCGGAGGGGGTATCCGCCTTGGGACCCGATGAGCTTGTTCGATCCCAAACATTGGGGTGAAGTGCCCTTCACCTATCGCGTCCTTCAGCCATCCACTGAGGAACTGGATAGCAGAGTCCCCCCTCTGTCCCTTCAGGGAACCCCACCATCCTTATATTACAACGTCTAGATCTATCTTCAAGGTCAGTGAGCTTATCTTTGATGGATATCTTATCCTTCTTCAAATCATTGACCTCCTCTTCCAGAACATTGATCTTTTTTTCAATTTTTGGGGCTTCTTCCTCTAGTCTGGAAATCCTATCTCTCATCTTAGACATATCGGGGGAGATTTATCAAAGGATTTAGACTGGTTATTCTTGTCTAAATTTGTCGCACAGAAAGTCGCAGTCTAAATATGTGCGACTTTTCTGCGACTTTTTCTCTAGAGGATTTTTAGAACATGATGCATGCTAGTCTATTTTAGACTGAAATGCATTGAAAAATGCATTGGTGCTGAATTTATCAAAAGCGACTTTTCAGCGACAAGTCGCATAGGCTGAAAGTACGCCGAAATGTCAGACCATGTTGGAGCAGGTTTAAATATAGACTAAAGCATAGATCATGCAGTCTGTGCACAGAATTTATCAAGAGCAGTGCGCCTTTTGATAAATGAGGTGCACAATAGACCAGACTAACCCTCTGTAGTTTGGTCTATATTGATGCGGGACATAGACAACTTTGATAAATATCCCCCATCATGTCTTATCAGTGATACCTCGGTAGATACCACACCCATTTGTTTATTTATCTCTTCAATTGCACAGTTAGATTTTTTTTACCCCTCCTAAGATCTCCTCCGCGGACTAACTGCCCACTTTTAAACTTACTACATGAAAAGTGGAGACATACTAAGAGGAAGAATGTGGCTACACCATTTTTAATATGCTTCAAAACTAGTTACATTTAGATATTCTTGGTTTAGAAAAGTTTTCTTTTCAATGTAAATTCAGGAAGGAAAGATATGAAAAGAGAACTGAAAACTGCAAAGCTCATCATTTCTTTGAGAAAGCTGAAGTATACATGAAACATAGATAGCTATGAGGGGGTATCCTCATATGTTACCATATCACATTCATAAGATTAGTAGCAGAGTATTTTTTAATACTAAAAGTTTCAGAAGCTCTGTGGGAAATGGGTTAAATGTAGTTATGCAGGACACCTGTTTCCACCTAAAGAAATGCTGATGCAACATTGCAAATGAAAATCTTTCAATGGAAAATTTTGTTAACAACTGGCAATATGGTAAACAGCATTAAGAGATGTACTGCACTTTTCAAGGGCCTAGATGTAACAGAGGATGTCTGTCATATCAAAATATATAGTGTGGAGGCACCTGAAAATCATTTGTTACAATCCCTTTAGTGTGAGTTATTCTATTACCTAATAACTAATAAATGATCCTTGAAGGTTATATGGGTGACTTTAGAATATATCACATTGGTGCAGTGTTCATAAATATAATAATCATTCAGGTGGAGATTTATAAGAAGACCAACATTAATTCTAATAAAAAAAAATATCAAACTCAATTTTGTTAAAGGGGTATTCCAGTGAAAAACATTTTTTTTTTCACATCAACTGGCTCCGGAAAGTTAAACAGATTTGTGAATTACTTCTATTTTAAAATCTTAATCCATCCAGTACTTATCAGCTGCTGAAGTTGAGTTGTTCTTTTCTGTCTGACAACAGTGCTCTCTTCTGACACCTCTGTCTGTCTCAGGAACTGTCCAGGGTAGGAGTAAATCCCCATGGCAAACCTCTCCTGCTCTGGACAGTTCATGAGACAGACAGAGGTTTCAGCAAAGAGCACTGTTGTCAGACAGAAAAGAACAACTGAACTTCAGCAGCTGATAAGTACTGCTAGGATTAAGATTTTTTAATAGAAGTAATTTACAGATCTGTTTAACTTTCTGGAGCAAGTTGATATGAAAAAAATATTTTTCACCGGATAACCCCTTTAACCCCTTAAGGACCCAGCCCAAATATACCTTAAGGACCCGACCATTTTTTGAACATCTGACCACTGTCACTTCAAGCATTAATAACTCTGGGATGCTTTTACCTTTCATTCTGATTCCGAGATAGTTTTTTCGTGACATATTCTACTTTATGTTAGTGGTAAAATTTTGTCGATACTTGCATAATTTCTTGGTGAAAAATTCCAAAATTTTATGAAAAAATTGAAAATTTTGCATTTTTTTTTACTTTGAAGCTCTCTGCTTATAAGGAAAATGGATAATCCAAATAAATTATACATTGATTCACATATACAATATGTCTACTTTATGTTTGCATCATAAAGTTGACATGTTTTTACTTTTGGAAGACATCAGAGGGCTTCAAAGTTCAGCAGCAATTTTCTAATTTTTCAAAAATTTTTCAAAAACGGAATTTTTCAGGGACCAGTTCAGTTTTGAAGTTAATTTGAAGGGCCTTCATATTAGAAATACCCCACAAATGACCCCATTATAAAAACTGCACCCCTCAAAGTATTCAAAATGACATTCAGTAAGTGTGTTAGCCCTTTAGGTGTTTCACAGGAATAGCAGCAAAGTGAAGGAGAAAATTCAAAATCTTCATTTTTTACACTCGCATGTTCTTGTAGACCCAGTTTTTGAATTTTTACAAGTGGTAATAGGAGAAAAAGCCCCCAAAATTTGTAACCCAATTTCTCTCGAGTAAGGAAATACCTCATATGTGTATGTCAAGTGTTCGGCGGGCGCAGTAGAGGGCACAGAAGGGAAGGAGCGACAATGGGATTTTGAATTTTTCTGAAATGGTTTTTGGGAGGCATGTCACATTTAGAAAGCCCCTATGGTGCCAGAACAGCAGAAAAAACCACATGGCATACCATTTTGGAAACTACATCCCTCAAGGCACATAACAAGGGGTCCAGTTAGCCTTAAAACCCAACAGGTGTTTGACAACTTTTCATTTAAAATCAGATGTGCAAATGGAAAAAAAATTTCACACTAAAGTGCAGTTTTTCCCCCAAATTTACCATTTTTACAAAGGGTAATGGGAGAAAATGCCCCCCCAAATTTGTAACCCCATCTCTTCTGAGTATGGAAATACCCCATGTTAGGACATAAAATGCTTTATGGGCGAACTACAATGATCAGGAGAGAAGGAGTCACATTTGGCTTTTTGAAAGCAACTTTTGCTGAAATGGTTTTTTGGGGGCATGTTGCATTTAGGAAGCCCCTGTGGTGCCAGAATAGCAAAAAATACCCACATGGCATACTATTTTGGAAATAACACCCCTCAAGGAACGTAACAAGGGGTCCGCTGAGTCTTAACACCCCACAGGTGTTTGACGACTTTTCGTTAAAGTTGGATGTGTAAATGAAAAAAAAATATTTTTTACTAAAATGCAGTTTTTCCTCTAAATTTTACATTTTTACAAGGGGTAATAGGAGAAAATGACCCCCAAAATTTGTAACCCCATTTCTTCTGAGTATGGAAATACCCCATGTTAGGATGTAAAATGCTCTGCTGGCGAACTACAATGCTCAGAAGAGGAGGAGCGCCATAGAGCTTTTGGAAAGAGAATTAGTTTGGAATGGTAATCAGGGGCCATGTGCTTTTACAAAGCCCCCCGTGGTGCCAGAACAGTGGACCCCCCCCACATGTGACCCCATTTTGGAAACTACACACCTCACAGAATTTAATAAGGGGTGCAGTGAGTATTTACACCCCACAGATCTTTGGAACAGTGGGCTGTGCAAATGAAAAATTTTATTTTTCATTTTTACGGACCACTGTTCCAAAAATCTGTCAGACACCTGTGGGGCATAAAATGTACCCCTTATCACATTACATGAAGGGTGTAGTTTCCAAAATGGGGTCACAAGTGTCGGGGGTCCATTGTCTGGCACTATGGGGGCTTTGTAAACACATGTGGCCTTCAATTCCGGACAAATTTTCTCTACAAAATCCCAATGGCGCTCCTTCTCTTCTGAGCATTGTAGTTCGCCCGCAGAGCACTTTAAATTCACACTAACAGGCTGGTGTAGCCCCCAACTTTTCCTTTTCACAAGCGGTAAAATGAAAAAAGACCCCCAAAATTTGTAGTGCAATTTCTCCTGAGTACGGCGATACCCCATACATGGCCCTAAACTGTTTCCTTGAAATACGACAGGGCTCCAAAGTGAGAGAGCCCCATGCGCATTTGAGGACTAAATTAGGGATTGCATAGGGGTGGACATAGGGGTATTCTACACCAGTGATTCCCAAACAGGGTGCCTCCTGCTGTTGCTAAACTCCCAGCATGCCTGGACAGTCAGTGGCTGTCCAGAAATGCTGGGAGTTGTTGTTTTGCAACAACTGGAGGCTCCGTTTTGGAAACCCTGCCGTACAAGACGTTTTTAATTTTTATTTGGGGGGGATATGTAGTGTTTTACCCTTTATTATGTGTCAGTGTAGTGTAGTGATTTTAGGGTACATTCGCACTGGCGTGTTACGGTGAATTTCCCGCTAGGAGTTTGCGCTGCGGCGAAAAATTTGCCGCAGCCCAAACTTGAAGCAGGAAATTTACTGTAAACCTGTCCGTGTGAATGTACCCTGTATATTCACATGGGGGGGGGCAAACCTCCAGCTGTTTCAAAACTACAACTCCCAGCATGTACTGACAGACTGTGCATGCTGGGAGTTGTACATTTGCAACAGCTGGAGGCACACTGGTTGGAAAACCTTCAGTTAGGTTCTGTTACCTAACTCAGTATTTTCCAACCAGTGTGCCTCCAGCTGTTGCAAAACTACAACTCCCAGTATGTACTAATCACCGAAGGGCATGCTGGGAGATGTAGTTATGCAACAGCTGGAGGTACCCAACTACAACTCCCAGCATGCCGAGACAGCTGTTTGCTTTCTGGGTATGCTGGGATTTGCAGTTTTGCAACATTTGGAGAGCTACAGGTTTTAGACCAGTGCACAGTGATCTCCAAACTGTGGACCTCCAGATGTTGCAAAACTACAACTCCCAGAATGCCCAGACAACAAACAGCTGTCTGGGCATGCTGGGAGTTGTAGTTTTGCAACATCTGGAGGGCTACAGTTAGAGACCACAGTCTCAGACTATAGCCCTCCAGATCAACTTACCGGCTTCCGTAGGATCCCGGGAGCCGTCCTCTTTAGACGCAGGTCACGCCGCCCGCCGATCAACGTCGCCGCAGCCTCCAGACGGGTAAGTGGACGTCGGCGCCCGGTCCCCTTCGATTGCCCGTTCTGCCCCGCCTATTGTGGGTGGGCAGGATGGGGAAAACGAAAGTTATCCCCCCCCCCCCGCCCCTGGTCTGCTATTGATCGTCTCCTCTGACGATCAATAGCAGACCAATAGCAGGGATAGGAGGGGTGATGTCATCATGCTCCTGAAGCTCCGCCTGCTCACCAAGCCATCTGCCCGAATGAGGAAGCTAATGGGCCAAAGGGACTCCGGGACATGTAAGTATTGTTATCATCTGTGTCACCCCCACTACACACCTGTGCCAACAGGTTAGTGTAGGTGAACTAAAAATCATTCAAGGAAAGTGTGATCAACAAGTACTGTATAAAAAAAACTTGTCATTGCTACTTTAGGGGTTCTGATATTGAATTCTTAGGGTCATACATCTTTTATCAATAAGTACATGCACTGATTAATAAAAAAATAAAAATAAAAACAGCTTCCCCAAAGTTAAACTTAACCCCATAAGTACCCGTCAGATCCAACCATAAAATTTTTATCTATCTATCTATCTATCTATCTATATATATATATATATATATATATATATATATATATCACTCAGTACCTACTCCTGACCATGTAATCTAATATAATTGATTATTTTTATGTGTCTAGCACCTTTATTTATTTTTTTATTACACTTTTAATTTAGCTAGTCACTCACTAGTCTGAATTCCTCTCAAAGGGAGTTCAGGTCTCCGCCCCCTCCCTCAGTACTCTGTGTGCTCCCATCTCCCCTAGCATTAGCAAAACTACAACTCCCAGCTTGTCCTCACTGACAGTAGCAGGACACAAGCTGACAGTGAGAGGATTTTTCCTCCAGGTGTGAGCCCTGCACTCACAGCTGTCAATCAAGGAAGTGTGTCCATGACATAGGTGATGATGCATGGACACAACAGGACTAGTATGTGTCCAAGCAGGCGGGGGGGGGGGGGGGGGGGGCAGTTGTTTGACTGGATTTTTCAGTATGAAATACTGAACATTTTCTAATGAAAGCAATTGAAAAACCTATTGCATGCTTTACAACATATCAAAGGTTTTTGTATCTGACAGAGACCATTTAAGGACACAGCCAATTTTATTTTTACGTTTTAGTTTATTCCTCCTTGCCTTCTAAAATTCCTAACTCTTTTATATTTCCATTCTCAGACCCATATGAGGACTTTGTTTTTGCATGACCAGTTGTACTTTGCAATTACATCACTCATTTTACCCTAAAATGTATGGTAAGCCCAAAACATTTTTTTTGTGTAAGGAAATTTTAACGAAAATCATAATTTAGCAAATTTGAAGGGTTTCGTTCTTGCGCTGTACACTTTACGGTAAAAATTACATGTTTTCTTAATTTTCTGGGTCAATGCGGTTAAAAGAATACCCATGGTTACATACATTTCTATTACTGTACTGCTTTAAAAAAAACTCAATCTTTTTTTTTTACAAAATCAGTATGTTTAACCTCTTCAGGACATAGGGCGTATGGATACGCCCTGCATCCCGAGTCCTTAAGGACCGAGGGCGTATCCATACGCCCGTGGGAATTCCGGCCCCCACCGCTAGCCGGTTGGGGACCAGAGCCGGATGCCTGCTGAAATCGTTCAGAAGGCATCCCGGCATATCGCACAGGGGGGTCATTATGCCCCCCCCCCATGTCGGCGATCGCCGCAGATCGCTGGACAATTCAGTCCAGCGATCTGCGGCGATTCCGGGTCAATCGGGTCTCCAGTGACCAGATGACCCGGAATTACTGGCTGTTCGGGGCCGTCTCTGACGGCCCCGAACAGCCAGAGCCTGCAGGGGTGAGGTGGCACTGGTGCCACCTCACGATTGCCCTGATTCGTCGGCCGGATTACCGGCCGACCAATCAGGGCGCCTGCTGCGGGTGTCACTCCCGCACCCGCTCCGCCCCTCTTCCGGAGGACGTGAGCGGGTGTGGGACGTGCACCCCGGGTGCTGGGGACCCCGATCCCCGGCGTTAATGTTGGGATCGGGGCCCCAGGAGCAGCGGCGGGACTGACCTCATGCGTCTGGATCGTTGGAGGTGAGTGACAGCCTCCTGCTGTTGCTTAGCAACAGCTCCCAGCATGCAAAAAGGGCATGCTGGGAGCTGTAGTTATGCAACAGCAGGAGGCAGACCACCACAACTCCCAGCATTCCCTTATGGGCATGCTGGGACTTATGGTTTTGCAATATCTGGAGGCACATTCTTTCTATGGAAAAGTGTACCTTCAGCTGTTGTATAACTACAACTCCCAGCTTGCACAAACAGCTAAAGTGCATGCTGGGAGTTGTAGTGGTGCATCTGCTGGTTGCATAACTACAACTCCCAGCATGCCCGTTGGCTGTCGGTGACTGCTGAGAGTTGTAGTCTTGCAACAGCTGAAGGCACACTGGTTGTGAAACTCAGAGTTTTTTTTTTATCTAACTCAGTGTTTCACGACCGGTGTGCCTCCAGCTGTTGCAAACTACAACTCTCAGCAGTCACCGTACACCATGCACTGTACATGCTGGGAGTTGTAGTTTTGCAACAGCTGGAGGCACACTGGTTGTGAAACACTGAGTTAGGTCACAAACTCAGTGATACATAACCAGTGTGCCTACAGTTGTTGCAAAACTACAACTCTCAGCAGTCACCGACAGCCAACGGGCATGCAGGGAGTTGTAGTTATGCAACAGCTGGATGTCCCCCCCCCCAATGTGAACGTACAGGGTACACTCACATGGGCGGAGGATTACAGTAAGTATCTGGCTGCAAGTTTGAGCTGCCGCAAACTTTCTGCTGCAGCTCAAACTGCCAGCGAGAAACTACTGTGAACCCCCCGCCCGTGCGACTGTACCCTAAAAACACTACACTACACTAACAAAAAATAAAATAAAAAGTAAAAAACACTACATATACACATACCCCTATACAGCCCCCCTCCCCTCCCCAATAAAAATGAAAAACGTCTGGTATGCCACTGTTTCCAGAACGGAGCCTCCCGCTGTTGCAAAACAACTCCCAGTATTGTTGGACAGCCGTTGACTGTCCAGGCATGCTGGGAGTTTTGCAACAGCTGGAGGCACCATGTTTGGGAATCACTGGCGTAGAATACCCCTATGTCCACCCCTATGAAAGTCCCTAATTTAGGCCTCAAATGCGCATGGCGCTCTCACTTTGGAGCCCTGTCGTATTTCAAGGCAACAGTTTAGGGCCACATATGGGGTATCGCCGTACTCGGGAGAAATTGTGTTACAAATTTTGGGGGGGTATTTTCTGCTTTTACCCTTTTTAAAAATGTAAATTTTTTGGGAGAACAAGCATTTTAGGTAAAAAAAAAAGTTTTTTTTTTACATATGCAAAAGTCGTGAAACACCTGTGGGGTATAAAGGTTCACTTAACCCCTTGTTACGTTCCCCGAGGGGTCTAGTTTCCAAAATGATATGCCATGTGGGTTTTTTTTTGCTGTCCTGGCACCATAGGGGCTTCCTAAATGCGGCATGCCCCCAGAGCAAAATTTGCTTTCAAAAAGCCAAATGTGACTCCTTCTCTTCCGAGACCTGTAGTGCGCCAGCAGAGCACTTTTCACCCCCATATGGGGTGTTTTCTGAATCGGGAGAAATTGGGCTTCAAATTTTTAGGGGTATTTTCTGCTATTACCCTTTTTAAAAATTAAAAATTTTGGGGAAAACAAGCATTTTAGGTAAAAATTATTATTATTTTTTTTACATTTGCAAAAGTCGTGAAACACCTGTGGGGTATTAAGGTTCACTTTATCCCATGTTACATTGCCCGAGGGGTCTAGTTTCCAAAATGGTATGCCATGTGTTTTTTTTTTTGCTGTTCTGGCACCACAAGGGCTTCCTAAAGGTAACATGCCCCCCAAAAACCATTTCAGAAAAACGTACTCTCCAAAATCCCCTTGTCGCTCCTTCCCTTCTGAGCCCTCTACTGCGCCCGCCGAACACTTTACATAGACATATGAGGTATGTGCTTACTCAAGAGAAATTGGGCTACAAATACAAGTAAAAATGTTGTCCTTTTACCCCTTGTAAAAATTCAAAAATTGGGTCTACAAGAACATGTAAGTGTAAAAAATGAAGATTGTGAATTTTCTCCTTCACTTTGCTGCTATTCGTGTGAAACACCTAAAGGGTTAAAACGCTGACTGAATGTCATTTTGAATACTTTGGGGGGTGTAGTTTTTATAATGGGGTCATTTATGGGGTATTTCTAATATGAAGACCCTTCAAATCCACTTCAAACCTGAACTGGTCCCTGAAAAATACTGAGTTTGAAAATTTTGTGAAAAATCGTAAAATTGCTGCTGACCGTTGAAGCCCTCTGGTGTCTTCCAAAAGTAAAAACTCATCAATTTTATGATGCAAACATAAAGTAGACATATTGTATATGTGAACCAAAAAAAAATGTATTCGTAATATCCATTTTCCTTACAAGCAGAGAGCTTCAAAGTTAGAAAAATGCAAAATTTTCAAATTTTTCATCAAATTTACGGATTTTTCACCAAGAAAGGATGCAAGTATCGACAAAAATTTACCACTATGTTAAAGTAGAATATGTCACGAAAAAACAATCTCGGAATCAGAATGATAACTAAAAGCATCCCAGAGTTATTAATGTTTAAAGTGACAGTGGTCAGATGTGTAAAAAACGCTCCGGTCCTTAAGGCCAAAATGGGCTCCGTCCTGAAGGGGTTAAAATTGCCTTATTTTGACCACCTCTAACTTTTTTATTTTTCTGTATTCAGGAACATGTGAGGCTAAGTATTTGCGCCATGATCTGTAGTTTGTTTTGGTACCACGTTTGCGTATATGTGACTTTTTGATCGCTTTTTATAAAACATTTTTGCATTTTGATGTGACAAAAAAGCTGATTTTTTTTTATTTTTTATGTTTACGCCGTTCGCCGTAGGGGATCATTAACATTATATTTTTATAGTTTGGACACTTACGGAAGCAATAATACTAAATATGTTGATTATTTATAGTTTTAATATTCATGGGCGCTGGTCACGTGAGCACTCAGTAGGCACAGGCACTCATGTGACCAGCGACCATGAATATTCAAATCCAGCTGGCGGGCATGCCTCCAGCGTGCAATTCACCAAAGACAGAAGAGAATCTTCAGAGGGACTGGGTGACGGACTGCAGGTATGTTTATGAGTCAGGGACCCTGCATCGGTTCCTGTTCACCCGCTCTATAACCTGGTGTATTGGGTTTAGAGTGGGTGAACGGTTGACCGTTTTCCTTTAAATGGGTATTATCATTCAAAATAATTTTTGCTATTGCACTCCTTATGGTAAATAGAAAATATTTCTAATGTACTTTGTTTAAAAAAAAATTTCGTTTTCTATGTTTTATTTGTGTTTAAAAAACCTGCCACTAGGTGTCTCCCTACTTGTCCAGAGCATATTTCCCCCATCTCTTGCACAGACTTTGGACTCCTGCTGGCCTGGCAGAAGTCCAAAATCAGGAAATACAGTTTGGAGTGCTTAGGGGGTGTGTACAACTTTATCCAATCATAGCTCATCCAATCATAGCTCATCACTGAACTGCTCTGGGCTGTATGTAACAGAGTGAGGGAGAAAGTTCTCCCCTGTATGGCTTCAGATGATGTCATGTCTGCTAGGGAACACCCCTTCCCAGTCTGTGAATCTGACTGAGACTGAGCAGAAAATAAAGAGCAATATCAAGGTAGAAAACTAAAAAATATATAAAAAAAAAAAATCATGATGGGGACAGTGAACTGGGAGGATTATAAAATGTATAGGTATTCTTTAACCCCTTAGGTACTCAGCCTATTTTCCCCTTAAGAAATTTTCGTTTTAGCATTTTCCCTTTTTCCTCCTTCCTTTCTAAAAATCATAACTCTTTCAATTTTGCACCTACAGACCCATATAAGGGCTTGTTTTTTGTGTCACCAATTGTACTTTGCAATGACACCACATTTTAGAATATAACCTGTGGCGTAACCCCAAAACATTTTTTGTGGGATGAAATTTTAAAAAACGCCATTTTGTTTATTTTGGGGGCTCCCGTTTCTACGCAGTGCAATATTTGGTAAAAATGACACCTTACCTTTATTCTGTAGGTCCATATGGTTACAAGGATACCCAATTTATGTAGATTTTATTTTATTTTAATACTTAAAAAAATTATAAACTACATGCACCAAAATTAGTATGTTTAAAATTCGCATCTTATGACCCCTATAACTTTTTTATTTTTCCTTGTACGGAGTGCCATGAGGGCTCATTTTTTGCACCGTCATAGTTTTTATAGGTACCATTTTTGTTTTGATGGGACTTTTTGATCGCTTTTTATTAATATTTTTATTGTATATGAAGGGACCAAAAATGCACAATTTTGGACTTTGGTATTTTTTTACGTGTAAGCCTTCAACTGTGTGGTTTAGCTAACCTAATATTTTAATAGTTCGGACATTTACGCACGCGGCGGTACCACATATGATTATTTTTATTCTGTATTACATTATTTTATTTAAAAAATGGGAAAAGGTGGGGGGGGTGATTTAAACTTTTAATAGGGAAGGGGTTAATGGACGTTTATAAAAAAAAAATCTTTACACTTTTTTTTTCTTTTTAAGCCCCCATAGCGGGGCTAAAACATGCAATCTTCTTATTGCATATACTAATCAGTGCTCTGCCATTGCAAAGCACTGATCAGTGTGACTGGCGCTCTGATGCTTCTGCCTGCTGCACAGGCATGGAGCAATGGATCGCCGATCGGATGACGGAGAGGCAGATGAGGACCCTCCCGTCGTCCGGTAGGCTGATTGGGACATCGCGATTTTGTCGCGATAGTCCCGATCAGCTCCGCTGAGCTGCCGGGATTCTTTTACTTTAGTTTAAGATGTCTTTGATTACGGCATCTAAAGGGTTAATGCCGGGCATCGGCCCGATCGGCCTTGCCCGGCATTAGCCGTGGGTCCTGGCTGCCTGTAACAACCGGGACCCACCGGGATTAACCCGTTCTCTGTTGGTGAGAATGGTTTAAACCCGGTAAACGGGACCAGGTACGCCCGGAATCCTTAAAGGGTAGCTCCCACATCCTATTTTTATTTTTTTTGCTAGCCCGTTGTCCCCCCCCCTCCCGCTACGGCACTAGCCCGTTCCCTCCTCCCCCCCCCCTGCCCCGCATACCCCGCTCCCTCATTACACTTGCAGTTACTGCAGAGTCCGGCAGCGGGCGTGCAGGGACAGCGGCGGCGGATTGGGGATGCAGGGCGGGGATGCATACGCCCTGCATTCCCATAAGGTTAAATTGCCTGACTCTATTGTGCATATTGAGTGCCACTTCCTGGCAAATAAAGTGAGGATGTTAACCATATTTCCTTTCATCATTTCATACATAATTACATTGGCACTGTCATGCAGGTTTTTTCTGGCTCTGCGTCACATGACCAGGTCAGCGTTTCTCTCCCTGCTCGTTCTCATGGTCAGTCCGAGTCTGAACACATAGACCTCGACTAATTTCTCAGATTTGAAAACTCCTTGAAGACACATGAAAGCTAAGTGTTTCTACATATACTGCAAGGAATTTATTCATGCATTCCAGCTGAGTGGTCCCATCCCCCATAAGTATGTAGCAACAAACCAAATGTCATAAATAACCTTACTAACCTGACTTAAAAAGAAATCACTGTGATATTAATCATACAACTTTCTTTACTCTAAGATATATAGGTGTGTGTTACTTCTAATAGACCTCAGTAAACATGTTCGACTTCTGTGTCAGCTTAATTTCTACCATCCTGTATTTAGTGTGCACTTATTTACATGCATTTTAACTTTGCACTGGGGGTGTTGGTTGGTGCCAGCCAATCATAGCCAAGGCTGTGAGCTTCACCTTCTGCTGTTGCACAATGACCTATCAGTGTACAGTGGGTGTGTAAGAGGAGACAGGAGTTGTCATGAGACAAACTAGTAGTGCATGCAAGAAAGATTCTGTATGAAGTTTACAGTCAGTGTCATGACAGGTCAAGGGTTGTAAGATACGGAGCACACAGCAGAAGACACTGACAGAGCAAAGGAAATCCTGTAAAAAGCAGCTTGAAGTGGTTTAGTTTTTTCCCTTTAAAATAGGCAATGCAACTATTATTTTATGCTTTACTGTGTATAATAATTTCTTTCTTCTCAGAGAAAAAAATGTATGTGAGGTCTGGCAGTAAATAAGGGAACTTAAAGGGGTTTTCCTATAATCAAAAGATATTCCCTATGCACAGCTTAAGGGCTAACCATCTGATTGGTGGGGTCTGAGCTCAGTGCCAGCAATGTTCAGAAGCCCAATAGAGAATGAATGGAGCGCCAGCCATGCATACATTTTACACTGTTCATTCCAGGGGACATTTCACCTCCGTTCTCATGATTATTGGCAGTGGCGTCTCCAGCATTCATATTTAGGGGGGGCACATGGGGGGCCAGTGACAAAAGTGGGGGGGGAGGCAATTTTAAAACGTGTGTGCGTGTATGTATATATATATATATATATATATATATATATATATATACATACACACATATATATATATATATATATATATATATACACAATGATTTTTTTTCCGTTTTTGCCATAGATTTTTCGGTAAATGACTGATGTCATTATAAAGTAGAATTGGTGGCGCAAAAAAAAATAAGCCATCATATGGATTTTTAGGTGCAAAATTTAAAGGGTTATGATTTTTAAAAGGTGAGGAGGAAAAAACAAAAGTGCAAAGACGGAAAAACGCTCGGTCCTTAAGGCGTTAAAACTTTTGGGCACTACCATCAACTTTGATAGCGGCATCTAAAGTGTTAATGTCGGACATCAGCCTGATTGGTGATGTCTGGCATTAGCTGAGGGTTCTTGCTAATGATTTATACAACACAGTGGGAGCAGGCACTGTGCGTACACATACACCTTGTGTCCTTAGGGCTCATTTACACAGATGGATCCCCAGCATATTTTACGCTGCGGATCCCCCGACAATGGACCCTACAGTGCTGCCTCCATCTGTGCCTGCTCATAACAGCAATCCTCCGCTACGAGCAGACACGCTTTGATCTGTATACTCGCACACATCGCGGCTGCTCTTGGCCTAGCTCAGAGAGAAGGAGGAGCGGGCATGATGTGTGCGAGTATACACATCAAAGCGTGTCTGCTCATAGCGGAGGATTGCCGTTATGAGCAGGCACAGATGGAGGCAGCACTGTAGGGTCCGTTGTCGGTGGATCTGCAGCATAAAATACACTGTGGATCCACCCCTGAATGAGCCCTTAGGGTACGTTCACACGTACAGGATCTGCTGTATATTTTCTGCAGCTGATTTTGCTACCTATTGAAGCTAATGGGTTGCAAAATCAGCTGCACAAAATATGCAGCAAAAATATGCAGCAGATCCTGTACATGTGAATGTACTTTTAAGGGTTTAATGATAAACTAGCAGTGTGTTCACATGTTGTCCTTCCAGAGGGGTCACTTTCCCTCCTCCAGTCACATTACCAGAACAATTTATGGAAAAATCGCGACAAAAATTTCGCTGTTTTACTGTGATTTATGAAAAATCGCGGTAAAAGTGCACAATTTTTGCCGCGATTTTTCCCAAAAATTGTTGTGGTAATGTGACCTGTGGACAGTGACCCCACTGGGCTGCTACTATACACATGACCCAGGACATCACTCACCTCACATGAAGCAGCTGCTCTGCTGTGTGACCTGTCAGCTTTCGGCCCGTCCTCTCCTGTGCTGTGGGGGGGGGCCATCAATGTATGGGGACATCCCTATTTATTTTAAATTGGGGGTTCCCAAGGGGGGGCACGGCCTGATCTAGGGGGGGGCCATCTGGCCCCTCCCCTAGCGACGCCACTGATTATTGGGGGTCCCAGCAGTAAACGACTCAGCCCTTTTTTGCAATTCTGACCACTGTCACTTTATACATTAATAACTATGAGATGCTTTTACCTTTTATTCTGATTCCAAGATAGTTTTTTCATTACATATTCTACTTTAACATAGTGGTAAATTTAGATTGTTACTTGCATCCCTTCTTGGTGAAAAACTTGGTGAGAAAATTTCGCATTTTTCTAACTTTGAAATTTTCTGCTTGTAAGGAAAATGGACATTCCAAATAAATTATATATTGATTCACAAACACAATAGCCCTCATTTACTAAGAGTGGAGTGTAGGTTTCTTTGTGGGTTCTAATTCCCTACAATTTATTTTCCACAGTATTTACTAAGGTTTCCATACAATTTTCTCATTTTTATTTTTTTTTTTTTTTTACACATGCTCTGATCTGTAGGGTTTTCTTCAGCTCAAATCCACCATATTTTATGTGGAAACCTTAGTAAATATGTAGTTTTTTTGTGAAAATGTCACGACCACGCACCTTTTTGGGGTTTTCTCAGCAAAATGGAGAGTTAGTTGTTTTTTTTTTCAATTCCGGTGCAAATTCTGGTGCAAAATCTTGTGCAGACAGAATTTCTGGCGCAATGCGACAGAATCTGGCACACAACACGACAAAACATGTCGGGTTTGCAATAGTAAATGAGGGCCTATATGTCTACTTCATGTTGGCATCATAAAGTTGACATGTATTTACTTTTTGAAAACATTAGAGGGCTTCAAAGTATAGCAGCTATTTTCTAAAAGTCAAAATCAGAATTTTTCCGGGACCGGTTACGTTAGAAGTGGATTTGAGGGGCTTTTCAGTGAGAAATACCCCATAAAATACCCTATTATAGAAACTGCACCCCTCAATGTATTCAAAATGAAATTTAGAAAGTTTGTTAACCATTTAGATGTTTTACAGGAATAGCACCAAATTGAAGGAGAAAATTCAAAATCTTAATTTTTTACACTCGCATGTTCTTGTAGAGCCCTTTTTTGAATTTTCACAAGGGGTAAAAGGAGAGAAATCTCCCCAAATTTGTAACCCAATTTCTCTTGAGTAAGGAAATACCTCATATGTAGATGTAAAGTGTTTTGCAAGCACTCTAGAGGGCACAGGGAAGGAGCAACAATGGGATTCTGGAGAGTGAATTTTGCTGAAATGTTTTTTGGGGGAATGTCGCATTTAGGAAGCCCCTATGGTGCCAGAACAGCAAAAAAAAAAAATATATATATATATATATATATATATATATATATATCACAAAAAAAATAGGAGTAATGGGAGAAAATGCCCCCCAAAACGTGTAACCCCATTTCTTCTGAAAATACCCCATGTGTGGATGTCAAGTGCTCTGCTGGCACACTAAACTGCTCAGAAGAGAAGGAGTCACTTTGGCTTATGGAAAGCAAATTTTGCTGAAATGGTTTTGGGGGGCATGAGGTATTTAGGAAGCCCTTATGGTGCCAGAACAGCAAAAAAAAAATGGCATATTATTTTGGAAACTAGGAACATTACAAAAGAAATTGTTACAGATTTTGGGGGTCTTTTTTTCCTTTTACCTCTTGTAAAAAGCAAAAGTATGGGGCAACACCAGCATGTTAGTGTAAAAATGTTTATTCTTTTACACTAACAGGCTGGTTTAGACCAAAACTTATCCTTTTCATATGGGGTAAAAGGAGAAAAAGCCCCCCAAAAATTGTAACGCAATTGCTCCCGAGTACGGAAATACCCCATATGTGGCCCTAAACTGTTTCCTTGAAATACGACAGGGCTCCAAAGTGAGAGAGTGCCATGCGCATTTGAGGCCTAATTTAGGGGTTTGAATAGGGGCGGGCACGGATGCCAGCGTTAGGCTCTATTCACATGGCAGAATTCCTCCTCAAATGAAAGCTTAATACACTTCTATGGGAGTCCACACTCCCATTCACACTTCTGCAGAATTTCCGCTTGGATTCCGCCCAAAATCCTCAAAAGCAGAAGCGGAATTGGGGCAGATAAGCAGAAATTCTGCCGTGTGAATAGGGCCTTACAATTGCCTACGCTACCAAAAATATTCTACGCCAGTGATTCCCAAACAGGGTGCCTCCAGCTGTTGCTAAACTCCCAGCATGCCTGGACTGTCCGGAAATGCTGGGAGTTGTTGTTTTGCAAAAGCTGGAGGCTCCGTTTTGGAAACACTGCCATACGAGACGTTTTTCATTTATATTGGGGAAGGGGGGGACAGGTTTAAGGGTGTATATATGTAGTGTTTTACCCTTTATTTTGTGTAGTGTAGTTTTTCAGTGTACATTCGCACTGGCGGGGGGGGGGGGTTACGTTTCCAGCTAGGAGTTTGAGCTGCGGCGGAAAATTTGCTGCAGCTCAAACTTGGAGCAGGAAACTCACTGTAAACCCCCGCCCATGTGAATGTACCCTGAACATTCACATGGGGTGGTGCAATCCACCAGCTGTTGCAAAACTACAACTCCAAGCATGCACTAACAAACCGTGCATGCTGGGAGTTGTAGTTTTGCAACAGCTGGAGGCACACTGGTTGGAAAACCTTGAGTTAGGTTCTGTTGCAAAACTACAACCATCGCCAAAATCGCCAAAAGGCATGCTGGGAGTTGTAGTTATGCAACAGCTGGAGGCACACGACTACAACTCCCAGCATGCCAAGACAGCCGTTTGCTGTTCGTGCATGCTCAGAGTTGTAGTTTTGCGAGATTTAGAGGGCCATGGTTTAGAGACCACTGCACAGTGATCTCCCAACATTGGCCCTACAGATGTTGCAAAACTACAAATCCCAGCATGCCCAGACAGCAAACTGCTATGTGGGCATGCTGGGAGTTGTAGTTTTGCAAGATCTAGAGGGCCACAGTTTAGAGACCATTGCACAGTGATCTCCAAACTTTACCCCTCTAAATTTTGCAAAACTACAAATCCCAGCATGCCCAAATAACAAACGGCTGTCTGGGCATGCTGAGAGTTGCAATTGCAGTACAGTGGTCTCCAAACTGTGTCACTCCAAGTGTTGCTAGGCAACTACTCACCATCAGAATCGTGTCACCAGGAGAATAGCCTGATCGGTAAGTCACCACTGCTGCTCGCCACTCTCACAGGACAGTTGCCCCACTCTGCCCAGACTACCGTTGGCAGGCAGAGAGGGGGAACAGAACTTTAACCCCCCGATCTGATATTGGTCGGTCGCTTCTGACCGAACACTAGCAGGGATAGGAGGGGTGGCACCTCTGTCACATCACTCCTATCCCTACAGAGGGATCGGGGGTGTCTTGGAAATCCCTGATCCTCCTTATTTTCTGAGTCACCAGAGACCCGTATGACCCGGAATCTCCCCAGATCGCCGGTCTAAATTGACCTTAGGACCCCCCCCCCCCGACATTGGCATGGGATGCCTGCTGAATGATTTCAGCAGGGATCCGGGTCCGGTCCCCGCACGGCAAGCAGCGGGGACTGGAATTCCCATGAGCGTACAGGTATGCCCTGGGTCCTTAAGGATCAGGGATGCAGGGCATACCTGTACGCCCTTGCGTCCCCAAGAGGCTAAGATTGCCCTCTTCTGACCCCTATAACTTACCGGCCATGATTTGTACTTTTTATGGTACTATATTTGTTTTTTGGGGGACTTTTTGATCACTTTTTATAAATGTTTTTATGCTATATGAAGTAACTAAAAATGTGCAATTCTGGACTTTGGAATTTGTTTTGGTTTATGCTAGTGTCCATGCACTTTTATTAACATGATATTTTAATAATTCAGACATTTATGCATGCGGCAATGCCACATCCTGTATGTTTATTTTATTATTTTTTTAACATTATTTTATTTATAAAAATGAGAAAAGGGGGGTGATTTAAACTTTTATTAGGGGGGAGGGGTTATACACATTATTAACCCCTTAAGGACCCAGCCATTTTACACCTTAGGACCCGGCCATTTTTTGCACATTTGACGACTGTCACTTTAAACATTAATAACTCTGGAATGCTTTTAGTTTTCATTCTGATTCCGAGATTGTTTTTTCGTGACATATTCTACTTTATTTTGGTGGTAAATTTTCGGCGTTACATGCATCCCTTTTTGGTGAAAAATCCCAAAATGTGATGAAAAATTTGAAAATTTTGCATTTTTCTAACTTTGAAACTCTCTGCTTGTAAGGAAAATGGATATTCCAAATAATTTTTTTAATTCACATATACAATATGTCTACTTTATGTTTGCATTATAAAATTAATGTGCTTTTATTTTGGAAGACATCAGAGGGCTTAAAATGTTCAGCAGCAATTTTCCAATTTTTCATAAAATTTTCAAACTCACTCTTTTTCAGGGACCAGTTCAGGTTTAAAGTGGATTTGAAGGGTCTTCATCTTAGAAATACCCCACAAATGACCACATTATAAAAACTGCACCCCCCAAAGTATTCAAAATGACATTCAGTCAGTGTTTTAACCCTTTAAGTGTTTCACAGGAATAGCAGCAAAGTGAAGGAGAGAATTCACAATCTTAATTTTTTACACTTGCATGTTCTTGTAGACCCAATTTTTGAATTTTTACAAGGAGTAAAAGGAGACAATTTATACTTATATTTGTAGCCCAATTTCTCTCGAGTAAGCACATACCTCATATGTCTATGTTAATTGTTCGGCGGGCGCAGTAGACGGCTCAGAAGTGAAGGAGCGACAAGGGGATTTTGGAGAGTACGTTTTTCTGAAATGGTTTTTGGGGGGCATGTTGCATTTTCACTAAAATGTGTGTTTCCCCCCAAAATTTCACATTTTTGCAAGGGTTAATAGCAGAAAATACCCCCCAAAATTTGTAACCCCATCTCTTCTGAGTATGGAGGTACCCCATAAGTTGACCTGAAGTGCACTAAGGGCGAACTACAATGCTCAGAAGAGAAGAAGTCATATTGGGATTTTTGAGAGCAAATTTTGCTCGGGGGCATGTTGCATTTAGGAAGCCCCTATGGTGCCAGGACAGCAAAAAATACCCACATGGCATACCATTTTGGAAACTAGACCCCTTGAGGAACGTAACAAGGAATAAAGTGAGCCTTAATACCCTACAGGGGTTTCACGACTTTTGCGTACATAAAAAAAAATTTCTCTAAAATGTGTGTTTCCCCCCCAAATTTCACATTTTTGCAAGGGTTAATAGCAGAAAATATCCCCCAAAATTTGTAACCCCATCTCTTCTGAGTAAGGAGGTACCCCATAAGTTGACCTGAAGTGCACTGCAGACGAACTACAATGCTCAGAAGAGAAGGAGTCATATCTGGCTTTTTGAGAGAAAATTTTGCTTGGGGGGCATGTCGCATTTAGGAAGCCCCTATGGTGCCAGGAAAGCAAAATAACCCCCACATGGCATGCCATTCTGGAAAATAGACCCCAAGAGGAACATAACAAGGGGTACAGTGAGCATTTACCCCCCACTGGTGTCTGTAAGATCTTTGGAACAGTGGGCTGTACAAAATTTTTAATTTGCACAGCCCACTGTTCCAAAGATCTGTCAGACACCAGTGGGGGGTAAATTCTCACTGCACCCCTCATTACATTCCGTGAGGGGTGTAGTTTCCGAAATGGGGTCACATGTGGGGTTTTGTTTTTTTTGCGTTTGTCAAAACCGCTGTAACAATCAGCCACCCCTGTGCAAATCATCTCAAATGTACATGGTGCACTCTCCCTTCTGGGCCTTGTTGTGCGCCCCCAGAGGACTTTGCGCCCACATATGGGGTATCTCCGTAGTCGGGAGAAATTGCATTACAAATTTTGGGGGGCTTTTTCCCTTTTACCTCTTGTCAAAATGTAAAGTATAGGGCAACACCAGCATGTTAGTGTAAAAAATTTATTTTTTTACACTAACATGCTGGTGTAGACCCCAACTTCACCTTTTCATAAGGGGTGAAAGGAGAAAAAGCCCCCCAAAATTTGTTAGGCAATTTCTCCTGAGTACAGCAATACCCCAAATGTGGCCCTAAGCTGTTGCCTTGAAATACGACAGGGCTCCGAAGTGAGAGAGCGCCATACGCATTTGAGGCCTGAATTAGGGCTTTGCATAGGGGTGGACATAGGGGTAATTCTACGCCAGTGATTCCCAAAAAGGGTGCCTCCAGCTGTGGCAAAACTACCAGCATGCTTGGACAGTCAACGGCTGTCCGGCAATACTGGGAGTTGTTGTTTTGCAACAGCTGGAGGCTCCATTTTGGAAACAGTGGCGTACCAGACGTTTTTCATTTTTATTGGGGAGGGGAGGGGGGCTGTGTAGGGGTATGTGTATATGTAGTGTTTTTTACCTTTTATTTTATTTTGTGGTAGAGTAGTGTAGTGTTTTTAGGGTACAGTCACACGGGTGGGGGATTACAGCGAGTTTCCCGCTGCGAGTTTGAACTCTCGCGCAAAATTTGCTGCATCGCAAACTTGCAACCTGATACTCACTGTAAGCCCCCTGCCCATGTGAATGTACCCTGTGAGGGAACCTCCAGCTGTTGAAAAACTACAACTCCCAGCATGCACAGTCTATCAGTGCATGCTGGTAGTTATAGTTTTGCAACAGCTGGAGGCACACGGGTTGGGAAACACTGAGTTAGGAAACAGACAATGTTTCCCAACCAGTGTGCCTCCAGTTATTGCAAAACCACAACTCCCAAACATTCTCAGGCATGCTGGAAGTAGTATTTCGGCAACATCTTTAGAGCCAGATGTTGCCGAACTACAACTCCCAGCATGCTTGGAGTTGTAGTTTTGCAACATCTGGAGGACTACAGTTTGCAGACCACTAATACAGTGGTTTCCAATCTGTGCCCTTCCAGATGTTGCAAAACTACAACTCCCAGTATGCCAAAACTGTCCAGGCATGCTGGGAGTTGTAGTTCTGCACCATCTGAAGGGCCAGATGTTACAGAACTACAACTCCCAGCATGCCTGGAACGTAAGGGCATGCTGAGGATGTGTAGTTTTAAAACATCTGGAAGGGCACAGTGGTCTCCAAACTGTGGACCTCCAGATGTTGCAAAACTGCAACTCCCAGCATGCCCAGACGCCAAGGGGCTGTCTGGGCATGCTGGGAGTTGTAGTGTAAGGGGACCAGATGGAGCAGTCCGGATCGCTTTACGGCGGTCTGGACTGCTGCAAAGGTCCCGCGCCGCCACCGAAGATCAACTCACCTGTCGCCACCGCTGCCGTCTCCGCCACCGGTATCTGGGTCTTCAGGGACGAGGTAAGTACCGGGGCAGGGCCCCAGCACTCCCCCGTCACCCGCCGCGTCCTCCGGTCTTCCTCCTGTTCTCTCCGGACTTCCAGGGGCCAGGCAGGGCGGGAGGAAGTAACCGCCCCCCCCCCTGCGATTGGTCGGTTAGCTAACCGAGGAATCGCAGGGGATAGGAGGAGGTGGTCCCAGAGACCTGATAAGCCCGGTATCGCCGCAGATCGCAAGGGCGATTTCCCTCGCGATTTGCGACGATCGCTGACATGGGGGGCCTTCATGGCCACCCTCGGCGTTTGCCCTGGATGCATCCGCTTCCGATCTCTGCCCGGCGCGCGGCAGGGACCGGAAAACACCAGGACATCCCAGGACGTCCTGGGTCCTTAAAGCCCAGGGTGCCAGGACGTCACAGGATGTCCTGGGTCCTTAAGGGGTTAAAGGGGTACTCCGGTGAAAAACATTTTTTTTTTTTTTTTTTAAAACAACTGGTGCCAGAAAGTTAAACAGATTTGTAAATTACTTCCATTAAAAAAATCTTAATCCTTCCTGTACTTATTAGCTGCTGAATACTACAGCGGAAATTCTTTTTTTTTTAAACACAGAGCTGTCTGCTGACATCATGAGCACAGTGCTCTCTGCTGATATCTCTGTCCATTTTATGAACTGTCAAGAACAGCATATGTTTGCTATGGGGATTTTCTTTTACCCTGGACAGTTCCTAAAATGGACAGAGATGTCAGCAGAGAGCACTGTGCTCATGGTGTAAGCAGATAGCTCTGTGTTTCAAACGGAAAAGAATTTCCACAGTAGTATTCAGCAGCTAATAAGTACAGGAAGGATTAAGATATTTTAATAGAAGTAAATTACAAATCTGTTTAACTTTCTGGCACCAGTTGATTAAAAAAAAAAAAGTTTTCACTGGAGTACCCTTTTAACCCCTTCCCGACCTATGACATACCTGTACGTCATGGGTGGCAAGGTGTTCCCGACCCATGACATACAGGTACGTCATGGACATTACTGCCGCTACTCGCGGCATCCCGCAGCGCCCGGAAAGATGGTGGCTATCACTGATAGCCAGCCATCTTACCGTGCGACCACGGGGGGTTTCGTCCCCCACCCCCCCCCAGCGATCGCTGCTATCAGCTGGTCAAATCTGACTAGCTGATAGCAGCGTTTCGCTATTAGAATACTTAGCAGCGCG
Organism: Hyla sarda; assembly: GCF_029499605.1. NCBI lineage: Eukaryota > Metazoa > Chordata > Amphibia > Anura > Hylidae > Hyla > Hyla sarda. The sequence continues at coordinate 140,174,625 of NC_079195.1, read as the reverse complement.
GTGTGTGAGTTCCGATCACGGGGATCGGGACACACACCGCTCTACTAAGTGTCCCTTACCCATCCCCCGGCATCACTTACCCGTCGGAGCGGTGTCCCGAGCGGTCCCGGCGTCCTCCGTGCGGTCCCGGCGGTGGTGCGTCCCGGAGGTGAGTTTCCGGCAGCAGTGCGGCATCTTCATTGGCAGCAGTGAGATCGCCGTAAAGCGATCTCACTGCTGCCTCTGAGAGTTTCAAAACTGCAACTCCCAGCATGCCCAGACAGCCTTTGGCTTTCTGGGCATGCTGGGAGTTGTAGTTTTGCAACATCTGGAGGTCCACAGTTTGGAGACCACTGTATAATGGTCTCCAATCTGTGCTCTTCCAGATGTTGCAAAACTACAAATCTCAGCATGCTCAGTCTGTCCAGGCATGCTGGGAGTTGTAGTTCTCTAACATCTGGAAGAGCACAGATTGGAGACCATTATACAGTGGTCTCCAAACTGTGGACCTCCAGATGTTGCAAAACTACAACTCCCAGCATGCCCAGACTGCCCAAGCATGCTGGAAGTTGTAGTTCGGCAACATCTGATCCTTCAGATATTGCCGAACTACAACTTCCAGCATGCTTTGGCAGTCTGGGCATGCTGGGAGTTGTAGTTTTGCAACAACTGGAGGCACACTAGTGGGGAAACATTGTCCGTTTCCTACCTCAGTGCCTCCAGCTGTTGCAATTGTTGCAAAACTATAACTCCCAGCATGCACTGACAGACCATGCATGCTGGGAGTTGTAGTTTTGCAACAGCTGGAGGCACACTGGTTTGGAAACACTAAGTTTGGTTGCAAAACACTTGAAAGTTTATTACTTAACTTAGTGTTTCCAAACCAGTGTTCCTCCAGCTGTTGCAAAACTACAACTCCCAGCATGCACGGACAGCCAAAGGGCATGCTCGGAGTTTGCAACAGCTGGATGTTTGCCCCCTCCCCCCAATGTGAATGTACAGGGTACACTCACATGGGCGGAGGTTTACAGTGAGTGCTGCAAGTTTGAGATGGCGCAAATTTTGCGCTGCAGCTCAAACTTCCAGCGGCAAACTTGCTGTGAACCTCTGCCCATGTGACTGTACCCTAAAAACACTACACTACACTGACACTAACCTAAAATAAAAAGTAAAAAACACGACATATACGCATACCCCTACACAGCCCCCCTCCCCCCAAAAAATGAAAAACGTCTGGTACGCTACTGTTTCCAAAACGGAGCCTCCAGCTGTTGCAAAATAATAACTCCCAGTATTGCCCGACAGCCATTGACTGTCCAGGCATGCTGGGAGTTTTGCAACAGCTGGAGGCACCCTGTTTGGGAATCACTGGCGTAGAATACCCCTATGTCCACCCCTATGCAAATCCCTAATTCAGGCCTCAAATGCGCATGGCGCTCTCTCACTTTGGAGCCCTGTCGTATTTCAGGGCAACAGTTTTGGGACACATATGGGGTATCGCCGTACTCGGGAGAAATTGCCTTACAAATTTTGGGGGGCTTTTTCTTCTTTAACCCCTTATGAAAAGGTGAAGTTGGGGTCTACACCAGCATATTAGTGTAAAAAAATTAATTTTTTACACTGACATGCTTGTGTTGCCCTATACTTTTCATTTTCACAAGAGGTAAAAGGGAAAAAAGACCATCTAAATTTGTAACGCAATTTCTCCTGAGTACGGAGATACCTCATATGTGGGCGCAAAGTGCTCTGGGGGCGCACAACAAGGCCCAGAAGGGAGAGTGCACCATGTACATTTGAGGCGATTTGCACAGGGGTGGCTGATTGTTACAGCAGTTCTGACAAACGCAAAACAATAAATATCCACATGTGACCCCATTTTGGAAACTACACCCCTCACGGAATGTAATAAGGGGTGCAGTGAGCATTTACACCCCACTGGCGTATGACAGAGTTTTGGAACAGTGGTCTGGGAAAATGAAAAATAAAATTTTTGATTTGCACAGTCCACTGTTTCAAATATCTGTCAAACGCCAGTGAGGTGTAAATGCTCACTGCACCCCTTATTAAATTCCATGAGGGGTTTAGTTTCCAAAATGGGGTCACATGTGGGGGGGGGGTCCACTGTTCTGGCACCATAGGGGCTTCCTAAATGGGACATGCCCCCCAAAAACCCTTTCAGAAAAACTCACTCTCCAAAATCCCATTGTCGCTCCTTCCCTTCTGAGCCCTCTACTGCGCCCGCCGAACACTTTACATACGCATATGAGGTATTTCCTTACTCAAGAGAAATTGGGTTACCAATTTTAGGGTGATTTCTCTCCTTTTACCCCTTGTAAAAATTCAAAAATTGGGTCTACAAGAAAATGCGAGTGTAAAAAATGAAGATTTAGAATTTTCTCCTTCACTTTGCTGCTATTCCTGTGAAACACGTAAAGGGTTAAAACACTTACTGAATGTCATTTTGAATACTTTGGGGGGTGCAGTTTTTATAATGGGGTCATTTATGGGGTATTTCTAATATGAAGATCCTTAAAATCCACTTCCAACCTGAACTGGGCTGCTGAAAAATTACGATTTTGAAAATCTTGAGAAAAATTGGAAAATTGCTGCGGAACTTTGAAGCCCTCTGGTGTCTTCCAAAAGTAAAAACTTGTCAATTTTTTAATGCAAACACAAAGTAGACATATTGTATATGTGAATCAATATGTAATTTATTTGGAATATCCATTTTCCTTTCAAGCAGAGACTTTCAAAGTTAGAAAAATGCTAAATTTTCAAAATTTTCATGAAATTTTTAGATTTTTTACCAAGAAAGGATACAAATATCAGTGAAATTTTACCGATAACTTAAAGTAGAATATGTCACGAAAAAACAATCTCGGAACCAGAATGATAAGTAAAAGCATTCCAGAGATATTAATGTTTAAAGTGACAGTGGTCAGATTTTCAAAAAATGCCCAGGTCATGAAGGTGAAAATGGGCTGGGTCATGAAGGGGTTAACTTTTTTTAGTCCCTATAGGAAACTATACAATGATCACTGCTGAACACTGCTCTAGCCCACCAAAGCAAAAGATCAGACAGCAAGAAGTAAGGAAGGGACCTGCGCACGATTCCCCCGCTTAGGCCGTAGCTTTTCCCCCTTCCCAGGATGTATCCATACGTCCTGAGGAGGGAAGGGGTTAAGTTGTTCATAAGCCTGTATACTAATTGCTGTCCTTTCTGCAGCATTTGTAAAGTAAAGCAGGATATAACAGTGAACCACCTCATTACAATCGGATCAGTAAAGTCCATCAGGGGCCTTTGGGGTCCATTGTGTGGTATGGCACTGAACTTTGGCTTTCATCATGAATCACAGAAAACTGCTGATTGGCAGGATCCTAACAGTTAGGCATTAAAGGGGTATTCTTGCCTTAGACATCGTATCCCCTATACAAAGGATCTCCATGCAGCCCCTGGCATTCTGTGCTGGGTGCTGCTCCCAAGATGGAGATGTGACTTTATGCCACGCCACAGCACAGAGATCACGGAGGGTCCCAGTGGCGGGACCCCCACAATCAGACATTTTTTCCCCAAATGTTTTGGATTGGGGATAAAGGGAATATACCTTTAAGTCCTGGAGACCCCTTTTAAGTAAAATAGGAAGGTAACCATTCTCTAGGAGATCTTGAATCCGGAAATGTATGGGTTTCTATAGGAAGGCTAAGGATAACCCTACAATAGACATCATAAATGTTATACCATAGTATTCATACAGTTCCTACCCATACAGGTGTTTAATTCAGTTAGGAACCCATTATATTTTGGTAGAGACAACCCTAATAGTAGCCATAAAATAATTTTTTCTTCCACTTTAGGGCTGGTATCTATGCAAAATAAAAATAAATAAAAAACTGCAAAGTACTATAGGTGACTGGAATACTTGAACTTCAAGGTATACCTTGAGCATACGTGTAGCCCAGACACGTTTTGCTGGTCCTGACTTGTTTTACGGTTTCTGAGATTCTTCGTTTCTAGTCCTTATGTCAGCGGGTTTTTCATTCCTGATTCCGGTCTTGTTTTTGAGGAAAGGTGGAAAGAGCATACACATGAAAACGAGAGACCATAGTAACTAAAAAAGTTATTTTCATAAACACAACTCTTGTAGTAGATTAATCTAAACATATATGAAAGAATAACCAGCACCTGATCACTATGGCAGAGAAAGTTATTGGCAGAAAATCTAATTACAAGCAAAGTCAAACATCAGGTCAGTGAACTATTGTGCTGATCATCATGTCCTTACTATCTATGTACTAGGCATCATACCGTATATACTCGAGTATAAGCCGAGTTTTTCAGCACGATTTTTCGTGCTGAAAACACCCCCCTCGGCTTATACTCGAGTGATCTCCCCCACCCGCAGTGGTCTTCAACCTGCGGACCTCCAGAGGTTTCAAAACTACAACTCCCAGCAAGCCCGGGCAGCCATCGGCTGTCCAGGCTTGCTGGGAGTTGTAGTTTTGAAACCTCCGGAGGTCCGCAGGTTGAAGACCACTGCGGCCTTCAACATCATCCAGCCCCCTCTCACCCCCTTTAGTTCTGAGTACTCACCTCCGCTCGGCGCTGGTCCGGTCCTGCAGGACTGTCCGGTGAGGAGGTGGTCCGGTGGGATAGTGGTTCCGGGCTGCTATCTTCACCGGGGAGGCCTCTTCTAAGCGCCTCGGGCCCGGCCTCAGAATAGTCACGTTGCCGTGACAACGACGCAGAGGTGCGTTCATTGCCAACGTACTTCTGCGTCATTGTCAAGGCAATGCCTCTATTCCGGGCCGGAAGCGCGGAGAAGAGGCGCCCCCGGTGAAGATAGCAGCCCGGACCACCTCCTCACCGGACCACCTCCTCTCCGGACAGCCCTGCAGGACCGGACCAGCGCCGAGCGGAGGTGAGTACTCAGAACTAAAGGGGGTGAAAGGGGGGCTGGATGATGTTGAAGGCCGCAGTGGTCTTCAACCTGCGGACCTCCGGAGGTTTCAAAACTACAACTCCCAGCAAGCCCGGACAGCCGATGGCTGCCCGGGCTTGCTGGGAGTTGTAGTTTTGAAACCTCTGGAGGTCCGCAGGTTGAAGACCACTGAGGGCGAATGATGAGAAGAGGATGATGAAGGGGGGGTGTGGGGATGATGAAGGGGGGTGGGGATGATGAAGGGGGGGTGTGGGATGATTACAAGGGGATGATGAAGGGGGGATGTGTGGGATGATAAGGGGATGATGAAGGGGGGATGTGTGGGATGATAAGGGGATGATGAAGGGGGGATGTGCGGGATGATAAGGGGATGATGAAGGGGGGATGTGTGGAATGATGACAAGGGGATGATGAAGGGGGGATGTGTGGGATGATGACAAGGGGATGATGATGAGGATGTTAATGAGGGGTCTGGATGATGACAGGGGGGGATGAGGTATTTCCCACCCTAGGCTTATACTCGAGTCAATAACTTTTCCTGGGATTTTGGGTTGAAATTAGGGGTCTCGGCTTATACTCGGGTCGGCTTATACTCGAATATATACGGTGTATATATATATATATATATATATATATATATATATATATATATATATATATATATCCAAGCTTTAGTGACAAATGACAAAATCTTCTAGTCCAGTATTGCTAAGGTTCTAACTAGATACAATGGAAGTAGATAGCAAAAGAATAAAATATGATTTGCTGAGGTTCTTACTAAAACAATTGAAGTAGGAAGGAAAAGGGTAAAACAAGAAGTACTTTGAAACTTATCAAAAGTTGAAGTGTAAAATACATGTCATCTTGGACTATGCTATGGGGTAAATTGGAGGAAACTTTACAGCACCATATTGGACCACCACAAATACCAAGCAAGTAAGCCATAGTACCACCAAAGATTACACAGACAAGATTTTTCATGGCCTATGGAATGCTGAATATACCAACTGCCAGAGAGGGGAAAAACAAGAGAGTAACAGAGAAAAGTCTACTCCCACCAAGCTAGAAAGTAATCTGCTTTAACTGGTGAGCCATAGAAGACCTGAACTATAGGAACAAATCACCACATAAAATAAAAGATTCGGAACTACAACACAAAGTAGCAAAAAAAGTTTATCCTTTGGACACTACAATTCTGTAATGCAATTCTGTACACTGTACTTAAAGGAAATCTGTCACCAGTGTCACCTGCACCAACCTGTCTGTACTTACAGGTAGTGCAAGTGACACTGACGACACTGGTACTTATCTTAACACCATTATGAAAATAATGTTTAGTCCATGTACAAACTTAACTACAATAACCATTTTGAAGACCTGTTTGCATATCCCAGTCTGCTGCACTGTAAACACTGTGAGGGAGAGTTATCAAAACCTGTCCAGAGGAAAAGTTGCTGAGTTGCCCATAGCAACCAAACAGCTTGCTACTTTCATTTTGAAAAGGCCTCTTAAAAATAAAAGAAGCGATCTGATTGGTTGCAATGTGCAACTCAGCAACTTTTCCTCTGGACAGGTTTTGATACATCTTCCCCTATGTGTTATACTTGAGATACTTGTGTGGTGCCGAGTGAGGCAATGATGCTACAGGGTCTGGTGGTATTAACCCTTGGTTTGTAGTGACGCCAGGATGCGGTTGTTTTGTATGGAAGACCCTGCCGATAACCGGCCCAAAAACGGCAGGAAAATAAATGTCCACAGCAGGATTTATGAGATAACTGGAACTTTTACTTAAATTCTTAAACAGTCTTTACAAATATACAGTTTCTCCTGAGATAACCGGGATGCAGGTTCCTCACAGGCTTTGCTGGGACTAATAGTCTTGAGCTTTAAACAGGCCACTGTGCTACTAATTATAGGATTTGAGTTGAATAGTAGTCACTTAGAATTTGTATATAGAGCTTTATAACTCACGGTTTTAGTGGCTGCTGGTTTTTTAGGCTTTGGCAAAGTTGAGATGAATTGAGATCTGCTGATTGTGCTTGCTTTGGATCCGGGAGATAAGAGAGCAGGAAAAAGAGAGCGAATTTAGTGACTACAGCCCCTTATATAGTAAGGAGGCTGGACTACAGCTTATTGGTTGAAAAACTTGTAGGTTCTGAACCCAGAGAACTCTGGGTACATCACATGACATTATCACATGACTCAGGAAGGTCCTAAACATTTGTACAACCATTATAATATATTGCATGACCTAGGAAGGTCCTATACATTTGTACTACCTCTATATACAGACTGAACAATATACAGGAACACATTTATATGAGGCGAACAAGGGGCAAGCCCTGCAGGAGAGCCCTGTGAAATGGAGGGACTCTTACTGAGGGGACTTAAGACAGGGACAGGACAAGGTCCTGTACCGGGATATATTGTTGACATTTTTCTTTAGTGGCAAGATACTTTATAAAGCCTCAGTGCATTTCACAATTTTTTTTAACTCCTCTCTACTCACAATCAAATTATAAGCCTTAGGAAGCCTTTGAAAACCTTAAAGAAATATCTACCACCTTAAATGGGTTATGGGGAGACTTAAACAAAACATGATATGTTGCTAGGGGTGCACTGAGAATAAATAAATGTCACATACTCACCTAACCTAAGTCATTCAGCTACCTGCAGCTCCAGCTACTTTTTACCTCTGAGACAAGTTAGTCACTGCAGTGATGTCTTAGAAGTAGAGAGTAGAAGGAGCTACAGTTGACCAGATGACAACATAGCAGAAGCTCTGGGGACTGAGGTAGGTAAACACAGTATCTTCTTTTCATTTTATTTATGCCAACTCCATCAAAGTATCAAGTTATTTTAGTTTTCAGATAACCGCCTTAAGGTCTTAAAAACTATTTACCCTTTCCTCAGTTAACCCCTTAAGGACCCAGCCCAAATATACCTTAAGGACCCGGCCATTTTTTGAACATCAAGCATTAATAACTCTGGGATGCTTTCACCTTTCATTCTGATTCCGAGATTGTTTTTTCGTGACATATTCTACTTTGTGTTAGTGGTAATATTTTGTCGATACTTGTTTCATTTCTTGGTGAAAAATTCCAAAATTTGATGAAAAATTTTTAAATTTAGCATTTTTTTTTTAAATTTGAAGCTCTCTGCTTATAAGGAAAATGGATATTCCAAATAAATTATACATTGATCCACATTCACAATATGTCTACTTTATGTTTGCATAATAAAGTTGACATGTTTTTCCTTTTGGAAGACATCAGAGGGCTTCAAATTTCAGCAGCAATTTTCAAATTTTTCACAAAATTTTCAAAATCTGAATTTTTCAGGGACCAGTTCAGTTTTGAAGTGGATTTGAAGGGCCTTCATATTAGAAATACCCCATAAATGACCCAATTATAAAAACTGCACTCCTCAAAGTATCCAAAATGACATTCAGTAAGTGTGTTAACCCTTTAGGTGTTTCACAGGAATAGCAGCAAAGTGAAGGAGAAAATTCAAAATCTTCATTTTTTACACTCGCATGTTCTTGTATACCCAGTTTTTGAATTTTTACAAGTGGTTAAAGGAGAAAAAGCCCCCCAAAATTTGTAACCCAATTTCTCTTGAGTAAGGAAATACCTCATATGTGTATGTAAAGTGTTCGGTAGGCGCAGTAGAGGGCTCAGAAGGGAAGGAGCAACAATGGGATTTTGGAGAGTGAATTTTGCTGAAATGGTTTTTGGGGGGCATATAACATTTAGAAAGCCCCTATGGTGCCAGAACAGCAGAAAACCCCACATGGCATTCCATTTTGGAAACTACACCCCTTTAGGCACATAACAAGGGGTCCAGTTAGCCTTAACACCCCACAGGTGTTTGACAACTTTTCGTTAAAATTGGATGTGTAAATGGAAAAAAAATGTTTTCACTAAAGTGCAGTTTTGTCCCCAAATTTACAATTTTTACAAAGGGTAATGGGAGAAAATGCCCCCCAAAATTTGTAACCCCCATCTCTTCTGAGTATGGAAATACCCCATGTTAGGACGTAAAATTCTCTGCGGGCAAACTACAATGCTCAGAAGAGAAGGAGTTACATTTGGCTTTTTGAAAGCAAATTTTGCTGAAATGGTTTTTGGGGGGCATGTCGCATTTAGGAAGCCCCTGTGGTGCCAGAACAGCAAAAAATACCCACATGGCATACCATTTTGGAAACTACACCCCTTAAGGAACGTAACAAGGGGTACAGTTAGCCTTAACTACCCACAGGTGTTTGACAACTTTTTGTTAAAATTGGATGTGTAAATGAAAAAAAATATAGTTTTTTACTAAAATGCTGTTTTTTCCCTAAATTTTACATTTTTTACAAGGGGTAATAGGAGAAAATGACCCCACAATTTTGTAACCCCATTTCTTCTGAGTATGGAAATACCCCATGTGTGGATATCAAGTGCTCTGCTGGTGAACTACAATGCTCTGAAGAGGAGCAGTGCCATTGAACTTTTGGAAAGAGAATTCATTTGTAAAGGTACTCAGGGGCCATGTGCGTTTACAAAGCCCCCCGTGGTGCCAGAACAGTGGACCCCCCACATGTGACCTCATTTTGGAAACTACACCCCTCACAGAATTTAATAAGGGGTGCAGTGAGTATTTACACCCCACTGGCGTTTGACAGATCTTTGGAACAGTGGGCTGTGCAAATGAAAAATTTAATTTTTCACTGTTCCAAAAATCTGTCAGACACCTGTGGGGTGTAAATGCTCACTGCACCCCTTATTACATTACATGAGGGTTGTAGTTTCCAAAATGGGATCACATGTGGGGGGGTCCATTGTTCTGGCACTATGGGGGCTTTGTAAACACACGTGACCTTCAATTCTGGACAAATTTTCTCTTCAAAATCCCAATGACGCTCCTTCTGTTCTGAGCATTGTAGTGCGCCAGCAGAGCAGTTTACATCCACATATGGGGTATGTTCTTACTCAGAAGAAATAGGGTTACAAATTTTGGGGGGATTTTTTCCTATTTTCCCTTGTGAAAAGAAAAAATTTAGGGTAACACCAGCATTTTAGAGAAAAAAATTATCTTTTTTCATTTTCCCACCCAACTTTAATGAAAATTCGTCAAACACCTGTGGGGTGTTAAGGCTCACTATACCCATTGTCACGTTCCGTGAGGGGTGTAGTTTCCAAAATGGGGTCACATGTGGGTATTTATTTTTTTGCGTTTATGTCAGAACCGCTGTAAAATCAGACACCCCTGTGCAACTCACCATCATCATGTAGCAATTTTGCATGTCCAGTGGCCTTGAGGTTTCCATTGATGAAGAATGGCCCCACTATCTTTGTACCCCACATACCACACCATAGCATCAATTTTTGTGTTCCAACAGTCTTGGAGGGATCTATCCAATGTGGGTTAGTGTCAGACCAATAGCGTTGGTTTTGTTTGTTAACTTCACCATTCACATAAAAGTTTTCCTCATCACTGAACAAAATCTGCGTAAACTGAGGGTCCTTTTCCAATTTTTGTTTTGCCCATTCTGCAGCACCTGAAACTATGGATACTGGAAGCCTTTGCTAGCATTTCTCCTGTGGTATTGCTATCAGTGTGTGAAGAGTGGGAGAAGAGGGTTGCATTGACAATCCAACACAATGGGCAGCACATTGAACACATTTTATAAGTGGTCATAAACTTGTAAATAACTAATGAAAGAATAAAGTTATGTTAAAACCAAGCACATCATTGTTTTTCTCGTGAAATTCCCAATAAGTTTGATGTGTCACATGACCCTCTTCCTATTGAAAAAACAAAAGTTGGATTCAAAATGGCTGACTTCAAAATGGCCGCCATGGTCACCACCCATCTTGAAAAGTTTCCCCCCTCACATATACTAATGTTCCACAGCCAGGAAGTTAATATCACCAACCATTCCCATTTTTTTAAGGTGTATCCATATAAATGGCCCACCCCACCCATACTGTACTGTTCCAAGCATCCCCCCTACAAAGCCTCTTTCTTCTAAGCTATGAAGCACCATACTATATGACAGGTATAAGCATGGACAATAGTGCTGATAAGAAGCACAATATAAGCATTGCACTGCAGCTCAGCACCAACAGTTGAATTTTATCATGGATTTGTTATAGATGTACCTGTTATAGATCTGACAGATTCCATTTAAAGGAAAACTATCATATGTTTTGTCCCGCACTATCCACGGGTACCTGAACATTTTGAGTCCTACCTTGCCCGAATCCGCTGCGCCGTTCGCCCGTTATAGCTGGTTTTTGGTATGTTCAAATTAGCTGCTAACTGGCACGGGCTTCAAACGCTGAAGACAGCTTTCGGGTATAGTAGGAAATCCCGCGCATGCGCAGTATCGTCCAGGACTCGGCCGAGATGAGACGGAGAGTGTAAGACAACGTATGAATATTCATTAGCCGGGTGGTGCTGCAGGTCGGGCGGCGGTTACATCACAGTGCCAGTTGAAGGCAGTAACCCTGCCCGTGCGAGTTAGCAGCTAATTTGAATATACTGAAAACCAGCTATAACGGGCAAACAGCGCAGCGGATCCGGGCAAGGTAGGACTCCAAATTTTCAACGTCTCCAGCACTATCCACAGATACCCGTGGATAGTGCGGGACAAAACATATGACAGTTTTCCTTTAATCAAATTTCTATATGTTTGGTGTAATGGTCCTCAAGACCAAAGACATGATTTGTAAACATAACTATTAGGAAGAAATATCTTGATATTTCTTTACCCCGCTCTTGTTTATACACAGCAATATAAAGTCAACCAACTCTGCTTCCAATTGAGCCCCATGGTGGTGGTAGAGTTCCTACTTAGGGAAAAAATTTTAGATGAATAAAAATCCTAGAGAATCCTAGAGAAGTTAAATTGTAAATTAATGTAGCACCAGATTTTCAGTGAATGCACAAGTTTATTCTTTTTTGTCTACTTTTTAGCCATCAACTTCCAAATAACTGTAATGTCGGTAAAAACACACAAAACAAGCAAAACATAAATCAGGACAGGACAGGCTGTAGATATCCTTTCATCTGGTCCACTTGAAAAAAGGATATCAGGAATATGAGATGCAAAGTGGCCCCAGAGCAAGTAGGTGAGCTGGTTATTAGTTTTACCTTTGCTATGTCTGTTTGTCTGAGTTTTTACCATGGTTGATTCCTGTTTATGATATAGATTTTAGTCTGCTTGGTTTTAAGTACATGTCGGTTTATAGGATTATGTATTTCAATTCTGCTTTAACCTTGCTATATCTTAGTCTGTGTTCACACTGTTCGTTTAGAGTACTGACCCGTATTCCTCCATGTTATGGAGTTTGGTTTTGTAATAAACCTGTTTGTTATTTTGATCCTGTATTCCTCCATGTAATGGAGTTTGGATTTTACTTGTACCTGCTTATGCTGATTGTTCTGTGTCCAGTGTGAACTGTGTTCTATGTTTCCTGACCTGTTTGGTGTTTACAGTTCTATGTTTGAACACAAATGGAAAGTTGAAATAGGTGAGAGAGAGCCCTTTGTGGGTAACCGCTCACCTGGGCCTGTTGTGTGGATAGACACAACAGCTATTAAGAGAAATCAACGATGACTGTGGATGGTGCAGCCGCCGAGTGCCGGTCTATGATCCAAGATACACCGGAGCAGGAGATATGGTAGGTATATGGAGAAGAAAAACACCCCGGACTTCAGGCGCAGAAAACCATTCCATAGAGAAAGTAATACTCATGCTGGTACTAATTGGCACTTGCTTTACTTTATTCTGATAAAACATTAAAAAGCCATGGGCTGTTTGGTATTTGACATTCAGTTCATATGTTCATCCCCTGCATCTCCTGGTTTTTGCTGTATACTTGTTCCCTATGTAGTCTTGTTCATTTATTCATTTCTGCTGTTTATCTTGTTTCTGGTTTCTGAACTGCATGTTAGTACACTATATCCTGCCCTGTTTGTATATTTATATCCTGTCTGGTTTATCACTCTCCCTGTCCACCCCCGGTTATGACAGTGACATCAAATCAATTGATCTTCTGACAAATCCATGTCTCATATTGGCCTTTTTAGTAATGGACAAAAGATTTCCTGTTAACCCCTTAACCCCTTCATGACCCAGCCCATTTTCACCTTCATGACCTGGGCATTTTTTGAAAATCTGACCACTGTCACTTTAAACATTAATAACTTTGGAATGCTTTTACTTATCATTCTGATTCCGAGATTCTTTTTTCGTGACATATTCTACTTTATGTTATTGGTAAAATTTCACTGATATTTGCATCCTTTCTTGGTAAAAAATCTAAAAATTTCATGAAAATTTTGAAAATTTAGCATTTCTCTAACTTTGAAAGTCTCTGCTTGAAAGGAAAATGGATATTCCAAATAAATGACATATTGATTCACATATACAATATGTCTACTTTGTGTTTGCATAAAAAAATTGACAAGTTTTTACTTTTGGAAGACACCAGAGGGCTTCAAAGTTCCGCAGCAATTTTCCAATTTTTCTCAAGATTTTCAAAATCGTAATTTTTCAGGGCCCAGTTCAGGTTGGAAGTGGATTTTAAGGGTCTTCTTATTAGAAATACCCCATAAATGACCCCATTATAAAAACTGCATCCCCAAAGTATTCAAAATGGCATTCAGTAAGTGTTTTAACCCTTTAGGTGTTTCACAGGAATAGCAGCAAAGTGAAGGAGACAATTCTAAATCTTCATTTTTTACACTCGCATTTTCTTGTAGACCCAATTTTTGAATTTTTACAAGGGGTAAAAGGAGAGAAATCACCCTAAAATTTGTAACCCAATTTCTCTCGAGTAAGGAAATACCTCATATGCGTATGTAAAGTGTTCGGCGGGCGCAGTAGAGGGCTCAGAAGGGAAGGAGCGACAATGGGATTTTGGAGAGTGAGTTTTTCTGAAAGCTTTTTTAGGGGGCATGTCCCATTTAGGAAGCCCCTATGGTGCCAGAACAGTGGACCCCCCCCCACATGTGACCCCATTTTGGAAACTATACCCCTCATGGAATTTAATAAGGGGTGCAGTGAGCATTTACACCCCACTGGCGTTTGACAGATATTTGAAACAGTGGACTGTGCAAATCAAAAATTTTATTTTTCATTTTCACAGACCACTGTTACAAAAATCTGTCATACACCAGTGGGGTGTAAATGCTCACTGTACCCCTTAATACATTCCATTAGGGGTGTAGTTTCCAAAATGGGGTCACATATGGATATTTATTGTTTTGCGTTTGTCAGAACTGCTGTTACAATCAGCCACCCCTGTGCAAATCGCCTCAAATGTACATGGTGCACTCTCCCTTCTGGGCCTTGTTGTGCGCCCCCAGAGCACTTTGCGCCCACATATGGGGTATCTCCGTACTCAGGAGAATTGCGTTACAAATTTAGAGGGTCTTTTTTCCCTTTTACCTTTTGTGAAAATGAAAAGTATAGGGCAACACCAGCATGTCAGTGTAAAAAATTTATTTTTTTACACTAACATGCTGGTGTAGACCCCAACTTCACCTTTTCATAAGGGGTTAAAGAAGAAAAAGCCCCCCAAAATTTGTAAGGCAATTTCTCCCAAGTACGGCGATACCCCATATGTGTCCCAAAACTGTTGCCCTGAAATACGACAGGGCTCCAAAGTGAGAGAGCGCCATGCGCATTTGAGGCCTGAATTAGGGATTTGCATAGGGGTGGACATAGGGGTATTCTATGCCAATGATTCCCAAACAGGGTGCCTCCAGCTGTTGCAAAACTCCCAGCATGCCTGGACAGTCAATGGCTGTCCGGCAATACTGGGAGTTATTATTTTGCAACAGCTGGAGGCTCCGTTTTGGAAACAGTAGCGTACCAGACGTTTTTCATTTTTTTGGGGAGGAGGGGCTGTGTAGGGATATGTGTATATGTAGTGTTTTTTACTTTTTATTTTAGGTTAGTGTTAGTGTAGTGTAGTGTTTTTAGGGTACAGTCACATGGGCAGAGGTTCACAGCAAGTTTGCCGCTAGAAGTTTGAGCTGCAGCGCAAAATTTGCGCCATCTCAAACTTGCAGCACTCACTGTAAACCTCCGCCCATGTGAGTGTACCCTGTACATTCACATTGGGGGGAGGGGGCAAACATCCAGCTGTTGCAAACTCCGAGCATGCCCTTTGGCTGTCCGTGCCTGCTGGGAGTTGTAGTTTTGCAACAGCTGGAGGAACACTGGTTTGGAAACACTAAGTTAAGTAATAAACTTTCAAGTGTTTTGCAACCAAACTTAGTGTTTCCAAACCAGTGTGCCTCCAGCTGTTGCAAAACTACAACTCCCAGCATGCATGGTCTGTCAGTGCATGCTGGGAGTTATAGTTTTGCAACAATTGCAACAGCTGGAGGCACTGAGGTAGGAAACGGACAATGTTTCCCAACTAGTGTGCCTCCAGTTGTTGCAAAACTACAACTCCCAGCATGCCCAGACTGCCCAGGCATGCTGGAAGTTGTAGTTCGGCAATATCTGAAGGATCAGATGTTGCTGAACTACAACTTCCAGCATGCTTGGGCAGTCTGGGCATGCTGGGAGATGTAGTTTTGCAACATCTGGAGGTCCACAGTTTGGAGACCACTGTATAATGGTCTCCAATCTGTGCTCTTCCAGATGTTAGAGAACTACAACTCTCAGCATGCCTGGACAGACTGAGCATGCTGAGATTTGTAGTTTTGCAACATCTGGAAGAGCACAGATTGGAGACCATTATACAGTGGTCTCCAAACTGTGGGCCTCCAGATGTTGCAAAACTACAACTCCCAGCATGCCCAGAAAGCCAAAGGATGTCTGGGCATGCTGGGAGTTGCAGTTTTGAAACTCTCAGAGGCAGCAGCGAGATCGCTTTACGGCGATCTCACTGCTGCCAATGAAGATGCCGCACTGCTGCTGCAAACTCCGGGACGCAGCGCAGCCGGGACCGCATGGAGGACGCCGGGACCGCCGGGACCGCTCGGGACACCGCTCGGACGGGTAAGTGACGCCGGGGGATGGGTCAGGGACACTTAGCAGAGCGGTGTGTGTCCCGATCCCCATGATCGGGACTCACACACCGCGCTGCTAAGTATTTTCATAGCGAAACGCTGCTATCAGCTGGTCAGATTTGACCAGCTGATAGCAGCGATCGCTGGGGGTGGGGTGGGGGATGAAACCCCCCGTGGTCGCACGGTAAGATGGCTGGCTATCAGTGATAGCCACCATCTTACCGGGCACTGCGGGATGCCGCGAGTAGCGGCAGTAATGTTCATGACGTACCTGTATGTCATGGGTCGGGAACACCTTGCCACCCATGACGTACAGGTATGTCATAGGTCGGGAAGGGGTTAAGGACTCAGCCCATTTTGGCCTTAAGGACTCAGACAATTAAATTTTTACGTTTTCATTTTTTCCTCCTCGCCTTCTAAAAATCATAACTCTTTTATATTTTCATCCACAGACTAGTATGGGGGCTTGTTTTTTGCGCGACCAGTTGTCCTTTGTAATGACATCCCTCATTATATCATAAAATGTATGGCGCAACCAAAAAACACAATTTTTTTAGGAAAATTAAAACGAAAAACGCAATTTTGCTAATTTTGGAAGGTTTCGTTTTCACGCCGTACAATTTATGGTAAAAATGACATGTGTTCTTTATTTTGAGGGTCAATACAATTAAAATGATACCCATTATTACGTACTTTTATATTATTGTTGCGCTTAAAAAAAATCACAAACTTTTTAACCAAATTAGTACGTTTATAATCCCTTTATTTTGATGACCTATAACTTTTTTATTTGTCCGTATAAGCGGCGGTATGGGGGCTCATTTTTTGCGCCATGATCTGTACTTTTTTTTGATACCACATTTGCATATACAAAACTTTTAATACATTTTTTATAATTTTTTTTAAATAAAATGTATTAAAAAAAGTAGGAATTTTTGATTTTTTTTTGTTTTTTTCCGTTCACGCCGTTCACCGTACGGGATCATTAACATTTTATTTTAATAGTTCGGACATTTACGCACGCGGTGATACCAAATATGTCTATAAAAAAAATGTGTACGCTTTTTGGGGGTAAAATAGGAAAAAACGGACATTTTACTTTTTTTATTGGGGGAGGGGATTTTTCACTTTTTTTTTACTTTTACATTTTTTTATTTTTTTTTACACTTGAATAGTCCCCATAGGGGACTATTCATAGCAATACCATGATTGCTAATACTGATCTGTTCTATGTATAGGACATAGAACAGATCAGTGTTATCGGCGATCTTCTGCTCTGGTCTGCTCGATCACAGACCAGAGCAGGAGACGCCGGGAGCCGGACGGAGGAAGGAGAGGGGACCTCCGTGCGGCGTTATGAATGATCGGATCCCCGCAGCAGCGCTGCGGGCGATCAGATCATTCATTCAAATCGTGCACTGCCGCAGATGCCGGGATCTGTATTGATCCCGGCACCTGAGGGGTTAATGCCGGTGGGTCCCTGGCTTCGATCAGCAGCCGGGATCAGCCGCGCATGACACGGGCATCGCTCCGATGCCCGCGGTTATGCACAGGACGTAAATGTACGTCCTGGTGCGTTAAGTACCACCTCACCAGGATGTACATTTACGTCCTGCGTCCTTAAGGGGTTAAAGGGGTTTTCTAACATAAGGGGACTTTAGTATATACTTGCCAGACAGTAATGGACACGCATAGCAAGTATTCGTGCTTGTGTTGGTGGTAAATGGCCGTGCTCTGAGTCCCACAACTGTCTTTTTCATGTTTGTGCTCCCTCCAACTACAATCCCTAGGACCCCTTATTTCTAGGTGGAAGGTCATTTATCTCCCTCCCACACATCAACCACCCAACCCATTGCAGCACAGCTAGGCTCCCTTCCATGCATGCTATACTTAAAACTACCATTACCTGCAGTCCTGTGGAGAATGAACTCCCTTCCATCCAGTGGTCGCTCCACCCATTAAAGCACTGACATGCTCCCTTTCAGCACTTGACTAGCGATGTAATGTCTCAGGTAGCACTGCAACCTGGGAAAAGCCTGAGACAACATCCTTTTTTATGCTGCTAAAAATGAACATCGGGAAAAGATCACATACGAATTGTGAGACCGGCCATCAAACACAGATACAGATAGGGGATAAGATGTCTAAGTACCGGAGTACCCCTTTAACCCCTTAAGGACGCAGGACGTAAATGTACGTCCTGGTGCGGTGGTACTTAACGCACCAGGACGTACATTTACGTCCTAAGCATAACCGCGGGCATCGGAGCGATGCCCGTGTCATGCGCGGCTGATCCCGGCTGCTGATCGCAACCAGGGACCCGCCGGCAATGGCCGACGCCCGCGATCTCGCGGCCGTCCGCCATTAACCCCTCAGGTGCCGGGATCAATACAGATCTCGGCATCTATTGCAGTTCGCGATTTAAATGAACGATCGGATCGCCCGCAGCGCTGCTGCGGGGATCCGATCATTCATAACGCCGCACGGAGGTCCCCTCTCCTTCCTCCGTGCGGCTCCCAGCATCTCCTGCTCTGGTCTGTGATCGAGCAGACCAGAGCAGGAGATGACCGATAATACTGATCTGTTCTATGTCCTATATATAGAACAGATCAGTATTAGCAATCATGGTATTGCTATGAATAGTCCCCTATGGGGACTATTCAAGTGTAAAAAAAAAATGTAAAAAAATGTAAAAGTAAAAGTAAAAAAAAAGTGAAAAATCCCCTCCCCCAATAAAAAAGTAAAACGTCCGTTTTTTCCTATTTTACCCCCAAAAAGCGTAAAAAAATTTTTTATAGACATATTTGGTATCGCCGCGTGCGTAAAGTTCCGAACTATTAAAATAAAATGTTAATGATACTGTACGGTTAACGGCGTGAACGAAAAAAAATAAAAAAAGTCCAAAATTCCTACTTTTTTTAATACATTTTATTAAAAAAAAATTATAAAAAAATGTATTAAGTTTTTTATATGCAAGTGTGGTATCAAAAAAAAGAACAGATCATGACGCAAAAAATGAGCCCCCATACTGCCGCTTATACAGAAAAATAAAAAAGTTATAGGTCATCAAAATAAAGGGATTATAAACGTACTAATTTGGTTAAAAAGTTTGTGATTTTTTTTAAGTGCAACAATAATATAAAAGTATATAATAATGGGTGTCGTTTTAATCGTATTGACCCTCAGAATAAAGAACACATGTCATTTTTACCATAAATTGTACGGCGTGAAAACGAAACCTTCCAAAATTAGCAAAATTGCGTTTTTTGTTTTAATTTCCCCACAAAAATAGTGTTTTTTGGTTGCGCCATACATTTTATGATATAATGAGTGATGTCATTACAAAGGACAACTGGTCGCGCAAAAAACAAGTCCTCATACTAGTCTGTGGATGAAAATATAAAAGAGTTATGATTTTTAGAAGGCGAGGAGGAAAAAATGAAAACGTAAAAATTAAATTGTCTGAGTCCTTAAGGCCAAAATGGGCTGAGTCCTTAAGGGGTTAAAGGGCATAGGGGACAATGGTCCAACTGCTGGGACAGAACCAACCTCCCCTTACCCCCGGTGTGCCATAGACATCATAAAACTGTTAACATTTTCACTTTAACCATTTGTAAGCCTTAAATAATAAAGAAAATGTAGGTCATGCACTGAAGATCATTTGTGAACATTATGTTAGATAAAATGTTACTTGACAAACAAAATATTAGATATTTACAAATCGAGTTTGCTCATGGAAGTCATACGTGCAAAGTTTATCAACCTACGGTTTAAGGTGGAGACTTACTATAAAAGCTGAGGCTTTCCAAAGTAAATGCCCTATCAGAAATAGATTGCACCATCTATTTTATCTGCAAGAAGGCAAAGTCAGAGGGATAACACACAGATAACAACTTTTAACTAAGCATATTGCAGCTGTAACATATAGTCACATTTACATTAACAGTTCTGGACACTGAAGAAAATAAAAGTTTATTGAGGAAGTTGTGTCACTACTTTGGATGAGCGAATCAAATCTGACTAATCTGAATTAGTTACGAATTTCAGGTAAAATTCGGTTCACAACGAATGCGAATATTGCCACGATTCGTTCACGCAAATCACTTAATTAAACTCCAATTAGTGCCTTCAAGGCTTCAGGGCATCTAAAATGGCGGATCCACATGTGAGGACATGGGGCAAGGAATCCTGGGAAGACGGGAACAAGGGTAGGCGGGATAACAGCAGTGTGTGTTGCACAGAAAAGCATTTTTACAGCAGCAATTCACCTCCCAGTCACATCATCGTTCTGTTGCAGAGAGAGAGGTACAGATAGCAGTGTGTTGCACACATCGGTGATGTGCAGACACAACTCGATGATGATGATGATGATGATGAAGCCGCACTTGAGAGCCAGGTGCAGAAGGGGCTTCATCATCATCAGGAGAAGAGGGTTGTAGGTTGCCCATGAGGCAGCAGCTGAGCCAGCAAGGTAGTAGCATGGTGTGCAGTCAACATGGTCAGAAGTGGAAAGTCTGAAGCCAAACATGCCTGGGGTACACCACCTGCTTCACGGCAGCCTACCTTGCCAGGAGGTAGTGGAACAGGGGTTCCTGGAGTCGGCGGCACTAGCAGTCAATCAGTGCGAACTGTTGGTGGGAAAATCAGCTACTCGACAGTGTTTGGGGGGGGGGGAACAAAAAAAATCTTGAGTGGAACACACCAATGATGCCCCCCCAGCCCACGCCCCACACTCCCCAAAACCCAAAACAAATAAAACACCAGCCTTCCACATCCCCCCCAAACACCACAATCGGCCACATAAGCCTACATACAATGGCACCAGAGTATGGCGCAACACCAACAATTACATACCTAGAAGCCCAAAAAAGAACCACCCGAGTACACCAAAGAAAGGTACAAAACCACATAATAAAGTCCCAGCCACCCCGGCACATCAACCCAAAGACAAATCCGAAACGGCAGGAGCCCAATACGCCACACCAAGCAACAAATCGAATACTGAAACAGATCAAGACATCAATATGCTCATAAAAGACATCCGCAACACAACTGAGTGGAACTCAGCCCACCAGGAATACAGAGCCACACCCATTGGGATATGCATGAATCCATCCTCACCGTGCACAGCGCGATTGACAACTCTCCAGACAAATTTCAGGGAGAAGCAGACAAAAGGGGATCTAATTATCCTTGATAACTCCACACTAGGCAACCTGGCTTCAGTATCATTCCTCCAACCCCTAATTGCGGGCAGCACACAGGCAGCCAACCAGACGGAAATGACCAGGGATGAAGAACCACACACCAGTGAGCCTTTTTTAGACAAAGGCACTCACAAACAAATAAAGACAATCACGGACTACTTCCCACTAAAACGTTACCAAAAAAGAAAACATGAAGGGAAAAAAGAGGAGGAGACCCGGAAAAAAGGAAAAAGACACTAAAAAAGAACACATCACAAAAAAGAAGCAACATGGACACGACTATTAAAATATTCAATCTATCCACCCATGCTCTTAACGCAAATGAACGCTCACTACTATAGAAAGGTTTATTCTTCTGCCCACACTAAAACCCGGAAAAATGTGATTTGTTCCTGGACCTCCATCACTGGATCGCCTAACCCTACAGCACCATTTCCTACTGCCAAACAACAACAAAAAAAAGGTAGGAAAATGTGGAACCCAGAGCATCAGGGAAACACCCGAACATCACCAACAAATCCAAATTCTACCCTACTGAGAGCCAAGGACACAAACTCAGGACTTTTCACGAGCTTGTAGCAGAAGAACTCAAGATTTTACCCGACAGGTTTCCCCAGAAACACCACGAAGGACACCTTATGGCTGGAGAAAGACGGGCCTTGAAAGAACTAAAGGACAAGGGAGAAATTGTCATCAGACTAGCGGACAAAGGCGGAAGCCTGGTCATCCAAAATAATGAAGAATACCATCTAGAAGCGTGCAAAATCTTGGAGGACAAAAATTACTATATAGGAGTGAAAGATGACCCTGTCACGATTCGGCTTACGGGTTGTGGATCCGCTGTGTCAGCGAGGGATTGGCGTGGACCGTGCTAGTGGACCGGTTCTAAGAGGCTACTGGTTTTCACCAGAGCCCGCCGCAAAGCGGGATGGTCTTGCTGCGGCAGTAGCAACCAGGTCGTATCCACTAGCAACGGCTCAACCTCGCTGACTGCTGAGAAGGCGTGGGACAGAAGGACTAGGCAGAGGCAAGGTCAGACGTAGCAGAAGGTCGGGGGCAGGCGGCAAGGTTCGTAGTCAGGATGGATAGCAGAAGTTCAGGTAACACAGGCTTTGGACACACTAAACGCTTTCACTGGCACAAGGCAACAAGATCTGGCAAGGGAGTGCAAGGGAGGAGATCAGATATAGCCAGGGAGCAGGTGGAAGCCAATTAAGCTAATTGGGCCAGGCACCAATCATTGGTGCACTGGCCCTTTAAGTCTCAGAGAGCTGGCGCGCGCGCGCCCTAGAGAGCGGAGCCGCGCGCGCCAGCACATGACAGCAGGGGACCGGGACGGGTAAGTGACCTGGGATGCGATTCGCGAGCGGGCGCGTCCCGCTGTGCAAATCGCATCCCCGACGGCCATGACAGTGCAGCGCTCCCGGTCAGCGGGACCGACCGGGGCGCTGCAGGGAGAGAGACGCCGTGAGCGCTCCGGGGAGGAGCGGGGACCCGGAGCGCTAGGCGTAACAGTACCCCCCCCCCCCCTTAGGTCTCCCCTTTTTTTTGTCCGGTAACTGCCTCCCCTGGGATGAGGACACCGGGAAAGAATGGAGGGTTTCCTCAATGGCAGGCAGTACAGCAGGAGTTGGAATGGGGAGGGAGGGCAGAGGGTGAAGCTTGGCACGGGGCAGGGAGACACAAGGACGGGAGCCATGAGGAGGCACAGAGGCTTGTCTGACGGGACTGGGAGGGGGGGAGAGGCACTTCCTGTGGCAGGCAGAGTCCCAGTTCTTGATCTCCCCGGTGGTCCAATCAAGGGTGGGAGAATGAAGCCGGAGCCATGGCAGACCGAGGAGGACCTCAGAGGTACAGTTGGGGAGAACGAAGAGCTCAATCCTTTCGTGGTGGGGTCCAATAGACATCAGGAGGGGTTCTGTGCGGTAACGCACGGTGCAATCCAATCTGGCTCCGTTGACCGCGGAAATGTAGAGCGGCTTGACGAGACGGGTCACCGGGATGCTGAATTTATTCACAAAGGACTCCAAAATAAAATTCCCAGAGGCACCAGAGTCCAAGCAGGCCACGGCTGAGAGGGAGGAGTTGGCTGAAGGAGAAATCCGCACGGGCACCGTGAGACGTGGAGAAGCAGACTTAGAACCAAGAGACGCCACACCCACGTGAGCTGGGTGCGTGCGTGCGTTTCCCAGACGTGGAGGACGGATAGGGCAATCCACCAAGAAATGCTCGGTACTGGCACAGTAAAGACAGAGATTTTCTTCCCTACGGCGATTCCTCTCTTCCTGGGTCAGGCGAGACCGATCCACTTGCATGGCCTCCTCGGCGGGAGGCCCAGGCGTAGATTGCAACGGATACTGTGGGAGAGGTGCCCAGAGATCTAAGTCTTTTTCCTGGCGGAGCTCTTGGTGTCGCTCAGAAAAACGCATGTCAATGCGGGTAGCCAAATGGATGAGTTCTTGCAGGTTGGCAGGAATCTCTCGTGCGGCCAGCACATCCTTGATGCGACTGGATAGGCCTTTTTTAAAGGTCGCGCAGAGAGCCTCGTTATTCCATGATAACTCGGAAGCAAGAGTACGAAATTGGATGGCGTACTCGCCCACTGAAGAATTACCCTGGACCAGGTTCAGCAGGGCAGTCTCGGCAGAAGAAGCTCGGGCTGGCTCCTCGAAGACACTCCGGACTTCAGCGAAGAAGGACTGGACTGTGGCTGTGGCAGGATCATTGCGGTCCCAGAGCGGTGTGGCCCAAGACAAGGCCTTTCCTGAAAGAAGGCTTACTACGAACGCCACCTTAGACCGTTCTGTAGGAAACAAGTCCGACAACATCTCCATATGCAGGGAACACTGAGACAAAAATCCACGGCAGAGTTTAGAGTCCCCATCAAATTTGTCCGGCAGGGACAAGCGGAGGCTAGGAGCGGCCACTCGCTGCGGAGGAGGTGCAGGAGCTGGCGGAGGAGATGGTTGCTGCTGTAGCAGAGGCAGAAGTTGCTGTAACGTGGCGGTCAACTGCGACAGCTGCTGTCCTTGTTGGGCAATCTGCTGTGATTGCTGAGCGACCACCGTGGGAAGGTCAGCGAGACTTGGCAGCGGCACCTCAGCGGGATCCATGGCCGGATCTACTGTCACGATTCGGCTTACGGGTTGTGGATCCGCTGTGTCAGCGAGGGATTGGCGTGGACCGTGCTAGTGGACCGGTTCTAAGAGGCTACTGGTTTTCACCAGAGCCCGCCGCAAAGCGGGATGGTCTTGCTGCGGCAGTAGCAACCAGGTCGTATCCACTAGCAACGGCTCAACCTCGCTGACTGCTGAGAAGGCGTGGGACAGAAGGACTAGGCAGAGGCAAGGTCAGACGTAGCAGAAGGTCAGGGGCAGGCGGCAAGGTTCGTAGTCAGGATGGATAGCAGAAGTTCAGGTAACACAGGCTTTGGACACACTAAACGCTTTCACTGGCACAAGGCAACAAGATCCGGCAAGGGAGTGCAAGGGAGGAGATCAGATATAGCCAGGGAGCAGGTGGAAGCCAATTAAGCTAATTGGGCCAGGCACCAATCATTGGTGCACTGGCCCTTTAAGTATCAGAGAGCTGGCGCGCGCGCGCCCTAGAGAGCGGAGCCGCGCGCGCCAGCACATGACAGCAGGGGACCGGGACGGGTAAGTGACCTGGGATGCGATTCGCGAGCGGGCGCGTCCCGCTGTGCGAATCGCATCCCCGACGGCCATGACCGTGCAGCGCTCCCGGTCAGCGGGACCGACCGGGGCGCTGCAGGGAGAGAGACGCTGTGAGCGCTCCGGGGAGGAGCGGGGACCCGGAGCGCTAGGCGTAACAGACCCCTTCCCAGCACTGCAAAAATAAATCCTGTCCACACTAAACGATTGACTCATCAAAAATATTATCACCAAACAAGAAAAGAAATTCATGTTCATCCCAAACCCATCAATACCCTACTACTACCACACAAAAACTTCACCTGCCCTCCAGGAAGACCCATCATCTCTGGGATTAACAGTAGCACCTGCAATTTATCACAATACCTCAACCTTTTATTACAAGAATACGTTCAAAATCTCCCCAGCTACCTCAAAAACTCGGATCAACTTATATCACTGCTAAAACCCATACCTTGGGAAGACGACATAACCTTCGTCACTATGGATGTGACGGCCCTATAAACCAATATACGCCATGACCTCGGGATTCAGTGCACCAAGGACTACCTGGAAAAAGACCCAGACATACCACCCGAACAAGCGACATTTCACATGATATGCTTAGAATTGGTGCTCAAGAACAATTTCTTTACTTACAACGGACAAATGTTCCATCAGACACGCGGGACCGCCTTGGGGACAATGGAAGCTCCGGCTTACATAAATCTCTTTATGGGATGGTTGGAGGACACCCACTTCACAAACAACCCCCTTTTCTAAAATCATGCCATGCTCTACAAAAGATACATAGATGACTAGTGATGTCCCGAACATAACACTTTCAATGGACAGGCGAATTTTAAAACCCACAGGGACTCTTTCTGGCCACAATAGTGATTTAAAAGGTATTTCAAGGGGACTAACACCTGGACTGTGGCGTGCTGGAGTGGAATCCATGGCAAAACTCCCATGGAAAATTAGATAGTTGATGCAGAGTCTGGTTTTAATCCATAAAGGGCATAAATCCCCTAACATTCCTAAATGGCTTGGAATAACGTGCTTTAGCCCTCTTTAGGCATCACATAGTTAGATTCCCCCATGTTAGGCAGCACATAGTTAGAGCTCCCCTTTAGGCAGCACATAAGATTCCCCCACATTAGGCAGCACATGGTGGGATTTGAACCCAAGGCCCCAGCACTGCAAGGCAGCAGTGCTAACCTCTGAGCCACCATGCTACCCTTAGCATACATCTAATATCCACGGTTGCTAAAATGGACAGAGATGTCAGCAGAGAGTACCAGAAAAATTAGGCATGTACACATGGATGAAAAATTGGGTATTGTCGCAGCCGCAGCTGTAGCAGCGGACAGAAAAATTGCAGCACCATAACAAGTGCAGCAGCAGAGGCAAGAAAAATTAGGCATGTACACATGAATGAAAAAATTGGGTATTGTCGCAGCCGTAGCTGTAGCAGCGGACAGAAAAATTGCAGCACCATAACAAGTGCAGCAGCAGAGGCCAGAAAAATTAGACATGTACACATGGATGAAAATTTGGTATTGTTGCAGCCGCTGCTCTAGCAGCGGGCAGAAAAATTTCTGTTTGTTTCGCCTTGCAGAAAGTGCCCTAAAACATTGCGGCTTGAACCCTACTTGGTGGCGGATAAGTCACGCAAGTCATCCGGCATTCAGAGTTCAAATACAGCAGCATGTGGACCATTTTTAGCCCAAGGCAGCTCATCTGATCAGGCCTTGTTCAGTCAAATGTATCGCCCAGTGTCAGTCCCTTCGGGATCCATTCCTCCTTCATCTTAATAAAGGTGAGGTAATCCAGACTTTTTTGACCAAGGCGACTCCTCTTCTCAGTGACAATACCTCCTGCTGCACTGAAGGCCCTTTCTGACAGGACACTTGAAGCGGGACAG
Organism: Hyla sarda; assembly: GCF_029499605.1. Lineage (NCBI taxonomy): Eukaryota > Metazoa > Chordata > Amphibia > Anura > Hylidae > Hyla > Hyla sarda. Next base: position 140,147,903 of record NC_079195.1, on the reverse strand, counting down.
GCCAGAAGTTCGAGCGCAAATTGGGATAGCTCAGGCCACAGGTCAAGCCAGCACACCCAATTTATTTTGGACCTGCTGAATCCTTTCCGTCTTGCTGTAATGCGGTAACATATCAGGCACTTTATGTTTATACCGGGGGTCTAGTAGCGTGGACACCCAGTACAGGTCGTTCTCCTTCATCCTTTTTATACGAGGGTCCCTCAACAGGCACAACAGCATGAAAGACCCCATTTGCACAAGGACGGATGCCGAGCTACTCATGTCCCCTTCCTCGTCCTCACTGATGTCAGGGAAGGTATAATCTTCTTCCCCCCAGCCACGTACAACACCACAGGAACCAGATAGGTGACAAGGAGCACCCTGGGATGCCTGCTGTGGTTGGTCTTTTTCCTCCTCTTCAAAGCCACATTCCTCCTCTGACTACTCTTCCTCACAATCCTCTTCCAGCATTGCCGCAGGTCCAGCAAGCGATGCTGATAAGGCTGTTTCTGGTGGTGATGGTGTCGACAACTTTTCCTCTTCACGCTCATCTACTGCCTGATCCAGCACTCTTCGCAGGGCACGCTCTAGGAAGAAAACAAACGGTATGATGTTGCTGATGGTGCTTTCGGTGCGACTGACCAGGTTTGTCACCTCCTCAAAAGGACGCATGAGCCTACAGGCATTGCGCCTAAGCCTCCAGTAACATGGCAAAAAAATTCCCAGCTCCGCAGATGATGTCCTAGCACCCCGGTCATACAAATATTCATTGATGGCTTTTTCTTGTTGGAGCAGGCGGTCGTACATTAGGAGTGTTGAATTCCAACGTGTCGGGCTGTCGCAAATCAAGCACCTCATTGGCATGTTGTTTCGCCGCTGGATATCTGACATGGCCGTGTAGGAATGCCTGAAATGACCACATACCTTCCTGGACTGCTTCAGGACATCCTGTAAGCCTGGGTACTTGAGCACAAAGCGTTGTACAATCAGATTACACACATGTGCCATGCACAGCACATGTGTCAACTTGCCCAACCTCAATGCCGCCAACAAATATGTTCCATTGTCACAAACCACTTTGCCAATCTCCAGTTGGTGCGGAGTCAGCCACTGGTCCACCTGTGCGTTCAGGGCCGACAGGAGCGCTGGTGCGGTATGACTCTCCGCTTTGGGGCAAGTCAACCCCAAGATGGCGTGACACTGCCGTATCCGGGATGTGGAATAGCACCTGGGGAGCTGGGGGGGGGGGGGGCGGTGATGTGGAGCAAGACGCAGCAGTGGAAGAGGACTCGGCCGAGGATGTTATGGAAGAGGATGGAGTAGGAGGAGTAGAGGAGGTGGCAGCAGGCCTGCCTGCAAGTCGTGGCGGTGTCTCCAACTCCTCTGCAGAGCCACTCATTCCATGCTTGGAAGCCGTCACCAGGTTTACCCAATGCGCAGTGTAGGTGATATACCTGCCCTGACCATGCTTTGCAGACCAGGTATCAGTGGTCAGATGGACCCTTGCCCCTACACTGTGTGCCAGACATGCCATAATTTCCTTTTGCACAATGGAGTAAAGGTTAGGAATTGCCTTTTGTGCAAAAAAATTTCGGCTGGGTACCTTCCACTGTGGTGTCCCAATGGCTACAAATTTTTTAAAGGCCTCAGACTCCACCAGCTTGTATGGTAAAATCTGGCGGGCTTTCAGTTCTGACAAGCCAGCTGTCAGACGCCGGGCTAGTGGGTGACTTTGTGACATTGGCTTCTTGTGCTCAAACATCTCCTTGACAGACACCTGACTGTGGGCAGATGAGCAGGAACTGCTCAAGGCGAGAGATGGAGAGGCGGATGGTTGAGAGGGGGCAAGGAGGGCAGCAGTGGTTGACCTGGCTGAAGATGCTGGACCAGGAGGAGGATGGTGGCTTTGACTTTGTGTGCTGTTTGTACTGACGTGTTGATCCCATAGGCGTTTGTGATGTGACATCATGTGCCTTCGCAAAGCAGTTGTGCCTAGGTGGGTGTTGGACTTCCCACGACTCAGTTTCTTCTGGCACAGGTTGCAAATGGCCTCGCTGTTGTCAGAGGCAGACACACGAAAAAAAATGCCACACTGCTGAGCTGTGCGATGACGGCATTCTGGTGGTGGCAACAGCATGCGTTGATTGGCATCCCGTCTGGCTGACCCCGGGTGCCGATGCATGCCACTAGCTCCTTGCAACGACCTCCCCCTGCTTCCAACTCGTCTCCTCCTCCTCTCTGTCTCCCCATCTGAACTTTCCCCCTCTTCTTCTCTTCTAGCGGGCACCCACGTGGCATCCATGGACACATCGTCATTATCAACACCTTCATCGCTATCTGACACCTCAAGAAAGGAAGCAGCAGTGGGTACAACATCATCATCACACTGTACGTCCATGTGTGTAATGCTGCCTGACTGAGACATATCCCTCTTAACTACATCCTCTGGCAATTATGGTTGCGCATTACTCATGTCTTCAAACTGATGTGTAAATAACTCCTCTGACGGATCAAGTAAAGCTGCTGCGGTGCTAGTGTTGGTGGTGGCAGCAGGCGGGCAAGTGGTAGCATGAGAGGTGCCCAAAGCAAAGCTAGAGGAGGAGAAGGATGGTGCGTCAAGGTTCCAAGCGGAAGCTGTAGTAGATTGGGTCCTCAGAACTTTGGGGGTTCAGGGTACGTGGCCTCTGAACACTGGCCATTCTAGGGCTAAAGGGAATCCCAGCACCACGACGGCCCCTGCGGGGTAGTCTTCCTCTGCCTGTCATTTTTTTGGTTAAATTTGCACAAGTGTCACACCAAATGTGATTTGCACTAGGGTGACACAATTTGCCCTGCAGGCAAAAAAAACTGGCAACTATGACGTGAACTGACAGTGACGACTGGTTTTATTTAACAGCCAAAAATGTATTTTTTTTTAATTTGCACAACTGTCACACTTAATGTGATTTGCACTAGGGTGACACAATTTGCCCTACAAGCAAAAAACTGGCAACTGTGACGTGAACTGACAGTGACGACTGGTTTTATTTAACAGCCAAAAAAGGTATTTATTTTTTTTATTTGCACAACTGTCACACCTAATGTAATTTGCCCTAGGGTGACACAATTTGCCCTGCAGGCAAAAAAATGGCAACTGTGACGTGAACTGAAAGCGACGACTGGTTTTATTTAACAGCCAAAAAAGGTTGTTTTTTTTTTAATTTGCACAACTATCACACCAAATGTGATTTGCACTAGTGTGACAATGAGCAAAAAAGCTTGCCAGTGGAGTTCCCCTTTTAAGCAGTGGTCCCCAACCAGGGTGCCTCCAGCTTTTGCAAAACACACGGACTGATATATTTCAGCCCTTTGAATACTGTAGTAGTTAGTTGCTTTAAAGAAAAAAAGCTTGCCAGCGGAGTTCCCCTTTTATGCAGTGGTCCCCAACCAGGGTGCCTCCAGCTGTTGCAAAACACACGGACTGATATCTTTCAGCCCTTTGAATACTGTAGTAGTTAGTTGCTTGAAGGAACTTAAGTTTTATCCTGGAGTACCCCTTTTTACCAGCGGTTCCCTCCCAACCAGGGTGCCTCCAGCTGTTGCAAGACACACAGACTGATATCTTTCAGCCCTTTGAATACTGTAGTAGTTAGTTGCTTGAAGGAACTTAAGTTTGATTCTGGAGTACCCCTTTTAACCAGTGGTTCCCTCCTAACCAGGGTGCCTACAGCTGTTGAAAGACACACGGCCTGATATCTTTCAGCCCTAAAAAGGGGCTTTTTTGGGTGCAGTTTTAAAGGGTAGCTCCCACCATCCTATTTATTTTCTGTCCCTGCCTATTGCCAATCTACCCCTAACCCCCTCCCTGCCTTAAATTTTTCTTTTTACTATATTAAAAATAACTTTTTGTCTGCCTGGTAGTGTGCTCACTACCAGGCAGACTTCCCCAGCAGGCACCACGTCACTGATGCCTGCTGGGGACAACACTTCCGCCCTTAATTTATCTACACAGGGTACCTCCAGCTGTTTCACCACTACAACTCCCAGCTTGCCTTGACATCTATAGGCTGTCAGGGCATGCTGGGAGTTGTAGTAGTGAAACAGCTGGAGGCACCCTGTGTAGATAAACTATAAGTTAGTGCTATGCGGCGATACGGCGCTAGCCCGTTCCCTCTGTCAAAGCCCCCCCCATACCCCGTTCCCTCCATCACAACTGCCCCTCCGCCCGCATACCCCGTTCCCTCCATCACAAACCCCCCGCCCGCATACCCCGTTCCCTTTTACTTACAGATACTGCAGAGTCCGGCAGCGGGCATGCAGGGGCAGCGGCGACGACGACACGTGCGGGAGGAGTGGCCTCTCAGCCAGTGGCCAGGGAGCAAATGCGCTCGCTCCCGCCTGTCTGATTGACAGGCAGGGAGCGAGAGCAGCCTAAATGAAAAAGGACTGATTGCCAGGCCAAATCAGTCCTTTTTCAGGCGTGATGTCTTGCCAGGCTGCAGCCAGCCATTAGGAGGGAGACCCCTAGTGGCCGGTTTTCAAATGTAAATTACACCATGTTACTAAAAAAAAAAAAAAGAATGAAACTATATTAGAGATATTTTGTAGTACATATGTACTACAACATATCAAAAAAAAAGTTGGTGACAGTGCCTATTTAAAGCTTTAGTGCTTTAGAAGTAAACTGGACCCTGAATACACCACCTAGCAGCAACCTAGCTATCGCTTTCCCTATACAGCAGGAGCAGCTTCTCTGACCCTCCACTTCCTAAGCCTGCAGCATGCTGAATGAGGGTAAAATGGCGTCCATGGAAGAGGTAGGAGGGTCTGGAAGGGAGGGACTGCTGCTGATTGGCTGTAATGTGTCTGCTGACTCACAGGGTCAAAGTTTACTGCAATGTTAAAGTATAGGGGGCGGATCGAACTTCACATATGTTCTCCCAGCGATGCGAACGCGAACATGGTAAATTCGCCGGGAACTGTTCGCCGGCGAACAATTTGCGACATCTCTATAGATGACATGTTCATCCTATGGCAGGGCCCAAAGGGAACAATTGACCAGCTGGTAGAAGAAGTAAACGCCAACAACTGGGGGATCACATTGACCCCAAATTCCTCCTCTGTAAAAATTGAGTTCCTCGACCTAGAAATCACTCACAAAAATGGATCTACAATTTTGATAAAGGCTGCATGCTTGCAGCTGAAACGTTGCCTTTGCGCCAATGATGGAATACATTTTCTTACAAGATTTCTCCACACCTGGGAGTGCTGCAGTATTTTTTGCCTTTATCTATAATCACATCTACATACTTTAAATCCGTAGATTCTAATAGCTACATCTCCTTTCAGAGCGGCCACTATAAAAAGAGTGAAGAATCTCACTCAAGAAGAATGCCTGGACAAAAAGAAGGATGCCCAGTCCCTGACCAAACACAGCAAGGGAACCACAACCCCCCAAAAAAAATCCTTTCAGCTCAAATTTTGTGACTACATACTCGGCAGGACACCATGCCATAAAGAACATTCTGCAAAAAACTGGCATATTCTTCTGTCAGATCCTTATTTGAAGGACATCATTCCCAAAATGCCAGGTATCACTTTTCGGAGAGCTCCCACTCTAAGGGGGATGATTTCCCCGAGTAAACTGAAACGACACTCGGAAAAACAAGATTTCAAATCCATGGCAAAGAAAGGGTCCTATAAATGCAATGCACCTAGGTGCATGTGCTGCCAGACGATCCGACATGGTGAAACAACATTCAAAAGCAACAGCACAGACAAATCCTTCCCTACAAGAAAACATCTGCCATGTCAATCAAGATACGTCATTTACCTGATCGAGTGCGAATCTGTAAAGCAGTACGTGGGTACAACCACGCAACCCCTGCATATAAGACTCAACCAACATCGGGCAAACATCAAAAAATGCTATCAGCTGCATGATCTCTCACGCCACTGCAGTAGATCCCACCCTGGGAACCTCAATCCAATTTCCATCCTTCCGATTGACCAGGTACCCGGACATCTCACAAACAGATTCGAAGCTCTAACCAAGAAAGAAATGTTCTGGATCTACAACCTGGGCACACTCCAACTCCAAGGCCTAAACAAAATGACCAAACTCATTCATTAAATCTATGCCACCACCCACCCACCCCATCTCCACTTCTCCCATACCCCCGCACTCACAGCCACGTACTGCATACCCGCAACTGTCCCTCTTTATGGACACTAATACTACACTATGTGCATTTTCTACTCCAATATCTTATCCAGATGTTTTCTGTTTACTATGTATGCACACGCCCACTGTGATGTCACCCGACCTGCCCACAGACCGGGTCCCACTCGCAGGCTTTTTTTTTAAACTGTACATGTATATAAACCCCCCCTGTATGCATGTTCCCCCTCCCTGACCTGAGGAAGAGGGGTGCAGACCCCCTCGAAACGCGTTGTCAACCACTGTATGCTGCAATAAAAGAACGCTGTTCATCTACATCTGGAGTTTTCTGCCATTATTTCACTCCACCTTCTGAACCAGTAATCGCCGGAAAAAAAGTGTCAATTTTTCTACAAGGATCTCCACCAGGGTCCCAATGTTGGCAGCACGGCCCTACGTCAACATTTGCAGCGTTACCATAAAGCGACCTGGGAGAACCGTGACTCCAATGTGGTGGTCCAGCCTGCTGCATCACCCAGTGGCACACCGCTCCCAGTTTCAGCCAGTCAAGGCTCCACCACCTCAGCCAAAGGGAAATGTGTGTCATACCCATCTCCTGTCGCTCCAGATGCTCCTGGTCCTCCTACTTCAAGTTAGTCATTCCGCCAGCAATCCGTCGGCAAAGCCATATCCAAGAGAAAACAGTATGCGCCCACTCATATAACGGCGCAGAAGCTGAATGTGCTCCTGTCTAAGTTGCTGGTGCTGCAGTCCCTCCCTTTTCAAGTGGTGAACTCTGTACCTGTCAGAGAACTGATGGCTTTTGCCGAACCGAGATGGAGAGTCCCAAGCCGTCATTTCTTGCGAAGAAGGCAGTACCAGCCCTGCACAATTTTGTGGAACAGAAGGTAGGCCAGTGCTTGAGCCTGTTAGTGTGTACTAAAGTCCACGGCAGCGCCGAAGTGTGGAGCTGTAACTACGGTCAGGGACAATACATGTACTTTACGGCGCACTCTGTGAATTTGGTTCCTGCACTGCCACAACCGCAACTTGGACTGGTAATGCCACTTCCGCCTCCATGTTCTCAGGCCATTGGTCCTGTGAGAGTGTGCAACTCTGCCTCCTTAACCTCCACTGTGTCCTCAGCCTCCACTGCACGGACAAGTCTCAGTGCCCCTCCAGCATACAGGTTTGCCTTGGTGAACGGAGTTACCTTAGGGGAGGAACTGCTAAAAGTAATTCATCAAGAAATCGAATCATGGCTTACTCCAGGAAAACTGGCCATGGGAACCATGGTGACTGACAACGGAGAGGAACATCTTATCTGCGCTGCGACAAGGAAGCCTGAGGCATGCGCCCTGCCTAGCACACGTGTAGCACACTTTGTAGCACACTTTGCATGCACTTCAGCCACTCGTACACTGCAAAGCACACCCTCCTTGAGCTGCAGCGTCAGAATTGTATTCTGACAAAGTCTGATTTGCAACGTTTCCACATGTTGGAATTCAACCCTCCATATGTTGGACCGACTGTACGAATAGAGAAAAGCCATCACTGATTTCTTGCTGATCCAAGCGGATAGGGGGACTCCCCTGTGTAACCTCAATATCAACCAGTAGCAGCTCATACGTGACACCTGCCGTTTGCTGGGGTCCTTTGAGGAAGTCACCTAATTAGTTAGTCACCAGGATTACGGGATGAACCTCATTCCACTGCTTCATCTACTACAACACTTGTTGGAAATGATAGCTGGTCAGGGCACTAGTGAAGTGGCGCCTACATCTCACGGCCACATGAGCCCTGTGGGGGCTGAACTGGAGGGGGGGAGGGGCACAGTGGAGCACAGTTTAGGTTTCGTGAGATGTGCGTTTTTTCTAGTCATCTGACAGGAGAGGAGGAGCAGCCAGAGGAGCTAGAGGGATATGAGGAAGGCGAGACAGAGGACACAGACACACAGTGGCAGTATGCAGTGGAGAAGAGGCAGGGTGTCCCTCCGAGTCACTTGCACAAATAGCACGATGCATGCTCACTTGCTTGCGTAGTGACCGCCGAATTGTCACCATTCGGCAGGGGGATGACTTCTGGATCTCCACCTTATTGAACCCTCGCTACCGCCACAAAATAGGGGCCTTTTTTACACCCACTGAGAGGGAGGACAAAGGGACCTACTACAGAGGAATCCTATGTAGTCAGTTGGCCGATGCCTATCAGCGCCAACGTCCATCCTCTCGCAGCTCAGAATTAGGGGACTCCCTGCACTCACCTTCCACTGCCATGGCAGCTGGGGAGGGTTGGGGTGGCAGGAGCAGTACCAGCTCCATCAGCAGCAGCCTTAGTCTACAGTTGGTGATTAGTAGCTTTCTTCACCGGCATAGTAAAGCAACTCATCAGCAGCAGGTAGACCTAGAGCAGGACCTGAACCAGCAGGTGGTGGCATACTTTGACATGACCATGCCAACACACCTTGAAGATCCGCTGGATTTCTGGTCAGCCAAACTTGATATTTGGCCGTAACTAGCAGAGTTTACCCTGGAGAAGCTGTTCTGCTCGGCCAGTAGTGTGCCATCAGAGTGGGTGTTTAGTGCGGCAGGGGACATAGTAACCCCAAGGAGAACTCATCTGTCCACGAAAAATGTGGAGAGACTGACCTTACCTTCGTGAAGATGAATCAGGCATGGATCAGCCAGGATTTTCAACCACCAATGCCTGATGCATTGACCATCGTGCCACACCAACACTTCACAAATATCGATAGTGCAAAACATATTTAAGGTGCTGCTCCCCAGTTACAGACATTCCTCCACATCAGAAAAGTATTAAGGATATGCATTAACTAAAACTCAACTTTTCTTAGGATAAAATATATGTACCCAAACATTTTTGGGAAATCAAACAAAAAGAAAACCTTCCCCTGTAAGGCCCTACTCTGGCATTATTAATTTGGCTGTTGCCACCTCCAGGCTTGGTCATTCAGCCACTATATGGTCTCTTCATGCTGCCGCCACCTTCACGCTGTGTCATTCAGCCACTAAATGATCTCCTCATGGTGCCACCAACTCCAGGCTGTGGCATTCAGCCACTATATGGTCTTCTGATGCTGCCGCAAAATACAGGCTGTGTCATTCAGCCACTATATGGTCTCCTCATGCTTCCGCCACCTCCAGGATGTGTCACTGTACCGGCATGTGGTCTCGTCATTTTGCCGCTCTGCGACAGTGATTCTAAAAGCGATGCCTCTAATTTGCATGTAATACTCAATAACAGTATTATTTCACTTACCCAGCACACACCCTATGTGTGTTACAGCAAGGCAAAGTGTTCTACACCCCTATTGAGGCTTTCTGTAGGCCAGAAATAGCTATTTTTAATACAGATTCTGGATTTTGAAAAATTAGGCAAATCGGCCAAATCGAATTTTTCATAAATTCGCTCATCTCTAGTTACTACACATAATACTTGCTCAGCAGAGTCATGATTATAAAAGTAACAATATACACATAGAATCCAAGGTTACAATATGGGGGGAATTTATCAAAGGATTTATGTTGTTTTTTTCACGTAACTTTGGCGCAATACTTTGGCGTAGTGACTTTTTGCGCCAAAGTTTGGTGCATCTTCTCCACTGTCATTTTTACCACTTTCTCAAAATCACACGGTCTTGTGTGTGATTTTAACTTTAGTCAGTAATTCATCATTTGTGCCAATCGATCTTTGGCGCAATTTTGGCACAAATCCATTTTTTTTGGCGCAAATCCCCGCCAAGAAATTTTGCACATGGAAAACACACTTACCAATGTCAGAAAATGTAAAGGTGTCAAAATACATTAAAACTTTTTGTTTGTGAAAGCATCGATGCCTCCAGGGTATCAGAGAGCTGAAAAATCTTCACATATCTGGAGCAGATATCTTCACATACACGTGCCAGCACAATAAAGCTTTATTATTCTAAAACAAATTTTGGCAGCAGCATTCATTTAAAGGGACAGTGACTAAATTCCACAAAGCTGTACTGTTTTAAGCTACATTCAAAAATATTTAAATGATTGTATTGCATCAGGAGTTAAGTACAGTTTTAAGTTGTTTCATGGAACCCTAGCTTCAGAGGTATCATTTCTGGGCTTTGTGTGCAGGAACAGCTTTGTATAAATAAGGTATGTGAGACATAGTAGGGACATTTGGGTAACACCACTCAGCTACGTCACTTACACTTCAGAGACTACTATCATCATCATACTGATCTCCTGGTCTTTACATTTATACCAATTAAAGTTCAATAGCAAAATAGTAATCGCTAATAAAAAATTTTGTAAAACAAATATACTTTATAGGTGATCATATGAAGAACATAACTGAAGTCCATGTCAACAACTATTCTCAACCTCTTCCATGGTACCTATTGATCGGTCAGAGTAACAAAGATGGAACATAGAAGCGAGGATGCCTGCTTGTGGGGAAGGATAGATATGTCTTTCTAGTATGAAGTGGTAAACAAAATTGTGTAAAAAGTTGTGTTTTTCAATATATTTGTATTAATCTTTAATGAAAATTACAGAAGAAAAGATTTACACTGTTGCTGAAATAAAGTGAAAACACTTAATTTACACATGTACAGTTACACCCCCCCTCCCCCTATAAAATGTAAATACACTGAAGGCATACACTAAGCACTTGCCTCCGACACCAAGACCGCCAATGAGGGAGAGGAGAAAGACCCTACATTCCTTCCTCCTGACTCTCGTCATCATCCAGTGATGATGAGCCCCCCAAGAAGGCTGTGCCACAAGTCAATGCCAGCAGAGGCCCCCCATACTATTGACCATGTCTCAAGACCAAAATGACCTCACGGTCCTCTCTGAAATTAAGATGATTTTCTATTCAGTAAGGACTTTGTCATTTTAATGGTGGCTCAAACAAACTTGCTCGCCCAACAGTTTGTGGCCCAGCAACCCAATGCTTTTTTAGGCCCACTAGATAGACCCCCCCATCAATGCAGTCGAGTTGAAGACATATTGGGACCTTGTCCTCTAAGTAAATCCAGCGACTTCATGGCTTCCCTTGCGCCGGTTGCAGAAATCTATACCACCTATAGGGGAGGTTTATATTTCTGAACCTTTATGTGTTGCAAGTCATCTCAAAAGACGTAAGTGAGGAGGACATGCCCCTGTCACCCCCCCCCCCTCCATGCGAGACCCTAACAATCTCTGCCCCTGTGCAAATCACTAATGTAGACCTCAAATGCGCATGTAGCTCTCTAACTCCGGAGCCCTGTCGTATTTCAAGGCAACAGGTTACGTCCACATATGGGGTATTTCTGTAGTCGGGTGAAATTGTGTTTCTTTTCTCCTTTTACTGCTTGTGAAAATGAAAAAATTGGGGCTACACCAGCATGTAAGTGTAAAAAAAAAAATGTTTACACTAACATACGGGTGTTGTCTCATAGTTTTCATTTTCACAATTGGTAAAAGGAGAAAACCCCCCCAAAATAAGAAACGCAATTTCTTCTGACTACAGAAATACCCCATATGTGGACGTAAATTGCTCTGTGGGCGCATTACATGTCTCAGGAATAAGAGAGTACCATGTAATTTTGAGGCCTAAACTGGTGATTTGCACAGGGGTGGCTGATCGTTGCAGAGGTTCTGACATAAACACATAAAAAACACCCATATGTGACCCAATTTTGGAAACTACACCCCTAAATGAATATAACAAAGTTTGAAGTGAGCATTTACACCCCACAGGTGTCTGACAGAATTTTGGAACAGTAGGTCATGAATATGAAAAACCTAATTTTTCATTTTTACTGGCCACTGTTCTAAAAATCTGTCAGACAACTGTGGAGTGTATATGTTCACTGCACCCCTAGTGACATTCTTTGATGGGTGTATTTTCCAAAATGTGGTCCCATGAGGGAGGTTTCCACTGTCTGGGAACCATGGTGGCTTTGTAAATGCGACATGGCCCTCGACTTCTATTCCAGCCCAAATCCTCTCTCCAAAAGCCCTTCTGAGCTCTGCCCTGTGCCTGCACAACAGCACTTTAAGCTCACCTATGTATAATTTCATACTTGGGAGAAATTGGTCACCACATTGGTGGGGGGTGGGGGTGGGAGTTTTGTCTTTTTCTCCTCTTACCCATTGTGAAAATTTAAAATTTGGGGTTACACCAGCATTTTAGTCTAAAAATTAAAATTTTTCATTTTCACGGCTTACTTTTACAAAATTGTGTCAAACCCCTGGTGGGTGTAAATGCTCACTGTATCCCTTATTACATTTCTTGAGGGGTGTTGTTTCCAAAATGGAGCCACATGTGGGTGGTTTCCGCTGTCCTGGCACCATGGGGACTTTGTAAATACCAGCCTAACTCTCACTCCAAAAGCCAAATGGCGCTCCTTTCCCTTTGAGCCCTGCTGTGTGCACGCACAGCACTTTATACTTGGGAGAAATTGGTTAACATTTTTAGTGTAAAAATATAAATTTTTTATTTTCATGGCCTACTGTTCCAAAATTGTATTGAACACCTATGATGTAAATGCTCAAACTGAACTGGTCCCTGAAAAATTCAGATTTTGAAATTTTCATGAAAAATTGGAAAATTGCTGCTAAACTTTGAAGCCCTCTAATGTGTTCAAAACAAAAAACATGTCTATTTTATGATGTCAACATAAAGTAGACATATTGCACACGTAAATCAATGTTTTATTGATTTGGAATTATCATTTTCCTTTCAAGCAGAGGATTTCACATTTAGAAAAATGCTATTTTTTTTTCCTGAAATTTTTGCATTTTTCATGAAATTATGCAGGTATCGACAAAAATTTACCACTATCTTAAAGTAGAAGGGTTAAACCGAAACTCGTTGGTATTTTGCTTTTATACTTCACTTCCCCTTATATATTTTAAGACGATTTCAATAAACTATGTGATTTTAAGGATAATCCGATTCCAGAGTGCTGAGTCTGTTCCTACCTCATTGAGGACTTCCTGTGTTACCATTACCGAGCAAGCGGCTGCTACGCCCTCGTGCACCTGGCTGAATGGATCATGAGACGTTAAGTTGAAGGGGTGAGCTGAAAGTTCAAGTTTTTTTCTTTACTTCAATGAAGCATTGTCGAGCTTATCCAGCTTTGTTAAATTGATGCCCATTCTCAGTATATGCTACTAATATTAAATTAGAGGGATCTGACACCCTGTATCCCCTCCGTTAATTTACTCGAAGGGGACAGCACTAGAGTACCTTGCAATTCTGCTACTACAAAGCAGATATGAGCAGCAGTAAACACTGACAAAGTTGCAGCACAACTCCTGTGACCCCTTCAAACAGATGATTAACTAGGATGATGGGAGTTGGACCCCACTGATCTAATATTGATAGCATGTCCTGAGGTTAGGCTATCCATTTTTTTTAAAGCTGGATAACTCCTTTAATAGTGAGAACAAATGCTACAGAAATCTTTTCTTCAAGGGTTTGTCTGACTTAGGTGGGTAATGGTAGACCATAAGGATCCAGCTTGCCAGTGCATTTCACTGTTTGTCATCATTTTTCTTCTCCAGTGACTTTATTGAGCAGATGTACACTAGCTGAATGTTTCATTCACTGATAGAATCTGAATCTGGAACCTTTGTTGAATAGAAGTTGCAAAAATTAGTTAATCTCTTCAAATATTGTATAAAATGGATATTACCATCATTTCCACAGGATGTGCCTTGAATGTCTGATAAATCTGACCTATATCTAGAATCTGACACATTTCTAGACTCCCCAGCCCTGTGACAGTGGCCAGACATGGCCAAAATACTAAATAGCAGAGCGGGTTGTTTACAGTTAATACAAATTCCATAAACACTAATTGGAACTGCAGGAACAAAGTAGACCTGTGAATTATTCTCTTTTTGTACTTTTTTTTCTTAAGTATCTTTCCTAAATAAAAAAAATACCAAATAGAAGCTAAAGACATGCAAAGATCCACATAAAACGGAACATAATAGCAGCAATGAGACAGAAAACGTTTGGATTTACTAGATGAAGTTCCTGCCAACTATTCTTTTATGTACAAATCTGTACACCAAAAACAATGATGTTATACTAACCTTGTGGATATGGGCAGTAAAAATTGTAAAAAATTTCTAATCCTTTATTTATCAGTAAGAGTCTTTATCCCGTTCATTCCAAACAAAAAGTCCACCATACAAGTATTATGGAAAGTAGTGGAACATTAATCCTGTGCCCCAGCTGTAGAATCCTTTTTTGTGGCCGCTGTCCAAACATGAAGAAACCTTCTATGATAGCAGGACAGCTGCTCCAAATAGCAATTCCCCACTATATAAAAAGACCATTTTGGGCTCATGGGTTATAGTTCCCCATAAGTGTTCTCAAGATAACGGGAGAGTAAAATACCTCCCGTGAGTGGGTGGGGCTGTCCCAGAATCGAAGGAAACAAACTTTCCATTTCAGATCTAATTAATAGGGAAGATGGACTGGAATCTATTAATCATAACTTTGATGAAGTGTTTGAAATTGAAATTTAGTACAGAGGTAGGAAGAAGGAAGGATGGGGTCCTTGCCTGGTTTGAGAAGTAAAGATAAGCATGCCTCATTAAAGCATTTTGGTAAAAGAGAGGTGTCTAGAATTTCCTTAGTTGAACCTGATAGACATTTGTCTTTTTTTCAACTGTACTAACTATGTAAGAATGTTATTATAAAGGGATGAGAAATGTGATGTTAGTAAAGGATGTATTATCTTATAGAATTTCCCAGAAAACCCATCCAGGCCCAAAGCCTTGCTTAGCTCAAAGGGGGTACTCTGCCCCTAGACATATTATCCCCTATCCAAAGGACATGGGAAAAGTTGTCTGATACCAGCAGTGTTACGCCGAGCGCTCCGGGTCCCTGCTCCTCCCCGGAGCGCTCGCGGCGTTCCTCTCTCTGCACCTAATGTGGGGAACTATACTGCACGCTATACTGCACCTAATGTGGGGGACTATACTGCACCTAATGTGGGGAACTATACTGCACCTTATGTGGGGAGCTATACTGCACCAAATGTGGGGGGCTATACTGCACCTAATGTGGGGGAACTATACTGCACCTAATGTGGGGAACTATACTGCACCTAATGTGGGGAACTATACTGCACTTAATGTGGGGAACTATACTGCACCTAATGTGGGGAGCTATACTGCACCTAATGTGGGGGAACTGTACTGCACCTAATGTGGGGAACTATACTGCACCTAATGTGGGGAACTATACTGCACCTAATGTGGGGGAATTGTACTGCACCTAATGTGGGGAACTATACTGCACCTAATGTGGGGGAACTATACTGCACCTAATGTGGGGGAACTATACTGCACCTAATGTGGGGGAACTATACTGCACCTAATGTGGGGAACTATACTGCACCTAATGTGGGGAACTATACTGCACCTAATGTGGGGAGCTATGCTGCACCTAATGTGGGGGAACTGTACTGCACCTAATGTGGGGAACTATACTGCACCTAATGTGGGGAACTATACTGCACCTAATGTGGGGAACTATAATGCACCTAATGTGGGGAACTATACTGCACCTAATGTGGGGGAACTGTACTGCACCTAATGTGGGGGAACTGTACTGCACCTAATGTGGGGAACTATACTTTACCTAATGTGGGGAACTATACTGCACCTAATGTGGGGGAACTATACTGCACCTAATGTGGGGGAACTATACTGCACCTAATGTGGGGAACTATACTGCACCTAATATGGGGAACTATACTGCACCTAATGTGGGGAACTATACTGCACCTAATGTGGGGGAACTATACTGCACCTAATGTGAGGAACTATACTGCACCTAATGTGAGGGAACTATACTGCACCTAATGTGGGGGAACTATACTGCACCTAATGTGGGGAACTATACTGCACCTAATGTGGGGAACTATACTGCACCTAATGTGGGGGAACTATACTGCACCTAATGTGGGGGAACTATACTGCACCTAATGTGGGGAACTATACTGCACCTAATGTGGGGAACTATAGTGCACCTAATGTGGGGGAACTATACTGCACCTAATGTGGGGGAACTATACTGCACCTAATGTGGGGGAACTATACTGCACCTAATGTGGGGGAACTATACTGCACCTAATGTGGGGGAACTATACTGCACCTAATGTGGGGAACTATACTGCACCTAATGTGGGGAACTATACTGCACCTAATGTGGGGAACTATACTGCACCTAATGTGGGGGAACTATACTGCACCTAATGTGGGGGAACTATACTGCACCTAATGTGGGGGAACTATACTGCACCTAATGTGGGGGAACTATACTGCACCTAATGTGGGGGAACTATACTGCACCTAATGTGGGGGAACTATACTGCACCTAATGTGGGGAACTATACTGCACCTAATGTGGGGAACTATACTGCACCTAATGTGGGGAGCTATGCTGCACCTAATGTGGGGGAACTGTACTGCACCTAATGTGGGGAACTATACTGCACCTAATGTGGGGAACTATACTGCACCTAATGTGGGGAACTATAATGCACCTAATGTGGGGAACTATACTGCACCTAATGTGGGGGAACTGTACTGCACCTAATGTGGGGGAACTGTACTGCACCTAATGTGGGGAACTATACTTTACCTAATGTGGGGAACTATACTGCACCTAATGTGGGGGAACTATACTGCACCTAATGTGGGGGAACTATACTGCACCTAATGTGGGGAACTATACTGCACCTAATGTGGGGAACTATACTGCACCTAATGTGGGGAACTATACTGCACCTAATGTGGGGGAACTGTACTGCACCTAATGTGGGGAACTATACTGCACCTAATGTGAGGAACTATACTGCACCTAATGTGAGGGAACTATACTGCACCTAATGTGGGGGAACTATACTGCACCTAATGTGGGGGAACTATACTGCACCTAATGTGGGGAACTATACTGCACCTAATGTGGGGAACTATACTGCACCTAATGTGGGGAGCTATGCTGCACCTAATGTGGGGGAACTGTACTGCACCTAATGTGGGGAACTATACTGCACCTAATGTGGGGAACTATACTGCACCTAATGTGGGGAACTATAATGCACCTAATGTGGGGAACTATACTGCACCTAATGTGGGGGAACTGTACTGCACCTAATGTGGGGGAACTGTACTGCACCTAATGTGGGGAACTATACTTTACCTAATGTGGGGAACTATACTGCACCTAATGTGGGGGAACTATACTGCACCTAATGTGGGGGAACTATACTGCACCTAATGTGGGGAACTATACTGCACCTAATATGGGGAACTATACTGCACCTAATGTGGGGAACTATACTGCACCTAATGTGGGGGAACTATACTGCACCTAATGTGAGGAACTATACTGCACCTAATGTGAGGGAACTATACTGCACCTAATGTGGGGGAACTATACTGCACCTAATGTGGGGAACTATACTGCACCTAATGTGGGGAACTATACTGCACCTAATGTGGGGGAACTATACTGCACCTAATGTGGGGGAACTATACTGCACCTAATGTGGGGAACTATACTGCACCTAATGTGGGGAACTATAGTGCACCTAATGTGGGGGAACTATACTGCACCTAATGTGGGGGAACTATACTGCACCTAATGTGGGGGAACTATACTGCACCTAATGTGGGGGAACTATACTGCACCTAATGTGGGGGAACTATACTGCACCTAATGTGGGGAACTATACTGCACCTAATGTGGGGAACTATACTGCACCTAATGTGGGGAACTATACTGCACCTAATGTGGGGGAACTATACTGCACCTA
This sequence comes from Hyla sarda, assembly GCF_029499605.1. NCBI lineage: Eukaryota > Metazoa > Chordata > Amphibia > Anura > Hylidae > Hyla > Hyla sarda. The sequence continues at coordinate 140,129,955 of NC_079195.1, read as the reverse complement.
ATGTGGGGGAACTATACTGCACCTAATGTGGGGGAACTATACTGCACCTAATGTGGGGGAACTATACTGCACCTAATGTGGGGGAACTATACTGCACCTAATGTGGGGGAACTATACTGCACCTAATGTGGGGAACTATACTGCACCTAATGTGGGGAACTATACTGCACCTAATGTGGGGAGCTATGCTGCACCTAATGTGGGGGAACTGTACTGCACCTAATGTGGGGAACTATACTGCACCTAATGTGGGGAACTATACTGCACCTAATGTGGGGAACTATAATGCACCTAATGTGGGGAACTATACTGCACCTAATGTGGGGGAACTGTACTGCACCTAATGTGGGGGAACTGTACTGCACCTAATGTGGGGAACTATACTTTACCTAATGTGGGGAACTATACTGCACCTAATGTGGGGGAACTATACTGCACCTAATGTGGGGGAACTATACTGCACCTAATGTGGGGAACTATACTGCACCTAATGTGGGGAACTATACTGCACCTAATGTGGGGAACTATACTGCACCTAATGTGGGGGAACTGTACTGCACCTAATGTGGGGAACTATACTGCACCTAATGTGAGGAACTATACTGCACCTAATGTGAGGGAACTATACTGCACCTAATGTGGGGGAACTATACTGCACCTAATGTGGGGAACTATACTGCACCTAATGTGGGGAACTATACTGCACCTAATGTGGAGGAACTATACTGCATCTAATGTGGGGGAACTATACTGCACCTAATGTGGGGAACTATACTGCACCTAATGTGGGGAACTATAGTGCACCTAATGTGGGGGAACTATACTGCACCTAATGTGGGGGAACTATACTGCACCTAATGTGGGGGAACTATACTGCACCTAATGTGGGGGAACTATACTGCACCTAATGTGGGGGAACTATACTGCACCTAATGTGGGGAACTATACTGCACCTAATGTGGGGAACTATACTGCACCAAATGTGGGGAACTATACTACACCTAATGTGGGGGACTGTACTGCACCTAATGTGGGGGACTGTACTGCACCTAATGTGGGGGGACTGTACTGCACCTAATGTGGGGGGACTGTACTGCACCTAATGTGGGGGAACTATACTGCACCTAATGTGGGCAAACTGTACTGCACCTAATATGGGGAACTATACTGCACCTAATGTGGGGGAACTGTACTGCACCTAATGTGGGGAACTGTACTACACCTAATGTGGGGGAACTGTACTGCACTTAATGTGGGGGAACTGTACTGGTGCAGTACAATTCCCCCACATTAGGTGCAGTACAGTTCCCCTACATTAGGTGGCACCTAATGTGGGGGAACTGAACTGCACCTAATGTGGGGGAACTGTACTGCCAACCTAATGTGGGGGAACTGTACTGCCAACCTAATGTGGGGGAACTGTACTGCCAACCTAATGTGGGGGAACTGTACTGCCTACCTAATGTGGGGGAACTGTACTACCAACCTAATGTGGGGGAACTGTACTGCCAACCTAATATGGGGGAACTGTACTGCCAACCTAGTGTGCGGGGACTTATACTGCCAACCTAATGTGGGAGAACTATACTGCACCTAATGTGGGGGACCTATACTGCACCTAATGTGGTGGGACTTATACTGCACCTAATGTGGGGGAACTATACTGCACCTAATGTGGCGGGACTTATACTGCACCTAATGTGGGGGAACTATGCTGCACCTAATGTGGGGGAACTATACTAACTGTGTGTATGTGTGCGTATATATATATACACGCGCGGCGGGAGTTTGTGCTTTAGGGTGCACACCCTAATGCAATAGGCTGTGCACGCCTATGGCCAGTGCACCAATGATTGGTGCCTTGTCCAATCAGCCTAATTAGCTTCCACTTGCTCCCTGTGTATATTACCTCACTTCCCCTGCACTTCCTTGCCGGATCTTGTTGCCTTGTGCCAGTGAAAGCTTTTAGTTTGGTCCAAAGCCTGTGTTCCAGACCTTCTGCTATTCCTATTTGACTACGAACCTTGCCGCCTGCCCCGACCTTCTGCTACCTCTGACCTTGCCTCTGCCTAGTCCTTCTGTCCCACGCCTTCTCAGCAGTCAGCAAGGTTGAGCCGTCGCCGGTGGATACGACCTGGTTGCTACCACCGCAGCAAGGCCATCCCGCTTTGCGGCGGGCTCTGGTGAATACCAGTAGCAAGTTAGAACCGGTCCACCGACACGGTCCACGCCAATCCCTCGCTGACACAGAGGATCCACATCCAGCCTGCCGAATCGTAACAAGCAGCCCGCGATCTCCAGGCCAGCACCACGGCATTCTAAACATTTATGTTCAGAATGCAAGCCTTAGGCGGGGGGCAGTGGTCGTGATGTCATGCCATGCCCCCTCCATTCATGTCTACCTCCCATAGACATAAATGGAGGGGGCGTGACGTCTCAACCACGGATGCCCGAAGAAGCCAGAGTTCTTAACATAAATGTTCAGAATACTGGAGTGCCAGCCTGGAGATTGTGGATGTTATGTTATGTGCTCCGGCGACACACGCTATCTGTGAGCGCATGGTCCTCTTACCTTCTGCTGCTGACGGGGTTGGGACTCGCATCACGCGATGCGCCAGCATGCGAGCCGCAGGCCATCACTCTCCGTGTGTTTCTCCTGCCTCTGCCTCTCTGCTCCGACGCACGTGTCCCAGTCCCCTAGGGTGTGCACATGCCGGAGCTTTAAGATTTAAAGGGCCAGTACGCTCATTAGTGTAATCCACCTGTGGCTCATTTATAAATTCCTCCACCCTCCTCAGTTCCCTGCCGAATCTTTGTTGCCTCTGTATTGCCTTGCTGTGTATCAGATCTCTTGCTCTTGTGACTTGAACTTGCTCCTCTGCTGCCTGACTACTGAACTCTTGCTTCGCTTTGACTACGCAACCTTCTGCTATCCAGACTATGAGCTGCCTTATCCCTCCTGTGCCTCATATCTCCTCAGCCGCCTGTGTGGTCGAGCCGTGCCAGGGGTAGCGACCTGGGTGCCGCCTTCAGCAGCAAGTCCATCCCGCTTTGCGAAGGGCTCTGGTGAAAACCAGCGGCACCTTAGACTCCGCTCCCTGGTACGGTCCAAGTCATCTGCCATACAGGTCCAGCTGATCCACATCCCCCGGGGTTCCGGCCTTCAGAAACGTGAGTGTTACAGTAAGATCCGGCCCTGGATCCTGCTGAGGCACCCCTGCCTGAAGTCGCGGATCTTCCCTCCATTGTGATATGTCAGTCACAGCAGTTAGCCCGACAGGCGCAGCAATTTTCTCAACTTTAAATCATGATGCAACAGCTTTTGGCCTTGCAACAGCAGCAGGTACCACAATCTGGCCCACTCCCACCTCCAGCTCCTGCAGTGTCTTCTGGCTCCCAGCTGCGCCTGCCTTTGCCTTCCAAGTATGATGGGGATTCCAAGTCATGCAAAGGCTTTGTTACACAGTGCTCCATGCACTTTGAGCTCATGTCTGAACGACAGAACGTAGTAAGGTGGCCTTTGTCATTAGACTACTGTCTGGAAAAGCCCTGGTTTGGGCTACACCCCTTTGGGACCGTGGTGATCCAGTATCCTCCAATTTGTCGGCATTCTTGGCAGAATTTCACAGTGTCTTTGAGGAACCCACACGTGCCTCTTCAGATGAGACGGTGTTGCTGACACTCTGTCAAGGGAATTCTACCGTTGGTGACTACGTGGTTCAATTCCGCATTCTAGCCTCTGAACTTGCATGGAATGATGAGGCCTTGTGTGCCACATTCAAAAAAGTACAGTCAAGCAGGATTAAAGATGCCCTTGCAGCACGTGATCTTCCATCTTCTTTGACAGCATTGTTGTGCGTTTTGCCGAGAGACAAGAGGAATTGCGCTTAAACAGGGAATCTGCTCGCCTGACACCCATGTTTCAATGTCCAACTCTTCAGTTTCTTGCGCCTCTTGCCAAAGAGGTTATACAAGGAGATCATTCTCGTCTTATGCAATAGGAGAGGTCGCAAGGACGAAATGAGAATTTGTGTTTGTATTGTGCTAGCCCGGAGCACTTTTTCAAGGACTGCACAGTTTGCCCGCACCTAGTGTACGTGGGAGAGGCGTCCCTGGGTGTGAAAACTACCTCTCCACGAGTAACTATTCCTGTACAAGTCTTCGCTTTAGCTAAGTCTTCCTTCAGCACTACAGCATTTTTGGATTCTGGATTAGCAGGGGACTTTAGTCGTGATAAAATCGCGATGTCCCGATCAGCTAGGACGTGAGCGGAGGCCCAATTACCTCGAGTCCAATCGGCGTTTGATTGCTCCAAGCCTGAGCTACAGGCTTCAGCAATCAACCCCCTATTACGTTGATCCATACAAAGCTATGGCTTTGCAGGGATCAGGGTAAAAGATCAGTGTGTGCAGTGTTATAGCCCCCTATGGGAGCTATAACACTACAAAAAAAGAAGTGAAAAAAAAAGTTAATAAAGGTCATTTAACCCCTTCCCTAATAAAAGTTTGAATCACCCCCCTTTCCCCATAAAAACAAAAACTGTGTAAATAAAAATAAACATATGTGGTATCGCCGCGTGCGGAAATGTCCGAACTATAAAAATAAATTGTTAATTGAACCGCACGGTCAATGACGTACGCGCAAAAAAATCCAAAAAGTCCAAAATCCAAAAATCCAAAAAGTCCAAAATTGTGTTTTTTTTGGTCACTTTTTAGATCATGAAAAAATTTATAAAAAGCGATCGGAAAGTCCGATCAATACAAAATTGGTACCGATAAAAACTTCAGAACACCAAAAAATGATCCCTCATTCCGACCAGTACGCGGAAAAATAAAAAAGATATAGGGGTCTGAAGATGAGGATTTTTAACGTATAAATTTTCCTGCATGTAGTTATGATTTGTTTCAGAAGTACGACAAAATCAAACCTATATAAGTAGGGTATCATTTTAACCGTATGGACCTACAGAATAAAGATAAGGTGTCATTTTTACTGAAAAATGCACTGCGTAGAAAGGGAAGCCCCTGAAAGTTACAAAATGAATTTTTTTCTTATATTTTGTCGCACAATGAATTTATTTTCTGTTTCGCCGTGGATTTTTTGATAAAATCACTAATGTCACTGCAAAGTAGAATTGATGGCACAAAAAATAAGCCATCATATGGAATGTTATGTGCAAAATTGAGAGAGTTATGATTTTTAGAAGGTGATGAGGAAAAAACTAAAATGCAAAAACGGAAAAACGCTGAGTCCTTAAGGGGTTAAACTATTGTCCGTGAAGTAGTTTGCATGTTTCTTTCAATGGTCATAGAAGCATAACTATTTATTTCTCAAAACTAAAGGCATGTTTCCTCTTGTATTATCAAAGGACACATCAGAAAATGTACTAACATTTTTCTGCATGGTTGTGCATGGCAATGCATGTGTGGCATATATCTAATGCATGATTAGTGTCTGTATAACAAATGATAAGTGTAGATAGTTGTGTAACTAGTGAGCAAAAAAATTATGTGTGGCATGTTTATAAGTGCCATATGTGCAACATGAGTCCTGTGTGTGCAGTGTCTAGTGTGTACCTGACATGAATATAGTATGAACTATGCAGCTTTGTTGCATTCGAATATAATTAAAAGACCTACTTTTATGGGCAAGAGTAGAGCCCACTAGGTTGGACCCAGCCTATCCACTTATTATATTGTATTAATTTGCATGGTTGTTCAATATTACTATTGATAGCCACGACAATCTAAATGTCCGGTTACATTATAATTGCAGATTGAAAGCTGATCACTAGAAGTTCCAGGAGCCAGAAGCATGTTTGTGTTTGGAGTACAACTTGTCTTTATGAAACAATCTCTTTAAACGAAACAGAATTCTGCAACCAGCACAATTTTTTGGTTACCTTTTACAGATAAAAGAAAATAACTTTAATTGTTGTTGGTATATAAAACATTTTTGTATAATCTACAGCTATAGCTTTTTAACATTTTCCATAGGGAAGTAAAACGCATATGATCAACGCCATATGACTATGCATTTAGTATACATTTAATAAAGCTAAATGTAGATGCTGTTTGGCAAATGCTAGGTAAAAAGGGTTAATATGAATGAAAGATAGTTTATCCCCTAGATGACCTGGAATTCTGTCATTACCTGCACAATACCATCATTTTCGGTTAATTATTAGTCTTTTACAAAAGATAGACTTCCTACTGAAGACCAATGCAATGGTTGCTTTTTATCTGGCAGTGGTCAGAGTCTGAATGTGTCAAAGGTTTGGTAAAATAGAAAGAACAAACTCAGCATTTTCTTTATATTTTCAATGACTGTCATATTTTATTAACTAAACCATTACATTGTATGTGCCAGACTGGAGCTAGTTCACCTTCAACATATTTTGGGAGGACTAAACCCAACTTTGTGAATAAGGGCAAAGAAGACATTCACATTATTTTGTTGGCTTGCAGCATGTGATTTGGAAAAATAATGGATTGTGACCCAGTTCCCAAGGAGAACTTTCAAAAGCCGAACAAAAAGCCCTTTCAACATAGAAAAACATAGTTCTAAAGTTTAGACAGAGCCCCAAACGAGGAAAAAATAAAAATCACTTCTAAATTCTTAATGAAAAATGATGCTGCCTGTGTGCAGTGGTTTATGGGTCAGGATTCAGACAGCAGGTATTTCTATATGTTAAATATGCCATCTAATTTAATATTAGGTGTATGCTATTTAATTGTAAATACCCACAAACTTGGCAGTAACATCTAGATGGAACTCACCAGAATTTAAAGTACCCTTTTATTTGTTCCTATTATTTTGTTTTACAAGGATGTAGAAACAAACGTTGAATACTAAAGGAAAGAAGTAAATGTGAGATCTGCCACAAAATTACGTCTTTGTTTTCAGACACATTTTCTAATCTTTCTCGATAAAGATCATCCCCTTATATTTTCTCTGTAGTCATTAATACTAAGTACCAAGCAATAATGTTTTATATGTCTAATCTTATAGTATATAACAATAATATAAAACAAGTGATTTGAATCACCAAAAAGTGCTATAAACATGTATACAAAAAGTTGTCTATACACATTAGATACGTGGTAAAAGGACAGCCAACCATCTAATGTGTAAGGTGGTCCCCAACTCGCCCTTGGTGGCATTTGTGAGGGTATAGAGGGATCATGAATTCTAGATTTCTGTGTAATTATTATGTCTAATTATTTTGTTCTCAGGGAGATAAGAGGAGTCTGGCATCAACAACAAACTTTCATCAGGGGAAATTAAATAACAAATAACCCAGTTTTAGCTGACCAATGACAGACTGTTTCTGTTTGGAAAGGACCCAGCTTTGCTTGAAATTTTTGGCTCATAGTCGGATAATAAATCTTCCATCCATCAAAGTTCATGAATGATGTTTCAGGAGAGAATATTCTCAATATGTACTCAGAATATTTCCATAACTTTCTAAGAAAGCCTTTGCCCAATTTAATTGGAAATGTATAGCTAACTTGACCAACTACAATGACCAATATAAACTAAAATGTGTAGGCCTGTGTCTTAAAGAACAACTGCAGCGGTATGACACTTATCCCCTATCCACAGGATAGGGGATAAGTGTTTGATTGCGGGGGGTTCGACCACTGGGACCCCCCTCGATCTCCCTAACAGGGCACCGCCTATAGCGCTCATGGTGAGCGCTAAGGCGCGTAGCATCGACCTAGAGGTCGACGGTGATGCCCCGTCTCCTCCCCGTCCCCATACAGTTCTATGGGGGAGACGGGGAGGCACGAACGCTGCCTCCCCGCCTCTCCCATAGAGATGTATGGAGGAGGCGTGCTGGCTGCAACGTCATGCTGATGCCGGCACGCCCCCTGCACGGGAAAGCTGCGCCCCGTACAGGAGATCACAGGGGGTCCCAGCGGTCGGTTCCCCCGCGATCAAACACTTATCCCCTATTCTGTGGATAGGGGATAAGTGTTAATCACGCTGCAGATGTCCTTTAGATTATTATTCCTCACATGATCAATTGTTCGGTTGCTTAACCTTCTACATACTTTTAACTAATGTTTATGTTTTTCATGTTGATTCTTGCACAGGAGTCATCTTCTGCTAATCTTCTGTGTATATTTCCAATCTTTGCTTATGTGCTGTATGAGCAAGTATATTTTCTTTATATTGCTAACAAATTCAGGGCATACACATAAAAGATGTAGGCTGAACACTTATTTGGCTATCTATCCTGGTCCATCCATACACATGAATGCTAGGCTTTTAGATTTTTTGGATAGAGAGGGGGAGGTAAGATGCTCTATCACCCTTTCCTCCAATATCATCTGTCTAGAAAGAGTTGAGAGGCTTAATGGGTACTCCACCATTTGACATGTTATCCCCTATCCAAAGGATAGGGGATAACATATCTGAATGCGAGGGGTCCGGCTGTTGGGACATTCTGTGATTTCCGGGACGGTGCTGCGGCATTACTGTCATGGAAGCATTTTGGAGTAATTTGTATTTAACAAAAAGATGTCTATAAATTGAGTAGGTGGCATATAAAATAAAAACAACATTTAAAGTATATTCTTGACACAGTATTGTCATCAATTGTTTAGAATTGATAAACATTATAATTAGTCCGATTTGACTAAGGCATTATATACACAACAACTTTGTTGTATATATTCATAATATGGCATCTATGGTTTCTTTTAGTCTATACTTTACCGCCATGTGCTTTTACACATTTAAAGAGCCAGAAAGATGTTTTTGCCATGGATTCATATGGCATCTGTTACAAAAACATCCTGGCATGTTGCAATGGATGCTTTATTGCAGAAGTATTGCTTCCAGGACAAATAACATACTCTCATGACAGGGCACACAATTTACATTTTCCAAGATGCTCTATATTTTCTCTCTGTTTGGGTCAAATGTGCAATATAAATATAGTTTTATGGATATTGCACAGTAAAATTAACAACTGAGCAATCGTTTTGAACACATAGAAAATTTTATGTCATGACATGTGAACTGTTTACCCCCTTAAGGACCAGGCCATTTTACACCTTAGGACCAGAGCGTTTTTTAAACATCTGACCACTGTCACTTTAAACATTAATAACTCTGGGATGCTTTTACCTATCATTCTGATTCCGAGATAGTTTTTTTGTGACATATTCTACTTTATGTTAATGGTAAAATTTTGTCGATGCTTGCATTTTTTCTTAGTGAAAAATTGCAAAATTTTATGAAAAAATTGAAAATTTTGCATTTTTCTAACTTTGAAGCTCTCTGCTTGTAAGGAAAATGGATATTCCAAAAAAGATTTTTTTTTATTCACATATACAATATGTCCACTTTATGTTTGCATCATAAAATTGTCAAGTTTTTACTTTTGGAAGACACCAGAGGGCTTCAAAGTTCAGCAGCAATTTTCCAATTTTTCCCAAAATTTCCAAAATCACAATTTTTCAGGGACCAGTTCAGGTTTGAAGTGGATTTTAAGGGTCTTCATCTTAGAAATACCCCACAAATGACCCCATTATAAAAACTGCACCCCTCAAAGTATTCAAAATGGCATTCAGTAAGTGTTTTAACCCTTTAGGTGCTTCACAGGAATAGCAGCAAAGTGAAGGAGAACATTCACAATCTTAATTTTTTACACTCGCATGTTCTTGTAGACCCAATTTTTGAATTCTTACAAGGGGAAAAGGAGAAAATGTATACTTATATGTATACCTCATATGTATATGAAAAGTGTTCGGTGGGCACAGTAGAGGGCTCAGAAGCGAAGGAGCGACAAGGGGATTTTGGAGAGTACGTTTTTCTGAAATGGTTTTTGGGGGTTATGTTGCATTTAGGAAGCCCCTATGGTGCCAGAACAGGAAAAAATAAACACATGGCATACCATTTTGGAAACTAGACCCCTTGAGGAACGTAACAAGGAATAAAGTGAGCCTTAATACCCCACAGGTGTTTCACGACTTTTGCATACGAAAAAAAAAAAATTCACTAAAATGTGTGTTTCCCCCCAAATTTCAAATTTTTTGCAAGGGTTAATAGCAGAAAATACCCCCCAAAATTTGTAACCCCATCTCTTCTGAGGATGGAGGTACCCCATAAGTTGACCTGAAGCGCACTACGGGCGAACTACAATGCTCAGAAGAGAAGGAGTCATATTTGGCTTTTTGATAGCAAATTTTGCTTGGGGGGGCATGTCGCATTTAGGAAGCCCCTATGGTGCCAGGACAGCAAAATAACCCCCCCCCCATTGCATACCATTTTGGAAACTAGACCCCTTGAGGAACGTAACAAGGGGTACAGTGAGCATTTACTCCCCACTGGTCTTTGACAGATCTTTGGAACAGTGGGCTGTACAAAATTTTTAATTTGCACAGCCCACTGTTCCAAAGATCTGTCAGACACCAGTGGGGTGTAAATTCTCACTGCACCCCTCATTACATTCCGTGAGGGGTGTAGTTTCCTAAATGGGATCACATGTGGGGTTTTGTTTTTTTTTGCGTTTGTCAAAACCGCTGTAACAATCAGCCACCCCTGTGCAAATCACCTCAAATGTACGTAGTGCACTCTTCCTTCTGGGCCTTGTTTTGCGCCCCCAGAGGACTTTGCGCCCACATATGGGGTATCTCCGTAGTCGGGAGAAATTGCATTACAAATTTTGGGGGGCTTTTTTCCCTTTTACCTCTTGTCAAAATGAAAAGTATAGGGCAACACCAGCATGTTAGTGTAAAAAATTTATTTTTTTAAACTAACATGCTGGTGTAGACCCCAACTTCACCTTTTCATAAGGGGTGAAAGGAGAAAAAGCCCCCCAAAATTTGTTAGGCAATTTCTCCTGAGTACGGCGATACCCCATATGTGACCCTAAACTGTTGCCTTGAAATACGACAGGGCTCCGAAGTGAGAGAGCGCCATGTGCATTTGAGGCCTGAATTAGGGATTTGCATAGGGGTGGACATAGGGGTATTCTACGCCATGGATTCCCAAACAGGGTGCCTCCAGCTGTTTCAAAACTCCCAGCATGCCTGGACAGTCAACGGCTGTCCGGCAATACTGGGAGTTGTTGTTTTGCAACAGCTGGAGGTTCCATTTTGAAAACAGTGGCGTACCAGACGTTTTTCATTTTTATTGGGGAGGGGGGCTGTGTAGGGGTATGTGTATATGTAGTGTTTTTTACTTTTTATTTTATTTTGTGTTAGTGTAGTGTAGTGTTTTTAGGGTACAGTCACACGGGCAGGGGATTACAGCGAGTTTCCCGCTGCGAGTTTGAGCTGCCGCGCAAAATTTGCTGCATTGCAAACTTGCAGCCTGATACTCACTGTAAGCCCCCTGCCCATGTGAATGTACCCTGTACATTCACAGGGGGTGGGGGGGGACCTCCAGCTGTTGCAAAACTATAACTCCCAGCATGCACAGTCTATCAGTGCATGCTGGTAGTTATAGTTTTGCAACAGCTGGAGGCACACGGGTTGGGAAACACTGAGTTAGGAAACAGACAATGTTTCCCAACCAGTGTGCCTCCAGTTGTTGCAAAACCACTACTCCCAAACATTCTCAGGCATGCTGGAAGTAGTAGTTCGGCAACATCTTTAGAGCCAGATGTTGCCGAACTACAACTCCCAGCACGCTTGGAGTTGTAGTTTTGCAACATCTGAAGGACTACAGTTTGCAGACCACTAATACGGTGGTTCCCAATCTGTGCCCTTCCAGATGTTGCAAAACTACAACTCCAAGTATGCCAAAACTGTCCAGGCATGCTGGGAGTTGTAGTTCTGCAACATCTGAAGCGCCAGATGTTACAGAACTACAACTCCCCGCATGCCTGGACAGTAAGGGCATGCTGAGGATGTGTAGTTTTGCAACATCTGGAAGGGCACAGTGGTCCCAAAACTGCGGACCTCCAGATGTTGCAAAACTGCAACTCCCAGCATGCCCAGACACCAAGGGCTGTCTGGGCATGCTGGGAGTTGCAGTATACAGGGTCCCAATACAGCAATGCATGTCGCTTTACGGCGACGTGCATTGCTGGAAAGGGCCCAACCGCGGCTGAAGAGGAACTCACCTGTCGCCGCCGCCGTCTTCATTGCCGGGATCCAGGTCTTCAGGGACGAGGTAAGTACCGGGGCCGGGCCCCAGCACTCCCCCCACCCCCGCCGCGTCCTCTGGTCTTCCTCCCGTCCTCTCCGGACTTCCAGGGGCCGGGCAGGGCGGGAGGAAGTAACCCCCCCCCCTGCGATTGGTCGGTTAGCTAACCGACGGATCGCAGGGGATAGGAGGAGGTGGCAGGCTTGCCACCTCGCTCTTAGCCTCCAGCATGGTCCTGGCTGTCTGTGACAGCCGGGATAATGCAAAATTACCGGGCGGTCGGGTCCCAGAGACCCGATCAGCCCGGTATCGCCGCAGATCGAAGATACAAGATGTGCAGCACCTGAAACTATGGATACTGGAAGCCTGTGCTAGCATTTCTCCTGCGGTGTTGCTATCAGTGTGTGAAGAGTGGGAGAAGAGGGTTGCATTGACAATCCAACACAATGGGCAGCACATTGAACACATTTTATAAGTCGTCAGAAACTTGGAAATAACTCATGAAAGACTAAAGTTACATTAAAACCAAGCACATCATTATTTTTCTTGGGAAATTCCTAATAAGTTTGATGTGTCACATGACCCTCTTCCTATTGAAAAAACAAAAGTTGGATTCATAATGGCCGACTTCAAAATGGTCGCCATGGTCACCACTCATCTTGAAAAGTTTCCCCCCTCACATATACTAATGTGCCACAAACAGGAAGTTAATATCACCAACCATTCCCATTTTATTAAAGTGTGTCCATATAAATGGCCCACCCTGTACATGGATGTATCAATAAAATGTAAATAAATAAAAATAAATAAAATCCAAAGTATATTCATAATTATATAAAAATGTACATAAAAGTTAAAATGCATGGTATGTGGAAATGCACATTATTGTGCACATGATAAAGGACAGAGAAACTAGATTAGTCAGTAATAAGCAACATGGTTAGAATGTAAATTACTGATGACTCATGAGTAAGAGATAGATGCCACAAGCAAATACAGCTAACTATAATGCGTATTGGTACTATGGGGGAGATTTATCAAAACCTGTGTAGAGGAAAAGTGGACCAGTTGCCCATAGCAACCTATCAGACAGCTTCTTTAATTTTTACCAAGGCATCAAAAAAATTAAAGAAGCAATCTGATTGGTTGCTATGGGCAACTGGTCAACTTTTCCTGTACACAGGTTTTGATCTCCCCCAATGAGTTTCTAGTGTGGAGAGAGCATTGTCTGTTTCCTTAGGGACGATGACACATAGCTAACTAAAGAAGCTGGGAGGGCTCAAGAAGATAGGCTGGGAAGCAGCCAGGGTCATGTCTGCACGTGAAAGAACACAAAATATAATATAATTTAGGTGTGACAAGCACATTATTAGTAATTATAAATTAAGACAGTAACATCATCAGTCATCCTCTGTTCATTTGGTGGAAATGGACTACATGCAACAAGTTATAGACAATCACTACAGGTAAGTATACACAATCACTATGTAGATGGATTAAGCAGTGGGATAGGATAAGTTTTAAAGAAATACAGGGTTAATATACACTTACATAAGATGTTATATAATAGTTTCAGTAACTTCAATCAAGTCACTCGGCATTAGAGTACACAGTTTATACTACCAGTATACTTCTCTTCTCCGCAGTTGTCCAAACCTATAAAATACATGTTCCTGAATATTGTCATTATTTTAGTAGGTTTAGGTTTATCAGCATGGGCACCAGAATAGTGTCTAGAGACACTATGGAAGGAGAAATTATTCCTAATGTTTTTTCCATGCTTGTTATCCAGTAGTGTAATGGTTTTGTCATTCTACCTATGCATTGAAGAAAACGACAACGGGTGATGAAGCAGATGACGTAGGTGATTTGACACGTAAGGTTGCATTTTATATTGAATACTTCCTTAGTACTTATTGAAGAAAAGGAGGTTTTATCATGCTTGATCTCTGGATAGGGGATAAGATGTTTAAAGCGCAACTGTCATGACATTTTGGTGCAATAACATGTACACAGCCTTTGTACTGTGTGCAGGTGGTGGGTATAACAATGTTTTTACCTGAAATTTGGCATCTTTCATGACTGCAAAAAAGGCTTTTATTCAAAGCCACTGACGGTCGGATAGGCGTGGCGCGAGGTACGCGATGCCCCGCCGCCGCCACGCCCACCCCCACGCCTACCCCGTATGTCCGCGCTGGGACCTCTGTGTGATTGACACACAGGTCCCAGTGCATGCACCTTTCAGCTAATCTAACCTGCGTGCTGCTGTGTGTCATCCAGCAAGCGCTCGCTCCCGCTGCCGTCTTCCTCCTCAGTGCGCCTGCGCAGTGCTAGGTGCAGAGAGCACGCTTCCTCTCTGCACCTAGTATTGAGAACTAACCTGATTGCGCGCTGCTCTGCGCAGGCGCACTGGGGAGGAAGATGGCGGCGGGAGCGAGCGCTTGCTGGATGACACTCAGAAGCGCGAAGGTTAGATTAGCTGAAGGGCGCATGCGCTGGGACCTGTGTGTCAATCACACAGAGGTCCCAGCGCGGACATACGGGGTAGGGATGGGGGTGGGCGTGGCGGCGGCGGGCATCGTGTACCTCGCGCCACGCTTATCTGACCGTCTGTGGCTTTGAATAAAAGCCTTTTTTGCAGTCATGAAAGCCGCAAAATTTCAGGTAAAAACATTGTTATACCCACCACCTGCACACAGTACAAAGGCTGTGTGCAGGTTATTACACCAAAATGTCATGACAGTTGCGCTTTAAGCCTGACCGATTAGAAGTTGTAGGGATAAGCCCGTTGAAATCAGTCTTGCTGTCCACACCTTCCTGCTGTACACTATTTAAGCTCATTTTTACTTGTGCTTCTTGCCTTTGATATTGGTTTCTACCTGGTTTCTGGCCTAATATCTGTGATCGCCTGTTTATCTGCTTTAACTTCTTTGGATTGTGACCAGCTTATTTTCAGCTCATTGATTCTGTTCTCTCGGTTTGGACCTGGCTTTTTAGACCACTCTCTGTTTGTCAGCTTTTGTAATTACGTGTGTTTTGTTTCCTGGCTTTTACTTTGTTTAACCCTTTGTGTCCTGATCTGTTTTTTATTGGCATCACTACACCCTGCACTTATCCAGTTGAGGGTTACTCAGTTGAGCACTTAGCTGTCACTTAGGGCACATCATCAAACAGGCATAGAGGCTGTGGGTGAGCTCAGTGCTGCCACTTTAGTTCTCTATCTTAACTTAAATAGAAGTCCTATGAAAAACTTCACTGCTGGACATATATATATTTGGAGATAATGTCACACCAAACTCCAAAAATGGTCTGGACACAATTATTGGCACCCTTAACTTAATATTTTCTTGCACACCCTTTGGAAAAAAATAACTGAAATCAGTCGCCTACTATAACCATCAACAATAGCAGAACAAATTTTGAGCTTTTTATTGGTGCTGGTCCAACAGAGTGGGAACTTGTATACAGTTAATGTCCAAAAAGGTTTTTATTAGCATTTTAAACAATGCATTTCTGGTCCGAACAGGACCCTTCCTCAGGTAAGGTGCTTGAAAAACCTTACCTAAGGAAGGGTCCTGTTCGGACCAGAGATGATATCTAGTCTTAAGTTTCTGTTATGAATTATGTTATCTAGAGTTATCAGAGTACACATATACCTCTAACTAGATTTGGTAAATAGAATTGATTTGTTTATAATAATTCTAATAATACATAGGGGATACACTAAGTGTCTTTAGAAACAGAGATTTCCCACAGTAATAAATTATTTTTGGCTAGTGGCACACAATGAAAGACTAATGTTGTACAAAGTAAGATGCATGTGTTAAACACTATGTTTTACTACTTAGATTCTACCATATCTAAAATAAACAGGAAAGTGTATGCTGTGAGAAATACTCTGTTTTTTATATACTTTTTATCAAATATTTTTTTTCTGTGCCCTTGGTCTTTGTGATTTACGCACAATAATTTAATTACCTTGACAGTTGTGTGGGAATTATGCGAGAAAATATACAAGTGATTGCTTTCAGATTATCAATTTATAATCTGAGTAAATAAAATACATTTAAATTGTTTAAAAGTAAATACATAGGCTGACATACAACCCCTTAAAGGGTTACTCTGCTCCCCAGTGTCCGCAAAATTCCACCTCACATCGGAACATTGAGTTCCTGGACGCTGTGTGCAGGCTTCCGTGTTCAGGCCCGCACCCTCGTGACATCATGGCCTGTAACATCAATGAAAGTCTATGGGAAGGGGGCGCAACGGCCGTCACGCCCCCTCCCATAGACTTGCATTGAGGGGGCGGGACAAGACATCACATGGCGGGGCGTGACGTAACGAGGGGGTGGGTGTGAACATGGAAGCCCGCACACAGTGTTCAGGAACTCAATGTTCTGGATGCTGGGGAGCTGAGTAACCCTTTAAGGATACAAGGTTTTTAAGTTTTTGCATTTTCATTTTTTCCTCATCACCTTCTAAAAATCATAACACTTTCAATTTTGCACCTAAAACTCCATATTATGGCAAATTTTTTGTGCCACCAATTCTAATTTGCAGTGACATTAGTCATTTTACCAAAATATCCACGGTGAAGCGGAAAAAAAATTCATTGTGCGACAAAATTGAAGAAAAAATGCAATTTTTTTTAACTTTTGGTGGCTTCCATTTCTACGTAGTGCATTTTTTTTGGTAAAAATGACACCTTACCTTTATTCTGTAGGTCCATACGGTTAAAATCATACCCTACTTATATAGGTTTGATTTTGTATTACTTCTAAAAAAAAAAATCATAACTACATGCAGGAAAATGTATACATTTAAAATTGTCATCTTCTGAACCCTATAACTTTTTTATTTTTCTGCATACAGGCCGGTATGATGGCTCATTTTTTGCACCGTGATATATAGTTTTTAATGGTACCATTTTTGTATTGATCGGACTTATTGATCGCTTTTTATTCATTTTTTCATGATATAAAAAGTGACCAAAAATATGCTATTTTGGACTTACGAATTTTTTTGCGTGTACACCATTGACCGTCGGTTTAATTAATGATATATTTTTATAATTAGGACATTTCCGCATGTGGCGATACCACATATGTTTATTTTTATTTACACAGTTTTTTTAAAATGTGAAAAGGGGGGTGATTCAAACTTTTATTAGGGGAGGGGTTAAATAATCTTTATTCCCTTTTTTTTTTTTTTCCACTTATTTTTGCAATGTTATAGCTCCCATAGGGACCTATAACACTGCACACACTGATTCATAGGAAACCAGTGATCAATGATTCTGCTGCTTGACTGCTCATGCCTGGATCTCAGGCACTGAGCAGTCATTCGGCGGTCGGACAGCATGGAGGCAGGTAGGGATCCTGTCTTGTAAGCTGTTCGGGATGCCACGATTTCGCCGCGTCGATTCTGAACAGCTCCCTGAGCTAACCGGCATTGTTTTAATTTCACTTTAGACGCGGTGTTCAACTTTGAACGCCAAGTCTAAAGGGTTAATAGCACGCGGCACCGCGACCAGTGCTGCGCGCTATTAGCCACGGGTCCCGGCCATGGCGTGGCCCTGCGTTATAGAAAGGGAAAGGACTCAGGACGTTCCGGTACATCCTTGGTCCTTAAGAAGTTAATTAACGATATATTTTTTATAGTTTGGACATTTATGCACTTGGCGATACCACATATGTTTATTTTTATTTACAGGTGTTTTTTTTTTAATGGGAAAAGGGGGGTGATTCAAACTTTTATTAGGGAAGGGGTTAAATGATACAGGTACGCCTGTGGGAATTTCTGTCCCCGCCACTAGCCAGTCGGGGACCGGACGGGGATGCCTGCTGAAATAATTCAGCAGGCATCCCGGCACATCGCCAAGGGGGGTCCTGGGGACCCCACCCCCACCGAAATCGCCGGTCAATTCAGACCGATGATTTTTGGCAATTCAAGTTCCCGCCACTCGCCGGACGAGGACCGGACTGGGATGCCTGCTGAAATCATTTAGCAGACATCCCAGCTTATAGTCGAAGGGGATCCTGAGGGGATCCCCTAATATATCGGTGATCGCCACAGATGGCCAGTAAATACAAACCGGCCACCGTTAGCTAATGCCCACCCGCCGCTGATCAGTCCCGTAGTACTGATCAGCGTTTTTTTTTTTGTGGTGCAGGCGTTTTTTCTGGTTATAGCAGCTTTTTTATATATATATTTTTTTTACACCTATAGGCGGTCCATGCCACCAGTAGCAGGCCTGTGCTGTGTGGACAGACCATACCTCTGTGTGCGGCCTGCCCCACCACTGTCAGTGATTTATCACTGATCAGCATTTTATTTGGGTTCCTTTTTTCGGGGTTATGCGTCTTATTGTTTAATTTTTCGGGTATTTTGTGTGGGGGTACATGCCACCATCCACTGTTCTGGGCTGAGTGGCCGAACCCCCTCACTGACTTCTGTGCTCCCTGCCGCCACCAAGCGCTAATTAGGGCACACACCACTGATTAGGTAAACACTTTTTTTTTTTAGTGCAGGGCTTTTTTTGTGCTAGAAGTCCAATTTTTTTAAGTGCACCCCAAATGACCCCTAAAAAATAAACTGTTATATGAGGCTCAGTCCTCCTATATATTGATCATCCTGATCATGTTCATGTATCATTATGTGTCTATGACCAATATTTCTCTTATTTGGAGTGATTGCAAAGTGAAAATACTTTTCATTTACAGCAGAGGGGCGGGTCCTCACTTTGATGACCACTTCCCAAACCCCCCACCCCCTCACTGTTCTGGGAGCAGTAACCCTTATGCTACACACACACACACTGTGTGCCTACAGCGTGCCTACTGCTTTTGCAAAACTACAGCTCCCAGCATGCCCACACATCCTGTGAGTTGTAGTTTTGCAACAGCTGGAGGCATATTATTGGTAAAACTGATTTTGAGCAGTGTTGCTGCAGGCTGTGTTCCTCCACTTGTTGCAAAAACCACAACTCCCAGCATGCCCATACATCATGTGGTTTTGCAACTCCCAGCATGCCGGCACAGCCAAATGATGTTTGGGCATGCTGGGAGTTGTGGTTTTGAAACATCTGGATGCATATGATTGTAGTCCCCCTGTAACACACACACATTCACTTCATATATTCACATATATATACACATACATTTATCCATATATATATATATATATATATATATATATGTCTCAATACATGCAGGGACACTTACTTTTTAAATAAAGAAATCCTCCATTCAGTCTTCTGTCTTCTGCTCAGTCATGGCAGCATTGTGCTTCCGCCCCTCCCTCTTTTCTTCACACAGCAGACAGTGAGGGAGCCGAGAGTAGTGTGCTTCTGTATGTATCCAAGGAGGCAGAGGGGGCATTCTTTGACTGGCTTAATTTTTTTTTAATGAAAGCAATTGCAAAACCTATTGGTTTTGCATGCTTTACAACATATCAAAAGTTTTTATATCTGACAGTGCCCATTTCATTTTTTTTTTCATTTTTTCCCTTTTTAGTTTATATTTTTTCTGTTAGGGCGGGTTTAGTTAGTTAGGTTAGGGCGGCTTAGGGAGGTAGTCTCGCACCACACATAGAACATACACAAATAAAGTTTTCCCCACACACATGCACACACACTCCCATCCCCATTAGAGTAGGGAAATGGCCCACAGGGCATTTTCAGCGGAGGAGGCATATGCCATACTTGCCTCCGACAATGAAAGCGCAACAGAAGACGAGGAAGACCCCACCTTCCTTATTTCCTCGTTCTCCTCATCATCTGGTTCTTATGATAAGCCACCAAGGTGGTGGAGACACCGCAAGGCGGGACCGCAAACCTCCTCTGCTCCTGAACCTGTGCCCCATGCTAGTATGAGTCCCCCTGGAGCTCATACTAATCAAGCCCCGATGCCAAGTTCACTGGTGCCCCGTACCGGAGTTTGTTGGCGACTCAGGTATTAAGAATGACATTGTCGGGTTCACTGAAATTGACTTTTTTTAAGTTATTATTTCAGTGACGACTTTGTCAATCTGATGGTTGAGCAGACGAATCTGTACGCCCAACAGTTCGTCACCGCAAACCCGGGCACACTTTTGGCTAGGCCCGGTGGCTGGCTCCCAGCCGATGCAGCCGAAATTAGGAAATTTTGGGGCCTCATGCTGCATATGGGCCTAGCAAAAAAAAACAGTGTCAGGCAATATTGGAGTGGGGACGTCCTCTACCCGACCCCACTCTACAGTATGGCCATGGCACGTCCCCAGTTCGAGGCCATTCAGAAATGTTTGCATTATGCTGATGATGCTGCATGCCCCCCCCCCCCTGAACTGATCCCGCGTATAACCGCCTGTATAAAATCAGGCCAGTCATCAATCACTTCGGGGCCAAATTTTGGGAGGCCTATGTCCCTGGAAGGGAGGTCGCTATTGATGAGTCTCTAATCAGCTTTTAAGGGAGACTCAACTTCCTTCAATACATCCCAACCAAGCGTGTGCGGTATGGCATGAAGATGTATAAACTTTGCGAGAGTACCTCATTGCGCACTTGCAAGTTTATTTTTACGAGATTCCCGTATTGAACCCCTAGAATGCGGGGGGTTCTGGGAGTTAGCGGGAAAACGGTTTGGGGCATTTTGCACCCATTGCTAGAAAAAGGTTACCACCTTTTACGTGGATAACTTTTATACTAGTATCCCTCTCTTCACATCCCTCGCCGTCAGATCCACGCTCGCTTGTGGGACAGTCTGGAATCAAAGAGGCCTTCCTTCATATCCCCTCCAAATTCCTATCCCCTGAGGTAAGTCCCGTGCCCTTACCCATGAAAACCTGTTGCTGGTCACGGTATAAGGACAAGAGGGATGTCCTTATTCTCATCACAATTTATGGGAACGGTAGCACCCCTGTCCCTATGCGAGGTACCGTGGGACCGGTCCTCAAGCCTGATTGTATTCTAGACTACAATGAGTATATGGGGGGAGTTGTTCTTTCTGATCAAGTCCTCAAGCCATATTATGCCAGGCGGAAAACACAGGTATGGTACAAAAAAAGTTGCGGTCTACACGGTACAGGTTGCTATATGGGGGTTAGCTGCTTGCAGTTAACCTAAGTTGTGGGAGGAGTTATGGGGGCTATAATTACCAGGGTCCCCAATCCCAGGTAGCGCACTGGTCAGGTTTTGTTCTGATCTCTCGGACGTCACTTCCGGTATCCAGTCGGGCTGCGGGTCAGGTAAGGGCACAGTTGGAATGTGCCTTGGTTTTCTTAATTTCTTCTTTCATTTCCAACAGGGGTTCGTGGGAGTCAGGCTGCCGAGTCAGCCCTGTCTTGTTCGGGTCATCGCTATTGGGGTAACCCCTGCTGGGAGCTCGGCAGCTCCATTTGCTGCATGGACTCGTAACTTGCGCTGATAGTTTCCCAGGGTTGCCGGGGAAACGGAGTCACGTGGGTGCCGGCATGTTGCGGAGCAATGGGCTGGGAGGAGAAGGAGGTTTTTTTTTCCCGGCATACTGCTCCGCTGTATTCCGGCATTTCACTAGGTCACTCAGGAGCTTTAGGTGGCTATTAGGATTCACAAGAGTATGCTGCATGTCTGAGGCCCGATTGGTGGGGGGTTAATAGACTGTGATGTTCGGTATATTAACCCTGCGTTGTCAGGGAAATTAGGTTGATGTGAGTTTGAGACCTCTTACAGCAGGTTGACACGTGATGAAGTCAGGGGAATCAGGAGGTCAGGTGGCCAGGGAGCCACTGGGATATACTGCATTATAGGCTTAAAGGTGAAAATGTCTCTAGGTATTGTGTAAGTAAGATTACAGTTAAAAGTTCAGTCACATTCACTTCCTTCCCTGTCACAGGACCACATTTCTCCATTTTAGTATATGATTATATGTCTGTTCATGGTTATAAATCGGTGATGTCTCATTCATGCTTCCATCGCATGGAGGATTGTCAATGCATACAGGTACTGGCATGCTACGGATTGGCATCAAATTCAGGGGTCATGTTGAATAAGCATGTATGCATGTTGTGTACATGTAGGCATTGTGCGTGTGTCTGCATATATATGTATATATGGTTGCACTCATGTCCAGGGCATAGAAGTAATCGCTAGATAATCACTTGAGTACTAATGGTCGGTGTGGTGCCTCTAGGCAGATTAAGCGTTCCCAATAGCTGTTATATCACTCGTTTTCAGATCTTCCGTTACGTTGTTAGACTCTGCACATTCATCACCTGTCTTGACCTTCTGCTACATTATTTCCACACTTCACACATTGTTGTGTCGCCAGTTCGCTTCTGGTTACATTACGGTTAATTGGTTCCGGTCATGCACTTTACTGGTTCAGTGTCCCGTCACATGGATAATTCTTCTCGGACAGTCATTTGGATTCATAAGCATTCAGGGTTGATTCCCTTGTATCATGCCGTTTCAAATCTACATGTTTCTGCTACGTTTTACCATTCCAGCATTGGTTCCGAAATACAGCTTTCTTTGTAGGGTTGTGAACTCTTGTTGTTTAATTTTAAGGTTACTGCTTGTGAAAGTTAACGGTAATGCTAGGGTTAGAATAATTATTCGTCATTTATACTTTGTCTTTGTATAGGCAGCCTTCATTTTCCTACCAACACTTTCGATTCTGCATACCGCCTTTTCAGATTTCAGGTACCGTACGTGATTTTTATTGTTAAAGGGTATGCTTGTGCTTTCAGGTGAACAGCTGATTTCAGTTTCTTGAATTTATTATTTCCAGCAGGTGTTTGGAACAGTTATACGTTGTAAATACCATATTGGTTATGCATTTTTATTTTTACCGCTAGCCACTCTGGCTTTCCTTATTTTCCGCTTTCAAGAAGAGGGCTGCCGGGTCAGTCCTCGATGCCTCATGTTGTGGGGGGGGGGGGGGGGGGGGGAGGGGTGTTAAGTTATTTTATAGGGAAGGGGGGGGAGACAGCCAGTCGAGGTGGATTGCCCACGTCAATCCTCGTGCTTCATAATCTGGTTTAGTTCACTTATCTTGTCATTTGGCACTTCTAGAGGCAAATTGTTTTCAATCCACGCGCCTCATGTTGTCTCTTTCATGTCTTTAGGGGAGGGCAACCTTAGGTACACTTTCTCTGATAGGAAATTATTATCATTGTTTTAGGGTGATGTCTGTTTTCTCAGGAAGTATGGAAGGGGCAGCAGCTCCCTCCACACCAGCCAGATTTTGCCTGCAGATCTTCACCTGCCAGATCTACTAATCAAGGGAGTGTCCTGTCTTTCAGGACTTGGACTGTTCCAAAAATCATCCAGGCTACTCCAGCAGTCTCTTCAGTACTCGGCAGCTACGGTGCCAGAAACTTCCGCTGAGGTTGCTGGCCCTTCAGGGTTCACTATTGTTCCTACTCCTGTTACCACCTCGGTCCCAGTAGCTACCATGGCTCATCCAGTAGCCGAGGCCGGGGCATCCGTGGTCGTGGTGGACTCCTGGGGGTCCTTCTCCAGGTACGTCTTCTCCCTCTGTTAGTCTCATTCCAGCACACTTCATCCCTGAGGCCATCAGGAAGGACATTTTAGATGGCAAGGATGTTAATTTGGCATCCCTCCTGGTGGCCTCACAGGATGTTTTGGACAACAAGACATTTGCTTTTGGGGAGGTCTCAGTTACGGTTAAGGCTAGAGATCCTAGGCTAAGTAGGAAACTAAATACTCCAGAATTTGTGTTGGCTTTTGGTCTCTACACGGATGTTCTCTGCGCAGCCCATCCAAATAGGAGACACAATTCTCAATAGGCAAAGAGAAAAAGAGTGTGTCCGGCACCGCTAGTCCTAAAGCAAAGGACAATGAACTGGATACAAGGCAACTCCTATGTGTCTCTGTTATGCGCTGAGCAATGTCTCCTGGAGTGGTGCAGTATTCGAAGAACCAGAACAACAATGGCATATGTCGGGAACAGACGGTAAGGAAAATGCACTCACCCAGTTTCTTGCTGAGACGAATGAAGATTCTTAATTCAAGCGCTGTGCTAGTAACAGAGACAAGGTGCACAGGGAGCTGTGGATGGTAGGGGGCGTGCAGGGGGCGGCAACTAGTTTTGCGCACGTGAGCGCTTCCTCTGGCTCGCACTGATGCAAAAGCATCCTGGGAGGCTATTTATGGATTGGGAGTACAAGTTGCCATAACAACAACAAACAGGTAAGTGATACAAAGAATGTTAAAAATATTCCATAAAATGATAACCTCTATAACACAGCCTATCTATAGAGTCTTAGAGGAGAAAGGCACCCATTTCATTTTTTTCATTGAACCCGAGTGGTCCTGTAGCATTCAGGCGAATTATCCACCGGGCTTCCTTCTTTAAAAGTATTTGGTGCCTGTCTCCTCCATTGGGTGGGACTTCAACTCTTTCTATTCCAGCAAAATTCACACTGATAGGGTCTGCATTATGGGTTTCTCTAATATGAGTAATAAACCACATCGCACCAACTCCAGTCTGAATGGACCTTAAGTATTAAATCTGGCTGTATTTGTGCAAGGGGCTGGAGTATTCCGCCCCTTATCTTCTAGGCGGGGCTTACTGGGGTTGCAGGTGGGAGCAGGTGTATATAACAGCCCCTGCTCTCAATAGCGGGGCGTGTGTGATGTTTTGAGTATGGACGTTTGAATATCCCATCGGAAATCCTGCGGCGTTTGTGTAGTTGCTTGTTGCAGGTCCAGCTCAGCTGCCGAGTAATTGCCTGTTCCCTGCTCGGTGTCTACAGCGATCAGAGAAGCTGCTGTTCCCAAGTAAGGTCGTGCTTTGTTACCCGCTGGCTCTGCCAGCAGCGCTGCAGGATTCGGGAGCCGGGCGGATGTGCGGAGGGGGCACAAGAAATGAGTGAGTTATTGGCACTGCGACACGTCCGTTTTTAAAAAGTGACGTGCGGCAGGCTCGGATATCGGTTTCCAAGCGGACCGCTGTCACGCTGGCCATCCCGGCTGTTTTCCACTCCTCTGACCATAGGTGGTTAGCTCCGCAAATACAGTCTGCGGGCAGGTTCGTTAGGGGTCACGGCATTGGCGGGTGAGATATTGGGTAGTGGGGGATATGTGGCGCAGAAGTTCAGCATTATTACTACTACCCTTGTATAGGTTTGAGTTTTTATAGTGGTTAGGTGTGTATATGCTCTCGTACTAGGCATAATGATTATTCAGTTTACATTCCTGTCTTGGTCATTCATGTTTGCGCTCATATGGGGTCATGTTATGTATAAGCTATCATGGGTAAAATTATGTATGCGCTGGCTTAGTTGTCATTCATGTCTGCGCTCATGTCGTAAGCGTTTAGGTATGAGCTTCTATGGGGATCATGCCACGGATACACTACTCATGGTATTCACTTCATGTTTACACTGGTATGGTAGCTATTTCAGGTAGGCACTCCTGGGGTGGTCATCTATGAATACGTTTTTAAAGTGGTCAGTCAAGTATGGGATCTTATGGTGGTTAGCCTTACATGCGCTCATGTGGTATGCATGTTCCTATGCATTTTCAAGCGTTTCTGAGGGGTATTCATGTATGCGATTGTGTAGCCATGTACGTATACGCTGCCATATTGCTTACTTTGCGCCCGATCACACAGTGGTCAGTTTTAGTTTTACGCTCATGGCGGGCAATTGTAATCGTAGACTTGATAAAAAAAAGTGTGTATGTGTATATAGATATGTGCATGTATGTGTATGTGCATATATGTATTTAAAAAAAAACGCTCATAGAATTAATAAAGGTGTTAGCTTCATTGATAGGTTACACGCATTCGTGGTTATGCTTCAGGTGCTTATTTGGTGCATGCGCTAGTAGTAATTATGCTATACATAAGCTGCAAATCATTGTACCAGGCATATGCTAAAAATGGTTATCCTGTACATTTGCAAGTAGTTGTTATGTTGTGCATATGTTTGTTGTTGTTACACTGGCCATACTTTAGTAGTTTCATATATATATATATATATATATATATATATATATATATATATACAGTGGTCCCTTAACATACGATGGTAATTCGTTCCAAACGACCCATCGTTTGTCGAATCCATCGTATGTTGAGGGATCCGTGCAATGTAAAGTATAGGAAGCTGTACCTACCTGTCCCCGCCGCTCCGCACCAGGTTCTCACTGCTCCCGCTGCTGTTCCAGGGGCTCCCGATGCTGTCCCGCTGCTCCGGTGTCTTCTTCGCGATCCTCCGGTGTCTTGCGCATCTTCTGCAGGGTCCGGGCCTCGCTTTCTGGTGACGTTATTACGCAGCTGCGCCGGCGCGGCGTGCGTAGTGACGTAATAACGTCGCCGGAAAGCAAGGCCCGGACCCTGGAGAAGATGCGCAAGACACCGGAGGATCGCGAAGTGGACCCGGAGCATCGGGAATAGGTAAGTGAACCTGCTGGGGCACATTACACTGCTATCCGACAGCAGCTTAAGCATTTTGCGCTGTTGGATAGCAGTTAATGCGATGGCCCCAACATATAAAAGCATCGTATGTCGATGCTGACTTCGACATGCGATGGCCTCTGAGAGGCCATCGTATGTCGATTTTATCATATGTCGGGGCCATCGTAGGTCGGGGGGTTACTGTATATATATATATATATATATATATATATATATATATATATACGTTGCTATCATTTATACTTCAATAGTTATTACACTGTTATACGCTGTTAATCAGTATATGCACTCGTAGCTTACTGTAGTTTGCGCTCGTAGTCGCTATACACAAGCTTATATATTTCTGGTTCTTTTGGTTGTAGTCTTATTAGTGCACATATGCTTGTATCTTATATCACATTCTATAGGTTAGGGTGTACATTTATGGTTCCCTACACTTGTAGCATTTTGTTTAGTTTCACACATAGTGTTTCAGTACAATCAGTTCGGCAGATACGTTGTAGGGTCTGCAGGGCACATATATTTATAACATTTGGGGAATATATGTTAGCAATCTTACGGCTGTTGCAGTAGAGGCAGTTAAGTTTCATAGCTTTGTTGATAGCGCTTGCAGTGGCTACACGTGTTGCCTACAATCCTGGTTCAAATGTGCTGGTTTCGCAGGTGGTTACAGTATTCTGTTGTTGCATTCAGGTCAATTCGGTTAAGGGCATTTGTTACTCCTGATTCGCTCATGGCATGCATATCATGCATACGATTATGGCCTTATTCCGGTTCAGGGATGCTCATGATATTCATACTGTTTACACCCCCATAATGTTCATGTTAATTGGTTTTACGTTGTACTTTTTATAGCAGATACACTATATACGAGTGTAGTATGTGTTCTGTTCTCGCGATTAAGGCATACGTGGTTAAACGCTCATGGTATGTATAATATGCATGGGTTTCAGTACGTTTACACTGGTTACTCTCATAGTGTTGATTTTATGCATTCGCTCATCGCCTCTATTGTTCATAAGCTTGTGGTTGGTTTATACTATTCTTAGGTCATGGCATTTATACGTAAATACGCTCATGGCGTGTTATATTTTCATATGCTCATAGTGTCATACTGTACATTAGGCCACGGTATTTACGATGTTTACCAGCTTAGGGCAGGGGTAATTTCATGCTCGTGACCTTGATGATGATTGGCCCATGGCTTTTTAGGTTATTCTGGTACTCATGGTACTGACACGAGTCATACACTTTTTATAGGCAGTTCATATGCCCATAATATTTATTCTGTTCCACACGTTTTCA
Source organism: Hyla sarda (assembly GCF_029499605.1). Classification (NCBI taxonomy): domain Eukaryota; kingdom Metazoa; phylum Chordata; class Amphibia; order Anura; family Hylidae; genus Hyla; species Hyla sarda. The sequence goes on along the minus strand of NC_079195.1, from coordinate 140,102,143 downwards.
CATTTCCACAGTCCATATGCTCTCTGCAGTTATGCTGAGGGTACGCTCACCGCACCCATAATGTTATACGCTCACGGCATGCATAATATTCACAAGATTGGGGCATCTGTACTGGTCATACACTCCTAGATTTAGATTGGTCAGACACTCTCTGTACTCCCTGTATTGGTACCAGTTACGTTCATGGCAGTCAGGGGGCTTACACTGTCCACACGCTCCTGTTGTTCATACTTTCATATGGCACGGGTACTTGTGGTGTTTTGTGTGGCACATACGCTTGGGCGTAAGGTGCAGGTACTCAGGGCATTCATATTGTGCATCACATTATGCAGTTGATACGTTAATAGTTTTGCAATGGTTTCCCATCATACCTGCCACGTCTGCAGGGGGTGGCACTGAGTAGTTGTTATTGCTGGTACGAATTCAGAGTAACAGTTTCACGACCCATAGGTGGGGATGCCCTGCATATCTGCCACATCTGCAGGGAGATACATGGAACACTTGTTGTTCTTCAGAACAACAATAAGACTCACAGGCGGTGTATACCCTTTATACCAGCCATGTTTGCAGGGGTGCATTGCATAGTTGTTACTGACACGTCTTCAGAACAACAATAAAACGACACATAGTTGGTGTATACCCATTATACCTGCCCCAGGAGGTGCCTGACGAAGTGCTTTGATAACACGATACGGACCGTGGCCCGCCGTTGTCTGCTACTCCCCCACTGTGACATCTGCCCCCCGTGGCTTGCATCTATGTCTGCACGATATGCAATAAAGTAAAGACTTTACTACCGCCTCTCGGGTCTTGGGTGAGTTGCTCCTATTCATCTTTCTTCTTGTATCACTTTTTATACCATAGGCGGTAGGTGGATGCACTGCCGAATGGTTGTTGCTTACACATTTCCAGAGTAATAAAATCATGGCACATAGAGGTCGCATTCCCGTCATACTGGCCGCATCTGAGGTGGGATGCACTGCGCACTTTTCGACACAGACACACTTTCAGTAGTTATAGTTTATGACATAATAACAAAAAAAAGAAAAAACAACAATGGTTATGTCAGTACGGTCCACCTGGACAGGCGCAAGGTTTACACTTAGACCTGTCTCATCTACAGGTACGATGGTTTTCAAAAGACTTGTCACAGCTACAGGCACGTTGTTCACGGTGATGACCTGGGGAAACTTCAGGCATGGTGGTCTCTAGTAGACCTACAGGTAAGAGGGTTATGCTAAGGACTGGCTCGCTCACAGCCACAAGAGAAACAAAGTTATCGATCTCTCACGGCAGGACGTCACCCCGAAGGTCAGTTTTGTTGAAGGCTTGGTGTTGGTCCGGGAAGGGGCTATTTGAGAGTGTAGTTGATTTTTCGCATGTCCTGTGAGGTGCATAGGAACACTGTCTACCCATAGGCCTGGCCTGTTCTGCGGGCATGTTGGCGATGCTAGGATCAAGTGCCCGCAACAGGCTATTTCTTCGGAGTACAGTTGGTGGGTAGTTCAGGGTATGGCTGTCGGTACAATGCAGGTAGTCTTCAGGTAAGTTTCTCTAACTTAGTTGGTTACAGGTAATAGGCAGATCATGATTAAGGTCTGTCATGGGATCAGGTAAATTTAGCGGCACCTGGCTAACAGTTTGTGTTTTTTGGCCTCTAAAATAGGGGGTGGTTAGGGCAGTGTTAGGCCTGACAGGCAGCTACCCGGTCGGTATGTAAGCTAGTATGCTAGCCTTGTCTCAAGTCAATACCGGTCTATTATGCAGTGGAGGCAGAGTGGACATAGCTATTCATTATCAGGTGTCGCTTGCATTTCATTACTAGATGGTAATTTCTTATGTCATAGGGTCTGAATCAGGCTTTTGAGGGTCAGGGTAGTTAGGGGGGTTGTTTGTTTATGAGGTTAACAATTTTACTACCCAACCTGCCAGGTTATGTGTTTTGCCCTCTAAAGGCCTGCCCTCAGTCGCAGTAATGGGCACAGGTCAACCGCTGTTTTAGGTTAATGTTTTCCATACAGGTACGTAAAGACATTTGTGGCACGAACATGAGGGAAAGCCCTAGGCACAAGTATTAAGCCTGTCTGGCTGTATTTGAGCAAGGGGTTGGAGTATTCCGCCCCTTATCTTCTAGGCGGGGCTTACTGAGGTTGTGGGTGGGAGCAGGTGTATATAACAGCCCCTGCTCTCACTAGCGGGGCGTGTGTGACGTTTTGCGCATCCCTCCCAACCCTCCCCTTTTTTAAATTTTCATTACATTTATTACAGGGTATGCCCTCTAAAGGCCTGCCCTCGGTCGCGGTAATGTGCACAGTTCAACCGCTGTTTTAGGTTAATCTTTTCCATAGAGGTGGTACGAACACGAGGGAAAGCACGAGGCACAAATGTTCCTTGACTCGTGCTTGCAGTTTTCTTATGGTTTTACCGATATAATAGTTCCCACACGTTAGGCAGTAAACTACATAACTTGTCGGACATGTTATGAGTTGTTTGACAATAATCTGAGTGTCTCCTAGCCGAAAAGTCAGCTTGGCTAGTTTGTGTCGACATACACTACAATTATGGCATTTAAAATTTCCTGTAGGGGTCATTTTAGTCAGCCAGTTTGTTGGTTCTTGCTTCTTTTGGGCTCTAGTTTTAAGTGTTTTTAATAAGTTTCCTAACGTTTTATTACGTTTAGGGGTAATGATAGGATTTTGTGCTGTTATGTATTTCAAAGCTTCATCTTCCTGTAAGATATACCAATTTTTCCTAATGATGTTGCTGAGGGTGGTATTCATAGAGGAGTTTTTGAAATGAGTTTTTGAAATGTGAACCTATCCTGTATGTCTGTTTCTGTTTTATATTGCGTTTTGTTTTTCTTTGGATACAAAAATTCCTCCCTTGTTTTCAATTGAACTTTATCAAAGGCTTTTTGGATTAGATTCTCTGGGTAACCCCATCTTTTTAATCTCCCTGATAATTATTGTACTTCTTTTACAAAAAGATCAGGTTTATTATTTATTCACTTTAAGCGAACAAATTGACTGTAGGGAATACTTTGTTTTACATGTAGGGGATGGGAACTATCAAAGTGTAGAAACGAGTTACGGGAGGTCGTTTTACGGAATGAGGTGGTAATGAGGGTATTGTCCACTATTAGAGCTTGAACGTCGAGGAACTCCAGCTGGTGTCCCCCAAATTGGTAAGTGAACATCACATTTCTATCATTTGTAGTGTTCAGATAGTGGACAAATGAGGAGAATTCGTCTTCACCTCCCTCCCAAATGACGAAAATATTGTCTACAAATCTCTAAAAAAGCTTTATATGGCGAATGAAGGGATTTTGGGAGGTGAAAACAAACTCTCTCTCAAACATATCCAAAAACACATTAGCATAAACGCAAGAGACAGGGGTCCCCATTGTGGTCCCCTGTTTTTGGACATACCAATCATCATTGTATGTAAATGCATTATTTGATAATACAAACCTCAGAGCATCACTAAAAAAGTAACAAAATCAGACGATTTGTTTGTACATTGGAGGCATTCCTCCATAGCCTGTATACCCGCATCGGGGGGAATGCGGGTATACAGGCTTTCAACATCAATTGATGCTAAAGACAGGCCTGCTCTCCACTCAAAATTTTCTAGTTGCATTATAAGATCACCTGTATCCCTGAGAAACGTGGGAAGCTCTCTAAGGATGGGGGACATAAGCCAGTCCAGATATCCTGACAAAGATTCGGTCACTGAACCAACCCCAGCCACAATAGGGCGGCCAGGGGGCTGGGTTAGTGACTTATGAATCTTTAGCAGGATATACCAATAGGGGAACTTGGGAGCTACTGGGATCAATTTTTCTGCCGTTTTTTTTGAGCCAAAACTCCTTTTTCAGTGTGTTTACGTAATAATGATCTTAATTTTTCTTACATTTTATGGGTAGGATTGGCAGTTAATTTCTCATAAATGGTTTGGTTGCTCAATTGTTTGTGGGCTTCAGCATCATGGTCGGCAGAATACCAGACCACATCCGCCCTTGTCTGCCTTTGACACCAGGATGTCGCGATTGTTCATAAGGGATTTTAGAGTGAAATGCTCTGCTTTAGATAAATTAGCTTGAGGTTTGGGATATAAAATCGCCTTAGTCTCTGTTAATACACTTTTAGAAAAAATGTCCAATGGACTGCCTGGTGTCACTGGCGGATTGAACATGGACTTGTTGGCTTTAACAAAAGGTTTTTGATTGCCAACATTGTCTGCATGACTACTAGAGATAGGTCCTGCCAACACCGCTAATACTCGGGTTAAATCTACCTCACTTTGAGTGAATTCTTTAACTATTGAGAACCCTAAAGGTCCTATCTGGCAAGGAGTATCACTTTCATGTGCTATCAATGTGTCATTTTTATTTACAGTACCACCCAAAAAAAAATAATTTTTATTTAAACGTCTGATGGCTTTGAAGAAATCGATCTCAAAGTCCTCATAACTGAACTCTTCAATAAGTCCATAATTTAGTCCTTTCTCCAAAACTGTTATACAAGTATCCGATAAAGGTAAATCCTCCTTGGGGGTTACTGGTTCCAATTGACCGATTTCTTCCTTTTTACTCTCCAGGGTTGATTGTGAGATTTCTTTTGATCCTTTATTTCTCCTTTTTCTCCCCCCCCCTCTTCTGGTCCTGCACCTAAAAAATGGGCTCCCATAACAGGTGTATTAGAAGAAGCTAAGTCATGTGACCCACTGGAGTCAGAAGACTCAGTGGTGAGAAAGTCTGAAACGTTTTTTTTTTCTTGTGTTTTATTTATGTTTTTATTCACATAAAGGGGCATTTACTAAGGGGTTTAGTCATTTTTTCTGATTATTTTTGGCGCAAAATTGCCGCAATTGCGCCTACCCTATTTTTCGTGCGACTTTCTCTAGCAAGAGCTAGAAAGTAAAAAAAAAATTCACGCTTGATTTACGCAAGTTTTCATTTTTGACTTGCAGTGGTCAGGTATTTATTAACTGAGACAGTCGCAGCTGCGCAATAAACTGTCGCAACGGCCGTAAAAATTGACTAAATTTACTCCAGCTCCAACATGGAGCAAGAAAAGCTACTGCCGCCCGGGCTCCGACATACTTTCTCCCCGCTACCCTCACTTCGCTACAGGGACACTACAGTGATTTACATCCCCCCCCCCTCTCACCTGCCAACGCCACACAACTCCCATCTGTCTGCTAACTGTTGCAAGACTACAAGTCCCAGCATGCCCTTACAGTGAGGACATGCTGGGAGTTGTAGTCTTGTAGCAGCGGGAGCTGAGCGGCGTGGGCGGGAGACAAGGGGGGGGGATATCAGTGTCCCCATAAGTGAGTGTAGCGGGGAGGCCATATGAGGAGCCCGGGCTCCTGCCCTGACAGCCAAAGGCTTTGGCTGTCAGGGCATGCTGGGTATTGTAGTTTTGCAACAGCTGGACGACTACAGTTTACAGACCACAAACCAGTGAAGACGATCGGTGATGGAGATCGTCGGGTGGCACTGTCGCGCGGCAGTGTCTTGCGGCAATGTCGTGCGGCACTGGATCCTACGGAAGCCGGTAAGTTGCCCAAGCCCTAAAACAGTGTTTCCCAACCAGGGTGCCTCCAGATGTTGCAAGACTACAGCTCCCAGCATGCCTGGACAGCCAAAAACTGTCCAGGCATGCTGGGAGTTGTAGTTTTGCAACATCTGGAGGCACCCTGGTTGGGAAACACTGGCTTAAAACAGTGTTTCCCAACCAGGTCGCCTCCAGATGTTGCAAGACTACAACTCCCAATATGCCTGGACAGCCTTTGGCTGTCCAGGCATGCTGGGAGTTGTACTTTTGCAACATCTGGAGGCACCCTTGTTGGGAAACACTGGCCTAAAACAGTGTTTCCCAACCAGGGTACCTCCAGATGTTGCAAAATTACAACTCCCAGGTTGGGAAACACTGTGCTCGGCCTCCGCCCCACCTTACTGTAAGGGCATGCTGGGAGTTGTAGTCCTGCAGCTGGGGGCAGGGGACAAGCTTGTCACTTGCCCACACATCTCCTGCACCACACAACTACAACTCCCAGCATGTCCTTACTGTAAGGGCATGCTGGCAGTTGTAGTCGTGCGGGGCAGGAGATGTGTGAGCAGGTGATAATAAATGTACTAATCCATTTTTTTTCCTTCTCATTTCAGATCTGTGTATCCTGTGGACTCCTTCGGATTTGGTGGACTACTTCGATGACCAGCGTTTTTCTTTGTTTCATTTTAATAAAATGGTTAACGAGGGCTTGTGGGGGAGTGTTTTTTGTAATTAAATTTTTTTTAAACCTGTTGTGTTTTTTCTTTACTTTACTAGACAGGCTTAGTAGTGGAAGCTGTCTTATAGACGGAGTCCATTACTAAGCTGGGCTTAGCGTTAGCCACAAAAACAGCTAGCGCTAACCCCCAATTATTACCCCGGTACCGACAGGCCTGGAGCGTCAAAAATTGCGCTCCTGGGCCTAGGCGGTAACAGGCTGGCGTTATTTAGGCTGGGGAGGGCCAGTAACAATGGTCCTCGCCCACCCTGGTAACGTCAGGCTGTTACTGTTTGGTTGGTATTTGGCTGAGAATGAAAATACGGGGGACCCTATGCGTTTTTTTTTTAAATAAACAATTAAACAATTTAACACATAGGGTCCCCCCTATTTTTATTCTCAGCCAAATACCAACAAAACAGTAACAGCCTGACGTTACCAGGGTGGGCGAGGACCATTGTTACTACCACCTAGGCCCAGGAGCGCAATTTTTGACACTCCGGGCCTGTTGGTATCGGCTCTTCCCGGCACCCCTGTGGCGTTGGGTACCGGGGTAATAATTGGGGGTTAGCGCTAGCTGTTTTTGTGGCTAACGCTAAGTCCGGCTTAGTAATGGACTCCGTCTATAAGACAGCTTCCACTACTAAGCCTGTCCAGTAAAGTAAAAAGAACAAACACAACAGGTTTAAAAAAAAAATTATTACAAAAAAACACTCCCCCACAAGCCCTCGTTAACCATTTTATTAACATCAAGCAAAGAAAAACGCTGGTCGTCAAAGTAGTCCACCGAATCCGAAGGAGTCAACAGAATACACAGATTTGTAGAAGAAGTAAAAAAAAATAAAAAAAAAAAGAGTAAGTACATTTAGGGAGAAAAAACAGTGTTAAAAAAATGTAATAAACACATACACACTAAACGCCGTTTACCACTATTCTGAGCCATGACTACAATTTAGTTATTGAATTATTTAGATGTGGTGAAAAAGCTAAAGAAAAAACTCAAAAACAAAAGATCCAGAAGGAAACCTAGCAGCCAAACCTATACAGACAGCAGGAAAAAGGAACAGACTATTTTTTCTACTACATGAAGTAAATTTCCCACTTTTGCCTATGTGTGCCAAATTTATTAACGTCGTGCAACAATTTAGTAAATTTGTCGCACATAGTCAAAAATGAAGTAGAAAAAAACAGGGTAAAAACCAGACTACATAGTAAAAGATTAGTAAATGCCCCTCATAGTGTTTATTCTGGTTGCGTTTTTTTACTTTGATTGTATTCATTTCCTGTGCTTTTTCTAGCCCATGTGAATACTGAATTGCTTTCAAAATCTCTTTTATCCCTGTATTTGTCCCGTTTCACCTCTTTGAGTGAGGTTTGAAGTTGCAGGATTTTTTTTTATCAAGATTTAGTATAAACATATTAAACTGACTTTCAGATAGACGTGTTCTCAGCTCAATCTTTGCCTTACATAAATCGGTCGTTACTTGTTCATATTCCTTCTTATTTTTCAGCAAAATCAATTGTTGTAACTTTAAGGAATGTTCAATGTGTGCTTGATCCCAAGCAGCCAAAAATTCAGGATCATTCCCAAACTGTGATGGAGACTTGTAGACCCAAAGGCCTCTCAGTGGACGTTTACTCTCATTGTAAGCAGTCAAGGATTGTACAGTCCAAAAATATCTGGTTTCTTTATCTGCAAGTGCTTGTACCTGATATTGGAGGGTTTTAGTACTGAGCACTTGCAGTTTGTCATGCACCTCACAGGCTGAGAAGAACGCCCCTGCCTGAGCTCTACCTGTGCTGATTGCCGTATCCATTAACACTTGTGGACTTTCTGTGTCCATAGTGGTTACAATCTCTATACTGCGTGCCTGGGAGATTTTTGAAAACAAAAGGCAAACGATTCTCAATAGGCAAAGAGAAAAAGAGTGTGTCCGGCACCGCTAGGCCTAAAGCAAAGGACAATGAACTGGATACAAGGCAACTCCTATGTGTCTCTGTTATGCGCTGAGCAATGTCTCCTGGAGTGGTGCAGTATTCAAAGAACCAGTACAACAATGGCATATATCGGGAACAGACGGTAAGGAAAACGCACTCACCCAGTTTCTTGCTGAGACGAATGAAGATTCTTTATTCAAGCGCTGTGCTAGTTACAGAGACAAGGTGCACAGGGAGCTGTGGATGGTAACAGGGGCAAGCAGGGGGGCGGCAACTAGTTTCGTACACGTGGGCGCTTCCTGGCTCGCACTGATGCAAAAGCGTCCTGGGAGGCTATTTATGGATTGGGAGTACAAGTTGCCATAACAACAACAAACAGGTAAGTGATACAAAGAATGTTAAAAATATTCTATAAAAACATAACCTCTATAACACAGCCTATCTATAGAGTCTTAGAGGAGAAAGGCACCCATTTCATTTTTTTCATTGAACCCAAGTGGCCCTGTAGCATTCAGGCGAATTATCCACCAGGCTTCCTTCTTTAAAAGTATTTGGTGCCATTTCTCCTCCATTGGGTGGGACTTCAACTCTTTCTATTCCAGCAAAATTCACACTGGTAGGGTTTGCGTTATGGGTTTCTCTAATATGAGTAATACCGCATCGCACCCACTCCAGTCTGAATGGACCTTAAATGTTCCTTGAGTCGTGCTTGCAGTTTTCTTATGGTTTTACTGATATAATAGTGCCCACATGGACACATTAGGCAGTAAACTACGTAACTTGTCTGACATGTTATGAGTTGTTATGTTATGAGTTAATTGACAAAAAGTTTACTGCCTAACGTGTCCATGTGGGCACTATTATATCGGTAAAACCATAAGAAAACTGCAAGCACGACTCAAGGAACATTTAAGGTCCATTCAGACTGGAGAGGGTGCGACGTGGTTTATTACTCATATTAGAGGTACCCATAATGCAAACCCTACCAGTGTGAATTTTGCTGGAATAGAAAGAGTTGGAATCCCATCCAATGGCGGAGACAGGCACCAAATACTTTCAAAGAAGGAAGCCCGGTGGATAATCCGCCTGAATGATACAGGGCCACTCGGGTTCAATGAAAAAAATGAAATGGATGCCTTTCTCCTCTAAGACTCTATAGATAGGCTGTGTTATAGAGGTTATCATTTGATGGAATATTTTTAACATTCTTTGTATCACTTACCTGTTTGTTGTTGTTATGGCAACTTGTACTCCCAATCCATAAATAGCCTTCCAGGATGCTTTTGCGTCAGTGCGAGCCAGAGGAAGCGCCCACGTGCGCAAAACTAGTTGCCGCCACCCTGCCTGTTACCATCAACAGCTCCCTGTGCACCTTTCTCTGTAACTAGCACAGCGCTTGAATAAAGAATCTTCACTCGTCTCAGCAAGAAACTGGGTGAGTGCGTTTTCCTTACCGTCTCTTCCCGATATATGAAATAGGAGAATTGAGTTCGACCAATACCTGCACAAATTAGTGGACCTGGGATATAAGTACTGAGGTACATCGTTCTACGACTATCACAAGTCGTTCTCTGCGAAAGCAGCTGCCACACTGTACCAATTCCAGCAGGGCACAAATTGGGCAGTATTGGACACGGAGCTTTTTTGCAGGCATTTTGCCGGACTCAGGGCTCCACTATGTGGCATCTGTTAGTCATCCACCTCATACTAGAGGTAAAAATTCCTTCCCGACTCCAAATATGGCCATCAGAATAAATCCCTGGATCAACGCTCTGTCCCTATAAATCTAGTATACATAACCAGCTATGTTATTACTCTCCAAGAATGCATCGAGACCCTTTTTGAACTCTATTACAGAGTTCACCATGACCACCTCCTCAAGCAGAGAATTCCACAGTCTCACTGCTCTTAGAGTAAAGAATCCCCGTCTGTGCTGGTGTAGAAACCTTCTTTCCTCTAAATGTAGAGGATTCCCCCTTGTTAGATATAGTCCTATGTATAAATAGATCATGGGAGAGATCTCTGTACTGTCCCCTGATATATTTATACATAGTTATTAGGTTGCCCCTAAGCTTTCTTTTTTCTAAACTAAATAACCCTAATTCTGATAATCTTTCTGGGTACCCTCTCCAGCTCCACTACATCTTTCTTGTACACTGGTGCCCAGTACTGTACACAGTATTTCCATGTGTGGTCTGACTAGTGATTTGTACAGCGGTAGAATTATTTCCTTGTCGTGGGCATCTATGCCTCTATTGATGCACCCCATGATTTTATTTGCCTTGGCAGCAGTTGCCCGACACTGGTCACTACAGCTAAATTTACTGTTAAATAAGACTCCTAAATCCTTTTTCATGTCAGTCGTCCCAAGTGTTCTCCCATTTAATACATAACCCCAGCCCGGATTTTTCCTCCCCATGTGCATTACCTTACATTTATCAGTTTTGAATCTTATTTGCCACTTCCCAGCCCAAACCTACAACCTATCCAGATCCATTTGTAACATTGCACTGTCCTCTATTGTGTTTACCGCTTTACAGAGTTTAGTATCATCTGCAAAGATTGTTACTTCACTATTCAACCCCTCTACAAGGTCATTAATAAATATATTAAACAGAACAGGACCCAAGACGGACCCCTGTGGTACCCGACTAGTAACAGTCACCCAATCAGAATAAGTACCATTAATAACCACCCTCTGTTTCCTATCACTGAGCCAGTTACTTACCCACTTACACACATTCTCCCCTAGCCCCATCCTTCTGAGGATTATCCCTCAGGGCAGAGCATTTGTGTCTAGACTTCTTGCCCTTCTTCCATCAGCCCCTGATGCCAATACTCCGGTGGTTCTTGATCAGGCTGCTAGAGCAGACTGGGCCATGTGGGATCAATATTTGATGACGTGGAATGGAATCTCCATGTTCATTCCAAGGTCCAATCAGTTTTCGCCAATAGTGATTACCGATGCTGCAGCATCAGCAGGCTTTGCGGCCATACGTGCCACACATTGGTTTTACGATACATGGCCCCCGGAATTGCTGGCCTTGCCAGGGTTCACTTCCACGTCAGCTTTTTTCGAAATCATCCCAATAGTGGCAGCAGCTCTGACGTGGGGTCACCTTTGGCAAGGGCAGACCGTAATTTTTCATACGGATAACATGGCTACACGTGATATCATTTGCAAGGGGAGGTCCAAGTCCTTACACATCATGGCATTCCTCCGTAGGCTGACTCATACTGCCTTACTAAAAAATTTCCACCTAGAGTGTGTCCATATAGAGGGTAAAAAGAACGTGGCCGGTATTCCGTCAAGTGATGCCAGAAGCGGACAAGATAGCTATGCCTATACTCCCGTACAGCACTTTGAGGTTTGATTAGGCAGACATTATGATGGAGCCTTAAAGTTAATCAATCTGTCTTTAGCAAAAAATACAGCCAGATCTTACAAACTAGCTTGGGACTCTTTCCTCAAATTTCATCATACTCACCCGTCACCTCAGCCTATGGAAATTTTAGTGTTTGTTTCTTTTTGCCACTCTTCACTGAAATTATCCCACAGTTCTATCCGGTTATATCTCTCTGGCATTCAACACTATCGCTCCCTCAGTTACCCTGACCTCCCTTCCTTTTTAAGTGCACATCCAGTTAAGGCAGCTCTGAAGGGTATCCAGAAATCAGAGAAACATAAGTCGCCATCCAGAATTCCATTGTCTGTACCCATGTTTCAACAATTCAGTCATATCTAAGACAATCACCCATTTGTCTTTTCCGCCAGCATTGTGTTAAAAGCAGCTATGTATTTGGGTTATTTTGGATTCCTGAGGCCTGGTGACTTTACCAAGACCAACAATAATTCTCAGGCTCTATTGGTCAGACATCTCGTACCTTCAGGGTCTGGATATTTACTCCTGTTGGACTGCACCAAAACCCAGCAGAACAAACAGGTTCAAGTCAAATATTTCCCTATCCAAAATACTTGGTGCTGGTGGGAGTTCTTCACCAGCTATTAGAATTGCTACATGGCAAATCCCAGATTCTCCGCTACTCCCTTTTCCTATACTGCCGCTCTCTTCCAAGGATTATGTGAGTCATTACTGGTCACTCATTTAGGATGGGGGCAGCTTCATTGGCGTCCAGACATGGGGTTCCCTCTCCCATTATAAAAAAGTTGGGTCACTGGAGATCACCATGTTTCCAGCATTATATCCCTGATCCTCAGGTAGAAATGGCTCAAGCTTTCTGTAGACTTGCTGATATATAAGTTAAACAATTGTCAATAAAATAAATATTTCCTAAACGGTCTGGTGTTTTGACCACTTCTTACCTTAGGTTAACCCTATACGGCCGTCTGAGCACACATCAGGCTTTAGTTATATGTTATGGTTACATTTAGGGATATGTCAATATTAATATACTTAACGCTTTATGGAGAATAATCTGACCACAAATGGGGGTTAGCTGCTTGCAGTTAACCTAAGTTGTGGGAGGAGTTATGGGGGCTATAATTACCAGGGTCCCCGATCCCAGGTAGTGTACGGGTCAGATTTTGTTCTCCCACCCAACCCTTCCTTTATTATTATTACTCAAGTTTCTTTGTCTCAGCCTTTTGGGTAGCCCATTTCTTACCTTAGGTTAACCCTATACGGCCGGCTGGGCACACATCAGGCTTTAGTTATATGTTATGGCTACATTTAGGGATGTCATTATTAATATACTTCATGCTTTACGGAGAATAATCTGACCACAAATATAACTCTTTTGTACTGTCCCAATATGCTGGCAACACAGAGACATACCTGCAGTTCCAAGAGGAAGTTCTAAAGGCCCTCATCTTTGGTGACTGCCAAAGAGCGGGTCAGAGCACCTCTGGAACTGTGGGCCCTGGCCAACACTTTCCAGGTGAGGTCCCCCACACTGGAAAGAAGGGACTATCCCAGAAAAATGCAGATTGTGTGACAAGAGGGGGATTCAGAAGGACACCACCACTCAGTGTGACACTTGCCCGGATTATCCGGGCCTCTGCATTAAGGATCACACTTCTATGGAGTTCTTTATTTTTAATCCTTTCACCTAATTTTAATTCCCCAGAATTATACTCTAATGTACCAGTCCAGAGTACGTTGTCTTCCAAATTTTAAAAACCGCCCCCCCCCCAAAAAAAAAAAAATAAATTAAAAAAAAAAAAAAAAAAATATATATATATATATATATATATATATATATATATACACATTTCCCAATACCCCTTATAATATCTTTTTTCCCCAAAAAAATTGGGTCATGGGACACAGAGTCAACAGCATTGGGGGGTTTGCAGTTGCCTCAAATGCACAGTGCTCTCTCCCCACCTGAGCGGGGTGCGCATATGAGGTAACAGAATAGGGACGGCCACACACATCACATTCCCAGAATGATGATTCAGAGCATAGTTTGGGGCGGGCATCATTTTTACTTTTGGCTATACTCTGGGTCATCATTCTGGGAATTGGCATATCAGTATTAAATCAGTATTAAAATTGCAATTTTCCTTTGAATGTATATAACTCTTAGGTCTGTAAGAAACATCGGCCTCAAATGTGAAGAGTTCTAACTCATGAGCTCTGTCGTATTTCCAGGCGACAATTCGGAGTCACATGTTAGTTGTTCCCAGAAAGATGATGCAGAGCATAGGTTGAAAATTGCAATTTTCAAAAGCTACCCTTCATCAATTCCTAGAAAATAAATTTAGGAAACACCCATGCATTCAAAATGATCTCTTTAGCCCTATACCGATTCCTTGGGTGTTGTACTTTCTGTAATGGTGTTACATGTGGGTGTTTCATTTTTGTATTCTCCTCTGAATGTATGTAACTGTCAGCTACTGATATGCCATAGGCCTCAAATGCAAACAGACCTCTATGAATTCTGAGCCTTGTTGTGTGCCCGCCCAGCACGTTACCCCATATGTGTTTGTATTTCCATAGTCAGGGAAAAAAGCCCTCCAAAATTTGTATCCCAATTTCTCCCATTACCGATGGGAGAAAATGTAAAAAATTAGGTAACCCAAGCATTTTAATGTCAAAAAATTAATTTTTTACATTTATGGCCCACTTTTCAAAAAATCTGTAAGGTGAAAGTACTCACTGTACCCCTTAACTTCCTTGAGGGGTGTAGTTTAAAAATTGTGGTCACTTGCGTTTAGTTTTTTTTTAGATTTCATGTCAGAACCTCAACCATTGCAGTGCAAAGCACCACCTTAGCCCTCAAATCTCATCGGTGCTGTCTCACTCCTAAGCCCTGTTTTGAACCTGCCTTATTCTGGAGAAATTTGGCTACAAATTTTGTAGAGCTTTGTTTCTTGTGAAACTAAAAAAAAAAAATAGGTTAATACCAGCAATTCAGTGTTAAAAATCAATTCTTTCACTTTTACGGCCCACTGTTCAAAAAACATGTTAGGTGTAAGTACTCATATAACCCTTGTTACATTCCTTGAGGGGTGTTGTTTCTAATATGGTGTCACATGTGTCGGGTTACTGCTGTTCTTGCACAATGCGGGCTTTGTATGGAGGTTTGTAAATGCACATGGCCCTGACATCAATTCCAGCAAAATTCTCTCTCCAAAAGTCCAATGGCGCTCCTTCCGTTCTGAGACCTGTAGTGCACCAGCAGAGCACTTAAAATCCACATATGGGGCATTTTCTTAATCAGAAGAAATTGGGCTTTACATTCTGGGGTCCATTTTCTCCTATTCCCCTTGTCAAAAAGAAAAATTTGGGGTAACACCATCATTTTTGTGCTAAAAATCAAACTTTTAATTTTCACGTCCAACTTCAATGCAAAGTTGTCAAATACCTGTGAGGAGTTAAGGCTCACTATACCCCTTGTTACGTTCCATGAGGGGTGTAGTTTCCCAAATAGTGTACCATGTGTGGGTTTGTTTGCTGTTCTGGCACCCTGGGGACTTGCTAAACGCAGCATGCCCCCCAAAAAACCATTATAACAAAATTCTCTTTCAAAAAGCCAAATTTAGCTCCTTCTCTTCTGAGCATTATAGTGCGCAAGCAGAGCACTTAACGTCCACATATGGGGCGTTTTCTTAATTGGGAGAAATTGGGCTTTACATTTTGGGGTCCATTTTCTCCTATTACCCCTTGTGAAAAAGAAAAATTTGGGATAACACCATCATTTTAGTGTTAAAAATCTAATTTTCCATTTCCATGTCCAACTTCAACGCAAAGTCATCAAACACTTGTGAGGTGTTAAGGCTCAATATATTATTTTCATGAAATTTGGGGATTTTTCACCTAGAAAGGATGCAAGTAACGAGGAAAATTTTCCACTATGTTAAAGTAGAATATGTCATGAAAAAAAAATCTCAAAATTAGAATGAGAGGTAAAAGCATCCCAGAGTTAATAATATATAAAGTGACAGTGGTCAGATTTGCATATATATGTATATATATATATATATATATATATATATATATATATATAGCTATTTAAAAATATATATATACAGTGGTCCCTCAACATACGATGGTAATTTGTTCCAAACGACCCATCGTTTGTCGAATCCATCGTATATTGAGGGATCCGTGCAATGTAAAGTATAGGAAGCTGTACTCACCTGTCCCCGCCGCTCCGGACCAGGTCCTCACCGCTCCCGATGCTGTCCAAGGGGCTCCCGATGCTGTCCCGCTGCTCCGGTGTCTTCTTCGCGATCCTACAGTTTCTTCCGCATCTTCTGCAGGGTCCGGGCCTCGCTTTCTGGTGATGTTATTACACTGCTGCGCCGGCGTGGCATGCGTAGTGACGTAATAACAACGCCAGAAAGCGAGGCCCAGACCCCGGACAAGATGCAGAAGACGCCGGAGGATCGCGAAGTGGACCCGGAGCAGCGGGAATAGGTAAGCGAACCTGCCTGGGATGCTTAAACTGCTATCCGACAGCAGCTTAAGCATTTTGTGCTGTCGGATAGCAGTTAATGCGATGGCCCCGACATATAAAAGCATTGTATGTCAATGCTGACATCGACATGCGATGGCCTCTGAGAGGCCATCGTATGTCGATTTTATCATATGTCGGGGCCATCGCAGGTCGGGGGGTTACTGTATACATTTTTCCTTTAAAACTATCTTGAAATTGCCACCACTAGGGGGTCTTTAATCTTCCTCCACACTAATGACTCTGCATTTTACAATAGTTTAGATACAAACCATAAAGCACACTGATGTCCAGAATTGGCGATCTGTGCTAAGTGGAACATACCTCCTTCATCAATATTCACTGCTTCCATGTGACCTGCTTTACTTTTTGAAGGAAGCTCCGCCCTGCTGCTGCAACCAGAAGCTAAGTATGTGTGATGCTGACAACAGTGTATGTAAGTATAGTAAGTGTGATACTGACTTTACGAAACAGTATCTATGTATATTATGTGTAATACTGCAAGCAGCTTAGTATGTGGGATGCTGATTTTACAATAGTGTATCTAAGTATATTATGTGTAACATTCCTTGCAGCCTATTATATGTGATACTGCCCAGAGTAATTTTTCTAAGCAAATTCAGTGTGATACTAGCCAGAGCCTTGTATCCAGGCCCGTCGCTACCGGACCGACAAACCAAGCAATTGCTTGGGGCCCCGAGCTGGCTGGGGGCCCCGAGCAGAGCCGGTGCTTGCACATCCAGTAGCGACGGAGCACTTCGGGGGGCCTGTACATTTCAATTAAATTACCTTTGTAGGGTGCGGGCCCCTTAAGAATCAAAGCAGGGCCGGCACCGAACAGGTCAGGGACTGATGGGAGTAGAGACGTCACGTGCCCCGCGCAGGCACGCACGTCCACTCCGATCACCTGACCTGTCCCTGCTTACGTCCTCCAGCATCCTCCTCATGCAGTGACAGGAGCAGCAGAAGACTCACGCCGCTGCAACGATCCGCGGCAGGGTAAGTAAACTGGCCCGGGGGGGGGGGGGGGGGGTCGGGGGATTGTATGGTGGTTAGGGGACTACAATGGTGATGAGAGGTGTGTGTTTGTGTGTGGGGGGGGTGATGAGAGGTGCAGGGGGGTGTTGTGATGAGAGGTGCAGGGGGGTGTTATGGGGGTGATGAGAGGTCCAGGGGGGTGTTATGGGGGTGATGAGAGGTGCAGGGGGGTGTTATGGGGGTGATGAGATGTGCAGGGGGGTGTTATGGGGGTGATGAGAGGTGCAGGGGTGTTATGGGGGTGATGAGAGGTGCAGGCGGTGTTATGGGGGTGATAAGAGGTGCAGGGGGGTGTTATGGGGGTGATGAGAGGTGCAAGGGGGTGTTGGGGGTGATAAGAGGTGCAGGGGTGTTATGGGGGTTATAAGAGGTGCAGGGGTGTTATAAGAGGTGCAGGGGTGTTATGGGGGTGATAAGAGGTGCAGGGGTGTTATGGGGGTTATAAGAGGTGCAGGGGTGTTATGGGGGTTATAAGAGGTGCAGGGGTGTTATGGGGGTTATAAGAGGTGCAGGGGTGTTATGGGGGTTATAAGAGGTGCAGGGGTGTTATGGGGGTGATAAGAGGTGCAGGGGGTGTTATGGGGGTGATAAGAGGTGCAGGGGTGTGTTATGGGGGTGATAAGAGGTGCAGGGGTGTTATGGGGGTGATAAGAGGTGCAGGGGTGTTATGGGGGTCATAAGAGGTGCAGGGGTGTTATGGGGGTGATAAGCGGTGCAGGGGTGTTATGGGGGTGATAAGAGGTGCAGGGGTGTTATAGGGAACGTTATGGGGGGGTTATGGGGGTTATGAGAGGTGTAGGGGGGTGTTATGGGGGTCATGAGAGGTGCAGGGGGTGTTATGGGGGTCATGAGAGGTGCAGGGGGGTGTTATGGGGTCATGAGAGGTGCAGGGGGGTGTTATGGGGGTGATGAGAGGTGCAGGGAGGGATGTTATGGGGGTGATGAGAGATGCAGGGAGGGGTGTTATGGGGGTGATGAGAGATGCAGGGAGGGGTGTTATGGGGGTGAGGAGAGGTGCCCCCCCTGCACCTCTCCTCATCACCCCCCCCCTCCAATATCCCCCCTGGTTATAGTAGTGATGAGGAGAGGTGGGGGGGGGGGAGTTATAGTAATGATGAGGAGAGGTTTGGCGGGGGTTATGGGGGTGATGAGGACACAGAGGATAAGAGGGGTGTATATGTATATATGATGTGTATGCATGTGTGGCACTATTATATTCAGTGGGTACAGTGTGTGGCAGTACTGTATTCAGTGGATACAGTGTGGAGCAGAATTATATTCAGGGTACAGTGTGTGGCACCATTATATTCAGGGTACAGTGTGTGGCAGTATTACATTTAGTGGGTACAGCATGTGGCAGTATTATATTCAGGGTACAGTGTGTGGCAGTATTATATTTAGTGTGTACAGTATGTGGCAGTATTATATTTAGTGGGTACAGTGTATGGTATTCAGGTTACAGTGTGTGGCAGTATTATATTCAGTGGATACAGTGTGTGGCAGTATTATATTCAGGGTACAGTGTGTGGCAGTATTATATTCAGTGGGTACAGTGTGTGGCAGTATTATATTTAGTGGGTACAGTGTATGGCAGTATTATATTTAGTGGGTACAGTGTGTGGCAGTATTATATTCAGGGTACAGTGTGTGGCAGTATTATATTCAGGGTACAGTGTGGGGCAGGATTATATTTAGTGGGTACAGTGTGGGGCAGTATTATATTCAGGGTATAGTGTGTGGCAGTATTATATTTAGTGGGTACAGTGCATGGCAGTATTATATTTAGTGGGTACAGTGTGTGGCAGTATTATATTCAGGGTACAGTGTGGGGCAGGATTATATTTAGTGGGTACAGTGTGGGGAAGTATTATATTCAGGGTACAGTGTGGGGCAGTATTATATTCAGGGTACAGTGTGGGGCAGTATTTTATTCAGGGTACACTTTCTGGCAAGGTTATAATGATTACTGTCTTCATGCAGAGGATGAGGATCTACTGTCAGTGACGAGCCAATGATGTTTGGATGTCAGACTCTGCAGAGAAGATGGAGCTGGAGGAAGACCTGGTCTCTGGACCAGATGAAGAAGAAAAGATAACAGAGAAGATATCACTCAAGTCAGAAGACGTCACTCAGGTCACTGCTATCATTGTGTGTTCTCCTGACTGACCCATCAGAGCTGTAGTCACTTGTAAGTTCTGCAGTGATGATGGGTAAAACTGTGTACAATCTGTGTCTCTCCAGCTGTTACAAAACTACAACTCCCATAATGCCTGAGGCTCTCCAGACATGATGGGAGTTTAAGCTATCCAACAGCTGGAGAACCACTTCAACCGAGGTGATCGGTGGGGGTCTCAGCAGTCAGACCCCCACCAAAATAAATCGCCCGGGGGGGTGGGGGTCTGGACAGGGGGTATGGGTAGGGAACACTGCTGCACCTAATGTGGGGGGAACACTGCCTGCCTACTAAGGGGGAACATTGCCTGCCTAATGTGGGGAACACTGCCAACCTAATTTGGGGAGAACTATGCTGTACCTAATGTGGTGGGAACTCTGCTGCACCTAATGTGCGTCGTATCGATGTTCGCTCACGTTGCGCTCCCCGAATTCAAGGGCCGGCGTTACTATGTCTTGACGCCGGCCCTAGAGCGTGACGATGCGTGAACATCAAAGGGGGGGGGGGGGGTCCTACATGACCATTTTGCTTGGGGCCCCCAAATTCCTTCAAACGGCCCTGCTTGTATCTAAGCTAATTTTGTATCCAAAGAAGAGTCAGCACTCGAGAGTCCTAACACAAATGCAAGTGTCAAAGCAGCATGCTGGATTAACCCCTTGCCGCATATGGACGTATATTAATGTCCATTTGCAGCTCCCGAGGTATGAGCGCACATCATTTGCAGCCAGGACCCACGGCTAATGCCGGACATCGCCGATTGGGCTGATGTCCGACATTAGCCCTTTAGACGCAGCAATCAAAGTTGATCGCCGCATGTGAAACAAAAGTAAAAATTGCTGGTTAGCTCAGTGGTGCTGTTCAGGACCGCTGCAGTGAAATTGCAGCATCCCGAACAGCTTGCAGGACGCAAGGAGGATCTCTACCTGCCTCCTCGCTTTCCGAATTACTGCTCCTTGCCTGAGATCCAGGCAGGTGCAGTAGAGTGGCGATAACACTGATCAATACTATTGCATGGCAGTGAACTTTGTAAGAGAACAGTGTATGCAATGTTGTACCCTATGGGGTGTATAACATTGCAAAAAAAGTGTAAAAAGAAAAAAAAAAAGGTAATAAATGTGATTTAACCCCTTTCCTAATAAAAGATCAAATCCCCCTTTTCCAATTTTTTAACAATAAACATGTGGTATCGCCGCGTGCGTCAATGTCTGAACTTTAAAAATATATTGTTAATTAAACCACATGTTCAATGGTGTACACGTAAAAAAAAAAAATTCTAAGTCCACAATAGCAGATTTTTGGTCACTTTTTATACCATAAAATGTTTTACAAAAAGTTATCAAAAATTGTACCAAAAATCACTTCAGACCATGGCGCAAAAAATGAGCCCTCATACTGCCCCTTATACGGAAAAATAAGAAAAGTTATAGGGGTCAGAAGAGGACATTTTTCAATGTATAAATTTTGGTGCATGTAGTTATGATTTTTTTTTGTAGTAAAATAAAATCAAACCTATATAAATTGTGTATCCTTGCGACCATATGGACCTACAGAATAAATATAAATTGCTAATTTTACAGAAAACTGCACTGCATAGAAACGGAAGCCACTAAAAATTACAAAATGGCTTTTTTTTCTTTCAAAATGGCTTTTTGCCTCACAAATATTTTTTCTCTGGTTATGCTGTAGATTTTGTTGTGAAATTATTAATAGTATTACAAAGTAAAATTGTTGGCGCAAAGAACAAGCCCTCATATGGATTTTTAGGTGGAAAATTGAAAGTGTTATGATTTTTAGAAGGTGAGGAGGAAAAAACAAAAGTGCAAAAATGAAAAATCGCCAAAGAAGGAAGGGGTTAAGTATACTCCACTGCAAGGGGTTAAGTATACTCCACAGCACAAATGAGTGTATTCAGGGAGAACAAAGTGGCTTCATATTAATTGCACCAATGGATATTACATGCAACGTTTAGACCTGATGGCCTTTCTCAAGCTTAGTGAATACATACAAAGTACCATCTTAAATACACAGTAGCAAACAATAATTGGTTACAACTCGTGCAGCAATTCAGTGATCAAATAATGGCTTAAACCCACCTTCCATGATAGGTCAAGATCATGTGATTATAACAGTCATAACAGTATACACATATGAACATATCTACAAAGTGAAAATAAATACATTGTCTGTGTTACAACGATCAGTCTCTGGGGAATATCTGAAGGGGGGATCCACAGTACTCACAGCCACCTGCAATTGTCTTGCGAACTGCAGGAATGTCATAGTATGCGTGTATAGTACTCGGGCTCCGTAAGTAAACAAAGGCAACGCGCCTGCGCTACTCATGCTGATGTCAAGCATCATGTGTATTGATGCCGGGTAAGGGTGCATGCACACCACGTTTTTGCAATACAGTTCCCGTATCAGGATTTTGATAAAAAACGGATTCCTCAAAACCGGACTAAACTGTATCAAAACGCGTGTACAAATTTCAACCGGTTTACGATTAAAAACCATATACGGTTTGAAAAATGATGGCCGGTTGCATCCGTTTTTTAAGAAAAAAACATATACGGTTTTAACTTTTCACTCCCTTTTGAATAAAGTTTCACTTGTATGATTGAAGTTCCAAGAAAAAAAAACAGTGCAAAGTCAAAATCTGTATGGTGCAAACCAGAGGGAACCGTACACACATAAGGGTTCTGTAGGGTTCCCATTGACTCCCATGTTTAAAAAAAAACCCTATATGGTTTAATACGTTTTTTTACCTGGACCAAAAAATGTGTAGTCTACGTTTTTTGGCTACTGTTAAAAAAAAACGGACAAAACCGTATAAGATACAAAACGGACTAGACCGGATGATGCGTTTGACATACAGTTTCCAATGTTAAGTCAAAGCATACGGTTTCCTAAACGGTTCAGTACGGTTTTTAACTGTATACGGGAACTGTATAGCAAAAACGCAGTGTGCATGCACCCTAAGTCCGCCCCCCGCTGAGAGAGGCCGAACCCAGTCGGCAGCTGCGTAATTGATCAGGGCTGTGAGCTGTCAGCATCCCGAGCGCTATCGACTTGTCAGCTCATGTTTATTTGGCGTGCGGCAGGTATAAGTTACTATTCTAACCGCAACACATATTGCTGCATGTACACAGAGCCCACAACTAAGAAATGTGAAATAATTTTAATATAATAGGTCTTCAGTGGCGTTCCTGTAGTGCGTGATCTCCCCCGTTCTTTACATCATATTCAGTTTCCCGGAGACACAAAGTGACAGTGCCTATAAATGAAAAGAAATTTAAAACAAGATTGTCAATCAAAAAAGCGCTATAAGGCTGGAACTCCACTGAGTTTTTTTTTGCAAAAAAAAAATTAAAAATTTTCCCGCACGGCATTTTTTCGGTGGAAAAACGCCACGTCCAGATATTAGCGGCAAGTCAATAGAAAACTGCAAAATGCCAGATTCACTTGGCTTTTTTCAGTTTGGCATTTTTTTTTTTTTATCCTTTTGGTGTTTTTCAGCAATTTCGGGCTCAGAGGCTGGATTTTCAAAACACCCGACAAAACCTAGTTTGGCGTTTTTTGCCCTGAAATCGTGGCGTTTTCCTCCCATAGAAGTCTATGGAAGAACAAAAACGCCAAGCAAAACGCCATGTTGGTTTAAAATTTTGCATTTTTGCAGGAGGTTTTTATTCTTTTTTGGACTTTAGCGATTCCAAAAAATGATGGAGACACCGTTTTTATTAAAATTTCGTAGGGTAACATAAAAAAATTTATAAAAAAGATACAGTAGTGATGGAAAAAATTGTATCTAACGAAATTTATCTTTTTTATTATGAAATGTTTATTAATTTTTAAACAGGGATCAATTTATGTGGGCGTGTAAAGCACTAAAAATGTAGCCGACAATAATAAAAATGTAGTGTGTGCGTGTTTCACTTAATTTTTTAACATTTTTTAGGTAGTACTACTACTCCCAGCATGGAACACACTGTTCCATGATGGGAGTAGTAGTACCTGTACTTATTGACAGATCACCAGGGTTCGGTGCGATCCTCTTGTATAATGTATAGATGCGGCCGGCCGCTCTTCTCTGGTCCCCTGCACTGACATATATATACACCTATTCATATTTCCCGCAGAGAGCTGTGATTGGCCAGATGGTTCCAGCCAATCACAGCTCTCTGTGGGAAATAGGAACGTGTATATATACGGCCGTGCAGGGGACCATAGGAGAGCGCCCGCATCTATACATTATACAGGAGGATCGCAGCGGGTGTCAGTAGTGATACCCGCTGTGATCTTTCCTTAACTATAAGTACTACTACTCCCAACATGGAGTACACTCTGCTCCATGCTGAGAGCTGTAGTACCTGCATTAATAGACAGATCGCATCATGTGTCAGAAGTTACACTCGCTGCGATCTGTCTATTAATGCAGGTACTACAGCTCCCAGCATGGAGCAGAGTGTGCTCCATGTTGGGAGTAGGAGTACCTGCAGGTAAGAACAGATCACAGCGAGTATCACTACTTACACCCGCTGTGATCGTCCTGTCTATAACAGAGATGGTGCGACTGTATATAGCGCTCGCATCCCTGCTCTGCACTGTACTCTGGGCCGGCCACTCGTTCATTCATATTTTCCTCAGAGCTGTAATTGGCTGCAACCATCCGGCCAATCACAACACTGGGTGGAAAGTATGAACGGCCAGTGATGTGAATAGAACATCACTCAGAGTACAGAGCAGAGGTGTGAGAGCTGTATAGAGCCGCTCCACATCTCTGCTATATTATGGACGATCGCATCAGGTGTCAGACTGACAACCGGAGTGATATGTCTATAGTACAGGTACTACTACTCCCAGCATGGAACAGTGTGTTCCATGCTGGGAGTAGTAGTACTACATAAAAAATTTGAAAAAAAGAGAAAAAAAGTTAAACACACACACACTTTATAAAAAAAAAAATATTAAAATTTTGTTATAAAACATATACATTTAGTTAAATACATTTTTATATCCCTACTGCATCCTACTTGCCAAAAAAGGCAAATTCCACACAAAGGTAAAAACGCCAGAAAAAACGCCAAAATGCAGGGAAAACTGTGGCAGTTTTTCTGGCGTTTTTATGCCACAAAAATCGCAGTGGAGTCCTAACCTAAGGCTAAGTTTCCACTTGGTTTTTTTTCTGGCAGTTTTTGGAATACTGCCACTGCAGTTTTTGAGCCAAAGTTAGAAGTGGATCCATAAGGGAGGAGAAGTGTAAGTTCTTCCTTTATGTGTCCTATTCCTTTTGAATACACATCTGGCTTTGGCTCAAAAACTGCAGTGGCAGTATTCCAAAAACTGCCAGAAAAAAAAAAAACAAGTGGAAACTTAGCCTAAGAGTAGGACACAGAACGGGATGCATAAAAAAAAAAAAAAAAAGTACAAGAAATAATAAAAAGAAAGAAATATAAACATGAAAAGGAAAAAATAAAAAAATAAAAGCTAAAAATGTATTTTAAAAAATAAAATAAAATTAATAAAATGTAAGTAAAAAAATATAATAAAATAAAACAACAAGAATCCGAACATTATTCACATGAAGAGTTTTAATCCAAAATAAATATTTAAACCATGGGGATGTAAAGTGTTGAGTGTATATATCCATTTAAGCTTTTTGTTTAAGTATTCTCTCCCCGTCTCCCCCTCTCCTAAGTGGGGGGACATGGTCAATAATACGAAACCTCAATTGGCTAATGATGTGTCCTAAATCATGAAAATGTTTTGCCACAGGCAAATCAAGTTTCCCCATCCTGATGCCCATTAAGGCGGATTCTGCATTCATTCATTGTTTCACCTATATAGTACAATCCGCATGGACACTATAACATATAGATAACATAAGATGACCTACACGTGCGCCTATCTTTAATGGTATATTTCTAGCCGGTAAGTGGGTGATGGAGTGTGTCTCATTTAACTATACTGTTACAATGACTGCAGTCCAAACAGGGAAAATTTCCCCTTTTGGACCCCAGCCATGTTTCTTTTTCAGTTTTTTTCAAATACCTTTGTCGGACTTAACCAAATGGTCTTTATAATTACAGCCCTTCCGATATGCCATTACAGGAAGATCATCAAGCATGGTTGATCGTTTCACAATATCCCAATTTTTCCTGATGATGTGAGCAATTTCAGAACTATGGGTTGAATAAGTGGAGACAGTCCAAAAATAAAACTATCCATTATTAGTGTTGAGCAGCATAGGCCATATTCGAATTCACAAATATTCGCGAATATATGGACGAATATTCGTCATATATTCGCTAAATTCGCATATTCGCGTTTTATTTTCGCATATGCAAAAATCAGCATATACGAAAATTAGCATATACAAAAATTAGCATAAACGAAAATTTGCACGCCAGTCTCACACAGTAGTATTAGAGCCTTCTTTACACCACACAAGCTGGAAGCAGAGAGGGATGATCACTGTGATGTGTACTGTGATAAAAAAATAAAATAAAAATTTAATAAAAAAATATGAATATTTGTAATTACGAATATATAGTGCTGTATTCGCGAATATGCGATATTCGCGAATAAAATTTGCGAGCAACACTATCCATTATATCCCTGAAAACACACTGCAGCCACTCTAGGTATGACATGTTTTTTCAGGCATTTTCAAATATAATGTATTGGGGCACAGTATTTTACAGTATTATATTCAGCAGCATAGTATGTGTTGGAATGGAAATCAGGGGCACCACAAGTGGTGGAATTTTAATCGGG
This sequence comes from Hyla sarda, assembly GCF_029499605.1. Lineage (NCBI taxonomy): Eukaryota > Metazoa > Chordata > Amphibia > Anura > Hylidae > Hyla > Hyla sarda. The sequence goes on along the minus strand of NC_079195.1, from coordinate 140,076,021 downwards.
CACCAAATTTGGCAGTATTGTTTTCAGTTGCATAGTATGTGGCTATATTGTTTTCAGGGGCACAGCATGTGGCAGTATTGTATTCAGGGGCACAGTGTGTGCCATTATTTTTAGGGTCCCAGAATCGAGAAGTATTATATGCATGGTCACAATCGCATAAAAGAGGAAAGGAAAAGTGCGGAGCGCTCACCGTTCCGGTATTCGGCAGACATGACCAGGTGAATCCAGGACCGCTTCGATCTATATGGAGACCCGGTGATCAGACATCCACTTCAGTATATGCAGGAGAGTGGCAGGTGGAACGGGGGAGTTCAGTATGTGCCAAAATTATATTAAAGGGTAGCTCTCATCAAATAAACTTTTGATATATTTTAGATTAATGAATGTTGAATAACTTTCCAATAGCATGTTATTGAAAAATATGCTTCTTTCTATTGTATTTTTCCCGATCAGTCCTGTCAGCAAGCATTTCTGACTCATGCTGGAGTCCTAAACACTCAGAGCTGCCAGCCTGCTTTGTTCACAGCCAAACAGGCAGTGAACAAAGCAGGCTGGCAGCTCTGAGTGTTCTCCTTTGTGAACAAAGCAGACTGGCAGCTCGTAGTGTTTAGGACTCCAGCATGAGTCTGAAATGCTTGCTGCCAGGACTGGTAGGGAGACCCCTAGTGGTTATTTCTTCAAAGTGGAAAATTAAATAGAAAGAAGCATATTTTTAATAACATGCAATTGTAAAGTTATTCTGCATACATTAATCTATAATATATCAGAAGTTTTTTTGATGAGAGGTACCCTTTAAGGGGCACTATTTGGGGCAGTATTTTATGTAGGGGAAGAAGTTATCCAGGGAGACAGGGCCCAAGCTGAACATTTGCATCAGCACCCATGAACCTTTAGCTTTGGCGCTGCCCCCATATACCTTACTGAGGTCAAAAGTTTGTCATTTTGACCTCTGTTCGGGAAAATGTTGTGGGGTCTGCTGGAAGTAATAGCGTTGTCCTCTGTGCTATTCCATTGAGCTTCATCCCATAAAGATTTTTTTTAAATACCACGCAGTATATATGGTTTTACTATGGGACACTATGTAGGTCTGATAGACACTGCTTAATGCAGTGTGAAAGGAGCCTTAGACTTAAAGGGGTTAGCCAGCAGTAGTTTTTTTCTTTTTCTAGAACAATGCTAATACTACAGTATGTAAAAAAATAAATCTGTACTCTCCAACGCTCCAGTAGTGTCCCCCGGTGTCCTGCTCCGGTCCCTGGTGTGATCTTCCTACTGAAAGAAAGCTAGACGCCTGGGAGCAGGACACCGGAGGCACAGCGGGAGCATTGGTGGTGAGTACAAGGTTTTTTTTTTTATATATATATTCTTTAGTTGGGGCACTGTTCTGAAAAGTGGCATGGTAAAAATATGAAGAAAAAAAAATTCCATGCGTATACCAAGGTATAAGCTTGGAATTTTTTTTCCCTAATATTGTGACATAACCAAGTGGCAACATTCATGATGTGACTAACGTTTAGAGGGGCGCAAGTACAAAAAGTGCCTAAGGCAGCATGAACGCTAAATATGGTCCTGCACATATTACTCTATACAGTGTTTGGGTGGGGGGTCACCATTTACTGTATATTACTGTATATTGTGACATGTCACAAACCTGTACACTGTAGTATTTGTATCCCCCCCCTGCACTATATTATACAGTGTACAAGAGGGTAACACATTTCTACTACAGTGGTCCCTCAGCATACGATGGTAATTCGTTCCAAACGACCCATCGTTTGTCGAATCCATCGTATATTGAGGGATCCGTGCAATGTAAAGTATAGGAAGCTGTACTCACCTGTCCCCGTCGCTCCAGACCAGGTCCTCACCGCTCCCGATGCTGTCCCAGGGGCTCCCGATGCTGTCTCGCTGCTCCGGTGTCTTCTTCGCGATCCTCCGGTGTCTTGCGCATCTTCTGCAGGGTCCGGGCCTCGCTTTCTGGTGACGTTATTACGCAGCTGCACCGGCGCGGCATGCGTAGTGACGTAATAACGACGCCGGAAAGCAAGGCCCGGACCCTGGAGAAGATGCGCAAGACACCGGAGGATCGCGAAGTGGACCCGGAGCAGCGGGAATAGGTAAGTGAACCTGCCAGGGATGCTTAAACTGCTATCCGACAGCAGCTTAAGCATTTTGCGCTGTTGGATAGCAGTTAATGCGATGGCCCCGACATATAAAAGCATCGTATGTCGATGCTGACATCGACATGCGATGGCCTCTGAGAGGCCATCGTATGTCGAATTTATCATATGTCGGGGACATCGTAGGTCGGGGGGTTACTGTATATGCAATAACATATCACCTGGTGGGGTATGATAGATGTGCATATATAATCACAACAATGCTGAAGAGGGCCAGGAAACGATAGGGGACAGATTGGCCTGAGGGCAACATAAACACAAAATACTCTAATAGTGCCCTTCCAAGACTAGACTCTGATCCATCCTTGTATCTATCTTACTGTTTCCCAATCAGGTTGCCTCCAGCTGTGGCAAAACTACAACTCCCAACATGCCCAGACAGGAAAAGGTTAAACCGGCATGTTGGGAGTGGTAGTTTTGCAACAAATGGAGGTAACACTGATATACAGAAATATATCTATCTATCTATATGTATATATATATGTATATATATATATATATATATATATATATATATATATATATATACACACACACACACACACATACATACATAGAGTGGTCCCTCAACATACGATATTAATTAGTTCCGGGATGACCATTGTATGTTGAAACCATCATATGTTGAATGCATATCTCTATGGAAACCTGGTAATTGGTTCTAGAGCCCCGGAACCATTGTATGTTGAGTACATATCTCTATGGAAAACTGGTAATTGGTTCTAGAGCCCCGGAACCATTGTATATTGAGTACATATCTCTATGGAAAACTGGTAAATTGGTTGAAAGACGACCATTGTATGTTGAGTGTGTGTAGGTCCATATGATTAAAATGATACCCAACTTATATAAGTTTGATTTTGTTTTACTTCTGTAAAAAATTTTAACTGTTTGCACTAAAACTGTATGTTTAAAAATGTCCTCTACTGACCTTTTTTTTTCCCCGTATACTGGGCTAAATGAGGGCGCATTTTTTGCGCCGTGGTCTGTAGTTTTTATCGGTACCATTTTTGTTTTGGTGGGACTTTTTGATCGCTTTTTTATTTACCAAAAATGGCCGATTTTCGACTTTGGTATTTTTTGATGTATACGCCATTGACCGTGCAATTTATTTTTATAGTTCGGACATTTGTGCACGCAGTGATACGACATATGTTCATTTTTATTATGTTTACATAGTTTTTGTACAGAATTTGGGAAAAGGGGATGATTTGAGCTTTTAAAGAAGGGGTTAATGTGGTTTTTTTTTTTTAAATGTTTTATTAACCCCTACAGGACCCATGACGTAACGGTACGTCCCGACACCCTGGGTCTTAAGGACCAGGGACGTACATTTACCTCATGGGCAGTTCTAGTCCCCGCCGTGCGCCGGGCGGGGTCGGAGCGGGATGCCTGCTGAAATCATTACGGGTCTATAGTGACCCGGAATAGAAGGGGGATCGCGGGTGTCTAAGACACCCAGGATCCCCCTGAAGCGATAGGAGTGAGGTGGCAGGATTGCCACCCCTCCTATCCCTGCTATTGGTGGTCTAGACGCGACCACCAATAGCAGATCGGGGGCGGGGGGGTTTACTTTCGTTTTCCCCGTCCTGCCCTCCCACAATAGGCTGGGCAGGACGAGGAAACGACGGGGACCGGCCCTGAAGATCCACTTACCGATCCGGGCGGGCGACTTAGGCTGCGGGCGATGGAGATCGGCGGGCGGCGATGACGTGCGGCTGGATCCGACGGAAGCCGGTGAGTTGCCTAGCAACATCTGGAGGGTACAGTTTGAGACCATTATACAGTGGTCTCTAACTGTAGCCCTCCAGATGTTGCAAAACTACAACTCCCAGCATGCCCAGACAGCTGTTTGGGCATGCTGGAATATGTAGTTTTGCAACAGCTGGAGGGCTACAGTTTGAGACCACTATATAGTGGTCCCTAAACTGTAGCCCTCCAGATCTTGCAAAACTACAACTCCTAGCATGCCCAAACAACTGTCTGCTGTCAGGGCATGCTGGGAATTGTAGTTTTGCAACAGCTGGAGGACCTCAGTTTGGAGATCACTTTGCAGTGTTCTCTAAAACTGTAGCCCTCCAGATGTTGCAAAACTGCAAATCCCAGCATGTCCAAACAGCAATCAGCTGTCTCGGCATGCTGGGAGTTGTAGTTGCGTACATCCAGCTATTGCATAACTACATCTCCCAGCATGCCCTTCGGCGATCAGTACATGCTGGGAGTTGTAGTTTTGCAACAGCTGGAGGCACACTGGTTGGAAAATACTGTTAGGTAACAGAACCAAACTGAAGGTTTTCACACCAGTGTGTCTCCAGCTGTTGCAAAAGTACAACTCCCAGCATGAACGGTCTGTCAGTACATGCTGGGAGTTGTAGTTTTGAAACAGCTGGAGGTTTGCCCCCCCATGTGAACGTACAGGGTAAATTCACACGGGCAGGCTTACAGTAAGTTTCCTGCTTCAAGTTTGGGCTGCGGCAAATTTTTCGCCACAGCTCAAACTTCTAGCGAGAAACTCACCGTAACCCGCCAGTGTGAATGTACCCTAAAAACACTACACTAATACATAATAAAGGGTAAAAGACTACATATACACCCCCTTACACTGTCCCCCCCAATAAAAATGAAAAACGTATTGTATGGCAGTGTTTCCAAAACGGAGCCTCCAGCTGTTGCAAAACAACAACTCCCAGCATTTCCGGACAGCCACTAACTGTCCAGGCATGCTGGGAATTTAGCAATAGCTGGAGGCACCCTGTTTGGGAATCACTGGCATAGAATACCCCTATGTCCACCCCTATGCAATCCCTAATTCAGTCCTCAAATGCGCATGGCGCTCTCTCACTTCGGAGCCCTGTCGTATTTCAAGGAAACAGTTTAGGGCCACATATGGGGTATCTCCGTACTCGGGAGAAATTGCACTACAAGTTTTGGGGGCTTTTTCTCCTTTTACCCCTTATGAAAAGGAAAAGTTGGGGCTACACCAGCTTGTTAGTGTAAAAAAAAAAAAAATTTTACACTAACATGCTGGTGTTGCCCTTTACTTTTTATTTTCACAAGCGTTAAAAGGAAAAAAAGACCCCCAAAATTTGTAACGCAATTTCTCCTGAGTACAGAAATACCCCATATGTGGGCGTAAAATGCTCTGCGGGCGCACAACAAGGCTCAGGAGTGAGAGCACACCATGTACATTTGAGGTCTAAATTGGTGATTTGCACAGGGGTGGCTGATTTTACAGCGGTTCCGACATTAACGCAAAAAAATAAATACCCACATGTGATCCCATTTTGGAAACTACACCCCTCACGTAATGTAATAAGGGGTACAGTGAGCATTTACGCCCCACAGGTGTCTGACAGATTTTTGGAACTGTGGTGCGTGAAAATTAAAAATAAAATTTTTCATTAGCACAGCCCACTGTTCCAAAGATCTGTCAAACGCCAGTGGGGTTTAAATACTCACTGCACCCCTTATTAAATTATGTGAGGGGTGTAGTTTCCAAAATAGGGTCACATGTGGGGGTTCCACTGTTCTGGCACCACGGGGGGCTTTGTAAACACACATGGCCCCTGACTTCCATTCCAAACAATTTTTTTCCCAAAAGCTCAATGGCGCTCCTTCTCTTCTGAGCATTGTAGTGCGCCAGCAGAGCACTTGACGTCCACACATGGGGTATCTCCATACTCAGAAGAGATGAGTTTACAAATTTTGGGGGGTCTTTTCTGCTATTAACCCTTGCAAAAATTTGAAATTTGGGGGGAAACACACATACATATGCAAAAGTCGTGAAACCCCTGTGGGGTATTAAGGCTCGCTTTATTCCTTGTTACGTTCCTCAAGGGGTCTAGTTTCCAAAATGGTATGCCATGTGTTTTTTTTTTTGTTTTTTTTCCTGTTCTGGCACCATAGGGGCTTCCTAAATGCGATATGCCCCCGAGCAAAATTTGCTCTCAAAAAGCCAAATATCACTCCTTCTCTTCTGAGCATTGTAGTTCGCCCATAGTGCACTTCAGGTCAACTTATGGGGTACCTCCATACTCAGAAGAGATGGGGTTACAAATTTGGGGGGTCTTTTCTGCTATTAACCCTTGCAAAAATTTGAAATTTGGGGGGAAACACACATTTTAGTGAAAAAAAAATTTTTTTTTTACATATGCAAAAGTCGTGAAACACCTGTGGGGTATTAAGGCTCACTTTATTCCTTGTTACGTTCCTCAAGGGGTCTAGTTTCCAAAATGGTATGCCATGTGTTTTTTTTTTTTGCTGTTCTGGCACCATAGGGGCCTTCTAAATGCAACATGCCCCCCAAAAACCATTTCAGAAAAACATACTCTCCAAAATCCCCTTGTCGCTCCTTCCCTTCTGAGCCCTCTAGTGCGCCCGCCGAACAATTTACATAGACATATGAGGTATGTGCTTACTCGAGAGTAATTGGGCTACAAATATAAGTATAAATTTTCTCCTTTTACCCCTCCTTCACTTTGCTGCTATTCCTGTGAAACGCCTAAAGGGTTAAAACGCTGACTGTCATTTTGAATACTTTGGGGGGTGCAGTTTTTATAATGGGGTCATTTGTGGGGTATTTCTAAGATGAAGACCCTTCAAATCCACTTCAAACCTGAACTGGTCCCTGAAAAATAGTGAGTTTGAAAATTTTGTGAAAAATTGGAAAACTGCTGCTGAACTTTGAAGCTCCCTGGTGTCTTCCAAAAGTAAAAACATGTCAATTTTATGATGCAAACAAAGTAGATATATTGTATATGTGAATCAAATTTTTTTTTATTTGGAATATTTCCTTACAAGCAGAGAGCTTCAAAGTTAGAAAAATGCAAAATTTTCAAATTTTTCATCAAATTTTGGGATTTTTCACCAAGAAAGGATGCAAGTTACCATAAAATGTTACCACTATGTTAAAGTAGAATATGTCACGAAAAAACAATCTTGGAATCAGAATGATAACTAAAAGCATTCCAGAGTTATTAATGTTTAAAGTGACAGTGGTCAGATGTGCAAAAAACACTCTGGTCCTAAGGTGTAAAATGGCATGGTCCTTAAGGGGTTAAACTTATTTTTTTACATTTATTAGTTGGTTCCCTTAGGGGACTTATAGGGTATGTTCATGTTACAGTGTGTGAACGGAATCTTGGCTCGTTGAATTCAGCGAGGGGAGATTCAGACTGGAAGCCGGCGGCGGCAGTAGGACCGCACGGCACTGAACTGTCACCATTAACGACTATGCAGTGCTCGCGGACTTCCGCGCAAAGAATAAACATGTTCTTTCTTTGCGCGGAACAATTTCAGCAACGGAATTGTCTGCCGCTGAAATTCCGCAGTGTGAACGAGTCTCGCGGAGACCCATTCACACTAATGTTAAGTTCACACCGCGGAATTCCGCCCGCAGAATTCCGTAGTGTGAACATACCCTTAGGAGGAATCATCAGATTCCTCATACAGATCAATGGAGTTCTATAGATCTGTGTTGTCTGTGCTCATATCTTTAAGTTTAATATAGTGGCCCTGATTTACTAAGAGTGGCGTGGAGTTTTCCTTGTGGATTTTTCAGATGTATTTACAAATTTTGTCACGGTATTTACAGATTTTTTTTAAATTTTTTTTTTACACACATGCTCTGAGCTCTTGGGTTCTCTCAGCTCAAATCCACCACATTTTCTGTGGAAACCTTAGTAAATATGTTAGGAAGTTTTTTTTTTTTTTTTTATGTCGGGCACATGCCACTTTTTTTTTTGCGATCACGCCTATTTTTCCAATGGCCAAGCCCCTTTTTTGAGTTTTCTGAGCAAAATGGAGAGTTTTTACATGGGTTTTACATTTTTGGGGCAGATTCTGGTACAGACACAATTTGTGGCGCAATGCACCAAACTCTGGCACACAGCCCAACAAAACAGGTCAGGTTTAGGCTAGGATTCCACTTGGTTTTTTTCTGGCAGTTTTTGGAATACTGCCACTGCAGTTTTTGAGCCAAAGCCAGAAGTGTATTCAAAAGGAATAGAACATATAAAGGAAGGACTTACACTTCTCCTCCCTTATGGATCCACTTCTGACTTCGGCTTAAAAACTGCAGTGGCAGTATTCCAAAAACTGCCAGAAAAAAAACCAAGTGGAAACCTAGCCTAATAATAGTAAATCATTAACAATGTATCATTTCTACCATAAAGTGCTCTGAGTAAAAACCAACTTTCTTATGAATTTCCGCCCACAAATAATTTTTAGGTTTTGCAGTACATTTTGTGGTAAAATGAGGTGTCATTACAAAGCACAATTGGTGATGCAAAAAACAAGCTCTCATATGGGTCTGTACGTGGAAAAAGAGAGGTATGACATAGACAGAAGTGTCAGCAGAGAGCACTGTGGTGAGACAGAAAAGAACTACACATCTTCCTATGGAGCAGCAGCTGATAAGTACTGGAAGGATTAAAGGGGTATTCCAGGCCAAAACTTTTTTTATATATATCAACTGGCCCCAGAAAGTTAAAGGGGTACTCCGCCCCTGGCATCTTATCCCCTATCCAAAGGATAGGGGATAAGATGTTAGATCGCCGCGATCCCGCTGCTGGGGACCCCGGGGATCGCCGCTGCGGCACCCCGCCATCATTACTGCACAGAGCGAGTTCGCTCTGTGCGTAATGACGGGCGATACAGGGGCCGAAGCAGCGTGACGTCATTGCTCCACCCCACGACATCATGGCCTGTCCCCTTAATGCAAGTCTATGGCAGGGGGCGTGACGACCACCACGCCCCCTCCCATAGACTTGTATTGACGGGACATCAATGCAGCCTTACTCGAGAGAAATTGGGTTACATATTTTGGGGGGCTTTTTCTCCATTTATCCCTTGTAAAAATAAAAAATATGGGTCTACAAGAACATGTTAGTGTAAAAAATTAAGATTTTGAATTTTCTCCTTCACTTTGCGGCTATTCCTGTGAAACACCTAAAGGGTTAACAAACTTTCTGAATATCATTTTGAATACATTGAGGGTGCAGTTTTTTACTATGGGGTCCATTATGGGGTATTTATAACATAAAGACCCTCAAATTCCCTTCAAAATTGAACTGGTCCCTGAAAAATTCAGATTTAGAAATTTACTCTGATTTCTTCCAAAAGTAAAAACATGTCAACTTTATGATACAAACATAAAATAAGAATATTGTATTTGTGAATATATATATATATATATATATATATATATATATATATATATATAATTTATTTGGTATGTCTATTGTCCTTACAAGCAGAGAGCTTCAAAGTTATAAAAATACTACATTTTCAAGTTTTTCATGCAATTTTTGAATTTTTCACAAAGAAATTATGCTAGTATTGACAAAAATTTGCCACTAACATAAAGTAGAATATGTCAGGAAAAAAAAACTCTCTCTAAATCAAATTCATAAGTACAAGCATCCCAGAGTTATTAATGCTTAAAGGGACTGGTCAAAATTGCAAAAAAAGCTCTGGTCCTTAGGGCCAAAATGGTCTCGGTCCCCAATGGGTTAAGTAACATCAGACGATTACACACAAGGTTTTATTCTAGTTTTCTCATGCTTTGTACAGGTTCCAGCCACCTATTTCTCAGCCTTTTCTAGGCAGATTCCCCATTCACATCACGTTTCAAGCATTTGAATGGGGCCTAACCTGCCCGCAGATGTGACGGGTTAATCAAACAAAAAAAAGGGGGGGAAACGCACTTCAAAAACCCATGCGTTGTTGTGGTGCGGTTTTTGGCCTCCCGTGACCCCAGCCTCATTTAGCATTCAGAGTCCGTCGTGGCCCGGTGTCTGTGGCCTCACGTACTCTCTCTCTTGTCAGCCCCGCAGTGTGGGAAGAGCCGTCTTCGTGTCCACGCTCGCGCCCGTCCTCCTCCCGCCTCCTCCGGAGCCGCGCTCTGGGCGTACCTTATATAGGCGGCTGCTCGGCGGTGCCGTCCCCACCCCAGCTCCCGTCCTGTGTCTCTGTCCCGGAGATTGTCAGCCACTACTCCCGCAGCCATGTATCGCTATCTGGGGGAACTCGTGTCCCGGAGCGGCGGTGTCCTAGCCGACACGGCTCTACCGGCCGCCGCCACCAGCCCTCTTCTCCGCCGCTACAGCCAGGCCGTGGATAAGGAGGACGACCCCAACTTCTTCAAGATGGTGGAGGGGTTCTTCGACCGTGGCGCCGGTATCGTGGAGGACAAGCTGGTGGAGGACTTACGGACCCGGGAGACTGAGGAGCAGAAGCGGAAGCGGGTGAAGGGCATCCTGCGGATCATCAAGCCATGTAACCACGTCCTGAGCGTCAGCTTCCCCATCAAGAGAGACAACGGCGACTGGGAGGTGGTGGAGGGCTACCGGGCCCAGCACAGCCAGCACCGCACACCCTGCAAAGGAGGTGAGTGACGCCGCAGCTGCTGCACAACTTCCCGGGCACCTACACTGTACACCGTGCCCAATGTGTAGACTGCCAGCTCCTCAGCCCAGGTTTATACTATAGCTCCTGGAAAGTTGGGTAAGCTCCCCTACAGTCAGGGGTAACACTGCAGCTTACCATTGAGGTAGGTCATGTTTTAGGTAGGCTCACGCGCTGCAGATTTTTACTTCCTTACTAAAGTGAAGTAGACAAGTCAGTGTGTGAACACATTTCTGTCTGGATACTGAGAAGTCCCATGGTGATGCCCTGTGCTAGCTCCTCAGGAGAGAAGCATATTATAGAGCTCTCCATTTATTTGACATGCTGCTTTTCTCTTGTTGTGAATGAGCACTACAATACCCAGTGAGCTACAGTGTTGCCTGTCTAATTGGGATGTTGTTTGTTGGAACCTAAAGAGTTTGGACGTGGTGAATGGTTGCAGTACTGAGGTCTTCTTCTAATGTTGGATCTTCAGTAGTGGAGCCCAAATCTCAGTATTTATGGGTACAAAGATAAGTAATGTCTTTGTATATCCCTTTGTCCCTGCCCCCATCCCAACAGAGAGCCCTTCATTGATGGCTTCTCCCACCAAGATCGATTAACATGCCAATAGGGATATAGCCGCTGGATGGGGGAGATCCTGCCGCTGCCTATATACACATGTGAATGGTTACACAGCATTAAGGCCTGCACAGTGTGTGTGTGTGTGTGTGTGAAATAAAATAAGAAATATATATCAGTGTTTCCCTACTTGGGTGCCTCCAGCTGTTGCAAAACTACAACTCCCAGCATGCCCGGACAGCCAAAGGCTGTCCGGGCATGCTGGGAGTTGTAGTTTTGCAACAGCTGGAGGCACCCTGGTTGGAAAACACTGATATACACTCACACTCAGGCTTCATTGGCCCTCAGGACACCAGGTGCATTGTCTGGATGTGTCAGGCATCCAGTCTCAGCTGTCAGTGTCCTAGTCTATGGGTGGGGGAAGGTGGTCAGTCATTTCCTATCCTGCTCATATTACTGGCTCTACTGACCCACTGAGGCTGAAACACCTCTGTTATAAACGGGCGTCATAAAAATCTTGAAAAAACGGCCGTTAGAAAATCCCATTATAGTCTAATAGCTGTTTTAACCCGTTATCACCCGTTATTATTAACGGTTGTTATTTTGTGACTGTCGATAGTAACAGGAAAAATAGTGCATGCAACATTTCTTCCGTTCATTCGCCCGTCCCAAAATAACGGCCTATAACGTGGTAAAGCGGCTATTAGAAAAATCCCATAGACTATAATGGGATTTTCTAATGGCCGTTAGGGATTTTTTTTTTTTTACGACCTATTTTCAAGGTTTTTATGACGGACGTTTATAACGGAGATATTTTTATAGTGTGAAAGCAGCCTAGGAATATGACTGCAAGATGATGGGGAAGCTTGTCAATACCAATGGGACTGTGTTCCCCAATCTTTAGCTCTCCAATCGGTTGCTTAAATACAACTCCCATCATGCCCTGAGAGCTCTCGGCTACTAGATGATGTGAGTCCTCATACTGCTGGCTGTTTGTACTCTTGACAACTATGCTTAAAAAAATATAGAATATATTGACGATATATTTGTATCTCTGTAAAAGCCCTGCGTTTCTTTCTGGCGTTTCCACCAGCTGTGTGTGACCATAGTCATTGGGGAAGATTTATCGAGCTGTCTTATAGTAAGATTCTCAGAGCGCAGATTTCCTTATACCTGAGAAATGAAAGCTGAGCTGTGATAGGTCCTATAGACAACAGAGCATCTTATTAGAAGACCACTTGATAAATCTCCCCCAACATCTTGCTGGATGAAGGAAATGCGGATTAGACTGGGGGGGTTCTGATTCATACAGACAGGCACGAGTCCCAGTAACTTCAGTGGCCCATATAGTTAGTCAGCTGCCAGTGACTATGGAGAAGATCCTGTAAGACCTGTGCTGAGGAAAATTCGACCAGTTGCCCATTGCAACCAGATTGCTTCTTTAATTTTTGGAATATTAAAGAAGCTATCTGATTGGTTGCTATGGGCAACTAGTCAACATTCCCTCAGCACAGGTCTTGATGACTCTTCCCCTAGGTTCGGGTCATTTCCCGCAAGTATATGCGTTTGTACACTATCTGAGCCAGAAACTTGTGTGAGACTACAGCATTCAATCTAAAGGTTCTGTGGAAGTCCCATGTAAGTCTCAAGCTTAGCAGCAGCGCAAAAGATGAAGAAAAAAAAAAATCCTGCCGCTCGAGCCATCATTGGTGTTGTGCTTTAAGTAGAGTGAAAGCATGTATGTTTTTGTAGGAAGTGACCCAAAATGTCTCTGGCTCACTGCATTTGGGCTATTTCAGTCAGTAGGGCTTGTGTGTGTGTGTGTATATGTCAGAATTATTTTTTGATAGTTGACCATCCTATAAGTGTCACGAACGGCACCATCTACATATTATGGGGTGACTGTAAATGAGGTACAATCACACTGTAGGCTCTCTTTCAAGCCACCAGTGACTAATTCTGTTGCTTTGCAGGTTTGAGGCTTAAAGCGTACCAATCAGATCCAACAAAAACATTTTTAATATATCACTCAGTACCTAATCCTGACCATGTACATCTAATTTGTGTCTAGCACCTTTATTTTTTTCACTTTTTTAAATTAGCTCACTAGTCTGAATTCCTCTCTGCCCCCTCCCTCAGTATGCTGTCTGTTCACATCTCCCGTAGCATTAGCAAAACTACAACTCCCACCTTGTCCTCACTGACAGTAGCGGGACACAAGGTGACAGTGGGAGGATTTTTCCTCCAACTATGAGCCCTGCGCTCACATCTGTCAATCAATCAAGGAAGTGTGTCCATGACATAGGTGATGATGCATGGACACAGCAGGACTAGTATATGCCCAAGCAGGCGGGGGGGGGGGGGGGGGGGGGGCAGTTGTTTGACTGGCTTTTTCAGTATGAAATACGGAAAATTTTCTAATGAAAGCAATTGCAAAACCTATTTGTTTGGCATGCCTTACAACAAACCTAAAGTTTTTGTATCTGACAGACCATTTAAGGTTTAGTCACCCCAGGAAAGTTCTGTGTGAAGGTGGTATGGTCCCCACATTGTGCTGCTTACCTCGAAGTCATTGTATTCCTGTGCAGTTTGTACTGGTATTACCGACATAGGGGAGATTACACACACACACACACACACACACACACACACACACACACACACACAAAATTTATATATATATATATATATATATATATATATATATATATATATATATATATATATATATATACCGTATAAGCCGAGACCCCTAATTTCAACCCAAAATCCCAGGAAAAGTTATTGACTCGAGTATAAGCCTAGGGTGGGAAATACCTCATCCCCCCCGTCATCATCCAGACCCGTCATTAACATCCTCATCATCATCCCCTTGTCATCATCCCACACATCCCCCCTTCATCATCCCCTTATCATCCCACACATCCCCCCTTCATCATCCCCTTATCATCCCACACATCCCCCCTTCATCATCCCCTTATCATCCCGCACATCCCCCCTTCATCCCCTTATCATCCCACACCCCCCCCCCTTCATCATCCCCACACCCCCCCCTTCATCATCCTCTTCTCATCATTCGCCCTCAGTGGTCTTCAACCTGCGGACCTCCAGAGGTTTCAAAACTACAACTCCCAGCAAGCCCGGGCAGCCATCGGCTGTCCGGGCTTGCTGGGAGTTGTAGTTTTGAAACCTCCGGAGGTCCGCAGGTTGAAGACCACTGCGGCCTTCAACATCATCCAGCCCCCCTCTCACCCCCTTTAGTTCTGAGTACTCACCTCCGCTCGGCGCTGGTCCGGTCCTGCAGGGCTTTCCGGAGAGGAGGTGGTCCGGTGGGGAGGTGGTCCGGGCTGCTATCTTCACCGGGGGCGCCTCTTCTCCGCGCTTCCGGCCCGGAATAGAGCCGTTGCCTTGACAATGACGCAGAATTACGTTGGCAATGAACGCACCTCTGCGTCGTTGTCACGGCAACGTGACTATTCTGAGGCCGGGCCCGAAGCGCTTAGAAGAGGCCTCCCCGGTGAAGATAGCAGCCCGGAACCAGTATCCCACCGGACCACCTCCTCTCCGGACAGCCCTGCAGGACCGGACCAGCACCGAGCGGAGGTGAGTACTCAGAACTAAAGGGGGTGAGAGGGGGCTGGATGATGTTGAAGGCCGCAGTGGTCTTCAACCTGCGGACCTCCGGAGGTTTCAAAACTACAACTCCCAGCAAGCCCGGACAGCCGATGGCTGCCCGGGCTTGCTGGGAGTTGTAGTTTTGAAACCTCTGGAGGTCCGCAGGTTGAAGACCACTGCGGGTGGGGGAGTTCACTCGAGTATAAGCCGAGGGGGGTGTTTTCAGCACGAAAAATCGTGCTGAAAAACTCGGCCTATACTAGAGTATATACGGTATTACAGATATAGGGGAAATCACCATTGTCAAGAGGAACTGATGACAATGGAGAAAATCTCTGTACAGTACTGTGGAATATGTAAGTGCTATGTAAGTAACAGAAAAGAATGCTTGCTGAAAGGTGACACTGCATGTGACTGATCCATGACATGTGTTGGTTGCACATATTCTGTGATACGTGAAACATGACTCCTGCAGGCTGAAGCAGTGCGACCAGCTGTTCTATAGGGTTTTTGCCTGTTGGGGATGGTGAACCCCTGCATGTGTGCCGAAAAAAGTGTATTATTAGAAAGTAAAAAAGAAATAGGTCCTGATTGGAATCTGATAAAGGACTGTAGGGGAGCTGGCATTTATGATAGTAGTCTACAATATTTCCTAATGTAGTAACTGGTGAAAATTCTCATCACATTTTTTTTTTATTACACAGAAGTATGCTACATATAATACCATGAGAGGCTGGAATGAGTTTTCCGCCATCGTTGTCTTAATGGGGTACTCCGGCCCTGAGACATCTTATCACCTGTCCAAAGGATAGGGGATAAGATGTCTCACCGCCGGGGTCCCGCCACTGGGGACCTCCGGCCGTCACGCCCCCACCCGTAGACTTGCATAGCAGGGGCGGGGGGTGATGTCACACGGGGGTGGAGTCGTGACGTCACGATACTCTGGCCCCGTGGTCGCCATCCGGCTGTTTGTGAGCTGGCACCGTGGCTTGCAGCTCAAACAGTGAGACATCTTATCCCCTATCCTTTGGATAGGGGATAAGATGTCTCCGGGCCTGAGTACCCCTTTAAGGGGTTTGCTCACTTTTGCATTTGTTTATTGCTCTATGCTTCTCAGCAGACAGGAGGTGACGGTAGGGGAAGCAGGGATGGGTGTGACAGGAAGTTACAGCTACCAGCCAGACATGTCAGCTGATAATGGAAGATCTGTGCAGTATGGCTAATATTATATTAGTAAGTTGCTTTATTACAACATGCACACGTTGTTTCTTTTGCTGGACAACCCCTTTAAAACTCTGGTACTAAGTTATCAGGGCCGAACCACCAGATGGTTTCATGTAATGTCAGTCAGGTGCCAAAAAAAGGGGTACTCCACCCCTAGACATCTTATCCCCTATCCAAAGAAAAAAATGTTCCTAATGCTGGGCAGCGGAGTACCCCTTTAAAGTAACTTTCACACTGCTGCTATGCTTAATCCTGTTAAGGGTCCTTTAGGCTTTTTTTTTTTTTTTTTTTTTTGAGCAGTTTCAGACTTGATTACCAAATATGGAGACTGTCTCATTCTTAAGTCACAAACAAACAGTTTGTTTATGATATCTATTTGAAAGTTATAGCATTTCCAGATAGGTTTCTGTTAAACCTTTTGGCTTTATTATTTGTGCAGTGTGTTGTTACACTTATTGCAGGGACAGTAGTGTCAGGAATTCAAAGACCAGCAAAAACTAGAATCCATGTGATGCTGAGTCCTGTCTTGACCCCCACACCCTGCAATAGACACAACCAGAGATCTTGTTTGTACTACGTCAGCTCTCATTGATGCCGATCCAGGACAGCCAAGTGGCTCCTAATGACATCAGCCAGGCACTATTAGCCAGTAAGGCTAGTGTGTATCTGCCATCATCAGGAGCTAGCAGGCAGTGCTTCACTGGCGACTATTAACAACTGTCACAGCTGATATTAGGATCTAAAGCGCACCTCCTTAAATGTAAGCCACACAGGTCTATCGCACAATGAGCGTTAAGCACCCATAAGCCTACTGCCAGTTCACTGGTTGTCCTTCTTTGGGCCACTTTCAGTAGCTGGCCACAGTTATTATGAATCGCAAGCTTCAAGCACTTGCCATAATCTAATACTTAAAAATCCAGTTCCCACTTGTACTTATCAGAATAGTGAGTTATCGCTGCATCCAGAAGTGCTGCTTGTAAGAGTGCCCTAATACATTACTAAAGTGTTATTGGTCAACTTTTAGATGATTTATATTTAAAGGTGTTCTCTGAGCCTAAAAATGATCTCCTATTGTGCTGGGGCCATCATGAAAATACTAAAACATAATCCACTACAAAGGAGTAACTCTGCACTGCAACTACTTTCCATGACCCACCTCCAAATTCCAGCCACCAGATGTCCCAATTACCGCAGCAACACATAAGGGTAGAGACTGGTGGTGCTCCCTCACAAGAAAGACGTCCGTAGATATCGTACACCTCAAAGAAATATGAAGAGGGCACTCACCCAAATTCAGCTTGCTTCAGAGTTCTTTATCAATTCAGGAGTACAAAAAGTGCAACGGACATATACACGGATGGACAAGCAAGCCCTGAAAGAACCCCCACCGCCCCTTGCTTGTCCATCTGTGTATCTGTCCGTTGCACTTTTTGTACTCCTGAATTGATAAAGAACTCTGAAGCAAGCAGCTTTTGGGTGAGTGCCCTCTGTTTCCCCCCTGTAAAATCTTCCAGTCCCCCATTAAACGATTTGGCTGTTGCTTCCGAGAAGGACATGTCTCGGCAGTGACGGCCCTCTCAGCCAATCGATGAGGCAAGATGCTGCTGCCGTCCCTGCTGAGATGAGTCGGTCTTGGAAGTAGTGGCCAAAGCATTTAGCAGGGAACTTCACAGGGGGTCCCCAAGGAGGGAGCAAGGTAGGTGAGTAAATGTGCTAAAAAAAAACACTTCTAGCTTAATTTAATAGAAGTATAAAAATCCTTACTGTTCTGACTCTTCTCAGTAGGTACAGATGCCATCTGTTACACGTAGCTGCCTGCACCGATCTCAGCCAACAGATGCAGGAGCCTTACACAGCTATCAATATCCCATAACCTCTGTATGTTTTTTGGGAAATGACGGATAATAATCAAAACTTGTGCAGGGAAAGAGGTGTAGTTGCCTTTTAGTGGTCGTTTATCAGCCTAAATCTATAAAAACCTATAACGCTTATTTTTCCTGCACACTGTGCTTGTATGTATTCTGGGCCCTAGATCTAGGTTTAACAAACGGTCTGTCTTATTTGCTCTTAGCAACCGATTTTTTTCAGATGACTGATTGGCTGTTAATGGCAAATAAGAAAGTTTGTCTGTTTTCATAAATCTGGGATTTGTATCTATTAGGGCTGGGCGGTATGACCAAATCTGCGTATCACGGTATTTTTGTAACTCTCGGCGGTTCCATGGTATATAATGGTATTTCCTCCTCCCCCCCCCCCCCCCCAACAAAAATGATCAGCCCAGCGCTGCGCTATTCTGCCCCCCCCCCCAACAAAAATGATCAGCCCAGCGCTGCCCCATCAGTGTAAATACTCACATGTCACCCGCTGCCCTCCTCGTGCTTTTTGTTGCCGCCGACGCAGACATGGGTAAACAAAATAAACTCGCGCATGTTCCGACGTCTGCCTTACGCTAGGGACGGGAACGTCGGACAGCCCTCAGCCTATCACCGGCCGCAGCGATGTTCCGCCTCGGCCGCTGATAGGTTGAGCCCACTGTCGTGTAAGAAGCTCTGGGCGGCTTCTTACATGACAGTGGGCTCAGCCTATCAGCGGCCGAGGCGGACCGACGGTGATAGGCTGAGGGCCCTCCGACGTTCCATTCACTAGGAAGCAGATGAGGCCGGTACTGGACCAACGGGAGGTGAGTTAAAGTTTATTTTGTTTTTTACAGCCTGGGCATAGGGATACCACACAATATAGAGCAGTGGTCTTGAACCTGCCAACCTCCAGATGTTGCAAAACTACAACTCCCAGCATGCCAACGGCTGTCCGGGCATGCTGAGTTGTAGTTTTGCAGCATCTGGAGGTCGGCAGGTTGAAGACCACTGGTATAGTGTCAGCGCCATCGGCCGCAACAAACATGAGGAGGGCAGCGCATGCGGGTGACATATCAGTATTTACCCCGATGGGGACAGCGCTGGGCTGATAATTAATTGGGGGGGGGGGGCAGAACAGCGCTTGTGGGCCACATATGATGAATTCCCCGATGTGGGGACAGCGTTGGGCTCATTCATTCCCGAGGGGGAGGGGCCCAACCGGTACTGCGGTATGGGTTACAATTCATATAGTGCAGCACAAAAATGTTGGTATTCGGTATGAACCGGTATACTGCCCAGCCCTAGTATCTAGTCTTGGCATTTCACACATACGTTGCCATCTTAAGTCTAGCAGTGCCGTAAAAATAAGGGCATCTGTTACCCATTTGCCACACTTTCTTTAAATATTGCTAGTGCAGCTTGTTTTTCCATGGTAGGAATGCAGATTGTTCTGTTACATTTCCTGTCTGAGGGAGTGGTAAAATGTAATCCAAGTATTTTAGTGTTCAGTGGAAAATGTTGTGTTATAAAAAAAAAAAGGGGGAAAAACAGTGAGTCATACAGTGAGTCATGAGCTGTACAGAGATTGAAAGGGTTATTGTTGGCTGCACTGTAGATTTAAGTTTTTGTAGTCAGGGCGTGTAAACTGGCCATTACAACTTTTTTTATTTTTTTACTGCGTGTGCACACTGTCTTGTAGTAGTATTTATATGTAGAGATGAGCGAACTTACAGTAAATTCGATTTGTCACGAACTTCTCTCTCGGCAGTTGATGACTTTTCCTGCATAAATTAGTTCAGCTTTCCGGTGCTCCGGTGGGCTGGAAAAGGTGGATACATTCCTAGGAAAGAGTCTCCTAGGAATGTATCCACCTTTTCCAGCCCATTGGAGCACCTGAAAGCTGAACTAATTTATGCAGGAAAAGACATCAACTGCCGAGCCGAGAAGTTCGTGACGAATCGAATTTACTGTAAGTTCGCTCATCTCTATTTATATGCTATAAATTTACTGCCCTCTCTTCCTGCCCCAGGGCTTCCCCCTTGGAGTATGCATAAAAGGCACATTTTTGGTGTTAGTAACTTTGTAACATAGTGTAATAATGTTGTTTTTTTTCCTAGGTATTCGTTACAGTACGGATGTCAGTGTGGATGAAGTGAAAGCCTTGGCGTCTCTTATGACATACAAATGTGCTGTTGTAGGTAAGCATTATAATCATTGAAGCCATGGCATTGATCTTCACTGTTTACATTGTCGCATACTAGGAAAAGGCTGGACACCGTGTATATACCAACAGTGCTATTTACACTTCTGTATAAAGCATTTCCAAGCAGCCACCACGGATCTATAGTCACTAGAAGAAAGTGGATAAGAGCTGCCAGGTTTTATTTTAAGTGCCTCTCTGGTTTAACAGCTCAAAGAAATTGGTTCAATATTTCTTTTAATAGGTCTGTAATAGACATCAGTATGTGTTTTTATAATATATGCGCCTACTAAACAGTACACACAGTGCATGATACCCAGCTCTTATTCATCACATAATTCAGCAGCTCTGAAGGGGACCAAGCTGCTTTCAGTTACTGGCTAATATAGTACTATTTTAGTATTTATTGTCTAGAGATAAGAGTGCTGTACTGTCTTTGGTCCTTCCATTGACAATGAATGGAATAGCTGTTAAAGGGGTATTCCAGGAAAAACATTTTTTTTTATACATATCAACTGGCTCCAGAAAGTTAAACAGATTTGTAAATTACTTAAAAAAAACAAAAACAAAAAAAAAAAAAATATCTTAATCCTGTCAGTACTTATGAGCTGCTGAAGTTGAGTTGTTCTTTTCTGTCTAAGTGCTCTCTGACACCTGTCTTGGGAACTGTCCAGAGTAGAAGTAAACCTCTCCTACTCTCTGCTCTTTTTCTTGCCCTCCTGTGCTGAGTATCTTGTCCCTGTTCCCAATACTTCTGGTTATCCCAGTACTTATGGTGATGGCGTATCGACATGATTGCTAAAGCCTATGCATTGTCTACAGCAGTCACATGTCAAAACAGTTTTTGTAAAGATCTACAGCTGTAAACTGAATCTGGCCTGGGTAGTTTTCCTATTTTACTTTTATATTCTATTCTGCATCTTTGATTTTAATGTGAATCTGCAAAATCCACAACACAAGGATTTACACTTACACTTCCTTGCTGAAATTAGCAACGGAAATCTGTAACAAATACTTGCTTTTTCCACAGAAAGGAAATTAATATGCTGTGAATAAAATAAAAAAAAACAAAAATAAAAAACTGGTTAACTTCCTTGTGGCAAATTTCAACAGCATGAGAATAAGATTTAACATCTTTGCTGCTATTTAATTTTGCTGTGGATTTTTTATCCACATATCTAGAGGGAAAATCTGCAATACTTAAATGGGCACTGTCATGAAATAAAAAAATGTATATGTTGTAGGGATCGACAGATATTGTTTTTTTAGGGCCAATACCGATAATCGGTGCAGGTTAGGGCCGATAGCCGATAACTTATACCGATATTCCGGTATAAGTTATCGGCTATTTACCCCCCCCTGCGACACCGCTGCAGATCATTGATTTAAAGCGGGCGCTTTAAATCAATGATCTACAGTGGCTTTTGTGGGGCCATAGGCTGCCGCCACCACCCGCTTCTCTCCCTCTACCTGTCAGGGTGGTCCGGGCCATCCATCCTTCCTTCCTGTTGTGTCCGGGGGCATTCCGGGTGAAGAGTGAACCGGTCCGGGCTGTCCTTCTTCTCCGGCGGTCATCTTCTCCACTCCGGGCAGGCTCCGGCCTAGTACACTGCATAGACGCCGCTGCGCAGTGACGCCCGTGCGCAGCGACGCACCTGACGTCACGGCGTAGCAGCGTCTATGCAGTGTACTAGGCCGGAGCCTGCCCGGAGTGGAGAAGATGACCGCCGGAGAAGGACAGCCCGGACCGGTTCACTCTTCACCCGGAACGCCCCCGGACACTACAGGAAGGAAGGAAGGATGGATGGCCAGGACCACCCCCATTACGGGTAAGTTTAATTTTTTTATTGACTCGGAGGGTGGGGGAGGGGCCCGACCGGTATAGCGGTATGGGCAAAAATCCATACCGGTATACCGCCCAGCATCACGGTGGGGGGTGCGACGCGGTGCAGTGGGTCGGGGGTGCGGTGCGGCGGGTCGGCGGTCGCGGTGCGGTGGGGGAGGTGCGGGGGGCATTATCGGCAAGGTAATTGCCGATACCGATAATGCCCAAAATCGTAATTATCGGCCGATAATATCGGCCATACCGATAATCGGTCGATCCCTAATATGTTGTGGTACTTAAGTACTACAACATATCTCTAATATACTTTAATTAAAAAAAGTGATTTTAAAACAGTTTAAAATCACTTTTAAATTCGGCCACTAGGGGTCGCCCTCCTAGTGGCCGGATGCATTCGGCAGTGACGTCACTAGTGAATTTCGACTCATTGAAGCCTGGCAATGAGTAGGAATTCACTCACTGTGGTGCTCGCTCCCGCCTGTCAATCAAACAGGCGGGAGCGAGCGCTGAGAACAGAAGAACGCATTGGCTCTGTTAAATAGCCGGTAACTCATACCGGAATATCGCTATAAGTTATCGGCTATCTGCCCTAACCTCCACAGATTATCGATATCGGTCGAGATGAGCGAACTTACAATAAATTAGATTCGTCACAAACTTCTCGGCTCGGCAGTTGATGACTTATCCTGCGTAAATTAGTTCAGCCTTCAGGTGCTCCGGTGGGCTGGAAAAGGTGGATACATTCCTAGGAAAGAGTCTCCTAGGACTGTATCCACCTTTTCCAGCCCATCGGAGCACCTGAAAGCTGAACTAATTTATGCAGGAAAAGTAATCAATTGCCGAGCCGAGCAGTTCGTGACGAATCAAATTTACTGTAAGTTCGATCATCTCTATTGGCCACATGAACAGTGGTTATCCTAAATAGGCAGTCGCTTTTTATGAACAGGTTTATTAAAACCTGTGTAGATGGAGTGGTGTAGTTGCCCTTAGTAACCAATCAAATGGCTTCTTTCATTTTTAAAAAAGCCTCTGAAAAATGAAAGAATCAATTCAATTTGCTTCTATACGAATCTGCACCAATTTTGATAAATCTCTGGAGTCTTTTTGGGACCAAAAAGTGCTACCTATTAGATAAGGGACACCAAAGATATTGACTGTTTTGTAATTGACATTTAGCTATATCTCCACTCTTACAGATGTGCCTTTTGGAGGAGCCAAAGCTGGCGTGAAAATAAATACCAGAAATTACTCTGTAAGTGTTCTTTGTTTTTGTTGAGATATATATATTCATTTGAATATGAATATTTAATTTTGTTTTTCTTACTGTTTATGTGAAATAGGATGCAGAACTTGAAAAAATCACAAGAAGATTTACTATAGAACTTGCCAAGAAAGGATTTATTGGTAAGTTAAATGGGCACTGTCAGATAGAAAAACTCTGTATATGTTGTACAACTTGGCAAAACAATAGTTTTTCTAATATACTTCTTTAAAATAATTTTCACATTTTATTAAAGAAAACTGCCTTTGAAAAATCCCACCGTAGGGGTCCCCATACCTCCTGGGACACTGAGTCCCACAGCAGCATGAGCATGTCCAAGGGTCATGGACACAAGATGGCTGATTGACAAGACTGCAGTAGAAACACAGCCTGCAGCAACACTGCTTTAACAGTTTTACCAAACATGTGCCTCCAGCTTTTGCAAAACAACTCCGAGCATGCCTGTGGATATCTGGGCATGCTGGGAGTTATAGTTTTGTTAAAGTTGTAGGCAAACAGCTGAAGGCAACACTGCTGTAAAAAAAAGTTATCCAAACACTGTACCTCCAACTATTCCAAAACTACAAGTCCCAGCATTACAGGACTTCCTAAGGAATGACACACATGATTACATGAAGATGTAAGTTATACACTCGCCATATTGCCTTTGGTAGAAAACAGGCAATCTCCAATAATCATTGTGTGTGTTTGTGTACAGCATGAAACCAGAGAGGAAAGGGTTACAAAGCGGGGCTTCCAGGCTCCTAAGAGCAGTGAGTCAGCAAAATGAGGGGAGGAGTTAGCACAACATGTCCCATCCCTTTGAGACAACTGAAGACATTGAGCAGCTTTAATATGCTATATTTTTTTTTTTTTTTGTATGTGAAATATGGGTGATGGAGACATAAAATTATATGTACATGATCAGGTACTGAGTAACAGATCAGTTTTTTTTTTGTTAGATTGAACAGGTACGCTTTAATATACAAATCATTAAATCTAATACAAGTTCACTTTTAGGTGTAATTCAGGGAATTTTTTATTCTTCTATTGTGCCTGGGCTTCTGCAGTTAAGAAAATAAACATTGACTTCCTGTCACTCCCCTGGTGCTGCTGGTATCGCGGTCTTGTTCTCAGGTTCGGTCATCTTCCTGCTACTGGGGCCCGACACATCACACTGTCACTCAGGTAATTACTGGTCACAGCAATGTCCCGCCTCGGTTAGTGATAGGCTGAGAGACAGTGTAATGTATCTGGCTCCTGAAACCTGGAAAAAGACCGGCGCTAAAAACATTACACTGCCACCAGCCGAGGCAGGACATTGCTGTGGTTGCCAATTATCTGAGCAGCTTAAAAGCAGGAAAAAGAATGCATCAGAGGACAAGACAGAGATACCAGCAGCAGGAGGTAAGTCATTGTTTATTTAAATTGCAACCGCCCGGGAGAAGAAAACATTTCTCCGGAGTACACCTTTAGGGTATGTTCACACCACAGGATGTCCGCACAGAAAATCTCAGTGCAGACTGCTAGGACCGCATGGGAATGCGCCATCTCATAGACTGCAATGCATGCCACGCGGAGTCTGCAGAAAGAATGGACATGTCAATTCTTTCTGGAGTTTCCGTGCCAGAAATTCAGATGTGTACACAGTGCAGCAGAATCCCATTGAAATCAGTGGGACTCAGATGCTGAGGAATTACACTCGGAAATTCTCACATGTGAACATAGCCTAAAGGTCAGGGGGAGATTTATTAAAACCTGTGCATAGGATTACACGGCTGGATAACCTCTTTAACAACTACCTGGTCTTTTGCTATATAATTTATTTAAAGGAGAACTCCAGAACATAAAAATTCTCCCCCCATAGTGCCGGCAGTAAAAAATGAAAGATGTACATACCTTCCTCCGCTCCCCCGGGGCCTCCGATAACCGGCTCCGGTCTCCACCGTGATCCACTTCCTGGTTGCAGGTGGTCGGAGAGTCTTACTGAGCTCACCCAATCACCGGCTGCAGTGAAGTCCCGACTCGGACGACGATAGGCTGAGCAGCAGTGAGACGTTTCCGGCCCTGGCCGCAGGTGCCGGTGTAGTGAAGAATTTTGTGTCCTGAAGAGTTTTCACACTGCCGCTCAGCCTATCGCTGGCCGAGTCAGACTTCGCTGCGGCTGGTGATTGGCTGAGCACAGTATGATTCATCCGACCACCGGCAACCAGGAAGTGGATCGTGGCAGAGACCGGAGCTGGTAACTGGAGGCCCCGGGGGAACGGAGGAAGGTATGTACATCTGTATTTTTTTACTTCCGGCACTATGGGCGACAATTTTTATATTCCGGAGTTCTCCTTTAAAAAGTATACCTTAGTTCCAAACAGATGCTTAACAGCCATTTCTAGTAAATAATCATATTGGGGATCCTACATCTGTTTACATCCTATAAAACAATAGGCCACTCTATATAATAACTTTTATACCAAGAAAAACAGAGACAAAATGACCATTTGGAGTAAAATAATCTTTATTTTAGAAAACCATTTTTACAATCGCTTACAAATATCACAAATCACAAAGAATTGGTTTGGTGAGAGAATCTGCAATACTGTATAAAGTGCACACAGGACAGCCAAAGGCTGTCCGGGCATGCTGGGAGCAGTAGTTTCACAACAGCTGGAGGCCCCCTGGTAGAAAAACCCTGAACTAAGTGTAAAAGTAAAAAGGAAGAAAATAAAAAAACCTTTTGCTCACCTAATCCCGGTCCCTGCAGATGTCGTTCCCCTCCGTGCGCTCTGGTCACTGCTCTATTCATCTTACAGGACCTTTCCCTTTTCAGCCAATCACAGGCCGCAGTGGTGTAAAGCCTGTGATTGGCTGAAGGGGAAAGGGCTTGTTCTGCAGCAAATACACTAGGTTTGAAATCTGCCCGGCAACCCTAGTGTATTCTGCTGCAGGACAAGACAAGGTGAGAAGGGGGGGGGGATGAATGTGACATAGGGGGGAATGTGACATGGGGGGGGGTGTGACAGGGGGGAGGGGAATGTGACATGAAGGGGGGAGGAATGTGACAAGGGGGGGATGTGACAAGGGGGGGGGGGGGAATGTGACAAGGGGGGGGGGAATGTGATATGGGGGGGGATGTGACAAGGGAGGGGGAATGTGACGGGGGGGAGATGTGGAATTTCAATGCAAAAAATTGCACCGCTTTTGGTACAAATTTCCAGACGGAATCATACCGCTAGGGAGGTTAATAGAGCCAGTTTATTTAACTGTTGCACTTGCACTGGTCCAGATCGGGGAATAGTTTACATGTTACCCCTATAGAGCTAGGAAATAGTCATATACTGGACTGTCATAGCATAGCTCTTCCCCAATGTACAAACCTGATATGAGTTATACCGCATAAGCACCTTTCTCCTGTGTGCACTTTATCTAGTGTTGTGGATTCTCTCACCAAACCCCAATTTAAGATTTGATATTGGTAAGGGATTTTAAAGATGGTTTTCTATAATAAAGATTATTTTACCCCAAATGGTCATTTTGCATCTATAGTTTTTCTTGGTATAAAAATAAAGTATATGGTTTCTATACTGTAATATGTGCATTTTATGTAGGGCCTGGTATTGATGTTCCTGCCCCTGATATGAGTACTGGAGAAAGGGAGATGTCTTGGATTGCTGACACCTATGCTAACACAATTGGGCACACGGTGAGTGTTCAGTTTTTCCTTATCCTTCCTCTGATTTACCACTGTTCACTTTATTAACCCGTCTAGGACACAGGGCGTACAGGTATGTCCTGGTACTAAAGGACCCAGGGCGTACCTGTATGCTCGTGGGAATTCCTGGATGCCTGCTGCATGTCAGTGTCCGGCGGGGGGGGGGGGGGGGGGGGGTGTTAGGCGGTCCTGATTCAGATCTGAGGTCTGTGGCGATTACGGGTCTCCAATGACCCGGAAAATAAGGGGGATTGGGGCTGTCGAAGATGCTCCCGACGATCCCCCTGAAGGGATAGGAGTGAGGTGGACCCCTCCTATCCCTGCTATTGGTCGGTCAGAAGCAACCAACCAATAGCAGATTGGGGGGGTGGGGTTAAAGTTTGGTTCCCCCTGTTTTGCCCACCCACGGTAGTCCAGGCAGTACGGGGGAGCTGTGCTGGGACCGACGCCTGGTCACCTACTGGCGGCGGGCGGCGCCAGTGCGGGTGTACCCTAAAAACACTACTCGAACACAAAATAAAAGGGTAAAACACTGCATATACACCCCTTACACTGTCTTCTTTCGTACGGCAGTGTTTCCAAAACGGAGCCTCCAGCTGTTGCAAAGCAACAACTCCTAGCATTTCCGGACAGCCACTGACTGTCCAGGCATCCTAAGAGTTCAGCAACAGCTGGAGGCACCCTGTATGGAAATCACTGGCATAGAATATTATTGGTTGCGCAGACAATCGTAATGTTTGCATCAGAGTCCACTCCTATGCAAATCCCTAATTTAGACCTTAAATGCGTACGGCGCTCTCTCACTTCGGAGCCCTGCCATATTTCAAGGAAACAGTTTAGGGCCACATATGGGGTATTTCCGTACTCGGGAGCAATTGTTACATTTTGGGGGTCTTTCTCCTTTTACCCCTTATGAAAAAAGAGAAGTTGGGGTCTACACCAGCCTGTTAGTGTAAAAATAGTATGGTGTTGCCCCATACTTTGTTTTCACAGGAGATAAAAGGAAAAATTACCCCCAAAATTTGTAACACAATTTCTCCGGAGTACGGAAACACCCCATATGTGGACGCAAAATGCTCTGCGGCGTACAACAGGAGTGAGGGTGCACTATATAAAGTTGAGGCCTAAATTAGTGATTTGCACAGGGGTAGATGATTTTACAGCGGTTCTGACATAAACGCAAAAAAAAAATACCCACATGTGACTCCATTTTGGAAACTACACTCCTCACGGAACGTAACAAGGGGTATAGTGAGCCTTAACACCCAACAAGTGTTTGACAAATTTTTGTTAAAGTTGGATGGGAAAATGAAAAAAATTAATTTTCACTAAAATGCTGGTGTTACCCTAAATCTTTCATTTTCGCAAGGGAAAATAGGGAAAAAGCCCCTCAACATTTGTAACCCCATTTCTTCTGAGTAAGAACATACCCCATATGTGGATGTTTAGTGCTCTGCAGGCAAACTACAATGCTCAGAAGAGAAAAAGCGCCAATGGGCTTTTGGAGAGAAAATTTGTCCCGAATTGAAGGCCACGTGTTAACAATGCACCCCTCCCACATATGACCCCATTTTGGAAACTACACCCCTCACAGAATGTAATAAGGGGTACAGTGAGCATTTACGCCCCACAGGTGTCTGACAGATTTTTGGAACAGTGATCCGTGAAAATGAAAAATTTAATTTTTCATTTGCACAGCCCACTGTTCCCAAAGATCTGTCAAATGCCAGTTGGGTGTAAATGCTCACTGCACCCCAAATTCCTGTGAGGAGTGTAGTTTCCAAAATGGGGTCACATGTTGGGGGTTGGGGGTCCACTATTCTAGCACCATGGGGGCTTTGTAAACACACATGGCCCCGACTTGCATTCCAAACAAATTCTCTCTCCAAAAGCTCATTGGCACGCCTCCTCTTCTGAGCATTGTAGTGCGCCAGCAGAGCACTTTACATCAACATATGGGGTATTTCCATACTCGGGAGAGAGAGCCCCCCCCCCCCAAAATTTGTAACCCCATTTCCTCTATTACCTTGTAAATATGTAAAATTTGAGGAAAACTCCATTTTAGTGATAAAAAAAAAACTCCGAAAAGTCGTTTAACACCTGTGGATTATTAAGGCTCACTGTACACCTTGTTACTTTCCTTGAGGGGTGTAGCTTCCAAAATAGTATGCCATGTTTTTATTTATTTTTATGTCTTGCTGTGCATAGGGGTTTCCTAAATGCGACATGCCCCCCCCCAACAAACTTTTTCAGCAAAATTCACTCTCCAAAATCCCATTGTTGCTACTTCCCTTCTGAGCCCTCTAGTTCACCCACAGAGCACTTTACATCCACATATGAGATATTTCCTTGAGAAATTGGGTTACAAATTTTGGGGGGCTTTTTCTCCTAATACCCCTTCTAAAAATTCAAAAACTGGGTCCACAAGCACATGCAAGTGTAAAAAATGAAGATTTTGAATTCTCCTTCACTTTGCTGCTATTCCTGTGACTCCTAAAGGGTTAACACACTTTCTGAAAGTCATTTTGAATACTTTAAGGGGTGCAGTTTTTTAATGGGGTAATTTATGGGGTATTTCTAATATGAAGGCCCTTCAAATCCACTTCAAAACTGAACTGGTCCCTGAAAAATTACGATCTAGAAAATTTTGTGAAAAATGTGAAAATTGCTGCTGAACTTTGAAGCCCTCTGATGTCTTCCAAAAGTAAAAACATGTCAACTTTATGATGCAAATATAAAGTAGACATATTGTATATGTGAATCAATGTATAATTTATTTGGAATGTCTATTTTCCTTACAAGCAGAGAGCTTCAAAGTTAGAAAAAATGCTATTGTACAAATTTTTCATGACATTTTGGAAATTTTTACCAAAAAAAAGATGCAAGTAATGCCGAAAATTTACCACAAATATAAACTAGAATATGTCACAAAAAACTCTCTGAATGAAATTGATTAGGACAAGCATCCTAGAGTTAAAGTGACAGTAGTCAGATGTGCAAAAAATGCTCTGGCCTTTAAGGTCATAATGGGCTGTGTCCTTAAGGGGTTAACTAATCATTTACATCAATTTGTGTTGCTTTAAAGATGCAGTTATGGGGAATTTTTACTAAATTTCTTCTAATTCTTTAAGGATATCAATGCACATGCTTGTGTCACTGGCAAACCCATCAGCCAAGGTGGCATTCATGGACGTGTGTCTGCCACAGGACGAGGTGTCTTCCACGGGATTGAGAATTTCATCAATGAGGCATCGTACATGAGCCAGCTGGGAATGACCCCAGGTTTTGGTGACAAAACGTTTGTTATTCAGGTGACTATTTTTACTAAGAGTTTAGTTTCATTTCATAATATTATATGGACCTGTGCTTTTATACCCAGGCTTTATGATCATTGTACCTGTGTGTATTACTAGGATTTGATCCATCACATAGTCTTTCAGTGTTTATTTTTTTTTCTTCAGGAAACTAATCCCTAATGTATTTTTTACATTTAACAGGGATTTGGTAATGTAGGTCTACATTCTATGCGTTATCTTCATCGCTTTGGTGCCAAATGTGTTGGCATTGGTGAAATAGATGGAACTATCTGGAATCCAGATGGCATTGATCCTAAAGAGCTTGAAGACTACAAACTGGTTAGTTTCATCTTGTCATCGGTTATAGCCTATGTTTGGCTTAGTGTGTACTAACCTTTTTGCAACAATTGGTATGTTCATGTTCTAGCAGTTAGTACCTTCTATAGCTAGAACTAGAAGAACAGTGTTTTGTAGTTCAATATGTCATTAGAGGGGACGTGAGGGGAAATGATCTGCTTATGATCACAAAAAATGCTAAAGAAGTGGTCGACCATGACAGAATTCACACCAGCATATAACAGACCAAATATTGTCACAGATAAACAGTTTTTGGTCTTCTAAATCTTGAAGGCATGCAGTGGTATATGTTGGCAGTAGCCTGACATACCTGTGGAATAGAACCCAAATGTAATGTACACAGCCCCTACCAAAGTGAATTACCTACAGATGAGTTAGTCAGGTTAAAAGACCAGTCGCACACAAGCTTTCTGTAAAACCTTCCACCTTTAACAGGGCTTAAAAATGTTGCCACAAGGTGGCATTGTGCTTTTGTTGCCTAAAGCAACCAAAGCTAGAAAACACTGTTCCTTCAACCCCTGAAAAGGCCTGGGCAGTAAGTCAGGTTTTTGGTTAGTTACAAATATCTTTAACAACCCCCTTTCAAAAAAAATACAGGTAATCTGGCATTTATGTGTTGGTCAAGCTACTGAAAAAAGTTGTCATTTGCTTATGTCACCGGGGTAAGGTTCAGGCTTGTAGTTTTCAATAGTTTAATACTGTATAACTTTCTGATTAATGAGTAACCATGTACATGCTGGGTTCAGCCCTCTAGAGTAGGTGCTTTTCTATATATTTAGTAGTAAATACATTTTTTTTATTGCTTTATTGACTTTAACAGCAACATGGAACAATTGTTGGGTTCCCCAAGGCCCAGGCATATGATGGAAACATTCTAGAAGCGGACTGTGACATCCTTATCCCAGCAGCCAGTGAGAAGCAGCTAACAAAGTCTAATGCACACAGAATTAAAGCAAAGGTACAGTAAAGCCATTACATTTTATGACATGTAATAGTGTAGATCTGAATTTATAAAAAAAAACCTTTTTTTCTTCTTTCTGTTGTCATTAGATTATTGCAGAGGGAGCTAATGGACCTACAACTCCTGAAGCTGATAAAATATTCCTTGAGAGAAATATCATGGTTATTCCAGTAAGTATTTGAGGGTACACTTCCACGATGGCCCCTCTGATCATACAGTCCTGTTTTAACTACTAACTACACCTTTATATTAAAATAGATGGCACTATGTACCACAGCAGGTACAAAGAACATGATTGCTACTAAAGTTTGGAGCATACATCTTTCCTTAACCCCTTAAGGACTAAAAAATCCACAGCGAAACGGAAAAAAAATTGTCAAAATTGAAGAAAAAATTTCATTTTGTAACTTTTGGGGGCTTCTGTTTCTACGCAGTTCATTTTTCGGTAAATATGACACCTTCTCTTTATTCTGTAGGTCCATACGGTTAAAATTATACCCTACTTATATAGGTTTGATTTTGTCGTACTTGTAAAAAAAATCATAACTGCATGCAGGAAAATTTATACGTTTAAAATTGTCATCTTCTGACCCCTATAACTTTATTTTTCCACATACGGGCTGGTATGAGGGCTAATTTTTTGCGCCGTGTTCTGAAGTTTTTATCGGTACCATTTTTGCATTGATTGGACTTTTTGATTGGTTTTATTCATTTTTTTTTTTTATGATATAAAGTGATCAAAAATACCATTTTGGATCTGGAATTTTTTTGCGCATACGCCACTTACAGTGCGGTTTAATTAACGATATATTGTTATTTCGGACATTAACACACATGCGATACCACATATGTTTATTTTTATTTACAGTTTTTTATGGGAAAAGGGGGTGGTTCAAACTTAAATGACCTTTTTATAAAAAAATACTTTTTTATTTATTTATTTTTTTGCAGTGTTATAGCTCCCATAGGGAGCTAGAACACTGCACACACTGATCTTTTACCCTGATCCCTGAAAAGCCATAGCTTTGCATGGATCAGCGTAATAGGGGGTTGATTGCTCAAGCCTGTAGCTCAGGCTTGGAGCATCAAACGCCGATCGGACGCGATGGAGCAAGGTAAGGGGTCCTCCGCTCGCATCCTAGCTGATCGGGACATTGCGATTTTATCGCGATAGTCCCGATCAGCCGGGAAGCTTTTACTTTCGTTTTCAACGCGGCGATCAAAGTTGAAGGCTGAAGGGTTAATAGTGCGCGGCACAACGTTATCATTAGCAGCCAGGACCGACCCCGGTGTGATGCGGGGTCACGGCGAGACCCCGTTTTAAACACTGGGCGCAGAGTGTACAGGTATGCCCTGCGTCCTTAAGAGGTTGAAGGCTATGGACACCTTTGCATGCACTTTTTTTTTGTTTTAATAATGTTATACAACACAAAAATTGATGGGCATTGCTAATGAATTCACTGTGTGTGCAGACACAGTTGTCAAAGTTAGACAATGCAAAAGAAAAGAAAAAGCTGACAACCTAAGTGAATTCACAGCAACCACTGTGATTATAATGAAAGAAATCAAGTTTTTATTGAAAAACAGAAAAAGAGGGGTACAGACACAATTAAAACCATTTAAATCACACAAAAATATACATAGTCTAGGAATATAATCCTATCTCTATACCCTGACTCATGCCAATAAGCAAATAAGGTGAAACTATTGAATACGTGTATATATAAGCAACCATATATGCACGTCAGAACCTCAAACTATAGCAGCAATTAATATGAGACCTGAATCCCTATATAAAGTGCCTAGTGCACCCAATCTGATAACATGTAAACATAGGACAAAAAAGTGCTAGTGATAAGTGCCTGTGTGAAAAACACCTATAAATGTCCACAAAAAATATATGCATAAAGTTCCCTAGTGGCCCCCCAAGATAAAGAGGTACGGTAATAAGCCATGAAAACCATGTAATAAATGTGGGCTCTGGCTGCAAAGAGTAAGAACTACAAAGGTAAGCAATGAGACATAAGGACATTTTCACCCAGTCAGGGGACCGGCTTGCTCCACGCGTTCCGCCACCCGAGCGGTGGCTTCCTCAGGAGTGACCACATACTCTACTCCCCCCCCCCCCAATGCCTTAAATATACTGATAGAAATAGCAAATCATTTACACCTGTAAAGGTCTGACAATTACCTGCCGCTCAGTAGATCCAACATGGCTCCTGTACACTCTCCCCATGCAGCACACCATGGGGCAATCGTAGTGTGTTGGAAGCTGCCGGAAGTGTGTAATTAATAATGGTATAAACATTTTTTCCTTAGCTGCTCTGTCCTGTTTACAGTGAAATTGGTCATACTGTCTGACGGCTCAGCCTTCAACCCCGCTCTCCTGAATGATTGTCTAAAGCGGTAGTATCACTGTTAGGAATTCAAATGATAAACACTATGGGGGACATTTATCAATGTTTGCTTATGTATTCCTTTTTTTAGTTTTTTCTCACAATTTTTTTTTTTTTTTTGCTTATGTGCGACTTATTTATCAACTGCTTTCAGCCTATTGATAAATTTCATTCACTTAAGCACTTTTTCTTTTTTTTATGCTTTGGTTGTGGCTTTTTCTGCTCCATGTCTGAGCTGGAGTAAATTTAGTAGTTTTTTTTCATGCAATGCGACTTTTTTTTGCGACTTTCGCACTTGATAAATCTGACCACTGCAAGTCAAAAATCACTTTTTGCTTTGGTAAGCAAGATTTTTATTTTTTGCTTAGGACACTGAACTTGCAAAACGTCGCAGAAAAAAGAGAGTAGTCGCACGTGCAACTTTTTTTGCGACAATTTTAAGCAAAAAAACTACTAAATGCTTTGATAAATGTCCCCCTATTTGGATAAAAGTATTGGAGCACTTACACCTTATCGGAGCTTTTAGGACATTCCATTCTAAAGCCATAAGCAGTAATATGGCGTTGATCTCTTTGCCGTTATAACAGCTTCAAATTCTTTGGTAAGAATTTCTACAGGATTTTGGAGTTTCTGAGATTAAGCCAGTTATCTAGAACAGCATTTGTGAGGTCAGATACAGATGTTGGAAGAGAAGTCATGGCTTGCAATTTCTGGTCTAGTTCATCCCAAAGATGTTTAGTGGGGTTGAGGTCAGGCCAGTCAACTTCTTCCAAACCATACTCTCCCATTTATGCCTCTTATGGTCCATATTTCGTGAATTGGGGCACAGTAATGCAGTTGCACAATGCCAGGTAACCTCATCCTGGCATTGGGCAAACCCAGACTTCTCCACAAGATAAAGCCAGATAAAGAGGCATGGTTCCTCACTTCTCTGCTGGGTTTCTACTGCTCCAAAGATACATTTGATAATGAAGGTAGAGCCAAATACTTTTCTCAATAACTTGCATCTTCCCAGTAGCAGCAGTTTAGAGCAAAGGTCTATGTCATCCTTCAACCAATAAAGGACTCTAATATGATTTAATGTCCTGGTAAACAGTAACTCAATTTGTCTGCAAAGCGGTCTCATCTCAAGCGGTGTTCAATACCTTTAATAGGGATTACTGCACGGTGAGACGCTGTGCCTTTTATGCACTGTTAGACATCCATTTAAACAAATTTCATTCCTGCAATGTGAAAACAGGAATTTTATTTCAGAAAGAAATGTTAGCAAATTTTTTTTTTTTTTTTTTTTTACTAAAATATTTCTAAGATTAGCCCTTTAGACGCCATGATCAAAATTGATTGCGGTGTCTAAAAGTCCCGAGATGTACTTCCGGTTAGCTCGGGGATGCTGATCGGGATCACCGCGGTGAAATCGCGGTGTCACGATCAGCTGTGAGGATGGCCGGAGCTCCCTTACCTTGCTTAGTGCATCTGATCGTCGCTCCTTTACTGCTGCCAGCCATGGCAGGCATTAGTAAAGGAGCGCCGATAACTGCTATGCTATGGCATAACATTGATCAGTGTGTGCAATCTACAGATTACATGTAATAGTCCCCTATGGGGACTTAAAGCGCAAATGAGTTCATGAGGTTTGGGGCATATAACATAACCACAGTGTGTATGGTGTGTAAAATGTGTCTGCAGCCTTGCTTTTATCCCTCTTATTATGGCTTTTCTTAGCTCAAAAAACACTTTTATATGCAGCCACTGACAGTCGCATAGGCGTGGCCAGGGTTTGCTATCACCTGTACACTAACGCTGGGACCGCTGTGTGATTAACACACAGGTCCCAGTGCATGCACCTCTTATCTTTCATATGTAAGCGCTGACCGACATTACTTTACGGAGCGAGCGCTCTGTCTGACACCTCCGTGCGCCCGGGCAATACTAGAGGCAGAGACTGAGTGCTCTCTGCCTCTAATGAATGCTGAAGTGCCCAGTGCATCTCCCGCATCAGGGAATTAAGAGGAGAAGACGCATAGAGGCGTCAGACGGTCGGCACTTACATATGAAAGATAAGGGGTGAATGCACAGGGACCTGTGTGTCAATCACACAGCGGTCCCAGCGTTGGTGTTCAGGGGCGGCCGTGGGGCATAGCGAACCCCTGGCCACGCCTATCCGACTGTCAGTGGCTACATAGAAGTGTTTTTTGACCTAAGAAAAGCCGTATTAAGAGGGATAAAAGCAAGGCTGCAGACGTATTATACACACACTGGTTATGTTATATGCCCCAAACCTCATGATAGTTGCACTTTAAAAAGTGGGGAAAAAAAATTGTAAAAAGTAATAAATGGGAATGAACTCCTCAAAAAATAAAAATAAAAAAAAAAGTCGAATCAACCCACTTTTAAAAAAAAAAAATAAAAAAAAAATTATTTAAAAAAGCACTCTCTTATAAAAACAAAACACCCCTTTTTTCCCCATTAACGTCTTAAGGACGTAGGGCGTACGGTCAATCCTGGTATTTAAAACAGGGTCACGCCGCGACCCCGTGTCATACTGGGTCGGTCCCGTCGGCTAATGATAGCCGGGACCCTGGGCTAATAGCGTGCGGCACCGATTGTTGTGCTGCGTGCTATTAACCCTTTAGACGCGGCGATCAAAGTTGATTGCCGCATCTAAAAGAAAGTGAAAGCTTCCTGGCAGTTCAGTCGGGCTGATCGGGACATCGCGATAAAATCGCAATGTGCCGATCAGCTAGCGCGTGAGCGGAGGTCCCCTTACCTTGCTCCATCATGTCAGATCGGCATTTGATTGCTCCAAGCCTGAGATACAGGCTTGAGCAATCGACCGCCTAGAACACTGATCCATGCAAAGCTATGGCTTTGCAGGAATCGGTGTAAAAGATCAGTGTGTGCGGTGTTATAGCCCCCTATGGGAGCTATAACACCGCAAAAAAAAGTTAATAAAGGTGATTTAACCCCTTCCCTAATAAGTTTGAATCACCCCCCTTTTCCCATAAAAAAAAATAAAGTGTAAAAAAATGTGGTATTGCCACGTGCGGAAATGTCCGAATTATAAAAAAAATTGTTAATTAAACCGCACAGTCAATAGCGTACGTGCAAAAAAAAATTCCATAGTCCAAAATAGCGTATTTTTTTTGGTCACTTTTTAGATCATGAAAAAATTAATAAACGATCGAAAAGTCCGATCAATGCAAAAAATGGTACAGAGATTACGGCTCCAAAAATGAGCCGTCATACCGGCCCATACACGGAAAAATAAGTTTTTGGGTCAGAAGATGAGAATTTGTAACGTACACATTTTCCTACATGTAGTTTTTTTTCAGAAGTACGACCAAATCAAACCTATATAAGTAGGATATCATTCTAACCATATGGACCTACAGAATAAAGATAAGGTGTACTTTTTACAGAAAAATGCACTGCGTAGAAACGGAAGCCCCCAAAATTTACAAAATGGCATTTTTTTCTTCAATTTTGTCGCACAATAAAAAAGATTTCCGTTTCGCAGTGGATTTTTTTGGGTAAAATGACTCACTGCAAAGTAGAATTTGTGGCGCAAAAAATAAGCCATCATATGGAATTTTATGTGCAAAATTGAAAGAGTTAAAATTTTTAGAAGGTGATGAGGAAAAAAATGAAAATTCGAAAACTGAAAAACCCTGCGTCCTTAAGGGGTTAAAAGTCCATTCACACGGGCGGATCAACAGCGTATTTTGACCGCTTCATGCTGCCTTTAGATGTGCCTGCTCGGAGCGGCAATACACCGCTACGAGCAGACACACTGAAGCGATGTGAGAGTATGCACGATGTACTCGCACACATTGTGGCTGCTCCATGAGTTAGGTTGAGAGCGTCCGCAATGTGTGAGTATACTTCGCATGCGCACTGCAACTTGCACATCGCAGTGTTTCTGCTCATAGCGGTGTATTGCAGTCCATTCACCGCAGTCATAGCTGTCCTTCAGCAGCAGATCCGCAACGTAAAATACGCTGTGAATCCGCCTGTGTGAACGTTCCCTTAAGGAACAAAAAAAAAACCCTGTCACATGACGCTGAAAAAAGTATCTGTACTTGGTCTTAAAAAAATAAATAAATGGTATCTGGACATGCAATGAATTCAGAGATGTCCATAGCCTTTTATTGGGAGATTGTGAAATTAATTTGCGATACCCTAAAGTGCCATTTGCTTTAAGCATAAAGTGCAGTGTTCTCGATAAATGGCAACAATATATCATGGCAGTGTGTATGAAGGTAAACAAAATTTTAAAATGAATAATCAGCCATGCTGTGTGATTGTGGTACCTGTTGGGTAACCCAAATATTACACTAACATTTGATAAGGTGGGGTCCTCCTGAGTCCAACCACCGCTGCTGCCCAACCCCCCCCCCCCCCCCCCCCCAAAGACCACCGCCGCCCGCTTCTCTCCCCCTTCCGGTCCTGAGTCCATCCACCGCCGCTGCCCCATTGCCTCCCCCTTCCCCGGTTTAATAATTACCTGTTCCCGGGGTCCGCGCTACTTCGGGCTCCGACAGCGTCCTGAGCTGTCACTGTGCGCACTGACTGTGACGTTGCGTTGAGGACGTCAGTCGTCATTGCGCAGCGCACAGCAATAGTGCAGGATGCCGCAGGAGCCAGAAGTAGCGCGGACCCCGGGAACAGGTAATAATAAAAGCGGGGATGGGGGAGGCAATGGGGCAGCAGCGGTCTCTGGGCAGGGGTGCGGTTTGGGGGGGGGCGGGCTTTATCGGCAAGGTAATTGGCGATACCGATAACTTTCAAAATCGGGAATTATCGGCTGAACAGATAATCAGTTGATCCCTACCTTAAAGTTGCGTGCCACGGCGCTGGAAATTATTAATAAAGGACATCTGTACTGATTAATTTTACATATTCCTGTGCCGCAAAAATAAACAAAATTAAACTTTGACTCGCCTTCCTATGTTCCCCCGTTGCTCCAGTATCTGCCTCCCTGTTCTCCACTGCAATCTTCACGCTGCTTCCTGGGGACGGGAACGTCACAGAGCAGTCAGCGTATCACCGGCCACAGCGATGTCCCGCCTCGGCCAGGGATAGGCAGAGCGCACTGTCATGTAAGATGCTGGACAGCTCCTTACATGACATGATAGGCTGAGCGCACTGTATTGTAAGGATCCGGCCGGCTCCTTACATAACTGCGCTCAGCCTATCACCGGCTCGAGGCGGGACATCGCTGTGGCGGATGATAAGCTGACAGCTCTGTTACGTATCTGTATGTGTACAGATATGTTTCACCGTAGATTTGTTGGTAACGAGTCATGTAATTACAAAGTACAATTGGTGACACAAAACAACAAACCCTTATGTGGGTCTGTAGGTGGAAAATTAAAAGCGTTGTGGCTATTAGGGCTTGTTCACACAGCCTTCTGCTGTGCATGTATTTTTTCTCCCGTCAAAAATAACGGAATAGAAACGGATATTAAAAATTTAACATTGAAGTCTATGGCAAACGAATGAGCATATAATGTCATCCGTTTGCACAGTTTTTAATTTTTCAACCGTTACTTCTGAGCATGATCAGGAGTGAAATCAGCAAACTCTTGCTGTGCTGTGGGATTACTACTACTCCCATCATGGAACAGACTTGTTTCTTTGATGGGAGGAGTAGTTTCCAGGTTGTGGGAGTCTGGGGAGGCTAGATTAATGCTTTTACTACTACCCCCATCATGAAACTGTCTGTTCCATGTTGGTGGTAGTAGTCCAGGGGCTGAGGGACGTCTGAGACCCCATGCAATCAAAAGTTGTTAACCAGGGGAGTGGGCGGCATGGTCCGCAACCCTGCGATGTATCGTGTGTGTGTTTTTACTTTCATTTTGAAATACCCCGTGGGGAGCCCTCAATGGCCCCTGCACATTTTTTTAGGTTATTATTACGAGGATTGTAATGTTGCACTGCACTGGATTCCCCATTTGCCCTGATGCACTGCAGGAGGGCAAGATCTATAGGTAGCACAGCAGTGGGCTATATGCATAGCTAGCGCAATGGGGGGACCAGACATATAGCGCTATATGTATAATTCCCCCCCCGCTACGCTAGCTATGTATAATGGCCACCGCTGCACCAGCGATGTATAATGCCCCCGCTGCGCTTACATAGGTTCCCCCCCCCCCAGCGAGCTCATACATAAATCCCTTGCAGCGCGATCTGTGAATAGTATACTATCAGCAGCATATCTGCTTGCCGGCCTGCAGCATGATGTGCTGCTGATAGTATACTATTCACAGATATCACTGTGAGGGACAGGTGTATAGAAGCGCTGCAGGGGGACAGTTAGATATCACTATATATCTGTCCCCCTGCAGAGCTTCTATGCACATATGTCCCTCACAGTGATATCTGTGAATAGTATACTATCAGCAGCACATCATGCTGCTGGCCTGGAAAGGCAGCGCAATGCCGCCCGCTTCCCGGCCAGCAGATGTGCTGCTGATAGTATACTATTCAGATAGAGCTGCAAGGGATTTATGTATGCGCTCGCCGGGGGGGCATTATACATAGCTAGCGCAGCGGGGGGCATTATACATGGCTAGCGCAGCGGGGGGCATTGTACATATAGTGCTATATGTTTGGCCCCTACTGCGCTAGCTATGTATATTGCCTACTGCGGCGCTACCTATAGATCTTGCCCTCCTGCAGTGCACAAGGGAAGCCAGGGAACGCAGCGCAATGCTTCCCCGGCTGCCAGTGTAGTGCAACATTACAATCCTCGCTAATGACTTTAAAAACCCAGCTGAGGGTATTTAAAAATGAAAGTAAAACACTCACATGATCTACATCGCAGGGTTGCGGACCATGCCACCTGCTCCCCTGGTTAATAACTTTTGATCACATTGGGTCTCAATGTGCCCCTGTACTACAACCCCCATCATGGAACAGACTTTGTTCCATGATGGGGGTAGTAGTACACGCACTAATTTAGCCGCCTGAAGACTCCCGCAGCCAGGGAACTACTACTCCCATCATGAAAAGTATGTTCCATGATGGGAGTAGTAGTAGTCCTGGCTGCAGGAGTCCGTAGACAGCTGATACGAACGGATGAAAAACTGATGCAAACGGGTGCCACTAAATAGCATCCCTTTGCATCAGTTTGCACCCGTTAATAGAATGGTCCGTTTAGGAGGCAGTAACGGACAAAATCTAGACGGAGGACAACAGCCGTGTGGACCTAGCCTAGAATGCGAGGAGGAAAAAAAGGGTGTAAAAATGAAATCACTGCGTCTTTAAGGGGTTAATCTTTCAAAGTTTAAAATTGTTGCCTTGTCTAGGTAATCTGCATAGTACCATAATGAAATAAACAGGCGAGCACCAGCTCATGACACAAATTATTTTTTTTTTCAATAGGACTTGTATTTGAATGCTGGTGGTGTTACAGTGTCTTACTTTGAGTGGCTGAAAAATCTTAACCATGTAAGCTATGGAAGGCTTACCTTCAAGTATGAGCGGGACTCCAACTACCACTTGCTTAGTATGTATTTGCTTCCTTTTTGTAGTAAAACAGCATTCAGGAGTATTCTAAATAGCAAACACATTTAACACATTTTTTTTTTGTTAATATTTAATTTTCAGTGTCAGTACAGGAAAGTTTGGAGAGAAAGTTTGGAAAACATGGTGGATCTATTCCTGTGGTGCCTACTGCGGAGTTCCAGGCTAGAATATCTGTAAGTGTTTCTTTTACATAGACATTGTACAGGAAGCCTCTGCTTTGTATGTTCTGGTGGTGCTTGGGTTATTGTAGTGTAGCATAAGTTACCCGGCGACTCCAATATGCAATGAACGGTGCAGGGCTTCCTTTCACATTCACTGTATACTGCAGGGTGCTGATCAGCGATTGATAGTTTAGCTTTTGGATAGACCAATAAAGTCCCAGAAAATCTATTTAACGTTCAACGAGCCCAATTTTCTGTGAATATCTTGCACAGCATTCATATTAATGTTCTAGTCCTAGCTTATTCATCCATCACATGTTTGTTTTTGTTGGCTTTGATATTTATGTGCTGTACTTCTTGCCCTCATTGTTTTGAAATCATAGAAGGCAATACAAATGTAAAGCTTGATAGAGAAAATGTTTTGGTTTTAGTTGCAATAGTTAACTTATGTAGGTTTTTTGTTTAGCATTGCTTAAAGTTTTATAGGTACAATAGAAATAGAAAGTCTAAGACTAATTTGAAAAGTCAACTTAGAATTAAATGCAGTCTTTTCCTTTCAGGGTGCTTCTGAAAAAGATATTGTCCACTCTGGCCTGGCATATACTATGGAACGATCAGCAAGAGTAAGTTGAAATAGTTATTTAGCTTCCTCTATCTACAATTCACTCTGGTTAAGACAACAAGGAGGTCTTCAACCCTGATTGACAAATCTCCCTGTACCTTTTGCTGCTATTTTATCCCCGGGTAGGTACTCGGGATAAATTCTGCACCTTTTCTGCTATAAGTGTACGTAGCCTTACAAGTAAGGTTGACCCTTCATGTTTATGCAGTCTTGTGCCGCAAAAAAAAAAAAAAACTTTGACATTACTGTGTAATGCTTGACTTGGCTTATTCTCTAAAACATGTTAAAATATAAAATGTATTTTTACTTTTTTACAGCAAATCATGCGTACTGCAATGAAGTACAACCTTGGTTTGGACCTGAGAACTGCTGCCTATGTAAATGCCATTGAGAAAGTGTTCAAGGTGTACAATGAGGCTGGCCTGACCTTCACATAAACAAGGAAGCCAGTTGGATTGTCCTTTCACCCTCCATATCAGAAAGATATATCACGCATAAGTTTACATATAACCATAAGACTTCATTTGTTTTCCTCCTCATAGAGGATCCTACTTCTGAATGCTTCCGTCCATTATTTTATTATTATTTTTTTTTTTTGTGAGACTTACATCACTGGTGTAGACATAAAACATGACCCTTGAAAAAAATCTTGAAGACCCTTAATAATACTGCCATAGTCAGTAGTTTTAGGGTTTCATTGCATTCTTTAACATTATTGGGACTTATAGGGGACATCACCACAAACTTCTTACTTCAACTGTTAAGTTTCTTTTATAGCCATTACAAATTGGGTTCAGTTAGCCATTTAATACATTTTAATTTTGCCAGGGCATTGTGTTTTAGTATCTGTGACAAAGAGTCTGTACCAAGTAGGACTGCATGTGTGGATCATTCAGTTTCTGCAAAAGCCTTTAACACAGTGCCCTTTTTAAGAAGAGTGGGAAAGGCCCTGGTTGGAGTTTTTCAGGGGAGTCTTTTAATGACTTATTTGCACATTAATCTCTGCTGGCCTCCTTTTAACCTCTTGCTGCTGAAATAGATTTTTTTTTTTTTTTTTTTTTTTTGTAAGTATGTTGCTATTGGGATTATTTCCTGTATATAGTCACTTACAGAAAAAACAACACTTTTTTTTATTTTATTTTTTTCTCTTTGCTTTTTACTTTACACCATTCTGTCTGCCCTTGGTTCATCTTGTTCCTGTTGTCATACACATTATTTCAGGACTGTCTAACAGTTTGAAGCTTTTATATTGCCATTTACCATGGTTAATGAAATTCTTTTTTTTTTTCTTTTTTTTTGCACTGAGCGGTCTTGTATTGCAGAAGTAGCAGTTAATAGCGATTGTTCTTACTCTTCAGTTGGTCTCTAGATCCATATGTCGAAGTATGAAACTTTATTTCTCCAAATATTTTTTAAGCATTCAAGGGCCTTGCATTAACCTGAAGGTTTTTATGAAAAACTGCCATTGTAGTCCCAAAGATATTTGTCACAGACTATAGAACTTTGTAACCGCATGACAGATGATCAAATACTATATTAAAAGTTCTCCTTTACAAAAAGTGTTTTGATTTGTTTTTCATTGACGTCAGTAAAATTGTTAAAACTTTTAAATAAATCAAAGTCTGGAGCTACGTGAAGATCTTTTACATCCATCAACCTGTGGAGCAGCGCCATTTCTCTGGTCATCCCTGGGCCTGTGTTTAGATCACCTCATGCTGCATTTTTTCAGCTGATGATTCGAGCACACAGAGGCCCTGGGGTGGACTGGATCACTGGTACTGGACTCTGCGTGGTGACTGTAGTGTATTTTATATTACACTACTAGTAGGCTATTATGTTAATGTCTAAATTTATGTCCTGGACTTTGTTGGAAATGCAACCGAACTTGTGCTAAAAAAAAACCAGTTTGGCGCAGTTTAACCCTTTAAGGACCGGGGTTTTTTCCGTTTTTGCATTTTCGTTTTTTGCTCCTTGCCTTTAAAAAATCATAACTCTTTCAAATTTGCACCTAAAAATCCATATGATGGCTTATTTTTTGCGCCACCAATTCTACTTTGTAATGACGTCAGTCATTTTGGCCAAAAATCTACGGTGAAGCGGGAAAAAAAATCATTGTGCGACAAAATTGAAAAAAAAAAACATTGTTTTGTAACTTTTGGGGGCTTCCGTTTCTACGTAGTACGTTTTTCGGTAAAAATGACACCTCATATTTATTCTGTAGGTTCATACGATTAAAATGATACCCTACATGTATAGGTTTGATTTTGTCGGACTTCTGGAAAAAATCATAACTACATGCAGGAAAATTAATACGTTTAAAATTGTCATCTTCTGACCCCTATAACTTTTTTATTTTTCAGTGTATGGGGCGGTATGAGGGCTCATTTTTTGCGCCGTGATCTGAAGTTTTTAACGGTACCATTTTTGCATTGATAGGACTTATTGATAGCTTTTTATTCATTTTTAAATGATATAAAAAGTGACCAAAAATGCACTATTTTGGACTTTGGAATTTTTTTGCGCGCACGCCATTGACCGAGCGGTTTAATTAATTATATATTTTTTATAATTCGGACATTTCCGCATTATATATGTTTGTTTTTATTTTTATTTACACTGTTTTTTTTTATTG
Source organism: Hyla sarda (assembly GCF_029499605.1). Lineage (NCBI taxonomy): Eukaryota > Metazoa > Chordata > Amphibia > Anura > Hylidae > Hyla > Hyla sarda. Next base: position 140,031,214 of record NC_079195.1, on the reverse strand, counting down.
GAAAAGGGGGGTGATTCAAACTTTTAATAGGGGAGGAGTTAAATGATCTTTATTCACTTTTTTTTTCACTTTTTTTTTTGCAGTGTTATAGGTCCCATAGGGACCTATAACACTGCACATACTGATCTTCTATGTTGATCACTGGTTTCTCATAAGAAACCAGTGATCAACGATTCTGCCGCATGACTGCTCATGCCTGGATCTCAGGCACTGAGCAGTCATTCGGCGATCGGACAGCGAGGAGGCAGGAAGGGGCCCTCCCGCTGTCCTGTCAGCTGTTCGGGATGCCGCGATTAGCCGCGGCTATCCCGAACAGCCCGACTGAGCTAGCCGGGAACTTTCACTTTTAGCCGCGCGGCTCAGCTCTGAGCGCACAGCTAAAGGGTTAATAGCGCGTGGCGCCGCGCACTATTGGAGGCAGGTCCCGGCTTCACTATGACGCCGGGCCCGCCATGATATGACGCGGGGTTACTGTGTAACCCCGCATTATATCAGAAGAGCAGGACCAAGGACGTACCGATACGCCCTTGGTCCTTAAGGGGTTAAGCCAACTTATTAGAGACTAGACTAGCATGGAACTGTGCTAGTGCTGGTAACTCATCATGTAATGTACTGAGCTGGCTTATAATAGAAAAACAACCAATTACTTCCAAAAATAGCTCCACACCTGTCCTCAGGTTTTGTGTGTTATTACAATTTTCTCAATTCACTTCAATGGAACAGAGTTTTCTTTCCCTAATTTTGGATAACTCCTTTTAATATAAATATGGTCCAAGGTAAACTAACCACTTAAGAACAAAGCCCATTTTGACCTTAACCCCTTAAGGACCCGGGGAACTGGCAGTAATCAAGAAAACCAATTATCACTTACCTCATCCAAACTCACCCTTGAAGAATAGTACAGAATACCAGAAACCACATAATAACATACCTTCCGTGTTTAGGTGCCAGGGGTGTACCAAAGCCTGTGTAACATCTGTTCGACTGGCTGTAAATGTTGCGTACTCATGCCTCATACTTTTGATAAAGCCACTGACTAATGGCGAAACGTTAAGGAGAGGTTCTCATGTTTTAATTCACGCTGTGCATTTGTTTAATTCCGCTGCCTAACTGCAGCAGGCAGCGGGAGATATTGAAATTATTGTGTAGTCTGTACGCAGACACTATCTCAATTGACAAGAATTCATTGTTCACAGCGTTAATACTTTTAAAGCACCACTGCCATCTAGTGGCTAATATGCACAACACTCTTTTGTTTTTTAATAGTGTGATTAAGGGTGCATTCCCACATGGCGTATTTTGCTGCGTATTTGGTGCTGCGTATTTTCCTACCCATTGACTTCAACAGGGAAAATAAAATACGCAGCAGCAAATACGCCGTGTGGGAACGTACCCTTAAAGTTATATTTTATTAAAGAGGGGTTCTTTAGTCAGGGTTTATTCCCTGAGGGGATTTATTTCCCTAGTGGATTTGTTTATATTAGTTGGCCCAGAGCCCCTGGGATTTTTTGTGTAGATCGTCTATAACAAAACTTCCAAAGATCCCTTAATTTTAAGTAAAGCATCAAACCTCAATTATTCCAACCTGAAGCAGCAACTCTCATCTATGGTACCACCTAAACACCGAAATCCTCTAAAGCGAATAGTATGAATTATGAACCTACGCACATTCTACGCTATAACGTAAACCCGGTATATACTGTAAACCTGAACGTGCTATAAATGGTAATGCAGCGTATGCACGCTATAGATGTAATGAAAAAATATACGCTATAACGCTATGAACGTATGGCACTGTAATTCTGTGAGTGTTTACATCCCGTACCTGTTACCAAAGAATATTTCACACCGACGATGCTATAAACATTCTAATGGCATGGAACACTTGCATATACTGCTATAACTATAAACATATATATATATATATATATATAACTGCTATTGAACATATGTATGTATATGCTACGACCGTATGTACTGTATAGATGCTATGAGCGTAGGGCTGGGCGGTATACCGGTTCATACCGAAAACCGACATTTTTGTGCTGCACAATATGAATTTTGGCCCCCACATCGGGGAACTAATCATATGTTGCCCGCGAGCGCTGTTCTGCCCCCAATTAATTATCAGCCTAGCGCTGTCCTCATCTGCCGGTGCTGACACTCTGTACCAGTGGTCTTCAACCTGCGGACCTCCAGATGTTGCAAAACTACAACTCTCAGCATGCATGCTGGGAGTTGTAGTTTTGCAACATCTGGAGGTCGGCAGGTTGAAGACCACTGCTCTATACTGTGCGGTATCCCTATGCCCGGGCTGCAAAAAAGAAACAAATTAAACTTTATCTTACCTCCCGTTGGTCAAGGTACTGGCCTCATCTGCTTCCTAGGGAATGGAACGTCGGAGAGCTGTCAGCCTATCACTGGCCGCAGCGATGTTCCGCCTCGGCCGCTGATAGGCTGAGCCCACTGTCATGTAAGGAGCTCTGGACGGCTTCTTACATGACAGTGGGCTCAGCCTATCTGTGGCCGAGGCGGAACATCGCTGCGGCCGGTGATAGGCTGACGGCTGTCCGACGTTCCCGTCCCCAGCGTAAGGCCGACGTCGGAACATGCGTTAGTTTATTTTGTTTACAGCACAAGGAGGGCAGCGCTAGCGGGTGACATGTGAGTATTTACCCCGATGGGGGCAGCGCTGGGCTGATAATGGGGGGGGGGGGGGGCAGAACAGCACAGCACTGGGCTGATAATTTTATTTATATACCGTGGAACTGCCGAAAGTTTAAAAAATACCGTGATACACACATTTGGTCATACCGCCCAGCCCTATATGAGCGTATGTACTGTATGAAACCTATGAATGTGTGAACAGTCTAAATGCTACGACCGTATGCTACTGCATATTACTGACACATTATGAGCGTATGAACTGAATGACTGCCATGAGCATATTTACTATATGATAAGTATAAAGCTATGCACTTAAGTACCGCACCACACTATATACCAAGAAACTGCTGTGGACATATGTGCCATATACTAGCTATGAAACGTGTCTGCCGTATGAAGCCTAGAGTTTGTGCAGTATGTGAGCTATGAGCGTACGTGCCAGATAATACCAAGAGCGTGCATGCAATATGAATTGTAAAACATGCAGTAAAATGCTGTGAGCGTATGAAATACTGTGAGCGTATGTGTAGTATAAAACAATGAACATATGAACAGTATAAAGCTATGAGAGTAGGTCCTGTGTAATCTTGTGAGCATACATACAGTACTGAGTTATGCGGGTACATGTAGCCCGTGCAATATAAACACTGAGCGTGTATGTCGTAAAAAGCTATGAGCGTATATGCAGTATAAATCTGTGAGCATATGTGCAATCTAAATGATATCACCGTAGCTATGAGCATGTGTGCAGTATAAATGCTATAAATGTAAGTGCAGTTTAAATGCTATGAGTGTGAGTTCAGTATAATGCTGTGGGCTTAAATGCAGTATAAATACTGAGACCCTACGAGCCATGAGAATACTGTGCGTGGATGTGCAGTACTAACGTGATAGGCGTGCGAACAGTATAACTGATATGAGCCATATGAATACTAAGTGAGTAGGGGCAGTATAATGCTAAGCACATGCGTATAGTATAAATGCTATGAGCGTAAGTGCTGTATGAATACTATAAGCTTAAAGGGGTTATCCAGGAAAAAACTTTTTTTTTTATATAGCAACTGGCTACAGAAAGTTAAACAGATTTTTAAATTACTTCTATTAAAAAATATTAATCCTTTCTGTACTTATGAGCTGCTGAAGTTGAGTTATTCTTTTCTGTCTAAGTGCTCTCTGATGACACCTGTCTCGGGAACTGTCCAGAGTAGAAGCAAATCCCCATAGCAAACTTCTTCTACTCTGTGCAGTTCCCGAGACAAGCAGAGATGTCAGCAGAGAGCACTGTTGCCAGACAGAAAAGAACAGCGCAACTTCAGCAGCTGATAATTATTGGAAGGATTAAGATTTTTTAATAGAAGTAATTTACAAATCTGTTTAACTTTCTGGAGCCGATAGATAGATAGATAGATAGATAGATAGATAGATAGATAGATAGATAAATAAAAGGTTTTCCTGGAATACCCCTTTAAGTGTAGTAACAATGCTAGGTGCGTGTGTGCAATATCAATACTATAAGTGCAATATAAAAGTATGAGTGTGCAGTATAAATGCTATGAGCAAATGTTCAGTATAAATGCCACGCCCGTACATGCTGTAAAAGCTGTACGTACATATAGTATGACTGCTGTGAGAGTGTAGGTGCACCTCACATACTAAGCGCATACGAAACAGTATTAATGCTATAGGTGTGCTTGCCGTATAACTGCTATAAGCAGTATATGCAGTATAAATGCTATGAGCGTGTGTGCAGTATAAATGCTATGAACATCCGAGCAGTATGAAGGCAGGCAGTGCAGGTGCACTGTAAAAGTGAAGAGCGAACGAACAGTATGAATGCTATAGGCGTGCATGCAGTATAAACGCTATGAGCGTGCGTGCAGTGTACCTACTATGAGCGTGCGGACAGTATAAATACTATGAGCGTGCGTACAGAAAAATGCTCTGTGTGTGCTGTATGATTGCTATGGGTGTACGTGCAGTATAAGCTATGCACATACATGCAATAAAACAAAAAGCATGCATGCAGAGTAAAAGCTATGAGCGTGCGTGCAGCATAAATGCTAAAATCATACATGCAGTTTGCCGTGTAGAGGCTAAGAGCGGACGTACAGCATAAATGCTATGAGCATGAATGCAGTATAAACCCTATGAGCACAGTATGATTGTTATGAGCATAAGAGCAGTCTAAACATAGTGACTGTGTACGAGCAGCTTAAATGCTATGCAGGTAACACGAGCCTACGTGCAGTATGAATACTCTGGGTGCATGTCTCCATTGCAATATAACTAACAGAATAGGGCAGTGGTATGAAAAGTAAAATAGAGTTGATCATCTACAATACAATCTATCAGTTTTTATTAACCATACTCCTACAGAAGCCAGAGATACTGCCACCAGTGAAATTTCTACCTGTGCGCAGTGATTTCAGCACCTGCCCATGACCCGGAGCCGTCATGATCACATCAACCGTGCCCTTACCGGCTCCAGCGAGCCTGCAGATATGACCGGACAACCGGTGTAACACAGAGCTAATATGACAGGGAACTCCGGAGCCAAGCAGGTACTAAAGGCCCAGCGGCCGCCGGTGTACGGAATAGCATGAATTCAAATGCCGCCGCAGGATTACGGCACGGACTGTGAGCCCGGCAGGCAGAGTATCCTGGCCGCAATACTGCAGCACCTGAATGCCAGAGACCGACACTTACCTCTCAGACTCCCCTATGCCCACGTGTATGCAGGGGAGCGTTATATACTCTCAAGCTCCTCCCACAAACTCAGCCTCAACATGCTTATTAAAAGGCTTAAAACTCTTCCACTGGTTGATGCAGCTTCCTTCAAGGACCCCCGTGGACAAGCGATTTGAGAATTTAGCAAAATTCGCCTTTTGAAGCAGTCGGCTCGTCCTTGCTTCCGGCATTCGCCTTAACTTGGGTATCCAAGGCCTTGTCAGTCTGTGTCTCTCAACTTCGCCAAGGCGTTTTATCCTGGGCTCCTCCAGATGATCTGGCTGACCTAGCCCTCCAGATCTCAAATGCTGGTGAAGATCGATGCTCATCGTCTTTGGAATCCGCACACTGTGCGGCCTTTGCTTCTGGCAACTTGGTGGCTATCCGCTGCTCTGTGGTTGAAAGCCTGGAATGCCGACGCAGCCTCCAAGAAATCTCTCACCGAGATTCCCTTTACTGGCGGCCAACTTTTTGGCAAACGCCTGGATAAAATCATTTCCGAGGCTACAGGCGGTAAGAGCGCTCTAATCCCTCAGAATAAGGTGCGTTGCACCGATTCTCGCCGCAAGTCCTCTTAGTTTCAGTCCTTTCGGTCCTTTACCTCAGGCCGCCAGGACAAACCAGCATCTTTACAGTCTCGAAAGCCTCCTACCTTCAAGACTGGCCCCTACTGGAAGCAGGATGGCCGTTCTGGACATTTCTCTGCCAAGCCAGGTACTCGCAACCCTACCTCCACCTGAAGGGGCACCCCCACCTGAGTCTTTCTCTCGACTGGGTGGTTGCCTGTCCCTCTTTCGGGAAGTTTGGTTGGCGCAGGTCCAGGAATCCTGGGTTCGGAACGTCGTTTCAGACGGCTGCAGAATCTAATTTGAGTCCTTTCCCCAGGATTGTTTTTTCCGGTCCCGGTCTCCCTGCTCTCTGGCCCTGGCTGCAGCTTTTCAGTCTGCACTCCACACCCTCCTTGCACATGGGTCATTGTGCCGATTCCGCCCCAGGAACATTTTATGGGCTTCTATTTGAACCTGTTCGTCGTTCCCAAAAAAAGGGAGAATGGTACATCTGTCCCTATAGCTGTAGTTAGATTGGGTATCAGACATGCGTGAAACAAACATATCAAAAGGTAATTATATTAAACTGTTTCCCATCCAATAGCATGGGGATAACTACATTCGACCTCCGATACCAGATTATTGATGCTGAAAATGTTGAGATGTGACAGGAATAATTGATAATTTGCCAACCGCATAGATTGCAAACAGGAGATTATATAAATGATGTAAACTATAGGCAGTCATTTAGCCCCCTTGGGAAAGTGTATCCAAATGATAAATCCACTGATCTACTTTTTGGAGTAACTATCTATCGATAACCCCCCCCCCCGGTTTAGCCTGATGACCTAAAGTACTTGGAATTATACTGCTAAAAGATTGGTGGAATGACATAAATGTATATGATTAGCTAGAGGCCTATCTTGGTGATGGTTCATATCACCTAAGTGCTCTAATATTCTGTGTCAAAACTCCCTTTTTGTTTCTGATATTGTGCCACTAGGGTGACGGGATTAGGTGTACTTTTTTGGCACAACTGTTATGTTTTTTCTGACCTGCCTCTCTATTTATTGTTTTGCTCCCTCACTTTACATCAGGAAGGGAACGTCATCGTGGTTGAGGCCACCCAAGGAGGTGGGCACCTCAAAAGGCAGGGACAATGTGGAGGGAGGCTTCGTATTAGAGTGCACATTACCCACTTTTCATCTCTGCAAATCAATTTTCCTGAATAGCATTGTGGGACTCTTACTATTGTTTATAACATTCTATCAATACCACTCCCAGCTTCTATACAAACATTGCCATCAACACTACACCCACCTCCATCCCCTTACCTAGTGGCGCAATTTTCGAAATATTTTTTCATTTTAAAAATTTTTTTGTGGTGAAATGCACACAATTAGTTTTGTATTTTTTTTAATTGAATACATAATAAAGGTTATATTTTAGTCTATCTTGTAACAATTGCGAGGTCTTGTTTCTAGACGGTGAAATGTTTTTACATCTCATAACCATAAAGTGCAGGGATGCACACCATCTATATCACACCATGATATATAATCTTAATTTAGGACAAATTCAGACGTACGTTGGTTTGCCTGCAGCTACCACTAGAGGGACCTACTATATAACATTATACATTAAACTAAGTAACTCATTGGTGTGCTGTCAGCTTTAGGCATCCATAGAGTTGTTGTATTTCTCTGTTCTGGAGATTTTGATCTCTGCACCAGAAAAACCGCTATGACAGCCAGCAAATCTGTAAAGAATGTTGGGCTTAAATGACACAAGAATTAAAGATGGAAGGTAACGTTTAAAGTGTTATTTAATTGGTCATAGACTTGTGATGTAGTACTCCTTTTCCCTTTCCTTTTCATGGAGGTTTTTTTTTTTACTTAAAAAAATCTACAAAAAATAGCTGCAGGCCCCATGTGTTTTGTTGTAGTTTTTTTTCTGTTTGTTATTGGAATTCATTTGGGGCCTTCAAAAAAAAAGAAGAAAAAAAAGAGGAAACACAGCAGATATGGTTCATATGAATGTATTCTAAATGGTTATTCCAATCTCAAAGTGGTGGAATATGGATGGGGCTAGAGTAACAGCACCCATCCTATTCTATTCACAATTTATCATTGGAATAGATCATGACTAATTGTAGGAGTCTAACATCTAGATCCTTCTTTGGGAACAGGCAGACTTAGTTTTAGCCACTCAACTCCCTAAATAGCACAAAAAAACAAAATATTTACACTCACTGGCCACTTTTTAATGAGTTTGAACCTGGCATGGTTGTTGATGCCAGATTGCTGTATTTCAGAAACTGCTGATCTACTGGTATTTTTCATGTGTACAACCATTTCTTGGTTTACAGTGTAATAGATGTATCTATTTTTTCCATGTAAAATGTTCATTTAGGAGGCCCCTCCCCCATCTCCCCCATCCCGTCCCCAACATCGTGTAGAGGAAGCTGACAATCCTACTTTCCCATCTGCTCCTTCCGGTCTCCCCCCTTCCATCGTGTGAAGTCTTTGAACAAAGAAGCCCGCCAACTGCTTAGGAAAGGCATATCTTTCCCCCTAGTAGGGGGGTGATATAAACAAGGGGCCTGCTTAATAAAGGATCAGAAGTACTTTACCACTGGCCAAGTGTGTGTCTGTGTGAATTACTTGCGGTGCATGCACTAAGAACTTAGTAAATTTGGACGGGCGTAGGATACTTACCAAGCTATCTGATTAAATCTATATCAACAGAGAATGGTCCAAAAAAGTAAAATTTACTCACAAATTTTTTCTTTCCATGAGTCCCGAGGCAGCACACAAAGGGGTAATCTATTTCTCTTTTCCTTCTGAACAGAAGATCAAGACCATTAATTACCATAATTAAACAATTAACCAAACCACCCTCCCTATAGAGGCATATAAAAAAAAATAACACCCAGACACAGAGGACACTCGTGACGTATGCTATAAGCAATAAGCGTATAATAAGCAATACACAAAACATGGGGGATTAAAGGAAAACTGTCAGCCTGTTCACCCACACTAAACCCAATACATTACAATATGTCCAGTAGGCCCTAAGATATGTCCAACAGAAGATCCACTGCTAAATTCAATAAATTGCATGCTAGAGGTGGAACCCCGCCATGTCAATTTACATATTCGTGGTCTGTGACTCCATGTCCTAGTGATGTGGAGTCGTTGGTCACATGAGTGCTCGGTCGGTGCATGTGCATACAGATTTTAAAGGGGTATTCCAGGCAAAACCTTTTTTTTATATATATCAACTGGCTCCGGAAAGTTAAACAGATTTGTAAATTACACTTATTAAAAAATCTTAACCCTTCCAATAATTATTAGCTTCTGAAGCTTCTGAACTGCACAGCTCCCAGGACGTGAGTCATCAGAGAGCAGTTAGACAGAAAACAACAACTCATCCGGCCGGATGAAGCTCGTGTAACGAGTGAAACAGAATCTGTCGCCTACTACTTTTACCCCCCCCCCCCCTGCACCGATCCCTCTCCCTGATTGCATTTCATGCTGTGAGTATGTTTGAATAAAGGAACCTTTTCTAAAGAGAAGACTGGTGAGTTGCCGATTCATTCTATTCCTTCATTGCCTTTTGTTAATTTACAAATCTGTTTAACTTTCCGGAGCCAGTTGATATATAAAAAAAAGTTTTGGCCTGGAATACCCCTTTAAACTGCACTACTATCTATAAGCCGAACAACAGAGCTTAGTGCACGCTGCATGTGTACTTGCTCACTGGCAAATTGCCATTAGTTAGTCTAACTAACAAGTATTAAATATCCTAACCCTGATTGGAATATTGTAAAATAAAGTGTAATTGTGCTGGATCCTTAAAATAAAAGGATAATAATCAAACACATACACTGTAAAACAGGGATTGGATGGACAATAGAATTCAAATAGATAGTGGCTGTGCTTTTAAAACCACTTATAAGCATATAGTTAATTAAATTAAAATAAAGTTTTATGGTGGAGGGATATATGAGGGATTAGTGCCATTTGACCACAGTCCATGAATATGTAAATTGAGCCGACGGGGCCTTGCCTCTAGCCCGGAATTCACTGAATTTAGCAGAGGATCTTCTGGGGGACATATCTCAGAACCTAATGGACGTATTTTAGTAGGTGACGCCTCATTGGACTCCTGTTCATCCACTCTATAACCCAGTTTATTGAGTTTAGTGTGGGTAAACAGGCTGACAGTTTTCCTTTTAGTACTTATTCACAGCACTATTTTTAGCACTTGTCTTCCAAAAGAGGCCTCTATGTTGGATGCGATATCCAGTTTATAGTTCCTGATGAACCTACTTGAGGATGTCTATGTAGCCGTTTTACAGATTTGGTCCAGTGATACCCAGATTCGCCCAGAAAGTAAACATAGCTCTAGTTGAGTGGGTCGGGAATGGTGTAGCAAAGGCAAAGCGTGTCTTTAATCCAATATGGATGCTCCACTCAACTGAATGTATAAATCTTCTGCTGAGCCGGTCTGCCTGCGTGTTCAGGGAGCTTCGGATAAGCACTGCTTGAATTTCAGCCAGATATTGTTCTGCCCAGGCCATCAACAAGCTGCACTCTTTGTATAATACATATAGAAGTGTGTCTGACTGCACAAGGACCCTGCAAGCTTGTACCAGAGAATAAAAGTGATCTAGGGCTAGATGTACAGCTGTCAACTCTCTTCATTTAGATGACAGGAATCTCCTGGTTTTTACCTTTTCCAGATGCAACAACCAGGACAAATCTATTTTTGCTACTGAAGATAATGTTATCTTCCTGTCCAAACCCCAGGGCCTCCTGTTGCACTGGGAAAGGATATCGAGCTGGAGATACCTCATATGAGCTTTCCCGCAGAGAACTGCATCTAGAGGAGACATCAAAAGGCCCAACATACTCATTGCCTTGACCATAATCTCTGAACGACTATCATTCTCACATTTTCCACTGTCAATTTGTTCAACGTCTTCCAACAGGAACAAGCTCATCGACCTCGAGTCTATATGGAACCCCAGAAATAAAGTTGTGGCAGTAAGATGAGGCTTCCGAGTGTTGAGAAGAACCCCATGTGCTTCTAGAACAGATATGGTAAAATAGAGGTTCTTGAGTAGATGATCTCTGGAGTGTTCTATGACAAGCCAATCATCTACGTAAGAAACCAGTCAAACCCCCTGAAGTCTCAGGTGAGCCACCAATGCCACTGCCACCTTGGAGAACACTCAAGGGGCTGAAGATAGAACGAAAGGAAGGCACATAAACTGGTAATGTTCTACCTGATGTCCTTTGAGAATGGCCACTCTCAGTAAACTGGAGTCCTTGAGGTCAATTGTAAATCTCCTTTCTATAAGACTGCTAGAACTGAGTGAATCAATTCCATCTTATTTCACTTCTTCAGTATGTAAGCATTCAGGAACTTTAGGCCTCAAAAGTCTCCATTCCTTCTTTTCTGGGGACATAAAACACCCTGGAGTACACTTCAAAACCCCTTTGAGAGAAAGGAACCAGGTCTAAAGCTTCTTTTTTAATTCATTCTTCAATGAGAGGTAAGACGTGGCAACCGTTTCTGTTGAAAAAGAACCAACTTGATGGTAGCTTCTTTACATGTAAAGTGTTGCCTCCTGAATGACAGGTGAACCAAGGGTTGGACGATATTAGCAACCAGACTGAGGGAAAGTAGGATAGTCTGGCTCCAAATTGAGGATTGGAGGGACTGGCATCAAAACCCCTTTGATTTGCCACTCTCAGTAGACTTCTTTTTCATGGGAGAGGCTTCAAAGCAAAACATCTGATGTTTCTGTCTGTCTTGTTGCATAAAGTTCCTCCTGTGTATATGGGATCTTCTAAACTGCCCTTTACTTGGGCAGAATTTAGGGTTTTTTGCTCCTTACAAAAAAGAAACCCCTTTTTTACTCTCTTAGATCTTCTAAGATAGGATCCAAACTAAACACTGGGTACTGGCACTCAAGATCTTTTAGATATAAGGACAAACAAACGAATAAAAATACTATTGGCTATTAAAAATCCAGGAAAAATATTTGATCTATTTCACCTGCAAGGCCCTTGCAGGTGAGGAGACAACCAACATACATAAAGATGATTGAATATATAAAATATATAATTAAAAAGAAGGAACCACCATAAGGAAACAGTATCATATAAATATAATGTGTAAAAAAGAATACTCCTGAAAAAAAAAATCTTGTGTTGTTTATACCTGTGAATAATGTTTGTGGTGTATACAAGCAGTCCCAGGTAGGTATTATACTGTAGAGTTTATAATTCTTTAATGTCACCTGCCATAGTCTTAGAATCCACTTGTAAGTATAATATCTATATATAATTATTGGATTCTAAGGTAGCACCCCTTTATATAGAACTGTCTGGTTTGTATTTTTATTCATTTGAGCGCCAGTACCAGTGTTTAGTTTTATTTTCTCCTTTCTGCACCTGGGGTATAGGCTTATTTCTGGCTTAATCAAGCTAACTACATTTTTGGGCAGAGAGCCATCCCATTACTAGTGTTTTATCATTTAAAGGGGTTATCCAGTGTATTACTTTTTCCAATCTTATCTGCGAGTCTCTAATGGCCATGCTAGTGAAGTATTCATGCTTGTCTTGTGGCTAGCAGACTGAGCTCTGTGTCTACCATAATGCTGCTGCTTCATTTTCTCTTCTAAGCTTTTTCCTGTTTAGTAACATAGTTCATAAGGTTGAAAAAAGACCTGAGTCCATCAAGTTCAACCTATATCCCTAATGAGTCCCTACTGAGTAAATCCAGAGGAAGACAAAAAACCCTCATTCTAGAGGTAAAAAATTCCTTCCTGACTCCAAATATGGCAGTCAGAATAAATTCCTGGATCAACGTTCTGTCCCTATAATTCTAATATACATAACCTGTAATGTTATTAATCTCCAAAAATGCATCAAGACCCCTTTTAAATTCTTTTACAGAGTTCCCCATGACCACCTTCTCCAGGAGAGAATTCCACAGTCTCACTGCTCTTACAGTAAAGAACCCACGTCTGTGCTGGTGTAGAAACCTTCTTTCCTCAAGACGTAGAGGATGCCCCCTTGTTATTGATACAGTCCTGGGTATAAATAGATCATGGGAGAGATCTCTGTACTGTCCCCTGATAAATTTATACATAGTTATAGGTCTCCCCTAAGCCTTCTTTTTTCTAAACTAAGTAACCCTAATTCTGATAATCTTTTTGGGTACTGTAGTCCTCCCATTCCCCGTATTACCCTGGTTGCCCGTCTTTGAATCCTCTCCAGCTCCACTGTATCTTTCTTTTACACTGGTGCCCAGTACTGTACACAGTATTCTATGTGTGGCCTGACTAGTGATTTGTACAGCAGTAGAATTATTTCCTTGTCGTGGGCATCTATGCCCCTATTGATGCACCCCATGATTTTATTAGCTTTGGCAGCAGCTGCCCGACACTGGTCACTACAGCTAAATTTACTGTTAACTAAAACTCCCAAGTCCTTTTCCATGTCAGTCATCCCAAGTGTGCTCCCATTTAATAAATAATCCCAGCCCGGATTTTTCCTCCCCATGTGCATTACCTTACATTAATCAGTGTTGAACCTCATCTGCCACTTCCCAGCCCAGCCCTCCATTCTATCCAGATCCATTTGTAACAGCACCCTGTCCTCTATTGTGTTTACCACTTTACAGAGTTTAGTATCATCTGCAAAGATTGCTACTTTACTATTCAACCCCTCTACAAGGTCATTAATGAATATATTAAATAGGACAGGACCCAATACTGACCCCTGTGCTACCCCACTAGTAACAGTCACCCAATCAGAATAAGTACCATTAATAACCACCCTCTGTTTCCTATCACTGAGACAGTTAGTTACCCACTTACACACATTGTCCCCTAGCCCGATCCTTTTCATTTTATGCACCAATCGTTTATGTGGCACCGTATCAAATGCTTTGGAAAAATCCAGATATACAACATCTAGCGATTCCCCTGGTCCAGTGTGGAGCTCACCTCCTCATAAAAGCTGATCAAGTTAGTTTGACAGGACCGATCCCTCATAAAGCCATGCTGATATGGAGTCATACATTTATTTGTATCAAGATATTCCAAAATAGCATCTCTTAGAAAACCCTCAAACTATTTACATACAACAGAGGTTAAACTAACAGGTCTATAATTTCCGGGGTCACATTTTGTCCCCTTTTTAAAGGAGTAGTCTGGCGCGCACTTTTCTCATTTTATCCCGTCTGGGCTGCAAAATAAAATAAAACAAACTTTCTCTTACCTGCCTACGCTCCCCCGGTGCTCCGGTACAGGTGTTCGGTCCCCGGGCTGTATTCTTCTTACTTCCTGTTAGCCCGGCACGTCACACAGAGCTTCAGCCTATCACTGGCCGAGGCAGGACATCGCTGCGGCCGGTGATAGGCTGAAGCTCCGTGTGACGTGCCAGGCTAACAGGAAGTAAGAAGAATACAGCCCGGGGACCGAACACCTGTACCGGAGCTCCGGGGGCTCGTTGGCAGGTAAGAGAAAGTGTGTTTTCTTTTATTTTGCAGCCCGGATAGGATAAAATGAGAAAAGTGCGCGCCGGACATTTCCTTTAAATATTGGCACAACATTTGCCATGCGCCAGTCCTGGGGAACAGTCCCTGCTACTATAGAGTCCCTGAATATTAAGAATAGAGGTCTTAAATCCTTTAAAACATTACTTAAATCCTTTAGAATTCGGGGGTGAATGCCATCTGGACCTGGTAATTTGTCTACTTTGATTTTTTGTAGGCGGCACTGTACTTCTTCCTGGGTTAGACAGGTGACCTGTAAAGGGGAGTTTACCTTATATCGCAGTATTTCACCTGGCATTTCATTTTCCTCGGTGAACACAGTGGAGAAGAATTTGTTTAATATATTTGCTTCTTCCTGATCCCCGTTTATAATGTCTTCTTTCTCATTTTTTAAAGGGCCTACACTTTCATTTTTGACCTTTTTGCTATTTATATAGTTAAAAAACATTTTGGGGTTAGTTTTACTCTCTTTGGCAATGAGTCTTTCTGTCTCTATTTTTGCGGCTTTTATTTATTTATTTTTACATATTTTACATTTTTCTCTATAGCTTTCTAATGCTTCTTCACTGCTGTCCTGTTTTAGTACTTTAAATGCTTCATTTTTGTCATTTATTGCCCCCTTAACATTTTTATTTATCCATATATACATCTTACAGTGAGAGTTTAAGAAATGTTTAAAAGTCTCTCATTTAGTGTCAGTATTCTTGTTTTTGAGGACATTGTCCCATTTTAT
This sequence comes from Hyla sarda, assembly GCF_029499605.1. Lineage (NCBI taxonomy): Eukaryota > Metazoa > Chordata > Amphibia > Anura > Hylidae > Hyla > Hyla sarda. Next base: position 140,015,962 of record NC_079195.1, on the reverse strand, counting down.
ATTGTTAAGGGATTCTCTGAGTTGGACAAACTTTGCCTTCCGAAAGTTCATTGTTTTTGTGGCCCCTCGAGAGATCCCTTTATTGAAGAACACTTTATAATATATTATATTATGATCACTATTTCCCAGGTGTCCTTTTACCTGCACATTAGTTACTCTGTCAGGTCTGTTGGTTAATATTTAAGGGGTATTCCAGGCAAAAACTTTTTTTTATATATCAACTGGCTCCAGAAAGATAAACAGATTTGTAAATTACTTAAATTAATTGTAAATTACCTATAAAAATTTTTTAATCTTTCTAATAGTTATTAGCTTCTGAAGTTTTCTGTCTAACTGCTCAATGATAATGTCACGTCACGGGAGCTGTGCATGATGGGAAAATATCCCCATAGGAGCTGAACAGCTTCCGGGACGTGAGTCATCAGAAAGCAGTTAGACAGAAAACAGCAACTCAACTTCAGAAGCTAATAACTATTGGAAGGATTAAGATTTTTTAATAGAAGTAATTTACAAATCTGTTTAACTTTCCGGAGCCAGTTGATATATGAAAAAAGTTTTTGCCTGTAATACCCCTTTAACCCCTTAAGGACCAGGCCATTTTACACCTTAGGACCAGAGCGTTTTTTGCACATCTGACCACTGTCACTTTAAACATTAATAACTCTGGGATGCTTTTAGTTATCATTCTGATTCCAAGATTGTTTTTTCGTGACATATTCTACTTTAACATAGTGGTAACATTTTGTGATAACTTGCATCCTTTCTTGGGGAAAAATCCCCAAATCTGATGAAAAATTTGAAAATTTTGCATTTTTCTAACTTTGAAGCTCTCTGCTTGTAAGGAAAATGGATATTCCAAATAAAAAAATTTTGATTCACATATACAATATGTCTACTTTATGTTTGCGTCATAAAATTGACGTGTTTTTACTTTTGGAAGACAACAGAGGGCTTCAAAGATCAGCAGCAATTTTCCAATTTTTCACAAAATTTTCAAACTCACTATTTTTCAGGGACCAGTTCAGGTTTGAAGTGGATTTGAAGGGTCTTCATATTAGAAATACCCCACAAATGACCCCATTATAAAAACTTCAACCCCCCAAAGTATTCAAAATGACATTCAGTCAGTGTTTTAACCCTTTAGGTGTTTCACAGGAATAGCAGCAAAGTGAAGGAGAAAATTCACAATCTTCATTTTTTACACTCGCATGTTCTTGTAGACCCAATTTTTGGGTAAATTTACAAGGGGTAAAAGGAGAAAATTTATAGTTATATTTGTAGCCCAATTTCTCTCGAGTAAGCACATGCCTCATATGTCTATGTAAAGTGTTCGGCGGGCGCAGTAGAGGGCTCAGAAGCGAAAGAGCGACAAGGGGATTTTGGAGAGTACGTGTCACGATGCCGGCTGGCGGGTAGTGGATCCTCTGTGCCAGAGAGGGATTGGCGTGGACCGTGCTAGTGGATCGGTTCTAAGTCACTACTGGTTTTCACCAGAGCCCGCCGCAAAGCGGGATGGTCTTGCTGCGGCGGTAGTGACCAGGTCGTATCCACTAGCAACGGCTCAACCTCTCTGGCTGCTGAAGATAGGCGCGGTACAAGGGAGTAGACAGAAGCAAGGTCGGACGTAGCAGAAGGTCGGGGCAGGCAGCAAGGATCGTAGTCAGGGGCAACGGCAGGAGGTCTGGAACACAGGCTAGGAACATACAAGGAACGCTTTCACTGGCACAATGGCAACAAGATCCGGCAGGGAAGTGCAGGGGAAGTGAGGTGATATAGGGAAGTGCACAGGTGAAGACACTAATTGGAATCACTGCGCCAATCAGCGGCGCAGTGGCCCTTTAAATCGCAAAGACCCGGCGCGCGCGCGCCCTAGGGAGCGGGGCCGCGCGCGCCGGGACAGGACCGAGGGAGAGCGAGTCAGGTACGGGAGCCGGGGTGCGCATCGCGAGCGGGCGCTACCCGCATCGCGAATCGCATCCCGGCTGGAAGCAGAATCGCAGCGCCCCGGGTCAGTGGATCTGACCGGAGCGCTGCAGCGGAGAGAGTGTAGCGAGCGCTCCGGGGAGGAGCGGGGACCCGGAGCGCTCGGCGTAACAGTACCCCCCCCCCTTGGGTCTCCCCCTCTTTTTAGGGCCTGAGAACCTGAGGAGCAGACTTTTATCTAGGATGTTGTCCTCAGGTTCCCAGGATCTCTCTTCAGGACCACAACCCTCCCAGTCCACTAGAAAAAAAGTTTTCCCTCTGACCTTTTTAGAGGCTAAGATCTCTTTGACAGAGAAGATGTCCGAGGAGCCGGAAACAGGAGTGGGAGGAACAGATTTGGGAGAAAAACGGTTGAGGATGAGTGGTTTAAGAAGAGAGACGTGAAAGGCATTAGGGATACGAAGAGAAGGAGGAAGAAGAAGTTTGTAAGAGACAGGATTAATTTGACACAAAATTTTGAAAGGACCAAGATAGCGTGGTCCCAACTTGTAGCTAGGGACACGGAAGCGGACATATTTAGCGGAGAGCCATACCTTGTCTCCAGGGGAAAAAACGGGAGGAGCTCTTCTTTTCTTATCCGCGAACCTCTTCATGCGTGATGAAGCCTGTAGGAGAGAATTTTGGGTCTCTCTCCATATAATGGAAAGGTCACGAGAAATTTCATCCACAGCGGGCAGACCAGAGGGCAAGGGGGTAGGGAGGGGGGGAAGAGGGTGACGGCCGTACACCACGAAAAATGGGGATTTGGAGGAAGATTCAGAGACTCTGAAGTTATACGAGAATTCGGCCCATGGAAGGAGATCTGCCCAGTCATCCTGGCGGGAGGAAACAAAATGTCGCAAATAATCACCCAAGACTTGGTTAATTCTTTCTACTTGTCCATTGGACTGGGGATGATATGCAGAAGAAAAATTTAATTTAATCTTGAGTTGTTTACAGAGAGCCCTCCAGAATTTAGACACGAATTGGACGCCTCTATCCGAGACGATCTGCGTAGGCAATCCGTGAAGACGAAAAATGTGTACAAAAAATTGTTTAGCCAACTGAGGCGCTGAAGGAAGACCAGGAAGAGGGATGAAATGTGCCATTTTGGAGAATCGATCAACGACCACCCAAATAACAGTGTTGCCACGGGAAGGGGGTAAATCAGTAATAAAATCCATACCAATCAGAGACCAAGGCTGTTCGGGGACAGGCAGGGGATGAAGAAAACCAGCGGGCTTCTGGCGAGGAGTCTTATCCCGGGCACAGATAGTGCAGGCTCGCACAAAGTCCACAACATCCGTCTCCAGAGTCGGCCACCAATAGAAGCGGGAGATGAGTTGCACAGATTTCTTGATGCCCACATGACCTGCGAGATGGGAGGAGTGACCCCATTTGAGGATTCCGAGGCGTTGGCGTGGAGAAACAAAGGTCTTTCCTGGAGGAGTTTGCCTGATGGAGGCTGGAGAAGTGGAGATCAGGCAGTCAGGTGGAATGATGTGTTGCGGAGAGAGTTCAACTTCTGAGGCATCCGAGGAACGAGAGAGAGCATCGGCCCTAATGTTCTTATCGGCAGGACGAAAGTGAATCTCAAAATTAAATCGGGCAAAGAACAGAGACCACCGGGCCTGGCGAGGATTCAGCCGTTGGGCAGACTGGAGGTAGGAGAGGTTCTTGTGGTCGGTGTAAATAATAACTGGAAATCTTGATCCCTCCAGCAGATGCCTCCATTCCTCAAGTGCTAATTTAATGGCTAGAAGCTCTCGATCCCCGATGGAGTAGTTCCTCTCCGCCGGAGAGAAGGTCCTAGAAAAAAAACCACAAGTGACAGCATGCCCGGAAGAATTTTTTTGTAAAAGAACAGCTCCAGCTCCCACTGAGGAGGCATCAACCTCCAATAGGAAGGGTTTGGAAGGGTCAGGTCTGGAGAGCACGGGAGCCGAAGAAAAGGCAGACTTGAGTCGTTTAAAGGCGTCTTCCGCTTGAGGAGGCCACGACTTGGGATCGGCATTTTTTTTGGTTAAAGCCACGATAGGAGCCACAACGGTAGAAAAATGTGGAATAAATTGCCTGTAATAATTGGCGAACCCCAAAAAGCGTTGGATAGCACGGAGTCCGGAGGGGCGTGGCCAATCTAAGACGGCAGAGAGTTTGTCTGGATCCATTTGTAGTCCCTGGCCAGAGACCAAATATCCTAGAAAAGGAAGAGATTGGCATTCAAACAGACATTTCTCAATTTTGGCATAGAGTTGATTGTCACGAAGTCTCTGAAGAACCATACGGACATGCTGGCGGTGTTCTTCTAGATTGGCAGAAAAAATTAGGATATCGTCCAGATATACAACAACACAGGAGTATAGCAGATCACGAAAAATTTCATTGACAAAGTCTTGGAAGACAGCAGGGGCGTTGCACAGGCCAAAGGGCATGACCAGATACTCAAAGTGTCCATCTCTGGTGTTAAACGCCGTTTTCCACTCATCCCCCTCTCTGATGCGGATGAGGTTATAGGCGCCTCTTAAGTCCAATTTAGTAAAGATGTGGGCACCTTGGAGGCGATCAAAGAGTTCAGAGATGAGGGGTAGGGGGTAGCGGTTCTTAACCGTGATTTTATTAAGACCGCGGTAGTCAATGCAAGGACGTAGGGAGCCATCTTTTTTGGACACAAAGAAAAATCCAGCTCCGGCAGGAGAGGAGGATTTACGGATAAAGCCCTTTTTTAAATTTTCCTGGACATACTCAGACATGGCAAGAGTCTCTGGGGCAGAGAGAGGATAAATTCTGCCCCGGGGTGGAGTAGTACCCGGGAGGAGGTCGATAGGGCAATCATAAGGCCTGTGAGGAGGTAGAGTCTCAGCTTGTTTTTTGCAGAAAACATCCGCGAAGTCCATATAGGCCTTAGGGAGACCGGTTACTGAGGGAACCACAGAGTCACGGCAAGGGTTACTGGGAACCGGTCTTAGACAGTCCTTGGAACAAGAGGGCCCCCAACTCTTGATCTCCCCAGTGGACCAATCCAGGGTTGGGGAATGAAGTTGAAGCCAGGGAAGTCCAAGGAGAATTTCCGAGGTGCAATTGGGGAGGACCAAAAGTTCAATCCTCTCGTGATGAGATCCGATGCTCATTAGAAGGGGCTCCGTGCGGAAGCGTATGGTACAGTCCAATCTTTCATTGTTTACACAATTGATGTAAAGGGGTCTGGCGAGACTGGTCACTGGGATGTTGAACCTGTTGACGAGAGAGGCCAAAATAAAATTTCCTGCAGATCCAGAGTCCAAGAAGGCCACGGTAGAGAAGGAGAAGGCAGAGGCAGACATCCGCACAGGCACAGTAAGACGTGGAGAAGCAGAGTAGACATCAAGGACAGAGGTTCTCCATGCGGCGTCGTGTCCTCTCTTGAGGTGTCAGGCGAGACCGGTCGACCTGCATAGCCTCCACGGCGGGAGGCACAGGAACAGATTGCAGGGGACCAGAGGAGAGAGGAGCCGAGGAGAAGAAACGCCTCGTGCGAACAGAGTCCATATCTTGGCGGAGCTCCTGACGCCTTTCGGAAAAACGCATGTCAATGCGAGTGGCTAGGTGAATAAGTTCATGTAGATTAGCAGGAATTTCTCGTGCGGCCAGAACATCTTTAATGTTGCTGGATAGGCCTTTTTTAAAGGTCGCGCAGAGGGCCTCATTATTCCAGGACAATTCTGAAGCAAGAGTACGGAATTGTACGGCATACTCGCCAACGGAAGAATTACCCTGGACCAGGTTCAACAGGGCAGTCTCAGCAGAAGAGGCTCGGGCAGGTTCCTCAAAGACACTTCGGATTTCCGAGAAGAAGGAGTGTACAGAGGCAGTGACGGGGTCATTGCGGTCCCAGAGCGGTGTGGCCCATGACAGGGCTTTTCCGGACAGAAGGCTGACTACGAAAGCCACCTTAGACCTTTCAGTGGGAAACAGGTCCGACATCATCTCCAGATGCAGGGAACATTGGGAAAGAAAGCCACGGCAAAACTTAGAGTCCCCATCAAATTTATCCGGCAAGGATAGGCGTAGCCCAGGAGCGGCCACTCGCTGCGGAGGAGGTGCAGGAGCTGGCGGAGGAGATGACTGCTGAAGCTGTGGTAGTAACTGTTGTAGCATAACGGTCAGTTGAGACAGCTGTTGGCCTTGTTGCGCTATCTGTTGTGACTGCTGGGCGACCACCGTGGTGAGGTCAGCGACAACTGGCAGAGGAACTTCAGCGGGATCCATGGCCGGATCTACTGTCACGATGCCGGCTGGCGGGTAGTGGATCCTCTGTGCCAGAGAGGGATTGGCGTGGACCGTGCTAGTGGATCGGTTCTAAGTCACTACTGGTTTTCACCAGAGCCCGCCGCAAAGCGGGATGGTCTTGCTGCGGCGGTAGTGACCAGGTCGTATCCACTAGCAACGGCTCAACCTCTCTGGCTGCTGAAGATAGGCGCGGTACAAGGGAGTAGACAGAAGCAAGGTCGGACGTAGCAGAAGGTCGGGGCAGGCAGCAAGGATCGTAGTCAGGGGCAACGGCAGGAGGTCTGGAACACAGGCTAGGAACATACAAGGAACGCTTTCACTGGCACAATGGCAACAAGATCCGGCAGGGAAGTGCAGGGGAAGTGAGGTGATATAGGGAAGTGCACAGGTGAAGACACTAATTGGAATCACTGCGCCAATCAGCGGCGCAGTGGCCCTTTAAATCGCAAAGACCCGGCGCGCGCGCGCCCTAGGGAGCGGGGCCGCGCGCGCCGGGACAGGACCGAGGGAGAGCGAGTCAGGTACGGGAGCCGGGGTGCGCATCGCGAGCGGGCGCTACCCGCATCGCGAATCGCATCCCGGCTGGAAGCAGAATCGCAGCGCCCCGGGTCAGTGGATCTGACCGGAGCGCTGCAGCGGAGAGAGTGTAGCGAGCGCTCCGGGGAGGAGCGGGGACCCGGAGCGCTCGGCGTAACAGTACGTTTTTCTGAAATGGTTTTTGGGGGGCATGTTGCATTTAGGAGGCCCCTATGGTGCCAGAACAGCAACCCCCCCCCCATGGCATACCATTTTGGAAACTAGACCCCTTGAGGAACATAACAAGGAATTAAGTGAGCCTTAATACCCCACAGGTGTTTCACGACTTTTGCATATGTAAAAACAATTTTTTTTCACTAAAATGTGTGTTTCCCCCCCAAATTTCACATTTTTGCAAGGGTTAATAGCAGAAAATACCCCCCAAAATTTGTAACCCCATCTCTTCTGAGTATGGATGTACCCCATAAGTTGACCTGAAGTGCACTACGGGCCAACTACAATGCTCAGAAGAGAAGGAGTCATATTTGGCTTTTTGAGAGCAAATTTTGGTCGGGGGGCATGTCGCATTTAGGAAGCCCCTATGGTGCCAGAACAGCAAAAAAAAAAACACATGGCATACCATTTTGGAAACTAGACCCCTTGAGGAACGTAACAAGGAATAAAGCGAGCCTTAATACCCCACAGGGGTTTCACGATTTTTGCATATGTAAAAAAAAAAAAAAGTATTTTTCACTAAAATGTGTGTTTCCCCCCCAAATTTCACATTTTTGCAAGGGGTAATAGCAGAAAAGACCGCCCAAAATGTGTAACCCCATCTCTTCTTAGTATGGGAATACCCCATGTGTGGACGTCAAGTGCTCTGCTGGCACACTACAATGCTCAGAAGAGAAGGAGCGCCATTGAGCTTTTGGGAAAAAAAATTGTTTCGAATGGAAGTCAAGGGCCATGTGCGTATACAAAGCCTCCCGTGGTGCCAGAACAGTGGACCCCCCCACATGTGACCCTATTTTGGAAACTACACACCTCACAGAATTTAATAAGGGGTGCAGTGAGTATTTACACCCCACTGGCATTTGACAGATCTTTGGAACAGTGGGCTGTGCAAATGAAAAATAAAATTTTTCATTTTCACGGACCACTGTTCCAAATATCTGTCAGACACCTGTGGAGCGTAAATGCTCACTGTACCCCTTATTACATTACGTGAGGGGTGTAGTTTCCAAAATGCTGCCACATGTGGGTATTTATTTTTTTGCGTTTATGTCAGAACCACTGTAAAATCAGCCACCCCTGTGCGAAGCACCAATTTAGGCCTCAAATGTGCATGGTGCACTCTCACTCCTGAGCCTTGTTGTGTGCCCGCAGAGCATTTTACGCTTTTCCTTTTCATAAGGGGTAAAAGGAGAAAAAGTCCCCCAAAATTTGTAGTGCAATTTCTTCCGAGTACGGAGATACCCTCTATGTGGCCCTAAACTGTTTCCTTGAAATACGAGAGGGCTACGATGTGAGAGAGCTCCATGCGCATTTGAGGACTAAATTAGGGATTGCATAGGGGTGGACATAGGGGTATTCTACGCCAGTGATTCCCAAACAGGGTGCCTCCAGCTGTTGCTAAATTCCCAGTCAGTGGCTGTCCGGAAATGCTGGGAGTTGTTCTTTTGCAAAAGCTGGAGGCTCCGTTTTGGAAACACTGCCATACAATACGGTTTTCATTTTTATTGGGGGGGGGGCAGTGTAAGGGGTGTATATGTAGTGTTTTACCCTTTATTATGTGTTAGTGTAGTGTTTTTAGGGTACATTCGCACTGACGTGTTACGGTGAGTTTCTCGCTAGGAGTTTGACCTGCGGCGAAAAATTTGCCGCAGCCCAAACTTGAAGCAGGAAACTTACTGTAAACCTGCCTGTGTGAATGTACGTTCACATGGGGGGGGGCAAGCCTCCAGCTGTTTCAAAACTACAACTGACAGACCGTGCATGCTGGAAGTTGTACTTTTGCAACAGCTGGAGACACACTGGTTGGAAAACCTTCAGTTAGGTTCTGTTACCTAACTCAATATTTTCTAACCAGTGTGCCTCCAGCTGTTGCAAAACTACAACTCCCAGCATGTACTGATCGCCGAAGGGCATGCTGGGAGATGTAGTTATGCAATAGCTGGTGGTACGCAACTACAACTCCCAGCATGCCGAGACAGCTGATTGCGGTTTGGACATGCTGGGATTTGCAGTTTTGCAACATCTGGAGGGCTACAGTTTTAGAGAACACTGCAAAGTGATCTCCAAACTGTGGTCCTCCAGCTGTTGCAAAACTACAATTCCCAGCATGCCCTGACAGCAAACAGTTGTTTGGGCATGCTAGGAGTTGTAGTTTTGCAAGATCTGGAGGGCTACAGTTTAGGGACCACTATATAGTGGTCTCAAACTGTAGCCCTCCAGCTGTTGCAAAACTACATATTCCAGCATGCCCAAACAGCTGTCTGGGCATGCTAGGAGTTGTAGTTTTGCAACATCTGGAGGGCTACAGTTAGAGACCACTGTATAATGGTCTCAAACTGTACCCTCCAGATGTTGCTAGGCAACTCACCAGCTTCCGTCGGATCCAGCCGCACGTCACCGCCGCCAGCCGATCTCCGTAGCCTGCAGCCTCCGTCGCCCGCCCGGATCGGTAAGTGGATCTTCGGCGCCGGTCCCCGTCGTTTCCCCGTCCTGCCCCGCCTATTGTGGGAGGGCAGGACGGGGAAAACTAAAGTAAACCCCCCGCCCCCAATCTGCTATTGGTGGTCGCGTCTAGACCACCAATAGCAGTGATAGGAGGGGTGGCACCTCTGCCACCTCTCTAATATGCCTTCAGGGGGATCGTGGGTGTCTTAGACACCTGCGATCCCCCTTACATTCCGGGTCACTATAGACCCGGAATGACCCGGAATCGCGCAAATCGCAAGTGTGAATTCACTTGCGATTTGCCGCGATCGCCAACATGGGGGGGGTCTGATGACCTCCCTGGGCATTTGCACGGGATGCCTGCTGAATGATTTCAGCACAAGCATCCCGGTCCGATCCCCGCCCGGCGCACGACGGGGACCAGAACTGCCCATGACGTAACTGTACGTCCTTGGTCCTTAAGACCCAGGGTGTCGGGACGTACCGTTACGTCATGGGTCCTGTAGGGGTTAAGTCTAGTAGGGCGCCCCCTCTGGTCGGGCTCTGCACCATTTGGGACAGATAATTGTCTTTCCTTTATGAGATTCACAGGTCTCAGTCTCCCAGTTTGTATCAGGATAGTTAAAGTCCCCCATTATTATCACCTCATTCTGATTTGCTGCCTTGTTTATTTGCCTCATTAATTGATCTTCTGCCTCTTCCATTATGTTTGGTGGCTTATAGTAAACCCCTATCAGAATTTTATTATTTTAATTTCCATATATTTCTACCCATAAGGACTCCACATTATCATTTCCCTCTCGTATATTCTCCCACAGTGCGGCCTTCAGACTGGACTTTACATAAAGACAAACTCCTCCCCCTTTCCGTTTTGTCCGATCCTTCCTGAATAGACTATAGCCCTGAATGTTGACCGCCCAGTCAGAGATATTGTCCAACCAAGTCTGTTATACCCACTATATCATAATCCTCCTCAGACATCAACCATTCCAATTCATCAGTTTTATTGGTCAGACTTCTGACATTAGTCATCATGCAATTCAATGGCATATGGTTATTCTAACCCCTCCCTCCGCTCCACCCCCAGGTACATTAATAAGTCCCCCCTCTTTATCTACACTACCTTCCCCCTCTATGTTGTAGGTTCCCTCCCCCCCAGTCCCTAATTTAAACAATCCTCCACCCTTCTAGCCATCTTCTCCCCAAGCACAGCTGCACCCTCCCCATTGTGGTGCAGCCGTCCCTACGGTAGAGCCGATAACCGACAGCGAATTCAGCCCAGTTCTCCATGAACCCAAACCCCTCCTTCCTACACCAGCTGCTGAGCCACTTGTTTACCTCCCTGATCTCCCACTGCCTCTCTGGTGTGGGAAAATATTACCTTGGAGGTCCTTGCCTTAAGCTTGCGGCCTAAGTCCCTGAAATCATTTTTAAGGACACTCCACCTACCTCTTACTTTGTCATTGGTGCCAATATGTACTATGACTGCTGGGTCCTCTCCAGCCCCACCCAGCAACCTGTCGACCCGATCCGCGATGTGCCGAACTCGTGCGCCAGGAAGACCACACACTGTTCGGTGATCCCGGTCCTTGTGACAGATCGCCCTGTCTGTCCCCCTAATAATTGAGTCCCCCACTACTAGTACCTGTTCGGCCTGCCCTGAACTCCTCCCTCCCTCCTTACTGGAGCAGACACCCCCCCTGGCGGTCAGATGCAGAGTCCTGCTGCAGTACAGCTAGCTCTGGAATGGCATCCCCTTCATCTGCCAACCGGGCAAACTTGTTGGGGTGTGCCAGGTCAGGACTAGCCTCCCTGACACTTTTCCCTCTACCCCGTTTTCTAACTGTAACCCAGCTAACTGCCTGACTGACAGTTTCTCTAAACTGCAACTACAACTACCATGCTGCTTTGCAGGGGATTGTTATGTCACATTCCCCCTCCCCCCTATAAGTTATTCCTCCCATTGCTTGTTTGCCACGCTCCCTTTTTCTTTTTTTTTTAACTACATGTCCCATCATGCCTCCTTTATTTCCTTGCCCTCCCATTTTGGTTTGGGCACACCCTGTGGTTGTTCCTCCCACTCACGCCTTCCCGTGTTCATTTGCATGCGTGCTGGGCTGTAAACTACATTTCCCTACATGCATCTTTTCTTTCTGATCACGCCCACATTGTGATGCTGATTCCCTACCCTCATCTTCCTGTCACCTGATGTGGGCTGTGATTTAGCCTCAGCGTTAGGGACTGTATGTTGGTGTGCAAACTTGGCCTCAATTGCAGTTATGATAACTAGTCTGCACTTAGCCTATGTTATTTTTTATGTTCTGTGACATTGTGCTGTGTAATGTATTGTATATTTGAAGCCTGTATTGTGTCTCTATAGAGAGAGAGATTGCTCTTTTTCTCTCTCTATGGTGGCGATTTTTCAAAATCTATGTACAGCAAGAGTTGTGCAGTTGCCTATAGCAACCAATCAGATTGCTCCTTTCATTTTTAAAGAGACCTGTGGAAAAAGAAAGAAGCCATCTGATTGGTTGCTATGGGCAACAGGGCAACTTTTACTGTAGACATGTTTTTCAAAATCGACCACATAGTCTGGACCTTATGGTAGTAGTATTGCAATTTGACAAAAACATTATTGGAGATTTCTCAAAACCTGTTTAGAGAAAGAGTGGTGCAGTTGCCCATAGCAACCAATCAGATCGCTTATTTCATTTTCAAAGAGGCCTGTGAAAAATTAAAAGAGCGATCAGATTCATTGCTATGGACAACTGCACCGCTTTTCATGTCCACTGTTTTTCAAAAATATAAACCATCATTACTGCCAGGGGAGGTGCAAAAGGCAGCCCTCAATGATGCCTGTACTACAACTACAGCCATCATGGGACCAACTGTGGACCATGATGGGTGAAGTGTTATTTTAGTCGGGGAAACAAGGGATGCATCATTTCACATTCCCAGGGGAGTCCCAGAAAGCTGGGTAGCAATGTTGACAAACAGTATTGGCTAATTTCCAAAACCAAGTCAGAACACGGTTTATAGCCCCCCACCCCCACCCAAATTGAAAAAAAATATTGGAATAAAGTACCCTTACATTATTGACAGAACTACCTAGATGTGTGTGTGTTGTAAACATACGTTCAAAGAAATTAAAATAATCCAATTATTACACCAAATCCAAAAAATAAAAATAAAAAAACCCTGCTACCGTCTTCCATTATTCAACTGAAACCTCTTCCAGTCTGCAAAGCCAGGCCGGGTTTTGGACTGCAAGCCTCTGACGAAAATCCAATCAGACACAATTAATAATAAATCTTTCAAAGGAGAACGGCTAGTTAGGGCGGAACTAAATGTAAAAAAATATATGTATGACCTCCCCTTACATCACATGACTAGCACTGGATTACATGAGAAATTGTGATCACATGACTAACGTCAATAACGTCAGCAGGGGGGCGGGCTGCAAAACGGGCGGCAAAACTAAAACACACAACAGCCAAGCCCACTAACTTCACATGACATTGGACAAATCATGTGACATGGCTGCAGCTTGACGATGCGCACACATGGGCAACTAAAATACATGTCAGCAGGGGGCAGGGTTGCCGAAGATAGAGCCCACTAAACTGTGAGGTCACATCACGGAACGCAAAGAGAGATAGGAAAAAAGCGAGACCACAGTCATCAGCTAGGCTGATGAAAACGAAAGATTTGCAAACATGCACACATATTTACACTTTACTTAAACAGAACATGCTCTTTACTGTAGTACAAAAAAATGCTTTGCCTGGAATACCCCTTTAAGTTGGGATTCAGCTGGGACTCAAAGAGATAGCCTGGTTACATAGTTACATAGTACGGTTGAAAAAAGACATACGTCCATCAAGTTCAACCAGGGAATTGAAGGGTAGGGGTGTGGCGCTATATTGGGGAAGGGATGGGATTTTATATTTCTTCATAAGCATTAATGTTATTTTGTTCCAGGAATGTATCTAACCCTGTTTTAAAGCTGTTAATTTTTCCTGCGGTGACCAGTTCCTGAGGAAGACTGTTCCATAAGTTCACAGTTCTTATGGTAAAAAAGGCGTGTCGCCCCTTGAGACTAAACCCTCGTCCTTTGGGGGGGGGGGGGGGGTAGGGGTTTAACCTGGAACAGTTTTTCTCCATATTTTTTGTATGGGCCATTAATATACTTGTATACGTTTATCATATCCCCCCTTAAACGTCTCTTCTCAAGACTAAACAATTTTAACTCCTTTAATCGCTCCTCATAGCTAAGATGTTCCATGCCCCATATTAGTTTAGTTTCGCATCTCTTCACCCTTTCCAGCTCCACAGTGTCCCTTTTATGGACTGGTGCCCAAAACTGAACAGCATATTCCAGGTGAGGCCGTACCAATGCTTTATAAAGGCGGAGTATTATGTCCCTGTCCCTTGAGTCCATGCCTCTTTTTATACATGACAATATCCTGCCGGCTTTGGAAGCAGCAGCCTGACATTGCATGCTATTCTGTAGTCTGTGATCTACAAGTACAACCAGATCCTTCTCTACCAGTGACTCTGCCAATTTAATCCCCCCTAAGACATATGACGCATGCATGTTTTTAGTACCCAGATGCATAACTTTACATTTATCCACATTGAACCCATTTGCCAAGTGGATGCCCAGACACTTAGTCTATCCAAGTCATCTTGTAACCTATACACATCCTCTATAGACTGTACCGTGCTACAAAGCTTGGTGTCATCTGCAAAGATAGAAACAGAGCTGTTAATGCCATCCTCTATATCATTGATAAATAAATTAAACAACAGCGGGCCCAGTACTGAACCTTGGGGTACACCACTAATAACTGGGGACCAATCAGAGTACGAATCATTGACCACCACTCTCTGGGTACGATCCATGAGCCAGTGTTCAATCCAGTTACAAACTAAAGTTTCCAAACCCAAAGACCTTAACTTACATGTCAGACGTCTATGAGGGACAGTATCAAACGCTTTAGCAAAATCCAGAAACACTATATCCACAGCCATTCCTCTGTCAAGGCTTCTACTCCCCTCTTCATAAAAGCAAATTTGATTGGTTTGACAACTTCTATCCTTAGTAAACCCATGCTGGTTATCACTTATAATACTATTATCCCCTATGTATTCCTGTATGTAATCCCTTATAAGTCCTTCAAACAATTTACCCACAATGCACGTTAAACTTACCTACGTCTACAGTTTCCTGTGGAAGACCTTGAACCCTTTTTGAAGATTGGCACCACATTCGCCTTGTGCCAATCCCTTGGCACAATACCAGACACCAGTGAATCTCTAAATATCATGAACGGGGTACAGATATTACTGAACTTAGTTCTCTAAGAACTCTTGGTTGAAAGCGTAATAAACAAAGATGATTTTTGGAAGGAACATCTCCTGACCACTCCTTCAGCCAAAATGTTCCTCTGGTGACAGTACATGTGGCTATTATTTTAGAACTGATAGCTTCATCTGCGGGATGTTGTGTAGAATCTCCTCCCTGGATGCCCCATGCTGGAGATCCCTTGTCACGAAGAGCTCTATCGACTGACACCGATGCAACAGAGGCTTTGCAAGAGGAAGTAGCTGCAGACTAGACCCTCTTAAGAGATGCTTCCACCCTCCTATACATCTGATCTCTAAGGAGTGAAGCATCGACAGATGGGAAAAGCAACCTCTTAGAGCAGTGGTTCTAAACCTGGGGTACAAGTACCCCCAGGGGTACTTAGCAGTTCTCCTGGGGGCACTTGAAAAAAAAAATCAGTAATGCCACAGCCACTGGTTACTGGTCTGGACCATTTTGAAAGAAATCATAGGCTGACGTCACTGCACCAAGGAGCAGAGCAGGAGAACAGCAAAGGGCATGCACGGGCACTGGGCTGCTCTGGGCAGCAACTTCCATCAGCTTTTTTGCTCCACTGCCCCTGCAGACCAGGGACCTACTGCTATGAGCCATAGCAATAGGTCCCCAGACCAGAGGAGCAGTGGAGCACCAAAGCGGGGACAGTATGGTGGCCTACAACTATATATGGGGCAGTTTGGGGGCCTACAGCTATATTTGAGGGCACAGAGGGGGCCTAACAACTTTATGGGGATGCAAAACGGGTGCTGTTACTGTGTGTGCCAATAAACATGGGGAGTTTGTAAATAGGTGGGTATTGTACTGCAGAAAGGAGCCTAAATGTTTGTTTGACTGGTTCTGTGGAGAAGTCTTGTATAGGAGAAATCTTAATGGCTGTCTAGGCCAGTGGTTCTCAACCTGGGATACAAGTACCCTCAGGGGTACTTAGCAGTTCTCCTGGGGGGTACTTGAAAAAAAAAATCAGTAATTCCACAGCCACTGGTTACTGGTCTGGACCATTTTGAGAGAAATCTTAGGCTGACATCACTGCACCAAGGAGCGGAGCAGGAGGACAGCAAAGAGCATGCGCGGGCATTGGGCTGCTGTGGGCAGCAACTACCATCAGCTATGTTGCTCCTCAGCCCCTGCAGACCAGGGGCCTACTGCTATGAGCCATAGCAATAGGTCCCCAGACCAGAGGAGCAATGGAGCACCAAAGTGGGACAGTATGGTGGCCTACAACTACATATGGGGGCAGTTTGGGGGCCTACAGCTATATTTGAGGGCACAGAGGGGGCCTATCAACTTTATGGGGATGCAAAACGGTATTGTTACTGTGTGTGACAATAAACATGGGGAGTTTGTAAATAGGTGGGTATTGTACTGCAGAAAGGAGTCTAAATATGTTTGTTTGGCTGGTTCTGTGGAGAAGTCTTATATAGGAGAAATCTTAATAGCTGTCTAGGCCAGATAGTAAAGAAAAGTAAACAACTCCGGTTAGAGTAGGCGTCATCTGTAAATAGGCGGACTGGGTTGATAGGGAGAGGTACGTAAAGCATATGAATTATACTATAATCATTACAAAATGTCTCTAATATGGGGGTACAATTCTTTGGGTATGGGCTGTCAAGGGGTACTCAGGCAAAAAAGGTTGAGAACCACTGTCTTAGAGAGCCTCGCAACAGCCAAGTCTACTTTATGTGTTAATTCCCAAGCCCTCAGAGCTTCCAGGATCCACTCTACAGGTCGACTTAATCCTAGAGCCCATGTTTCTTTTTTCTCTGGCTTAAGCCGCCTAGACTGAATTAAAGGATCTAGAAGAGGCTGACCAGGCAAGCACTAATGATTAAATTTAGAGAAATGGAACACAGCTTCCTCACTGTACTCCCCACCACCCACTGTTTTCTTAATAGCTTTGACTAAGGAAAATACACTGCTCAAAAAAATAAAGGGAAAACTTAAACAACACAATGTAACTCCAAGGCAATCACACTTCTGTGAAATTACACTGTCCACTCAGGAAGCAACACTGATTGACAATCAATTTCACATGCTGTTGTGCAGATGGAACAGACAACAGGTGGAAATTATAGGCAATTAGCAAGACACCCCCAATAAAGGAGTGGTTCTGCAGGTGGTGACGACAGACCACTTCCCAGTTCCTATGCTTCCTGGCTGATGTTTTGGTCACTTTGGAATGCTGGAAGTGCTTTAACTCTAGTGGTAGTATGAGACAGAGTCTACAACCTACACAAGTGGCTCAGGTAGTGCAGCTCATGCTGGATGGCACATCTATGCGAACTGTGGCAAGAAGGCTTGTTGTGTCTGTCAGCGTAGTGTCCAGAGCATGGAGGTACTACCAGGAGATAGGCCAGTACATCAGGAGATGTGGAGGAGGCCGTAGGAAGGTAACAACCTAGCAGCAGGACGGCTACCTCCTCCTTTGTGCAAGGAGGAGCACTGCCAGGGCCCTGCAAAATGACCTCCAGCAGGCTACAAATGTGCATGTGTACATTCAAATGGTCAGAAACAGACTCCATGAGGGTGGTATGAGGGTCCGACATCCACAGGTGGGGGTTGTGCTTACAGCCCAACACCGTGCAGGACGTTTAGCATTTGCCAGAGAACAGCAAGATTGGCAAATTCGCCACTAGCGCCCTGTGCTCTTCACAGATGAAAGCAGGTTCACACTGAGCACATGTGACAGACATGAGTCTGGAGACAATGTGGAGAACGTTCTGCTGCCTGCAACATCCTCCAGCATGACCGGTTTGGCAGTGGGTCAATAATGGTGTGGGGTGGCATTTCTTTGGGGGGCCGCACAGCCCTCCATGTGCTTGCCAGAGGTAGCCTGGCTGCTATTAGGTATCGAGATGAGATCCTCAGACCCCTTGTGAGACCATATGCTGGTGCGGTTGGCCCTGGGTTCCTCCTAATGCAAGACAATGCTAGACCTCATGTGACTGGAGTGTGTCAGCAGTTCCTGCAAGAGTAAGGCATTGATGCTATGGACTGACCCGCCCGTCCCCCAGACCTCAATCCGATTGAGCACATCTAGGACATCATGTCTCGCTCCATCCACCAAGCCACGTTGCACCACAGACTGTCCAGGAGTTGGCGGATGCTTTAGTCCAAGTCAGGGAGGACATCCCTCAGGAGACCATCTGCCACCTCATCAGGAGCAAGCCCAGGCATTGTAGGAAGGTCATTTGGGCACGTGGAGGCCACACACACTACTGAGCCTCATTTTGACTTGTTTTAAGGACCTTACATCAAAGTTGGATCAACCTGTAGTGTGGTTTTCCACTTTGATTTTGAGTGTGACTCCATATCCAGACCTCCATGGGTTGATAAATTTGATTTCCATTGATAATTTTTGTGTGATTTTGTTGTCAGCACATTCAACTATGTGACAAAAGTATTTCATATGTTTAGTTTATTCATTCAGATCTAGGATGTGTTATCTTAGTGTTCCCTTTATTTTTTTGAGCAGTGTAGTTTATTCTTATTAAGGAGGAAGTAATTTTCAGGGGTTCCTAACTCAAAGGATTCAGACTCTGAAGAGCACGCCAAATCATCTGACTGGCTGGACACAGGGTCCATGGGATTTAGAACTATGGCTTTTTGTTACCATAGAAAAAGCCTACTCTAATTGCGACTTAAACTATCCAAAGAATTCCTTTGCCTCTGCCTGGAATCCTGCCAGAGCTGGCGCTGCTAAAGACATGCTTGACAGGCATCCTGAGAGTTGTCGTCCGGCAAGGGTTGAGAACACTGAAGGCGCTGATGGTGATGCTCTTTTCTCTTTCTTTTTCCTGAACCTTAAGGCCTGGAACTTTTTATACGGCAGAGGAAAGAATCACAAACATCACATAGAAAAGTAAGTGTAAGAGCTCCAGAACTTACACATACCTGATCACAACAGAGACCTGGCAGAAGGTGGGACTGGCTGCCCTGACATCTACTTCATAAATAGCAGATTTAAATTTTGGCTCCTCCCTGCAATTTCCCAGGCGCAGAGGCGAAATACGTCATCCACATTAGAAAACCATAGAGGCCTGGAGATTCAGGCTCCGAAAATGAGGACAGTCAACCAAAACAACATGGACCAACTGGAGCTTCCGCAGGAACTGCCAGACAGGGAGATAGCACGGGACAGTAGCCAGCCTAGGTGAGTTAAAACCTGCTGTCACTACAGACATGCAGAACGATCTCTGACTTGCATATACTTACCAGGCTTCCAGCACAGTGCTTCCACAGAAGCCAGAGACACAGAAATCCCCAACAGAGACTAAAAACCCCTCCTGCGGACAGAAGAAAAGAATGCGTGTTTTCTGTGTCTAGAGGTTTATAGGGGGGTGGTATGGTCAATTGTTTAAATCTGTTAATCAATAGTCTTGATCTTCTGTCCAGTAGGAAAAGAGAAATAGATTAACCCTTTGTATGCTGCCGAGGGACGATTGGAATGAGAAAATATCCAGTGAGTGAAAGTTGTGTGGCGAAAATGCATTGTTGATGTCAGAGGTAAGTGGAGAATGGAAAGACTGGTTCAAGATGACAAAAAGGCAACAGTAACTCAAATAACCATTTGTTACAACCAAGGTATGCAAATACCATCTCTGAATGCACAACATGTCGGACTTTGAAGCAGATGAGATACAGCAGAAGTAGGCCACACCGAGTGCCACTCCTGTTAGCTAAGAACAGGAAACTGAGGCTACAATTCGTACAGGCTCGTACAGTAGCTCAGCAGTTTCTGAAATGACAACTGTTTGATGCCATCATGTCCATAAGGGCCACAATCTCTAGGGAATATTTGCAGCACAAATAATGTATGAAAGTATGCCACAAAGGCATTTCTGGGGGTCCAACCTGGTACTAGCAAGGTGTACCTAATAAAGTGGCCATAGTGGCCAATAAACATAGAAAAAATTCCATTCTCACCACATAACTTTTTTTAAGCCAGCCAAAAGCGCTTCAGCCTAATGTTAGTTTGGAGTCAATAGAGAAATATGAAATTCCATACCCACATGATTTTCATTTTTCTTTTTTAGGCCAAGTTTTCAAAATCACAGCATACTCTGGGTACGGCATTTATTTTTATTTTTTTTAAAGAAATTGTGGAAGATTTCTATAGGTATAAAAACAGGCAGAAAAAATGCCATGGTGAAAGCAACAATGAGAAAAAAATGCAGTGCATAAAACAGCAAATAAAAAAACATTTATACTAATGTGCACTATTTCTGAAAATAAAAATGCCACAAAATCTGTATAATGGAGAACAAAATTAGTCCAAAAAATCTGCATGTATATTCTGACTAGATTTATGCCTATAAACAGTATTAATTTACTATTATCCCATCACATGGACATGTATGTAATCCAGCTGTTTGTAATGCATCTTGTATTTCTTCTGAAGGTTAAATATGGTCCAGCTCACTAATAGGTAAGTGTCTATAATCAAGTGAAAATTTAGATCTATAAAGTATTGAACACGTCTCAATTTTTCTCACTAAATATATTTCCAAAGGCACTGTTGCCATGACATTTTCAGAAATTAAGTTATGTGTAATAATGTAAAATGACACAAGGAAACATTATTGAACACATAAAGAAAGGTGCATGGAAAGCCAAGACAACAGCTGTAATCTATCAGTAATTAAAAAGCAATCCAGCCCATTGTCAGTGCAAATTAATATCAGCCCCCAACTGATGGCCATCAAAAAAGATTTCATTACCAAGGTGTCAAACTGGACATATCTCATGATGGGTAAAAGCAAAGAGCTGTCACAAGAGCAAAGAGCTGCAGGAGCTTCACAAGATAGTTGCAAAACTTAACAATGCCGTTGGTTACTGGTGCATTTCTCAGCTTTGGTATGTCCCAGCGAGCAATGTTGGGGCCATAATTTGGAAATGGCAAGACAATCATTTCACCATAAATTTGCCTCGACCAGGTGCTTCTCACAATATTTCTTACAGAGGAGTGAGAAGAATATTCAGAAGAGTTGTCCAAGAGCCAAGGACCACTTGTGGAGAACTTCAAAGACCTGGAATTAGCAGGTACTATTGTCTAGAAAAAAAAGTAACTAATATGGTCTGTATGCACACTCTTCACATCTATATATATATATTAAACTCAATAGCCCTCATTTACTAATGTCAACCCGACTTTTTTCGTCGGGTTGTGCGACCAAATTTGTGTCGCATAGCCCATGCGACACAAATTTTGTCGCACAACCCGACAAAATATAGCATCACTCTGAGTGTTTTTTAATCCTGTCAAAATGGGCGTGGTTATCACAAAAAGGGGCGTGTTCCCGACAAAAAAGAAAAAACACTCGAAGTATGATGAAAAACTCACAGGAAAACCTGTGAATTTTTCTTCACTAAAGCCCGACACCTCTGAGCTGTCGGGAAATTACTGAAAACTGAGTAAATCCTACCCCCATCATGGAACAGGGTCTGTTCCATGTTGGGGGTAGTAGTACAGGGGCTTAGGGGTAGAACGCATCGGGTCTCACTTCTGACACCCGATCCGATCAAAAGTTATTAAGCAGGGGAGCGGGCGGCATGCCATTCAGGGATGCCTGGAGCTGCGGTGGGGAAAGATATATAGAATCGCTGGGGGTTTTGTATATGTCCCCACAGCTTCTATATATCTTGCCCCCTGCTTCGCCATATGTCTTGTCCCCCGCCGCAGCGCATGTGTACATACATATATATATACCCCCTGCACAGCGCTATCATATACCCCCCGCAGCGCATGTAGATATATTTTATATATGCCCCCCGCCCAGCGCATCCAAAATGTATGTCTCTTAAGTGCTATCAATGACTAATGCAGTGGTCTCCTCCAACTTGCGGACCTCCAGATGTTGCAAAACTACAACTCCCAGCATGCACAGACAGCCATTGGCTGTCCGGGCATTCTGGGAGTTGTAGTTTTGCAACATCTGGAGGCCCGCAGTTTGGAGACCACTGGCTAATGCTTGTCAGTGATAGCGCTTAAGAGGCATACGTATATAGAAGCGAAGTGAGGACCAGACATATAGCGTTATCTGGTCCCTACTTCGCTACTATACACAATCCTCAGCAAACACCACAGCTGCCCCATCGCCTCCCCCATGCCCGGTGTTATAATTACCTGTTCCCGACCCGGGTCCGCGATCATTCTGGCTTCGGCGCTGTTGCTGTGCGCTGTCACTGTGCACACTGACGAGTGACGTCCCCAAGCAACAGCGCCGAAGCCAGAATGATCGTGGACCCTGGTCGGGAACAGGTAATTATAACACCGGGGATGGGGGAGGCGATGGGGCAGCTGTGGTGTTTGCTGAGAATTGTGTATAGAAGCGAAGTGGGAACCAGATAACGCTACATGTCTGGTCCCCACTTCGCTTCTATATACGTATGCCTCTCAAGCGCAGTGGTCTCCAACCTGCGGACCTCCAGATGGCCAACGGCTGTCCGTGTATGCTGGGAGTTGTAGCTTTGCAACATCTGGAGGTCCGTAACTTGGAGGAGACCACTGCATTAGTCATTGTGTTACGCCGAGGGGCGCTGCACAGAGACCAACGCCGCGAGCGCTCCGGGGAGGAGCAGGGACCCGGAGCGCTTGCGGCGTTCGTCTCTGTGCAGCGCCCCGGTCAGACCCGCTGACCGGGAGCGCTGCACTAGTGTCACCGGCGTCCCAATCTCCTCACCTGCCCCGTCCTCTGTATGTTCAGTCCCGGCGCACGCGGCCCCGCTCTCTAGGGCGCGCGCGCCGGCTCTCTGAGATTTAAAGGGCCAGTGCACCATTGTTTGATGCCTGGCCCAATCAGTACCTGCACCTGTGCCATGTATATAAAAACCCACTTCCCCTTCCTGTCCTTGCCAGATCTTGTTGCCTTGTGCCCTGTGAAAGCGTTTAGTGTGTTCCCAAGCCTGTGTACCCAGACCTCCTGCTGTTGCCCCTGACTACGACTCTTGCTGCCTGCCCTGACCTTCTGCTATGTCCGACCTTGCTCTAGCCTTGTCCCTCTGTACCGCGCCTGTCTCAGCTGTCAGCTGGGGTTGAGTCGCTATCGGGTGGAACGACCTGGGGGTTACCTGACGCTGCAAGTCCATCCCACTTTGCGGCGGGCTCTGGTGAAAACCAGTAACCCCTTAGACTCTGTTCCCCTGGTACGGCCCACGCCAACACCCCACTGACACAGAGGATCCACCACCAGTGTCCTCCGCTGCATACCAGTCCAGATCCTGACACATTGATAGCACTTCAGAGGCATACGTATAAAGATGCGCTGTGCGGGGGCATATATAATACATATCTACATGTGCTGCGGGGGGTATATGATAGCGCTGTATATACATATATATATATATATATATATATATATATATATATATATATACGGGGCATATGATAGTGCTGTGCGGGCGGTATATATATATACACATGCGCTGCAGGGGGTATATGATAGTGCTTTGCAGGGGACATATATACAATTTACCCTGCAACACAATTTCCAACCCGTGCGACACGATTTTTTTTCCCGTGCGACACATTAGTAAATCAGGGAGAAAAATACACAGAGGCCCTTATTTACTAAGAGTGGAGTGTAGGTTTCTTTGTGGTTTTTGATTCCCTACAATTTATTTTCCACAGTATTTACTAAACTTTCCCTACAGTTTCCAATTTCTCTACACTTTGCTTTTTTTGCACATGCTCTGATCTGTAGGGTTTTCCTCAGCTGAAATCCACCACATTTTCTGTGGAAACTTTAGTAAATATGTTGGAATTTTGTGAAAATGTCGGGAACACGCCCCTGTTCTGTGACAACGCCCCTTTTCCCGATGGCCACGCCCCTTTTCGGGTTTTCTTAGCAAAATGGAGAGTTAGTTGGGGTTTTTTCAATTCAGGCGCAATTTCAGGTGCATATTCTGGCGCAGACAGAATTTCACGCGCAATGCGCCCGAAACTGGCGCACATCCCGACAAAACATGTCGGGTTTGCAATAGTAAATGAGGGCCAGGATAGGTGATTTAACCCTTACTCACCCCTATTTGCCAGGGTCGGGGTTTTTATTTAAAGTCCTATACAAGTCTATGGGAAATATATGTTCCAGCATAACTTCCAAACGGCTGGAGATATTTCAATAATACCTGGTACACATATTACTTATATGTCAAATAAAAAGATATGATAGTTAAATTAACCCTTATCTACACCCTTATATAAAAGATGGGTTTTTGTTTCAAGTCCCATGCCAGTATATGGGACTTCCAGTACCTTACTCCACAAGCTCCGCTCTGCATCTCCTGGTGAATGTGTCACACCCCATCTCACAAATATAGGCCCACATTTTAAGCCCCATCCCTTTTATTCTCTACCCTTTTTGTGCATCGGTCTTGCTTGCAAATCATGCCCAGTCCCACAAAGCCACACCCCTTCTATTTCCAGCTTACAGTATCTTCATCACATATCAGTCCCACTTGAGGACAGGATATGAGGATGGGACATAAGGAGGGGATATTAGGTCGGGATATTAGGTCAGGATATGAGGTCGGGATATGAGGTCGGGATATGAGGTCAGGATAGGAGGTCGAGATAGGAGGATGGGAAATGAGGTCGAGATAGGAGGTTGTGATATGAGGACGGGATATGAGGATGGGATACGAGGTTGAGATATGAGGACGGAATATGAGGATAGGATAGGAGGTCGAGATAGGAGGTCGAGATATGAGGATAGGATATGAAGTCGGGATATGAGGACGGGATATGAGGACGGGATATGAGGTTGAGATAGTAGGACGAGATAGGAGGTCGGGATATGAGGACTGGATAGGAGGTCGGGATAGGAGGAAAGGATGAGGTCGAGATAGGAGGACGGGATATGAGGATGGTATATGAGGTCAGAATATGAGGACAGGATATGAAGTTTAGATATGAGGATGGGATATAGGGATGGGATATGGGGTTGGGATATGACAACAATACGGGATATGAAGCCAAAAGCTTCCTCCTTTGTTGCTTTTCCTCCCCAACAAAGATTAGGAGGGAAAAACCAGGCAACACCGGGTACTCAGCTAGTTGCTAAATAAAAAGCATGCCGAATCTTGTTCAAAGTTTGCTGCACAACATTTGGAAAAGCCAGTGAAATACTGGAAATATATAGTGTGGCAAGATGAGAACAAAATTAAACTGTTTGGATTTCAGAATGCAGACTAGAGATGAGCGAACTTTTGAAAAATTTGATTAGGACAATTCGCCAAATGTTTTGAATATATTAAAAATGGCTATTTCTGGACCACAGAGAGCCTCAATAGGGGTGTACAACACTTTGCTTTGTTCTAAAAAGCATATGGAGTGTGCTGGGGCATCACTTTTAGAATCACCTCTGCAGAGCGGCACAATGACAGAGCCTGGAAGTGGCATCAGTATGAGGAGACCATATTGTGGCTTAATGACACAGTGTGGAGGTGTTGGCAGCATGAGGAGACCATATAGTGGCTAAATCAGTGCTCCCCAACCTTTTTATCACCACAGACCGGTAAACATTTGATAATCTTTCCGTGGTCCGCTTGTTTTGATTTAATAATTTTAATTTAATTGTATTTAAACATGCCTTCATATGTAGACAGGTATGCAGGATAGATATGACCCCTATCAGGTAGGGCTCCCCCATATGAAGACAGGCCCCCAGATAGATATGTCCCCCATCAGGTAGGGCTCCCCCATATGTAGACAGGTCCGCAGATAGATATGACCCCCATCAGGTAGGGCTCCCCCACATGTAGACAGGTCCGCAGATAGATATGACCCCCATCAGGTAGGGCTCCCCAGTAGATAGACATGCCCCCAGATAAATATGATCCCCATCACTGATGGGGGTCATATCTATCTGGGGGCATGTTTACCTACTGGGGAGCCCTACCTGATGATCAGGTAGGGTTTCCCAATAGGTTTATACAGGCCCTCAGATATATATTACCCCCTGTATTTAAACAATTATGCCCTCTAAGAATATAGTTTTGCCCCTGGTGATCGGGCAGGTCCTCATATTAGGCAAGTTTCTCATTCACTAAGAAGTCACACAGTTCTGCTGACACTGTTACTGTACTTACATCTCCCTGCAGCAGTCTATAACGAGACTTCCTTGCGGGGATGCGCGCGATAGGTGACGTCATCTCAGGCGCCGCACGGGACATCAGCGTCCCAACGTCCTGAGCTGCGCATGCGATGACGTCACCTATCGCACGCATCCCCGCAAGGAAGTCTCGTTATAGACTGCTGCAGGGAGATGTAAGTACAGTAACAGTGTGAGCGGACCTGTGTGAATTCTTCAGGCACTCGGCCGCCACAGCAAAATTATTTAAAGTTCGCAGCCTGGTACCGTTTGATCCATGGACCGGTACCGGTCCGCGGCCCGGGGGTTGGGGAACACTGGGCTAAATGACACAGTGTGGAAGTGTCAGCAGCATGAGGAGACCATATAGTGGCTGAATGACACAGTGTGGAGGTGATGGAAGAATGAGGAGACCATATAGTGACTAAATGACACAGTGTGGAGGTGTTGGCAGAATGAGGAGACCATATGGTGGCTAAATGCTACAGAGTGGAGGTGTTGGCAGCATGAGGAGACCATATAGTGGCTTAATGACAAAGCTTGGATGTGGCTGAAGCATGAGGAGACCATATAGTGGCTAAATGACACAGCGTGGAGGTGTTGGCAGCATGAGGAGACTATATAGTGGCTGAATGACAAAGCTTGGATGTTGCTGAAGCATGAGGAGACCATATAGTGTCTGAATGACACAGTGTGGAGGTGTTGGCTGCATGAGGAGACCCTAAAGTGTCTGAATGGCACAGCCTGGAGTTGGCAGAAGCATGAGGAGACCATTGAAATTTAAGATTTTGAAATATAAATTTTATCTTCCAAGTTTTAGTGTCCCGTCCCCGGCATGTGGGTACAAAGTACCTAATCTAACAAGGAGTCCCATGTCATATGGCAGGACAATGACAGAGCCTGGAGGTGGCATCAGTATGAGGAGACCATATAGTGGCTGAAAGGCACAGCCTGGAGTTGGCTGAAGCTTGAGAGGAGACCATATAGTGGCTGAATGAGACATCCTGGAGGTTGCATCAGTATGAGGAGACCATATAGTGTCTTAATGGCACAGCCAGGATTTGGCTGAAGCATGAGGAGACCATATAGTGTCTTAATGGCACAGCCTGGAGGTAGCAAAAGCATGAGAAGACCATATAGTATCTGAATGGCAAAGCCTGGAGGTGGCTGAATCATAAGGAGACACTATAGTGTCTTAATGGCACAGCCTGCAGGTGGTTGAAGCACAAGGAGACCATATAGTGGCTTAATGGCACAGGCTGGATTTTGTGGCAGCATGAAGAGACCATATAGTGGCTGAATGGCACAGCTTGGAGTTGGCTGAAGCATGAGCAGACCATATAGTGGCTGAATGGCACAGCCTGGAGTTGGCGGCAGATGTGGAGACAATAGAGCCTAAGAATCTCTAAGAATAAAAGATGAATTTTTAAATTTCCATTGAAGATGTATGGTACCTAGTGCTACCATAAACATATATAGGTAGTGTCCTAGGCCAAGCAGCATCACTAAACCATGTAGTTGCTGAATGAAACAGACTGGAGCCGGCTGAAGCATCAGTAAACCATATCTTGGATGAATGGCACAGCCTGGAGGTGGCTGAAGCATCAGTAATCCCTATATTGGATGAATGGCACAGCCTGGAGGTTGCTGAAGCATCAGTAAACCATATATTGGATTAATGACACAGCCTGGAGGTGTTGGAAGCATGAGCAGACACTAGGGCTTCACAATCCCTAAGATTAAAAGATGAATTTTGAAATTTAAATTGAAGATTTATGGTAGATAACGCTACCTTAAAAAATTTTAGGCCCAGGCCCAGCAGCATCAGTAAACCATATATTGGCTGAATGACACAGCCTGGAGGTGGCTGAAGCATGAGGAGACCATATAGTGGCTGAATGGCACAGCCTGCAGTTGTCTGAAGCATGAGAAGAGACCATATAGTGGCTGAATGAGACAGCTTGGACGTGGCAGCAGCATCAGGAGTCCTGAAAGCGACCCGATGACAGAGTGGTGCGATGGGTGGCAATACTAGTACCCGTTGACGAAGGTGGGTGAAAAAAGGTCTGATGCGGAGGAATGTTTGTAACTGGGGAGCAGCACATTAAATCTGTTTGGTACTATTCATATTTGTGAAGTGTTGGTGAGGCACCATGGTCAAACTACTCTAATGCATCAGTCATTGGTGGTTGGAAATCCTGGCTAATCCATACCTGATTCATCTTCACAAAGGTCAGTCTCTCCACATTTTACGTGGACAGACGAGTTCTCCTTGGGGTGATTATTGTCCCCGCCGCACTAAACACCCGCTCTGATGGCACACTACTGGCCGGGCAGGACAGCTTTTCCAGGGCAAACTCAGCTCAAGTTTGGCTGATCAGAAGTCCACCGGATCTTCAAGGTGTGTTGGCATGGGCATGTCAAGGTATGCCACCACCTGCTGGTTCAGGTCATGCTCCAGGTGTACCTGCTGATGATGAGTTGCTTCACTATGCGGGTGAAGAAAGCTACTCATCAGCGACTCAGGCTGCTGCTGATGGAGCTGATAATGCTCCTGCCACCCCACCTCTCCCCTGCAGCCATGGCAGTGGAAGGTGAGCGCAGGGGCCCCCCCGATTCAGACCTGCAAGAAGATGGACTATGGCGCCAATAGGCATCGGCCAACTGACTACATAGGATGCCTCTGTAGTAGATCACTTTGTCCTCCCTCTCAGTGGGTGTGAAAAAGGTTCCTATTTTGTGGCGGTAGCGAGGGTCCAATATGGTGGAGATCCAGAAGTCAATCCCGCGGCCGAATGGTGACAATTCGGCTGTCACTACGCAAGCAAGTGAGCATGGATCGTGCCATTTGTGCAAGTAACTCGGAGGGACTGCCTGCCTCCATCTCCACTGCATACTGCCACGGTGTGTCTGGGTCCTCTGTCTCGCCTTCCTCATAACCCTCTAGCTCCTCTGGCTGCTCCTCCTCTCCTTTCAGATTACTAGAAAAACAGCCCATTTGGCGAAACCTAAACTGTGCTCCACTGTGCCCCTCCCCTCCTCCTCCTCTTCCAGTCCAGCCCCCACAGGGCTCATGTGGCTGTGATATGTAGGTGCCACGTCTCCAGTGCTTTGACCAGCCATCGTTTCCAACACGTGTTGTAAGAAATGAAGCAGTGGAATGACGTAGTTCATCCCGTAATCCTGGCGACTTACTAACAATGTGGCTTCCCCAAAGGGCCTGAGCAAATGGCAGGAGTCACGTATGAGCTGCCACTGGTTCACATTGAAGTTACACAGGGGAGTACCCCTATCCACTTGGATCATCTAGAAATCGGTGATGGCTTTTCTCTGTTCATACAGTCGGTCCAACATATGGAGGGTGGAATTCCAACGTGTGGCAATGTCACAAATCAGACTATGTTGCGGGATACCATTCTGACTCTGCAGCTCAAGGAGGGTGTGCTCTGCGGTCTACAAGAGGCTGAAGGGCATGCAATGTTTTCTTCCCATTGTTAGGATGTCTTGGAAATGGGGGGAACACTTCAGGAACTTCTTCACAATCAGATTGAACACTTGTGCCATGCAGGGCGCATGGCTGAGCCTTCCCAGTCGCAGCGCATGCAAGATGTTCTTCCGTCGTCAGTCACCATGGTTCCCATTGCCAGTTTTCGTGGAGTAAGCCATGCTCCGATTTCTTTACGAATGACTTTTAGCAGTTCCTCCCCTGTGTGACTCTTTTCGCCAAGGCAAACCATGTGAAGAACAGCGTGACACCACCGTGCCTTGCACACATGGTATGCTGAAGGGCCACTGAGAATTGTCTGGGCAGTGGAGGAGGAGGACACAGTGGAGGATGAGGAGGTGGCGTCGCACACTGTCACTGGACCAACGGCCTGAGAGCGTGGAGGAGGAAGCGGCGTGACCTGTCCAAGTTGGCATTGTTGCTGTGCAGGAACCACATTCACCCAGTGAGCCGTAAAGGACATGTATTGTCCCTGACCATAGTTACAGCTCCAGACGTCGGTGCTTCCGTGCACTTTGGTACACACCGACATGCTCAAGGACTGACCCACCTTCTCTTCCACAAAATTGTGCAGGGCTGGTACTGCCTTCTTTGCAAAGAAATGACGGCTTGGCAATCTCCACCTCGGCTTGGCACAAGTCATCAGTTCTCTGAAAGGTGCAGAGTCCACCACTTGAAAAGGGAGGGCCTGCAGCACCAGCAACATGGACAGGAGCACATTCAGCTTGTGCACCACTGGATGATTGGGCGCATACTGTTGTCTCTTGGACATGGCTTCGCTGATGGATTGTTGGTGGAATGGCTGACTAAAAGTAGGAGGAGCAGAATCATCTGGAGCTGTGTGTATGACACACAGCTCCCTTCAATATGAAAATTTTGGAATAAAGTTTCTCTAAATGAAGGCACTGGTCCCCAAGTGTAGTATTAAGGTTTTATTTGCAACGCATTTTGATCCCGGACAGGGACAGCTCCCTTCGGCTGAGGTGGTGGAACCTTGTCTGCCTGAAAGAGGGAGCGGCGTGCCACTGTGTGATGCAGCAGGCTGGACCACTACATCGGAGCCACGGTTCTCCCAGGCTGCTTTATAGTGGCGAAGCATATGTTGACGCAGGGCCGTGGTGCCAACATTGGGACCCTGGCCATGCTTCACCTTCTGCCAACATATCTTGCATGTGGCTATGTGAACCTCCTCCGGATGCTGAACCCACAGCATAAGATACTTTTGTAGGGGAGGGAACAGCATAGGACAGAGGCAATGGGAGGACAGGGACTGCTCCCGAGCCATGGCAACAGAGGGTTGTGTCTGAGGTGTCACTTGTGATGAAGTGGATGACCACGTTAACCAATCGATGACAGCAGATGGGTTGCTGATCAAGACAAAACCGCTAGCTGATACCGGGAGCTCAGGCCTCTCGCTGCGACTCCTGCTGCCATTTGCCCCTAGTCTGCTGCGACCTCTGCCTGATTAATTTAGGCCTCTGCCACTCCTCTGTGCATGTCCTGGCACTTCTCTGCCTGACATACTTAGTGCGTATATGAGGGGAGTACAATACACTTCACTACGCTTAAAACAATATTTGTCTGAGTGAGTACTTTTACCTGGACTTTCACAGTATCTAGGCCCTTGACAGATTAACAGGTACAAAATAGTACACTACTTAGATGTATGTATGTGGTATGCACATATGAGGGCAGAAAAATGCGCTACAGTACACTTAAAAAAAGGATCTGAGTAAAAACACCAGCCGGTAAGTACTTTTGCCACGACTTTCACAGTATATAGGCCCCTGACAGATTAACAGGTACAAAATAGTACACTACTTAGATGTACGTATGTGGTAATCACTTATGAGGGCAGAAAATGCGCTACAGTTCACTTAATAAATGTATTGGAGTAAAACACTAGCCGGTGATTACTTTTGGATGTCCTTTCACAGTATGTAGGCCCTTGACAAATTAATAGGTACAAAATAGTACACTACTTAGATGTAGGTATGTGGTATGCACTTATGAGGGGAGAAAAATGCGCTACTATACGCTTAAAAAAACGTACTTTAGTAAAACACCAGCTGGTGATTACTTTTGCCTGAACTTTCACAGTATCTAGGCCCTTGACAGATTGACAGGTACAAAATAGTACACTACTTAGATGTAGCTACAGTACAGACCAAAAGTTTGGACACATCTTCTCATTCAGAGTTTTCTTTATTTTCATGACTATGAAAATTGTAGATTCACACTGAAGGCATCAAAACTATGAATTAACACATGTGGAATTATATACATAGCAAAAAAGTGTGAAACAACTGAAAATATGTCATATTCTAGGTTCTTCAAAGTAGCCACCTTTTGTTTTAATTACTGCTTTGCACACTCTTGGCATTCTCTTGTTGAGCTTCCAGAGGTAGTTACCTGAAATGTGGTGTGGAGGAGGAGGTGTTATGGTGTGTGGGTGCTTTGCTGGTGACACTGTTGGGGGTTTATTCAAAATTGAAGGAATACTGAACCAGCATGTCTACCACAGCATCTTGCAGCGGCATGCTATTCCATCCGGTTTGTGTTTAGTTGGACCATCATTTATTTTTCAACAGGACAATGATCCCAAACACACCTCCAGGCTGTGTAAGGGCTATTTGACCAAGAAGGAGAGTGATGGGGTGCTGTGCCAGATGACCTGGCCTCCACAGTCACCGGATCTGAACCCAATTGAGATGGTTTGGGCTGAGCTGGACCGCAGAGTGAAGGCAAAAGGGACAACAAGTGCTAAGCATCTCTGGTAACTGCTTCAAGACTGTTGGAAGACCATTTCAGGTAACTACCTCTTGAAGCTCATCAAGAGAATTGTCACGATTCGGCTGGCTGGAGGTGGATCCTCTGTGCCAGAGAGGGATTGGCGTGGACCGTGTTGGTGGACCGGTTCTAAGTTGCTACTGGTATTCACCAGAGCCCGCCGCAAAGCGGGATGGTCTTGCAGCGGCGGTAGCAACCAGGTCGTATCCACCAGCAACGGCTCAACCTCTCTGACTGCTGAAGATAGGCGCGGTACAAGGGAGTAGACAAGAGCAAGGTCGGACGTAGCAGAAGGTCAGGGCAGGCAGCAAGGATCGTAGTCAGGGGCAACGGCAGGAGGTCTGGAACACAGGCTAGGAACACACAAGGAAACGCTTTCACTGGCACAATGGCAACAAGATCCGGCGAGGGAGTGCAGGGGAAGTGAGGTATAAGTAGGGAGTGCACAGGTGAGAATACTGATTAGGCCTGCTGCGCCAATCAGTGGCGCAGCGGGCCTTTAAATGGCAGAGACCCGGCGCGCGCGCGCCCTAAGGAGCGGGGCCGCGCGTGCCGGGACAACACAGACGGGGAACGGGTCAGGTACGGGAGCAGAGATGCGCATCGCGAGCGGGCGCGTCCCGCATCGCGAATCGCATCCCGGCTGGGAGTAATATTGCAGCGCACCCGGTCAGCAGGTCTGACCGGGGCGCTGCGAATGAGAGAACGCTGCGAGCGCTCCGGGGAGGAGCGGGGACCCGGAGCGCTCGGCGTAACAGTACCTCCCCCCCTTGGGTCTCCCCCTCTTTTTGGAGCCTGAGAACCTGAGGATAAGACTTTTGTCCAGGATGTTGTCCTCAGGTTCCCAGGATCTCTCCTCAGGGCCGCAATTCTCCCAGTCGACCAAGAAGAATCTTTTACCTCTGACCGTCTTGGATGCTAGAATCTCCTTCACAGAAAAGACGTCAGAAGATCCGGAAACTGGAGTGGGAGAAACAACTTTGGGAGAGAAGCGGTTAAGGATGAGTGGTTTAAGGAGAGATACATGGAAGGCATTGGGAATACGGAGAGAAGGAGGAAGAAGGAGTTTGTAAGAGACAGGGTTGATCTGGCACTTGATTTTGAAAGGACCAAGATAGCGTGGTCCCAGTTTATAACTGGAGACACGAAAGTGGACATATTTAGCGGAGAGCCATACCTTGTCTCCGGGAGCAAAAATGGGGGGAGTTCTTCTTTTTTTATCAGCAAATCTTTTCATCCGGGATGAAGCCTGTAAAAGAGAATTTTGGGTCTCTTTCCATATGGTGGAAAGATCACGAGTCACTTCATCCACAGCGGGCAAACCAGAGGGCAAGGGAGTAGGGAGGGGAGGAAGAGGGTGACGGCCGTAAACCACGAAAAATGGGGATTTAGCAGAAGATTCGGAGACTCTGAAGTTGTATGAGAATTCGGCCCATGGTAGAAGATCTGCCCAGTCATCCTGGCGGGAGGAAACAAAATGCCGTAAATAGTCACCCAGGACCTGATTAACTCTTTCTACTTGCCCATTGGATTGGGGATGATAAGAAGAAGAGAAGTTTAATTTGATCTTGAGCTGTTTACAGAGGGCCCTTGTCACGATGCCGGCTGGCAGGTAGTGGATCCTCTGTGCCAGAGAGGTATTGGCGAGGACCGCGCTAGTGGACCGGTTCTAAGTCACTACAGGTTTTCACCAGAGCCCGCCGCAAAGCGGGATGGTCTTGCTGCGGCGGTAGTGACCAGGTCGTATCCACTAGCAACGGCTCACCTCTCTGACTGCTGAAGATAGGCGAGGTACAAGGGAGTAGACAGAAGCAAGGTCGGACGTAGCAGAAGGTCGGGGGCAGGCGGCAAGATTCGTAGTCAGGGTGGATAGCAGAAGTTCTGGTACACAGGCTTTAGACACACAAAACGCTTTCACTAGGCACAAGGGCAACAAGATCCGGCAAGGGAGTGCAAGGGAGGAGCTCAGATATAGCCAGGGAACAGGTGGGAGCCAATTAAGCTAATTGGGCCAGGCACCAATCATTGGTGCACTGGCCCTTTAAGTCTCAGGGAGCTGGCGCGCGCGCGCCCTAGAGAGCGGAGCCGCGCGCGCCAGCACATGACAGCAGGAGACGGGAACGGGTAAGTGACCTGGGATGCGATTCGCGAGCGGGCGCGTCCCGCTGTGCGAATCGCATCCCCAACGGCCATGACAGTGCAGCGCTCCCGGTCAGCGGGACTGACCGGGGAGCTGCAGGGAGAAAGACGCCGTGAGCGCTCCGGGGAGGAGCGGGGACCCGGAGCGCTAGGCGTAACAGCCCTCCAGAATTTAGACACGAATTGGTCGCCTCTATCTGAGACGATATGCGTGGGCAAACCGTGAAGGCGAAAAATGTGTACAAAAAATTGCTTTGCCAACTGAGGCGCTGAAGGAAGACCAGGAAGAGGAATAAAATGTGCCATCTTGGAAAATCGATCAACGACCACCCAAACAACTGTGTTGCCACGGGATGAGGGCAAGTCCGTAATAAAGTCCATACCAATCTGTGACCAAGGCTGTTCAGGAACAGGCAGAGGATGAAGGAGACCAGCAGGCTTCTGGCGAGGAGTCTTATCCCGGGCACAGACAGTACAGGCCCACACGAAATCAATAAAATCGAGAGATGAGTTGCAAGGATTTTTTGATGCCCACATGGCCTGCGAGGTGGGAGGAGTGTCCCCATTTGAGAATCCCGAGACGCTGGCGTGGAGAAACGAAGGTCTTCCCTGGAGGAGTTTGCCTCATGGAAGCTGGAGAAGTGGAGATCAGACAGTCCGGAGGAATGATGTGTTGCGGAGAGACCTCTACTTCAGAGGCATCAGAAGAACGAGAGAGGGCATCGGCCCTAATGTTCTTGTCAGCAGGGCGAAAATAGATTTCAAAGTTAAAACGGGCAAAGAACAACGACCACCTAGCCTGGCGAGGGTTCAGTCGTTGGGCAGACTGGAGATAGGAGAGATTCTTGTGATCAGTGTATATGATAACTGGAAATTTTGATCCCTCCAGCAGGTGCCTCCATTCCTCAAGCGCCAATTTAATGGCCAGTAGTTCTCGATCCCCGATGGAATAGTTTCTCTCCGCCGGGGAGAAGGTCCTAGAAAAAAAAACACAAGTCACAGCATGCCCGGAAGAATTTTTTTGTAGAAGGACAGCTCCAGCTCCCACTGAGGAGGCATCTACCTCCAATAGAAAGGGTTTAGATGGGTCAGGTCTGGAGAGCACGGGAGCGGAAGAAAAGGCAGACTTGAGATGTTTAAATGCGTCTTCCGCTTGGGGGGACCAGGACTTGGGATTGGCATTTTTCTTGGTTAAAGCCACGATAGGAGCCACAATAGTGGAAAAGTGTGGAATAAACTGTCTGTAATAATTGGCGAACCCCAAAAAACGTTGGATAGCACGGAGTCCGGAGGGGCGTGGCCAATCTAAGACGGCAGAGAGTTTATCTGGGTCCATTTGTAGTCCCTGGCCAGAGACCAAGTATCCTAGGAAAGGAAGAGATTGACATTCAAAGAGACATTTCTCCATTTTGGCATAAAGTTGATTGTCACAAAGTCTCTGAAGAACCATGCGGACATGCTGGCGGTGTTCTTCTAAGTTGGCAGAAAAAATTAGAATATCGTCCAGATAAACCACAACACAGGAATATAGGAAATCACGAAAAATTTCATTAACAAAGTCTTGGAAGACGGCAGGGGCGTTGCATAGGCCAAAGGGCATGACCAGATACTCAAAGTGTCCATCTCTGGTGTTAAATGCGGTCTTCCATTCGTCCCCCTCCCTGATGCGAATGAGATTATATGCACCTCTTAAGTCCAGTTTGGTAAAGATGTGGGCACCTTGTAAGCGATCAAAGAGTTCCGAGATAAGAGGTAAGGGGTAGCGGTTTTTTACCGTGATTTTATTAAGTCCGCGGTAATCAATACAAGGACGTAGGGAGCCATCTTTTTTGGACACAAAAAAAAATCCAGCTCCGGCAGGAGAGGAGGACTTGCGGATAAACCCCTTTTTTAAATTCTCCTGGATGTACTCCGACATGGCAAGAGTCTCTGGAGCAAACAGAGGATAGATTCTGCCCCGGGGTGGGGTAGTACCCGGGAGGAGGTCAATAGGACAGTCATAAGGCCTGTGAGGAGGCAAAGTCTCAGCTTGCTTTTTGCAAAAAACGTCAGAATAGTCCATATAAGCCTTAGGAAGACCGGATACAGGGGGAACCACAGGGTCACGGCAAGGAGTACTGGGAACCGATTTAAGACAGTTCTTGTGACAAGAAGTATCCCAGTTCTTGATTTCTCCTGTGGACCAATCAAGGGTTGGGGAATGGCGTTGAAGCCACGGTAATCCAAGAAGAATTTCAGAAGTGCAGTTGGAGAGGACCAAAAATTCAATTTTTTCGTGATGAGGTCCGATGCACATTAGGAGAGGTTCCGTGCGGTAACGCACGGTACAGTCCAATCTTTCATTGTTAACAGAATTGATGTAGAGGGGTCTGGCGAGACTGGTCACCGGGATGTTGAACCTGTTGATGAGAGAGGCCAAAATAAAATTTCCTGCAGATCCGGAATCCAAGAAGGCCTTAGCAGAGAAGGAGAAGGTAGAGGAAGATATCCGCACAGGCACAGTAAGGCGTGGAGAAGCAGAGTAGACATCAAGAACTGTCTCATCTTTGTGCGGAGTCAGCATACGTCTTTCCAGGCGGGGAGGACGGATAGGACAATCTTTCAAGAAGTGTTCGGTACCGGCACAGTACAGGCATAGGTTCTCCATGCGGCGTCGTGTCCTCTCTTGAGGTGTCAAGCGAGACCGGTCAACTTGCATAGCCTCCACGGCGGGAGGCACAGGAACGGATTGCAGAGGACCAGAGGAGAGAGGAGCCGGGGAGAGAAACCGCCTCGTGCGAACAAAGTCCATATCCTGGCGGAGCTCCTGACGCCTTTCGGAAAAACGCATGTCAATGCGGGTGGCAAGATGAATAAGTTCATGCAGGTTAGCAGGAATTTCTCGTGCGGCCAGCACATCTTTAATGTTGCTGGATAGGCCTTTTTTTAAAGGTCGCGCAGAGGGCCTCATTATTCCAGGATAATTCGGAGGCAAGAGTACGGAATTGGATGGCGTACTCGCCAACAGAAGAATTACCCTGGACCAGGTTCAGCAGGGCAGTCTCAGCAGAAGAGGCTCGGGCAGGTTCCTCAAAGACACTTCGGATCTCCGTGAAGAAGGAGTGTACAGAGGCAGTGACAGGGTCATTGCGGTCCCAGAGCGGTGTGGCCCATGACAGAGCTATCCCAGACAGAAGGCTGACTACGAAAGCCACCTTAGACCTTTCAGTTGGAAACTGGTCCGACATCATCTCCAAGTGCAGGGAACATTGCGAAAGAAAGCCACGGCAAAACTTAGAGTCCCCATCAAATTTATCCGGCAAGGATAATCGTAAGCCGGAAGCGGCCACTCGCTGCGGAGGAGGTGCAGGAGCTGGCGGAGGAGATTGTTGCTGGAGCTGTGGTAATAGCTGCTGTAGCATCACGGTCAGTTGAGACAGCTGGTGATCTGTTGCGACTGCTGGGCGACCACCGTGGTGAGGTCGGCGACAACTGGCAGTGGGACTTCAGCGGGATCCATGGCCGGATCTACTGTCACGATTCGGCTGGCTGGAGGTGGATCCTCTGTGCCAGAGAGGGATTGGCGTGGACCGTGTTGGTGGACCGGTTCTAAGTTGCTACTGGTATTCACCAGAGCCCGCCGCAAAGCGGGATGGTCTTGCAGCGGCGGTAGCAACCAGGTCGTATCCACCAGCAACGGCTCAACCTCTCTGACTGCTGAAGATAGGCGCAGTTCAAGGGAGTAGACCAGAGCAAGGTCGGACGTAGCAGAAGGTCAGGGCAGGCAGCAAGGATCGTAGTCAGGGGCAACGGCCGGAGGTCTGGAACACAGGCTAGGAACACACAAGGAAACGCTTTCACTGGCACAATGGCAACAAGATCCGGCGAGGGAGTGCAGGGGAAGTGAGGTATAAGTAGGGAGTGCACAGGTGAGAATACTGATTAGGCCTGCTGCGCCAATCAGTGGCGCAGCGGCCCTTTAAATGGCAGAGACCCGGCGCGCGCGCGCCCTAAGGAGCGGGGCCGCGCGCGCCGGGACAACACAGACGGGGAACGGGTCAGGTACGGGAGCCGAGATGCGCATCGCGAGCGGGCGCGTCCCGCATCGCGAATCGCATCCCGGCTGGGAGTAATATCGCAGCGCACCCGGTCAGCAGGTCTGACCGGGGCGCTGCGAATGAGAGAACGCTGCGAGCGCTCCGAGGAGGAGCGGGGACCCGGAGCGCTCGGCGTAACAAGAATGTGCAAAGCAGTAATCAAAGCAAAAGGTGGCTACTTTGAAGAACCTAGAATAGGACATATTTTCAGCTCTTTCACACTTTTTTGTTATGTATATAATTCCACATGTGTTAATTCATAGTTTTGATGCCTTCAGTGTGAATCTACAATTTTAATAGTCATGAAAGTAAAGAAAACTCTGAATGAGAAGGTGTTTCCAAAATTTTGGTCTGTACTGTATGTGGTATGCACTTATGAGGGCAGAAAAATGCGCTACAGTACACTTAAAAAAGTATCTGAGTAAAAACACCATCCGGTGAGTACTTTTGCCTGGACTTTCACAGTATCTAGGCCCAGGGCAAATTAACAGGTTTAAAATAGTATAATACTTAGATGTAGGTATGTAGTATGCACTTATGAGGGCAGAAAAATGCGATACAGTACACTAAAATAAGTATCTGAGTAGAAACACGAGCCGGTGAGTACTTTTGTCTGGATTTTCACAGTATCTAGGCCATTGACAGATTAACAGGTTTAAAATAGTACATTACTTAGATGTATGTATGTGGTATGCACTTATGAGGGCAGAAAAATGTGCTACAGTACACTTAAAAAACTATCTGAGTAAAAACACCAGCCGGTGAGTACTTTTGCCTGGACTTTCACAGTATCTAGGCCCTTGACAAATTAACAGGTTTAACATAGTACACTACTTAGATGTATGTATGTGGTAAGCACTTGTGAGGGCAGAAAAATGCGCTACACTATGCTTAATAAACGTATTGGAGTAAAACACCAGCCGGTGATTACTTTTGGCTGTCCTTTCACAGTATGTAGGCCCTTGACAAATTAACAGGTACAAAATAGTACACTATTTAGATGTACGTATGTGCTATTCACTTATGAGGGTAGAAAAATGCGTTACTGTACACTTAAAAAGTATTTGAGTAAAAACACCAGTCGGTGAGTACTTTTTGCCTGGATTTTCACAGTATTTAGGCCCTTGACAGATTAAAAGGTTTAAAATAGTACACTACTTAGATGTAGGTATGTTGTATGCACTTATGAGGGCAGAAAAATGCGCTACAGTACGCTTAATAAACGTATTGGAGTTATACACCAGCCGGTGATGACTTTTGGCTGTTCTTTCACAGTATGTAGGCCCTTGACAGATTAACAGGTACAACATAGTACACTACTGTTACGCCGAGCGCTCCGGGTCCCCGCTCCTCCCCGGAGCGCTCGCAACATCTTCGCTACGGCAGCGCCCCGGTCAGATCCACTGACCGGGTGCGCTGCGATACCGCCTCCAGCCGGGATGCGATTCGCGATGCGGGTGGCGCCCGCTCGCGATGCGCACCCCGGCTTCCGTACCTGACTCGCTCTCCCTCGTTCCTGTCCCGGCGCGCGCGGCCCCGCTCCCTAGGGCGCGCGCGCGCCGGGTCTCTGCGATTTAAAGGGCCACTGCGCCACTGATTGGCGAAGTGGTTCCAATTTGTGTTTTCACCTGTGCACTCCCTATGTATACCTCACTTCCCCTGCACTCCCTCGCCGGATCTTGTTGCCCTTGTGCCTAGTGAAAGCGTTCCCTTGTGTGTTCCTAGCCTGTGTTCCAGACCTCCTGCCGTTGCCCCTGACTACGATCCTTGCTGCCTGCCCCGACCTTCTGCTACGTCCGACCTTGCTTCTGTCTACTCCCTTGTACCGCGCCTATCTTCAGCAGTCAGAGAGGTTGAGCCGTTGCTAGTGGATACGACCTGGTCACTACCGCCGCAGCAAGACCATCCCGCTTTGCGGCGGGCTCTGGTGAAAACCAGTAGTGACTTAGAACCGGTCCACTAGCACGGTCCACGCCAATCCCTCTCTGGCACAGAGGATCCACCTCCTGCCAGCCGGCATCGTGACAGTAGATCCGGCCATGGATCCCGCTGAAGTACCTCTGCCAGTTGTCGCTGACCTCACCACGGTGGTCGCCCAGCAGTCACAACAGATAGCGCAACAAGGCCACCAGCTGTCTCAACTGACCGTGATGCTACAGCAGCTACTACCACAGCTTCAGCAATCATCTCCTCCGCCAGCTCCTGCACCTCCTCCGCAGCGAGTGGCCGCTTCAGGCCTACGACTATCCTTGCCGGATAAATTTGATGGGGACTCTAAGTTTTGCCGTGGCTTTCTTTCACAATGTTCCCTGCACTTGGAGATGATGTCGGACCAGTTTCCTACTGAAAGGTCTAAGGTGGCTTTCGTAGTCAGCCTTTTGTCTGGAAAAGCTCTGTCATGGGCCACACCGCTCTGGGACCGCAATGACCCCGTCACTGCCTCTGTACACTCCTTCTTCTCGGAAATTCGTAGTGTCTTTGAGGAACCTGCACGAGCCTCTTCTGCTGAGACTGCCCTGCTGAACCTGGTCCAGGGTAATTCTTCCGTTGGCGAGTACGCCATACAATTCCGTACTCTTGCTTCTGAACTATCCTGGAATAATGAGGCCCTCTGTGCGACCTTTAAAAAAGGCCTATCCAGCAACATTAAAGATGTGCTGGCCGCACGAGAAATTCCTGCTAATCTACATGAACTCATTCATCTTGCCACTCGCATTGACATGCGTTTTTCCGAAAGGCGTCAGGAGCTCCGCCAGGATATGGACTTTGTTCGCACGAGGCGTTTTTTCTCCCCGGCTCCTCTCTCCTCTGGTCCTCTGCAATCCGTTCCTGTGCCTCCCGCCGTGGAGGCTATGCAAGTTGACCGGTCTCGCCTGACACCTCAAGAGAGGACACAACGCCGCATGGAGAATCTCTGCCTGTACTGTGCCGGTACCGAACACTTCCTGAAGGATTGTCCTATCCGTCCTCCCCGCCTGGAAAGACGCACGCAGACTCCGCACAAAAGTGAGACAGTCCTTGATGTCAACTCTGCTTCTCCACGTCTTACTGTGCCTGTGCGGATATCTGCATCTACCTTCTCCTTTTCTACTATGGCCTTCTTGGATTCCGGATCTGCAGGAAACTTTATTTTGGCCTCTCTCATCAACAGGTTCAACATCCCGGTAAATAGTCTCGCCAGACCTCTCTACATCAATTGTGTTAACAATGAAAGATTGGACTGTACCATACGTTACCGCACGGAGCCCCTTCTAATGTGCATCGGACCTCATCAAGAAAAAATTGAGTTCTTGGTCCTCCCCAATTGCACTTCCGAAATTCTCCTTGGACTACCGTGGCTCCAACGCCATTCCCCAACCCTGGATTGGTCCACAGGGGAGATCAAGAGCTGGGGTATCTCTTGTTTCAAGGACTGCCTTAAACCGGTTCCCAGTACTCCCTGCCGTGACCCTGTGGTTCCCCCTGTAACCGGTCTCCCTAAGGCCTATATGGACTTTGCTGATGTGTTTTGCAAAAAACAAGCTGAGACTCTACCTCCTCACAGGCCTTATGACTGTCCTATTGACCTCCTCCCGGGCACTACCCCACCCCGGGGCAGAATTTATCCTCTGTCCGCCCCAGAGACTCTTGCTATGTCTGAGTACATCCAGGAAAATTTAAAAAAGGGGTTTATCCGCAAATCCTCCTCTCCTGCCGGAGCTGGATTTTTCTTTGTGTCCAAAAAAGATGGCTCCCTACGTCCTTGCATTGACTACCGCGGTCTTAATAAAATCACGGTAAAGAACCGCTACCCTCTACCTCTTATCTCTGAACTCTTTGATCGCCTCCAAGGTGCCCACATCTTTACCAAACTGGACTTAAGAGGTGCTTATAATCTCATTCGCATCAGGGAGG
Organism: Hyla sarda; assembly: GCF_029499605.1. NCBI lineage: Eukaryota > Metazoa > Chordata > Amphibia > Anura > Hylidae > Hyla > Hyla sarda. The sequence goes on along the minus strand of NC_079195.1, from coordinate 139,973,662 downwards.
GGGATGAATGGAAAACGGCATTTAACACTAGAGATGGACACTTTGAGTATCTGGTCATGCCCTTTGGCCTGTGCAACGCCCCTGCCGTCTTCCAAGACTTTGTTAATGACATTTTTCGTGATCTCTTATATTCCTGTGTTGTTGTGTATCTGGACGATATTCTGATTTTTTCTGCCAACCTAGAAGAACACCGCCAGCATGTCCGCATGGTTCTTCAGAGACTTCGTGACAATCAACTTTATGCCAAAATGGAGAAATGTCTGTTTGAATGTCAATCTCTTCCTTTCCTAGGATACTTGGTCTCTGGCCAGGGACTACAAATGGATCCAGACAAACTCTCTGCCGTCTTAGATTGGCCACCCCCCTCCGGACTCCGTGCTATCCAACGTTTTTTGGGGTTCGCCAATTATTACAGACAATTTATTCCACATTTTTCCACCATAGTGGCTCCTATCGTGGCTTTAACCAAAAAGAATGCCAATCCTAAGTCATGGCCTCCTCAAGTGGAAGACGCCTTTAAACGGCTCAAGTCTGCCTTTTCTTCTGCTCCCGTGCTCTCCAGACCTGACCCATCTAAACCCTTCCTATTGGAGGTTGATGCCTCCTCAGTAGGAGCTGGAGCGGTTCTTCTACAAAAAAATTCTTCCGGGCATGCTGTTACCTGTGGTTTTTTTTCTAGGACCTTCTCTCCGGCGGAGAGGAACTACTCCATCGGGGATCGAGAACTACTGGCCATTAAATTAGCACTTGAGGAATGGAGGCATCTGCTGGAGGGATCAAAATTTCCAGTTATTATTTACACCGATCACAAGAATCTCTCCTATCTCCAGTCTGCCCAACGGCTGAATCCTCGCCAGGCCAGGTGGTCTCTGTTCTTTGCCCGGTTTAATTTTGAAATTCACTTTCGCCCTGCCGATAAGAACATTAGGGCCGATGCTCTCTCTCGTTCCTCGGATGCCTCGGAAGTAGAGCTCTCTCCGCAACACATCATTCCTCCTGACTGCCTGATCTCCACTTCTCCAGCCTCCATCAGGCAAACTCCTCCAGGGAAGACCTTCGTCTCTCCACGCCAACGCCTCGGAATCCTCAAATGGGGTCACTCCTCCCATCTCGCAGGCCATGCGGGCATCAAGAAATCCGTGCAACTCATCTCTCGTTTCTATTGGTGGCCGACTCTGGAGACGGATGTTGTTGATTTTGTGCGGGCCTGCACTGTCTGTGCCCGGGATAAGACTCCTCGCCAGAAGCCCGCTGGTCTTCTTCATCCTCTGCCTGTCCCCGAACAGCCTTGGTCTCTGATTGGTATGGACTTTATTACAGACTTACCCCCATCCCGTGGCAACACTGTTGTTTGGGTGGTCGTTGATCGATTTTCCAAGATGGCACATTTTATTCCTCTTCCTGGTCTTCCTTCAGCGCCTCAGTTGGCAAAACAATTTTTTGTACACATTTTTCGTCTTCACGGGTTGCCCACGCAGATCGTCTCGGATAGAGGCGTCCAATTCGTGTCAAAATTCTGGAGGGCTCTCTGTAAACAACTCAAGATTAAAGTAAACTTTTCTTCTGCTTATCATCCTCAATCCAATGGGCAAGTAGAAAGAATTAACCAGGTCCTGGGTGATTATTTACGGCATTTTGTTTCCTCCCGCCAGGATGACTGGGCAGATCTTCTACCATGGGCCGAATTCTCGTATAACTTCAGAGTCTCTGAATCTTCTTCCAAATCCCCATTTTTCATGGTGTACGGCCGTCACCCTCTTCCCCCCCTCCCTACTCCCTTGCCCTCTGGTTTGCCCGCTGTGGATGAAATAACTCGTGATCTTTCCACCATATGGAAAGAGACCCAAAATTCTCTCTTACAGGCTTCATCACGCATGAAGAAGTTTGCTGATAAGAAAAGAAGAGCTCCCCCCATTTTTTCTCCCGGAGACAAGGTATGGCTCTCCGCTAAATATGTCCGCTTCCGTGTTCCCAGCTACAAATTGGGACCACGCTATCTTTGTCCTTTCAAAATTTTGTGCCAGATTAATCCTGTCTCTTACAAACTTCTTCTTCCTCCTTCTCTTCGTATTCCTAATGCCTTTCATGTCTCTCTTCTTAAACCACTCATCATCAACCGCTTCTCTCCCAAACTCATTTCTCCTACTCCTGTCTCCGGTTCTTCTGATATCTTCACCGTAAAGGAGATACTGGCCTCCAAAAAGGTCAGAGGTAAAACTTTTTTTTTAGTGGACTGGGAGGGCTGTGGTCCTTAAGAGAGATCCTGGGAACCTGAGGACAATATCCTAGATAAAAGTCTGGTCCTCAGGTTCTCAGGCTCTAAGAAGAGGGGGAGACCCAAGGGGGGGGGGTACTGTTACGCCGAGCGCTCCGGGTCCCCGCTCCTCCCCGGAGCGCTCGCAACATCTTCGCTACGGCAGCGCCCCGGTCAGATCCACTGACCGGGTGCGCTGCGATACCGCCTCCAGCCGGGATGCGATTCGCGATGCGGGTGGCGCCCGCTCGCGATGCGCACCCCGGCTTCCGTACCTGACTCGCTCTCCCTCGTTCCTGTCCCCGCGCGCGCCGGGTCTCTGCGATTTAAAGGGCCACTGCGCCACTGATTGGCGCAGTGGTTCCAATTTGTGTTTTCACCTGTGCACTCCCTATGTATACCTCACTTCCCCTGCACTCCCTCGCCGGATCTTGTTGCCCTTGTGCCTAGTGAAAGCGTTCCCTTGTGTGTTCCTAGCCTGTGTTCCAGACCTCCTGCCGTTGCCCCTGACTACGATCCTTGCTGCCTGCCCCGACCTTCTGCTACGTCCGACCTTGCTTCTGTCTACTCCCTTGTACCGCGCCTATCTTCAGCAGTCAGAGAGGTTGAGCCGTTGCTAGTGGATACGACCTGGTCACTACCGCCGCAGCAAGACCATCCCGCTTTGCGGCGGGCTCTGGTGAACACCAGTAGTGACTTAGAACCGGTCCACTAGCACGGTCCACGCCAATCCCTCTCTGGCACAGAGGATCCACCTCCTGCCAGCCGGCATCGTGACAACTACTTAGATGTAGGTATGTGGTATGCACTTATGAGGGCAGAAAAATGTGGTACAGTACACTTAATAAAACATATTTTAGTAAAACACCAGCCGGTGATTACTTTTGCCTGGACTTTCACAGTTTTTAGGCCCTTGACAGATTAACATGTACAAAATAGTACACTACTTAGATGTAAGTATGTGGTATGCACTTATGCGGGCAGACAAATGCGGTACACTATGCTTAAAAAAAACTTATTTTTGCACAACGCCAGCAGTACACAACAGTGCTGCAGCACAAAAAAGCTGTGTACTAAACACAACATTTCCCTCTGTCAAAGACTATTAAGAATGGACTGCTGGGTATTATACCGTCTACAGACTAGTATAACCAGCAGATGATTTGTTGTGGAACAAAAACACAGAATTATGCTGAAAAATTATTCCTTCCTCCTCTGCTATGGTTTATGAAGTTGAGGCAGCTTGTTGAAATGTATGAGGCAACACACATCTATATGCCCCTCTCTGTAATACAATGCTGAGGAAAGTGACTGGGAGGTTAATGGCTGCAGTAAAAATCCTTTTCAGTGAAAAAAACACTGCTCTCTGTCCACCAGAACGCTGACTAGAATGTGAAACGCTGCTGAAATGAGCTTTTCTGTGTAACACACACACAGCTATGTCCATCCTATCTCTATGCAGTGTAATAAATTATATGACGAGCCGCAAAATGGCTGCTGAATATATAGGTCTGTGACATCACAGGGGTGACTGGCTGCTGACAGGCTGCCTCCTGCATGTGTTTCAGGGTCATCCTTCCTACTTCCCTTCCTGCCTTCCCAGCATTCCTTGCCCCATGTACTGACATGTGAATCCTCCATTTTAGATGCCCTAGAGCCTGGACTGCAGTAAATGGAGTTTAATTAAGCGATTTGCACAATAGAATCATGGCGATATTTACATTGGTTGCAAATCGAATATTTCATGAAATTTGTAAGAAATTCGGGTTTGTCAGCTATAATGCAGACCATGTTTGGAGACAAAATGACACTGCACATCACCCTTAACACACCATACCAACAGTAAAGATTGGAGGTGGGAACATCATGGTGTAGGGCTGGAATGGTTCAGGCAATCTTCACATAATTGGAGGAATGATGAATAGGCAAATAACAGACATTATTGACAAATATATGCTGCCATCTACCAGGATGATGCAGATAAACAAGGATGAATATTTCACACAGCCAAGGAAACTCTCAAATGGTTTTAAAGAAAGAAAATAAAGCTACTAGCATGGCCCAGCCAATCACATGACTTAAGTCATATTAAAAATCTATGGAAAGAAATAAAGAACTGCAGACTGTTTGTTTTAAAAAATGGGCCAAAATCACACCAGAGCAATGTGACTAGTTTCACTATACAGGCGTCTTGAAGCTAGCATTCCAACAAAGGCTTTTGTACAAAGTATTAAATAAATATCAGTAAGTGTGTTCAGTACTTTTTCCCTATGTCATTCCACATTATTACACATAACCTAATTTCTGAGCTTAATTGTTTTTGTTTCTTTGAATGTATGGATTACTTGGGTTGTTACCAACATCTGGTGAAAATGTCATGGCAATACTTGTTTCAGATTTATTATGTGCAATGTGGCTATAGGAAAGGACAGTGAGTTGGTTCTGATGAAGTAATGTTCACACCCATATGTATGATTTATATAATCTACAAACAATGAAACCGGTTTTAGCAGTTTTTAGGGAATTTGTTTTAACATGTACATGACACACCTTGTTTTTGTGTAGCTAAGATTTAATTGTTTAGAGATCACCCAAATGTCTAGTTCCAAAGATCATTAATACATACACAGGGAGTTATTATAAAGTATTTCAGTCTCAAAAAGCAAGTCTTTGAGATGTATCTCAATATGTTCAGTTGTTTTTAGTTATATTTTAATCTAGGAAAATTTAGGGATTACCAAAATGGCTGTTGATACAGCTCGCTCACAGGCTCTTACCTAGCCAATGCAAACAATGATATGTGTATAGACTTTGACACTGTGCCACATAAAAGGTTGGTACATGAAATGAGAACTAGGACTAGGGAAAAATGTTTCCTTTCTAGTCAGTTGCTAACGTATTTACAAACAGAGGGTGGTTATTAATGGAACATTATTTTATTGGGTCACTGTTACTAGTGGGGAACCACATGGATTTGTTTTGGGACTTCTTCCTTTTAGTATATTGGAGACCTTGAAGTGAGACTACAAGGTATAACTAACATAGACTATTGGCTTTATCTAAACCAAAAAATGTGTAGGTATTTCTAGATAAATTGGAGACTTGGTGGTGAGATGAAAAGAAATGCGCTAATTTAAAGGTTGAGAAACCTGACCTAATCCTTAATCCATGGGAGGTATACAGTATTTAAAGGGGAACATAAAATTTTGGATAATAGGATTATGTAAAGATCTGCAATCAGGAGAGGATATCTAAAATTCCTGTATCTCCAGTGGTTTGTTACTCTTAGCATACTTCTCTTCCCAGCTGGCACTTCACTTTATCCCTTAACCCCTTAAGGACCGGAGGTTTTTCCGTTTTTGCATTTTCGTTTTTTGCTCCTTGCCTTTAAAAAATCATAACTCTTTCAAATTTACACCTAAAAATCCATATGATGGCTTATTTTTTGCGCCACCAATTCTACTTTGTAATGACGTCATTCATTTTGCCCAAAAATCTATGGTGAAGCGGGAAAAAAAATCATTGTGCGACAAAATTGGAAAAAAAACGCTGTTTTGTAACTTTTGGGGGCTTCCGTTTCTACGTAGTACATTTTTCGGTAAAAATGACACCTGATATGTATTCTGTAGGTCCATACGATTAAAATGATACCCTACTTATATAGGTTTGATTTTGTCGGACTTCTGGAAAAAATCATAACTACATGCAGGAAAATTAATACGTTTAAAATTGTCATCTTCTGACCCCTATAACTTTTTTATTTTTCCGTGTATGGGGCGGTATGAGGGCTCATTTTTTGAGCCGTGATCTGAAGTTTTTAACGGTACCATTTTTGCATTGATTGGACTTATTGATCACTTATTTTTAAATGATATAAAAAGTGACCAAAAATGCACTATTTTGGACTTTGGAATTTTTTTGCGCGCACGCCATTGACCGAGCGGTTTAATTAATGATATATTTTTATAATTCGGACATTTCCGCACGCGGTGATACCACATATGTTTATTTTTATTTTTATGTACACTGTGTTTTTTTTTTTATTGGAAAAAGGGGGTGATTCAAACTTTTAATAGGGGAGGAGTTAAATGATATTTATTCACTTTTTTTTTCACTTTTTTTTTGCAGTGTTATAGGTCCCATAGGGACCTATAACACTGCACACACTGATCTTCTATGTTGATCACTGGTTTCTCATAAGAAACCAGTGATCAACGATTCTGCCGCATGACTGCTCATGCCTGGATCTCAGGCACTGAGCAGTCATTCGGCGATCGGACAGCGAGGAGGCAGGTAGGGGCCCTCCCGCTGTCCTGTCAGCTGTTCGGGATGCCGCGATTAGCCGCGGCTATCCCGAACAGCCCGACTGAGCTAGCCGGGAACTTTCACTTTTAGCCGCGCGGCTCAGCTCTGAGCGCGCGGCTAAAGGGTTAATAGCGCGCGGCGCCGCGATCGGCGCTGCGCGCTATTAGAGGCGGGTCCCGGCTTCACTATGACGCCGGGCCCGCCATGATATGACGCGGGGTTGCTGTGTAACCCCGCGTTATATCAGAAGAGCAGGACCAAGGACGTACCGGTACGTCCTTGGTCCTTAAGGGGTTAAAGGTATACTCCACTAAAAAAAACATATTTGTAAATTACTTCTATTTAAAAATCTTAATCCTCCCAGTACTTAGCTGTTGTATGCTCCACAGGAAATTCTTTTATTTTTGAATTTATTTTCTGTCTGATCACAGTGCTCTCTGCTGACACCTCTGTCCATGTCAGGAACTCTCCAGAGCAGGAGCAAATCCCCATAGAAAACCTATCCTGCTCTTGCCAGTACTTTCCAGCTGCTGTATGCTCCAGACAAAGTTGTGTAGTTGTTTCCAGTCTGACCACATGGCTCTCTGCTGACATGTCTCTTTATGTCAGGAACTGTCTAAAGTAGAAGCAAATCCACATAACAAACCTCTTCTGCTCTGGACACTTCCTGACATAAACAGAGGTGGCAGCAGAGAGCAATGTGGTCAGACTAGAAAGAACTTCACAACTTTATCTGTAGTATAACAAATGATAAGTACTGGAAGGATTACGATTTTTAAAAATAAATAATTTACAAATCTGTTTAACTTTCAAGCAACAGTTGATTTGAAAACCTTTTTTCCCAGTGGAGTATCCCTTTTTCTCAAAATCAACTGGTGCCAAAAAGTTAAACAGATTTGTAAATTACCTCTATTTAAAATCTTAATCTGTCTAGTACTTATCAGCTGCTGTATGCTCCAGAGGAAGTTGAGTTGTTCTTTTCTGTCTGAGCTGACCAAAGTGCTCTCTGCTGATACCTCTGTCCGTGTCAGGAACTGTCCAGAACAGGAATAAATGGCTATAGAAAACCTATCCTGCTCTTCTTGACATGGGAAGAGGTGTCAGCAGACGACTGTGGTCAGACAGAAAATATACAACTTCAAAAAATAAATAAAAAAATAAATTATCAGGTGAAATTGAAAAAAAAATTATGTTGAAAATCTTTTTTACGATGTTCACCCTGTGGTCAAATTAATGTGTTATCTTGATACTTTAGGTTGGCCTGATTACAGCAATACCAAATTAGTGTAGTTTCCGACATGTTTTACTAATTTAAAAATAAAATTCTAAACATTTTAAAATTTTTTAACATTTTGCTTTCTTTTTGCCATTTTATGACTACTATAACCTTTTTAATTTTTGCATAACCGGTTGTATGAGGGCTAATTTTTTTTTTTGCACCATAATTTGAGATTTTCCTAGTGTTATGACGGAAAATATGGATTTTATTAACGACAAGAGGCGAGTATTATATGCCATTCTTCCTTTACTAGCTCAGAATAGCAGCAAACAAATGGTTAACAAGTAGAAAGAAAAAACATCACAGGTGATAACAGGTGTGCTAATGCATGAAGCACCAATCAGGCAGCAGGGCAGATGATATAAGGCAGTAAAGGTCTTCCATATCCCTCTTTCTTTGTTGTGGATTTGACCAGGAGATGAGAAGTCTTTCCCGCTGTGCCGAAGTGGTTCTGAAACAGGGTAACAATCTTAACCGGTAAATGATCTCAACTGGGAACAGGAAAACTGCAGACGAACTGTTCTTAGGGTGAAGATCCCGCGAAGATCCTTCTACGAAACTAAGGAGAAACACAAACAGAAAAATCATAACAGGGTGGGTCCTGCAGGGAGGGATAATACTCGCCTCTTGTCTTTAATAAAATCCATATTTTCCGTCATAACACTAGGAAAATCTCAAATTTTATGGCAAGACAAGAGGTTCATATTATATGCCAGTTTAAAGCTTACAATACAAGATAATAAACTGCATAATAAACATATATTTACATAACGACACTACTGGCTATATGAAATTCAGGACGGAAATAAAAGGTTCTAAAGGTAGATTCTGAAGACCAATCAGCGGTTTTCAGAATGTCAGAAAGAGAAACTCCCGCTTGATAAGCCTTAGAAGACATAGCTCCTCTAACCGAATGGGCACCGAATTGAGAAATATCAATACCCGCAAGTTGCATGGTATTTTTGACCCATCTAGCCAAAGAGGGCGAAGATACAGGGAGAAAAGGTTTACAGTATGAGATTAGTAGTTGAGATGAGTTGGGGGACCTGAAAGGGAGAGTTCTTGCCTCATAAGCTTTAAGGCAACGAACCACGCACAGTTTTTCTTGTTGAGGAAAAGCCGGGTAAAAAAACGATTGCAGGTTGGTTTTTGTGCATCTGACCACGGAGAAGCTAACTCCCTGTGGGGAAAAAGATCTACGAGAGATGTCCAGGGCCCGAACATCCGAGATTCGTTTCATGGAAATGAGGCAAAGGAGAGAAGCAAGCTTAAAGGAAAGAAGCTTAAGAGGAAGGAGATCGTTGTCTTCCCAGGATTTGAATAAATTGAAGATTAAATTAACATCCCAGGTAAAGAGGTATCTGGGACAAGGAGGTCTTTTAACTTTAATGCCCTTCATTAGTCTACAGACCAGAGGGTGTTTACCTACTGGAAAGTTTTCCAATGGAGGGAGGTAAAACGATAGAGCCAATCTATATACATTGATGGTACGGTAAGCCTTACCAGATTCGAAAGAAAAGGACAAATAGTTCAAGATGTCGGCTATAGATGCATGAAGGGGATCCAGGTCCCGTTGCATGCACCAATGTACCCAAAGCTTCCAGGCCGATCTGTAAGCCGATTTGGTACCGGGGGCCCAGGCTTCTGACAAGATGTCTTGAGTGATCTGTGAAAATTGTGCACTAATGTTTGTTGGCCTGAGACCAACCATGCCACCAGAGTGAGAAAGTCTGAAGTCACTAGTGGATGAGGATTCCCGTCGGGGTCTGAAAGGACTTCTGGGCAAGAGGGAATGATGCGAGGGAGGTCTATTGTCATTCCCAGGATTTGGGGAAACCAAGCTTGGGTTGGCCACCAAGGAGTTATTATGACCATCGTCACTTGTTGGATCCAAGCTTGAAGAAGAACTCTCGGAATGAGAGCGAAGGGGGGAAAGGCATAGAGGGTCGTTGGAGGCCATGATTGGAGAAAAGCATCCGTTGCTAATGCCTCGGGGACCGGGCACCAGCTGAAGAATTGGGGAAGCTGACGATTCAAACGGGAGGCAAACAGATCTATGCTGAAGGGACCCCACAGGGAATTGATTTGTTGGAAAAAACAACGATTGAGTTTCCAATCGCTGTTGTCCACTAGGTAGCGAGAATTCCAATCCGCTACAGTGTTGGACAGTCCAGGGAGATATTCCGCTTTGAGGACGATGTTCTTGTCCAGACAGAATTGCCAGATGTCCTTGGCGATGTCAGCCAAGAGTTTCGATTTGGTTACCTCCAAGTCGATTTATATATTGTACCGCTGAGATATTGTCCATCTTTAGTAGGATACAACAGTGAGACTTGTCTCTTCCAAAGCTTCTGAGGGCAAAGAAGCCCGCCAGTAGCTCCAGACAGTTGATGTGAAGAAGATTTTCGTCTTCTGACCATTTGCCTCCAGTGGACAGCTGACCACAACGAGCACCCCAGCCCTGTAGGCTGGCATCTGATTCCAGAATAAGGTCTGGAATGGAATTGAAAATAGTTTTCCCGTTCCATTCTTGAATGTGGTCCAGCCACCAAAGAAGCTCTTCTCTGGTTTCTGGGGTCAAGGTTACTTCGTCTGAGTAGGCTAATCCTTCTCTCAGGTGTTGAGCTTTGAGACGTTGCAGCGCCCTGTAGTGGAGAGGGGCCGGAAAAATTGCCTGAATAGAGGCAGACAGCAGACCCACTATACGGGCAATGCTCCTGAGCGATATGAGTTCCTTTTTTAGGATCGCCCGGATTTCCTTCCGAATCAGAGTCAATTTCCTGGACCGAAGACTCAGTGTGGCTAACTGGGTGTCTATCATGAAGCCCAGAAATTCCACCTCCTTTGCAGGGGTCAAAATGGATTCTTTGACGTTGACAAGAAAACCCAGGCTGGACAAAAGAGATAGTGTCCAATGAGCGTGAAGTTTGATGAGGTGGAGCGATTGGGCCATGATGAGGATATCGTCCAAATATTATGAGACGTACCCCCCTGCTCCGCAGGACAGCAACTACTGGTTTTAGGAGCTTTGTAAAGCACCAGGGAGCTGATGACAGACCAAATGGGAGGCTTGTAAACTGCCATTTCTGACCCTCCCATAGGAATTGAAGGTATGCTTGATGTGACTGGTGAATGGGTACAGTTAGGTACGCATCCTTTAGGTCTATCTTTACCAACCAGTCGTTTTTGACCAGTAAATCCCTTAGAAGATGGATACCCTCCATCTTGAAATGTTGGTATTTGACATAATAATTCAATTCCCTTAGGTTTATTACCGGCCTGTAAGAGCTGTCTTTCTTTTTTACCAAAAAGAGGTTTCTGAGGAAACCTGGTGTCTGGGTGGCGACTGGGGTAATAGCGCCTTTGAGGTAGAGTTCCTTTACTTCGGAGCTTACCAAGAGGAAATCCTCCTGAGAAAAATGGATGGGCTGAGGGAGAAACTCTTGGGTTGGAAGGCTCCAAAAATCTATCTGATAACCGTTTATGGTGTTCAGAACGCAAGCATCTGATGTAATCATATTCCAAGCTTGGAAAAAATATTTGAGTCTGCCTCCGAGGGGCACTTGGGAAGAAGATGGAAGATTGTGACTTACCTGAAGACGGTCTGGATTTGGAGTATCCTCGATGTGCCCGTGCTCTCCAGGGCCTAGCTCTTGCAGGGAAGAAGGGAGACGGCTTGTATGATGTGGATCCATAATTGGTCCTGTCGGGGTTGGAGGGACCCTTGTAGGATTGTCTATCCTGGTACGAACGGCCGGCGAACCGCCCCTTCCTTTCCCGGCCTTTCCAAAAAAATTTCTTTGAAAAACTTTTTTAATGGATGTTTGCGCTTTATCAAGTGAAGAGAACAGTCCCACATATTTTGAGATTTCTTTGATGAACGCATCACCAAAAAGTAAGCCTTCCGACTGGGTGTCTGGCTCTGAGTTGGCTAAATGCATCAACTGTGGATCCATTTTTAACAGGATTGCTCTGCGCCTCTCGCTGCAGAAAGCTGCATTAACATTGCCATACATGCAGGCAAGTCTTTGTGCCCAACCTCGCATAGTTTCCACATCAATTGGACGTCCGGAAGCTGCCGCCTCCTCGGACAAGTCCAGGATTTTTGTGATTGGTCCCAACAAGTCCAGGAACTTATCCTGAAAAAACTGAAAGGAGCGGTCTACCCCTTTTTTGGGGTTACTACCAGACTTCTGGAGGTATTTGGCAATAATGGGATCCAATTCGGGAGTCTGGGAAAACTTTCTCGGCAAGGTGGGTCTGGGGCATTCAGCCCTCATTTTGTTTCTATCTGATTTTTCCAACGGCTTCCTGAGCCATGCGCATAAAAATTCTGCGACTTGTGGATTAGGGACCCATTCCCCGGAACGGGGATGCCTGAACTATCGGGGTGAAAAAATGGTTGACCCTTGCTGTCCAGAATGGCCGGTCCAGACTTCCCAGAAGATGTCTGGGGGTCCTCCTCCTGATCTGACATGTCTTCGTATTCAGAATCGGATTGGGAATGGGTCTCGGACTCCTCTGCGGAGCTATGGCTAGATGAGGTATTATAAGAGTCTGGCTTAAGCCTATTAGAGGCTTTGGTAACCCGCTTGTCTTTTATCTCCTCGTGGGACGAGGGTTTGGGGTGTCTGTCATGACCACCTTTATTAACGCTACCCTTTTTAGGTGCATCAGAAACTGTTACCTGATCCTCCTGATGTAACGCAGGTTTTTTACCTGAAGGCGGATCGGTCAGGGAAAAACGTCTCTTCTGAGAACATTTGCCTGCTCTTTTGTAGCCTTTTGCTAGACCAGAAGGGGATTCCTCCGCTTATAGAAATATATCAGACGGGGTAGTGGGTAAATTCTTTTTAGAAACTGATGAGGATAGGGTTAAGGCCATGACCACTGACCTGGTAAGGGATTCCTGCATAGATCCCATGGCGGACTGAACCCCAATATTCACTGACCTGGCCACAGAATCGTCCACCAGATTTTTAATGTGGTCTTCCAGGGCATGCTGGTAGTCTCTATCCCCCATAGGAGAGGTAAGAGGGGGAGACTGCATAATTTTATCCTCATTGGCCATAATACAGTAGGTATGGAAAAGGTAGGAATAGAGGGAAAAATATATAAAATATATAAGGCCAGTCAAAAAATGACTATATTCCACAATACTATGTGGCGACAATATGAAAATATGGAATTATTCACTGAGGAGATATTCGCAGTATGAGGTAATAGGTCTTGAGCGCTACTGAGAGAAATCTGAAGCCGCGCGCGTAACCCCGCGATGCTTGACGAGATCGCATCAGGCACGAGGTTATTCTGCCCAGTGACAGGGAGCGCATGCGCCGTACTGTCCCTGAGCAGAGGCGCGGATCGGGACCCTTACGACCCCGGAGAAGGATACAAGGCTGCAGGTAGGTAAAGGGGGGGGAAACATATAGCTAAATATTTATATTTAAATGAGCGCGATACCAGCGCTACACTGGGGGGGAGTGCGGGACCCGGAGGCCCCGGTTCATAGAAACGTGACTCGCTGTGAGTGAATAAACACGGGGAGAACCGTGTAAACAAACGCAGCGAGACAGCAAAGTATATAACTGAAGAAACTGAATATGAAATATATAAAAATTGCAGAGAATTAATACGTATACTTATCTTAGTGCTGAGCAGCAAAGAAAGAGGGATATGGAAGACCTTTACTGCCTTATATCATCTGCCCTGCTGCCTGATTGGTGCTTCATGCATTAGCACACCTGTCATCACATGTGATTTTTTTTCTTTCTACTTGTTAACCATTTGTTTGCTGCTATTCTGAGCTAGTAAAGGAAGAATGGCATATAATATGAGCCTCTAGTCTTGCCATAAAATCTGTTTTTTTGTTTATCAATACTAGAGATGAGCGAACTTTTCAAAAATTAGATTTGTCCGATTCGCCAAATTTTTCGAAAATTTTTTTTGATCAGAATTTATTTGCGACTAATCTATATTAAAAACGGCTATTTCTGGCCTACAGAGAGCTTCAATAGGGAGTGTGCTGGGTAGTGAAATGATACTGTTATTCAGAATAACATGCAAATTACCGGCATCGCTTTTAGAATCACTGCCGCAGAGCAGCACAATGACAGAGCCTGGAGGTGGCATCAGTATGAGGAGACCATATAGTGGCTGAATGACACAGCGTGGAGGTTTTGGCAGCATGAGGAGACCATATAGTAGCTAAAGGACACAGCGTGGAGTTGTTGGCAGCATGAGGAGACCACATAGGGACTGAATGACAAAGCCTGGAGTTGGCGGCAGCATGAGGAGACCATATAATGGCTGAATGACACAGCGTGGAGGTGTTGGCAGCATGAGGAGACCATATAGTGGCTGAATGACACAGTGTGGAGGTGTTGGCAGCATGAGGAGACCATATAGAGGCTGAATGACACAGCGTGGAGGTGATGGCAGCATGAGGAGACCATATAGTGGCTGAATGACACAGCGTGGAGGTGATGGCAGCATGAGGAGACCATATAGTGGTTGAATGACACAGCGTGGAGGTGTTGGCAGCAGGAGGAGACCATATAGTGGCTGAATGACACAACGTGGTGGTGTTGGCAGCATGAAGAGACCATATAGGGGCTGAATGACACAGCTTGGATGAGGCTGAAGCATGAGGAGACCATATAGTGGCTGAATGACACAGCGTGGAGATGTTGGCAGCATGAGGAGACCACATAGTGGCTGAATGACACAGCATGGAGGTGTTGGCAGCATGATGAGACCATATATTGCCTGAATGACACAGCCTGGAGTCGGCTGAAGTATGAGTACACACCATGGCTTCACAATCCCCAAGAAAAAACACAAGAATTTTTGAAATGTTAAATTAAGAATTTGCATAGCTAGTGCTACCATAACAAAATTTTCAGTCCCAGACCCAGGCCTAGCAGCAGTATCAGTAAACCTTATATTGCCTGAATGACACAGTCTCTAGTTGGCTGAAGCATGAGGAGACCATTGAAATGTATGATTTTTTAATTTAAATTTAAGATTTTAAAATTTAAATCAATGATTTTGAAATTGAACTTTAACTCCCAGGTTTTAGTGTCCCGGACCCCGGCATGTGGGTACAAAGGGCCAAATCTAACAAGCCCCCACAGGGCTCAGGTGGCCGTGAGATGTAGGCACAACGTCTCGATTGCCCTTACCAGACATAGTTTCCAACACTTTTCTCCAAGGCAAACCATGTGAAGAACAGCATGACACCGCCATGCCCTGCACACATGTATGCTGAAGGGCCACTGAGACTTGTCTGGGCAGCAGAGGCTGAGGACACAATGGAGGATGAGGCAGTGGAGTTGAACACTGTCACTGGACAAACGGGCTGACAGAGTGGAGCAGGAAGCAGCATGAGTACTCAAGAGGGGTTTACAACCCCTAAAATTAAACGGTGAATGTTGGAATCTCTATTGAAGATGCATGTTAGGTAGTGCTACCATCCAAAAATGTAAGGCCCAAGCCCAGAATCATTAATAAGCCAAATAGTTTGTTGAAGACACAGTCAGGAGCAGGCATCAGCAGTACCCAAGAGGGTTTCATAACCCCTTACATTAAAAGATCAAAGTTGAAATTTCTATTGAGCATGCATTTAGCTCATGTTAAACATAAAAAAAATGTAAGACCCAAGCCCAGAAGCATCAGTAAGCCAAGTAATTCCTGAAAGACACAAGAGCAGTCAGATGCAGGCATCAGTAGTACACAAGAGGGTTTCATAACCCCTTACATTGACAGATCAATCTTAAAATCTCAATTAGACATGTGCAATTTGTTTCGATACGAATGTCTAATCTACTGAATGTTGCCGTTTTCGAGCATTCGGACCGATCTGAATGCACGAAAGTATATTTTGAACATTCCCGATTAGCCACGATAATACGAATAGCAAAATAACAACTGCATTCGTTATTTACCGAATGAATGTGGTAAATAACAAATGCATTCGTTATCCGTAAACGAACGTAAAGAATTCATTCTAATTAAAAAAAAATATGATAAAAAAGATACAGTGGTGATGGAAAAATTTGTATCTAACGAAATGTATCTTTTTATTATGAAATGTTTATTAATTTTTAAACAGGGATCAATTTATGTGAGTAGGTAAAGCACAAAAAATGTAGCCGACAATAATAAAAATGTAGTGTGTGCGTGTTTTTCACTTTTTTTTTTTTTTACATTTTTTAGGTAGTACTACAACTCCCAGCATGGAACACACTGTTCCATGATGGGAGTAGTAGTTACCTGTACTAATTGACAGATCGCTGGGGTCCCTTGTGATCTTGTATGATGTATAGATGCAGCGGCCGCTCTTCTATGGTCCCCTGCACTGACATATATATACACCTATTCATATTTCCCGCAGAGCTGTGATTGGCCAGATGGTTCCAGCCAATCACAGCTCTCTGTGAGAAATAGGAATATGTGTATATATACGGCCGTGCAGGGGACCATAGGAGAGCGGCTGCCGCTTCCCTAGTACATTATACAGGAGCATCACAGCGGGTGTCAGGAGTGATACCAGCAGTGATCTTTCCTTAACTACAAGAACTACTGCTCCCAACATGGAGCACACTCTGCTCCATGCTGGGAGCTGTAGTACCTGCATTAATAGACAGATCGCAGTGGGTTTCAGAAGTTACACTCGCTGCGATATGTCTATTAATGCAGGTACTACAGCTCCCAGCATGGAGAAAAGTGTGCAGAGTGTGCTCCATGTTGGGAGTAGTAGTACCTGCAGTAAGGGACAGATCACAGCAGATGTTATCTATAGATAGCTGTATATAGTGTATACAGAAGACGAAGTCTGCTTACTTCCCTAAAGCAGATCGGTGTAGCTCCACCCCTAGTGATGACATCATTAGGGGCGGAGCTACATGCGGGATTCAGGCTAGTCTGAAGCTCTGTTCACATTTTGGATAATGGGAACAGACCCTTCTGCCAGTGTCTACCCAGACAGGGAGACTCCAGCTGTTGCTAAACTACAACTCCCAGCATGCCCAGACAGCCAAACACCAGCTGGTCTTTTGATAGTATGTAGGCCCTTGACAGATTAACAGGTACAAAATAGTGACTGCTCTGATGTTGGTATGTGGTATGCACGTATGAGGGCAGAAAAATGCACTACAGTCAGCTGGAAAAACATATTGTTGCACAGCAGCAGGACACAGTGCAGTACCACAAAAAAAGGGTAGATCAAACCCTAAATTGCACTCTGTCACAGAGAGTTAAGAATGGTGTGAACTGGTTTTTATACTGTTTACAGACTAGTATAAGCAGACTAGTATAAGCAGCAGATTATTTCTTGTGGAAAAAATTCACAGAATTGCGATTGAGAAATCATTCTTGCTTCATTTGTTATACGGTTTATGAAGTACAGGCAGCTTCTTGATATATATGTGGCAACGAAAAGCTATCTGCCCCTCTCTGATAAAATGCTGAATGAGGTGACTGGAAGCTTAGGGGCTGGTGTTAAACTCCTTCTCAGTGACAACAAGCACTGCACTTCTCTCTGTCCACAATGCTGATGTGACTAGCAGTTGGCAGTGGAACGCTGCAGTATAATCAATTTAGTGTCTCTGTGTAACACACACAGACACGCAGTCTGTCCTATCTCTGCAGTGTATTTGGCATGAAATTAGCAGCCGCAAAATGGCTGCCGATTAGACAGGTCTGTGACATCACAGGGGTCAATGAATGCTGATAGGCTGTATCCTGCATTTAATTCAGGGTCATCACGGCTACCTCCCTTCCCACCTTGCATTCCCACCTACCCAGCATCCCCTGCCCCATGTAATGACAAGTGGATCTGCCATTTTAGGTGTCCTGGAGCCTGGAACTCTGTAAAATGGAATTTAATGAAGCAATTCACGCGATAGAATCGCAGCAATGTTCGCATTCGTTGCGAATCGAATAAATCCAGAAATTTGTAACAAATTCGGGTTTGTCTGCTTCGATTTGCTCATCTCTAATCAATACCATTAAGGTGTTGATCAGACTCTTTGATCACTTTTTACTTCATTTACTCTGGGATATGACATGATATGACATAAAAAAAACACAATTCTGGGGTTTGATTTTTTTAGGTTTACGCCATTTAGAGGATAAATAATGTTAGATTTAATAGTTCAGACAATTACACAATACCAAATATGTTTATTTTTATTATGTTTACATGTTTTTATATGGAAAATGGGAAACGGAGGGTGATTTGAACTTTTAATGTGAAAGGGGTTAATGTATGTTTTTTAAACCTTTTATAAAACTTTTTTTTACAGGTTTATTGAACTGCATGGATCTGTGTAATCTGTGCTCCATTACAGAGTAACATCCAGCACAGGAGAGGTGAGCCCCCTGAGTACCTTTACAGTGGATTGCCCCAGCCTCAGCAGCGCAATTGCAGGTGGAGCATAAACTCCACTAGACCACCAGGGACAGTTTAAAGGTTCTTTAGATGCCTCTGTCAGCTTTGATCACTGCATGCCAGCTATTAACGCAACCCCCTAACTACTGAATTCAGCTGGGGGTCATTGGGTATGGAGTGGGCTCAAGTCAGGAGCCGCTCCATGCACCCTTAGAAGTACCATGATGGACTAGATCCGTCATTTGTCGCAAAGGGGTTACAGGGCTAGCATACATGCCCAAATCATTTCCCATTTAGTCCCACAGTTTACCTCATATATAAGGCAGTCTCTACCAATCCAACTTCCTTGAGCAATAAGGTTCCTAGTCCACTAACTATGCCGGTACAGAGCTTATTTAGTACCCAGCCTCCTCTCATGCCTGACCCTCAGTGTCTTTCACTGTTCTCTATTGGCTTGCAAGTCCTACTGCCACCTACACCAGGACCGCTCCTTGAGATATCTACCTGTGGTCCCCTGCAGTGAAGTCAAAATCACCTTATGGCATCTAACAGGCAAAAGCCAGGGCATCATTTATTATTCTCAGGAGTGGCCCAAAGCCAATCCAGTTAGGTGGCACGGTGGGTCCACAACCGCTGGTCATTACAATTCCTTTGAAGAAAATAATGCATTGTCCATTATAAAAAAAATTTGTAGGCAGATGTCATTCATCTCATACAGGGTCACAGATATGTCACAGATATAGAGGTAAATGCAACACCTGGTTTCTCTCATTTCACTTCTATTTGGAAGGTTATTAGTTCCAAAAAGATTAGAGTTTAGAAAATAACTCATTTGGTCTTCTAGAAGCAAGTGCTTCGGTTCATACTGAATACCAGTGTGTTTTTTATCTGTACAATATGAATTTGTTCCTATACCGCAATACCAGTCGGGCCCCTCCCCCCCTCGAATGAAATCAGCTGCAGTGATGTCCCTACATCGGGGGACTAATCATATTACCCGCAGGCGCTGCTCTCCTTCTTCTCCTGTGAGCCGCAAGCACAGGACTTCTGTTTGGAGAACAGAAGCTGTCACCTCCCCCTGCAAGCGCAGAAAGCCAGTGGGCCATGGGCGCTGCAGAACTTCTAATCAGAAGAAGTTCTTTCTGCGCTTTCATTTTTAAATCCCCCTTGGGGAGCCCTGAATGGCTGGTACCGAGGAGCCATTCAGGGCTCCCGGCGGGGTTTTTAAAATGAACATTGTGAGTGGCAGCGGGGGCCATATGTATATTAAAAGTGCTGTGGGGGGCAAGATATATAGTGCTGCAGGGGGGGGGCAGACATATAGCCTATATATCTAGCCCCCCAGTGCCTTTATAATATGCCCCCACAGCGCATTAATAAAGATATGACCCTCGCCAGTGCATTTATATATAAATACAGAGTTGGCCATTTATATGGATACACCTTAATATTTATGTATGTATGAATTTTCGTGCATGTGGTTATGATTTTTTCCAAAAGTACGACAAAATCAAACCTATATAAGTAGGGTTTAATCGTGTGGACCTACAGAATAAAGATAAAGTGTCATTTTTAGCGAAAAATTTACGGCGTAGAAACAGAAGCCTCCAAAATTAACAAAATGGTGTTTTTTCTTCAATTTTGTCGCATAATAATTTTTTTTTTCCGTTTTTCTGTAGATTTTGGGGTAAAATGACTGATGTCATTACAAAGTAGAATTGGTGGTGCAAAAAATAAGCCCTCATATGGATTTTTAGGTGCAAAATTTAAAGGATTATGATTTTTAAAAGGTAAGGAGGAAAAAACGAAAGTGCAAAAAACTGAAAAACGCTCAGTCCTTAAGGGGTTAAGTTGAAGGTCTTTCCTTGCAAAGCTTATTTTCAAGCCATGCCTTTACACATTAAAGGATTTATAGTTGAACCGTAACTGGCAGTACCCAAGAACAAGATCACCTGTATAAGGAATGTGTTTGTCATTAAATGCACACAGAGCAATACAATTAAACATAAATGAATCCGCTTTATTTTCTAAATTTCAAAAATTACAAGATATTTCTTTCATGTTATGGAAATAAGTATTGTTTTTTTTTTACTTTTTTAATATGCTGATTTTGTCATGATTGTTTCCATCCACCAGAGAGCTGCTTGCCAATATCTCCTGTTACTTGATCACATGTGTTTTTGGCAGCTTCACATCCTTGGTCAATGACTGAAATAGAATGAAACAAATATAGATATAATATTTAACAGTTTTAGGTAAATATAAATGAGTAATTGGGTAATGATGTATGAATAAGCAAATTACTAGGAGTAGTTTTCTCATAGGAGAGTCTGCACTTAAAGGAGAACTCCGGTATGAGTGGGAAACAGCTCCGGTATGGGTGGGAAAAAACAACTTATCCCCTACCCTATTGCTGCCTTCGTCAATCTCCGGCCCTGCCATAGAAGTGAATGGAGGGGGCGTGTCGGCCGCAGCTTCGGCTGTGGTCGAAAACGCTCGGCTCCTGCATTGAGCAGGAGCGAGCCGGGTCCCTGTACAGGAGATCGCAGGGGGCCCCAGCTGTCAAACCCCCTGTGATCTAACACTTATCCCCTATGCTTAGGATAGGGGATAAGTTGTTTTTTCCCACCCATACCGGAGTTCTCCTTTAAGTTAATAGGTCTACTTAACTACATTGTAGGGGTTGTAATTTTCTAAAAACATTCATACAAACAGCTGTACTCATATATGCACATACACACACATGAGGACAGGTTGCGTCAGGACACAGAGCAAAGGACAAAGCTTGCGCACACACAGCTGAAGTGTTAAAGGGGTACTCCACTGGCTATCGTTCGTAACTAAATGTTCCGAATGCTGTTTTCGCGCTGAGGGGTCGGCCACACCCCTCGTGATGGGGTGTGACCATGACATCACGAGGGGCGACCGACCGACCCCCGTAGCACAAAAACAGCATTTGGAAAGTTAAGTTCCGAACGCTGGCCTCACGCAACCTGTCCTCATGTGTATGTTATGTGATTTTCCTAGGCAATCCCTTTATGTGAGATGTTTACATTCATATACTTAAAATAGTTTTATTGGTAATCAATTTAAAGGTTTATAAATAGTAAAAGTTGCTTGGAAAAGCTAGTGTTGAGAGAAATGGGTTGTTTCACTCTAGGTATATAAAACATGTTGATAATAACACTGTTGCATTCTTTTTTAAGTCATTTACTTTTAGCTTTATCCTTCCCCACTCATCTTCTGAAATGTATTTGGGCAATGTATGTGTGTAAGGCTAGATTTCCGCTTGTTTTTTTTAACACCTAAAAAATTCGCCAGCAAAAATGCCAGAAAAACTGCCACAGCTTTTTCCTGCATTTTGGCAGTTTTTCTGGCGTTTTTCCTGGTGTGTGGAAACAGCCAGTGTTGTCCCCTGTGGCAGTTTTCTCACTGTCTTCAGGTACCACTCTGTGGGTCGGATGCATAGCACTCGGTCCAAAGAGTGTAAGGAGGTGAGGAGTGATGTATAGCATCACTACTCACCTCCCCCGGCAGTATAGTATACAGGGGGGCATAGTGTATACAGTATACTATACAGGAGCCAGGAATCCTGTCACCAGACTGACAGGACTCCCTGCCCCTATAGCCCCTTTGGGCGGTATACAGTATACACAGCTATCTATAGATAGCTGTATAAAGTGTATACAGAAGCCGACATCCACTTACCTCCCTTGCTCCTGTCCCGGCCGGGTCCCTGTAGCTCCGCCCCCTAGTGATGTCATTAGGGGGTCGGAACTACAGACGGGAGCCAGGCTGGTAAGTGTGAGGCTCTGTTCACATTGTCCGTTTTTTTATAATGGAAACAGACCCTTATGGCAGTGTCCTCCGAGACAGGGAAACTCCAGCTGTTGCTAAACTACCAAAGGCTGTCTCGGCATGCTGGGAGTTGTAGTTTTGCAACAATTGTAGGCTCTCTGTTTGGGAAGACATTGCATTATGGGCACTCTCCCCAGCAGAGAGCGCAAAAAAATGTTCTAACTAATTTTTTGTGTTTTTTCTTCTCGTTTCAGATCCGTGTATCCAGAGGATTACAATGGATTTCGGAGGAATACTGCGGATGAACTGGATTTTTTTCCTCTTAATAAAATGGCTAACGAGAGGTGTGGAGGAGTGTTTTTTAAAATAAAATAATTTTTCCAATGTGTCGTTTTTTTCGTATTTTTTTTTTATTGAATTTTTAGGCTTAGTAGTGGAAGCAGTCTTATTGACAGAATCCATTACTAAGCCAGGCTTAACTTTAGCCCCAAAAACTGCTGGTGATAAGCCCCAATTATTACCCCGGTACCCACTGCCACAGGGGTGCCAGGAAGAGCCGGTACCAACAGGACCAGGGCATCAAAAGTGTCGCTCTTGGGCCTAGGTGGTAACAGGCTGGCTTTATTTAGGCTGGGGAGGGCCAGTAACAATGGTCCTAGCCTACCCTGGTAACGTCAGGCTGTTGCTGCTAGGTTGGTATCTGGCTGAGAATAAAAATACGGGGAACCCTATGCGTTTTTTAAATGTATTTTTTTTTTTTTTTTAAATGCATAGGGTTCCCCGTCTTTTTTTTTATTCCCAGCCAGATACCATCCAAGCAGCAAAAGCCTGACGTTACTAGGGTGGGAAAGGACCATTGTTACTGGCCCTCCCCAGCCTAAATAACGCCAGCCTGTTACCACCTAGGCCCAAGAGCGCCATTTTTGATGCTTGGGGCCTGTTGGTACTAGCTCTTCCCGGCACCCCTGTGGCGGTGGTTACCGGGGTAATAATTGGGGGTTAGCACTAGCTGTTTTTGGGGCTAATGCTTAGCCCGGTTTAGTAATGGATTCTGTCAGACAGCTTCAACTACTAAGCCTGAAAATTCAATAAAAAAAAAAAAAAGACGACACAGCCCTCATTAACCATTTTATTAAAGGGAAAAATAATCCAGTTCATCCGCATAATCCTCTGCATGCACAGATCTGAAATGAGAAGAAGAAAAAACTCACAAAATATTGGTTAGCACATTTTTGATGCTGTCCGCTGGGGAGAACACCCATATTGCAATGTCTTCCCAAACAGGGAGCCTCCAATTTTTGCAAAACTACAACTACAACTGGGAGTTCTAGTCTCCCTATCTGGGAAGACACTGCCAGAAGGGTATGTTCACATTATACAAAACGTACAATGTGAACAGAGCCTTACACTTACCAGCCTGGCTCCCGCCTGAAGCCCCGCCCCCTAATGATGCTACACCGAACCAGCCGCCTCTGGAGGGAAGTAAGCGGACTTCGTCTTCTGTATACACTATATACAGCTATCTATAGATTATATATATATATATATATATATATATATATAGATAGATAGATAGATAGATAGATAGATAGATAGATGTTCTCCCGGCTCTGTAGCCGTGGGCACAGCTGAGTCTCGACAGTCACTTCAGGAGGATTGTAGCGGGTGTCAGGAGGAGTGACATCCGCTGTGATCTGTCCCTTACTGCAGGTACTACTGCTCCCAACATGGAGTACATTCCTGTACACTCCTGACACCCACTGTGATCCTCCAGTATAATGAATAGATGCGGGCGGCTGGCCGCTCTCCTATGGTCCCCTGCACTGCCGTATATATACACCTATTCATATTTCCCACAGAGCTGTGATTGGCTGGAACTATCTGGCCAATCACAGCTCTCAGCGGGAAATGTGAATAGGTGTATATATACGGCAGTGTAGGGGACCATAGAAGAGTGGCCGGCCGCAACTATAAACGGACCCAGGGCGATCTGTCAATTAGTACAGATACTACTACTCCCATCATGGAACAGTGTGTTCCATGCTGGAAGTAGTAGTATTACCTAAAAAATGTTAAAGAAAAAAGGGAAAAACACACACTACATTTTTATTATTGTTGGCCACATGTTTGGTGCCCTGCCCACCCACATAAATTGATCCCTGTTTAAAAATTTATAAAAATGTTGTTATAAAAAAAAAAAAAAATTCCATCACTACTGTATCTTTTAATTTTTTTCTTCTTTTTTTAATGGTGCCCTACGAAATTTTAATAAAAAAGATATCCCCATCACTTTTTTGGATCGCTAAAGTCCAAAAAAGAATAAATACCACCTGCAAAAACGCCAAAAACGCCAAACTCACATGGCGTTTTTTTTGGCGTTTTTTTCACTCCCATAGACTTCTATGAGAGAGAAAACGCCAAAGTCTCAACAAGAGGTTGTTTTTGAAAAAGGAGCCCAAAATAGCAGTAAAACGCCAAAATGATAAAAAAAAAAAAACGCCAAACTGAAAAACGCCAAGTGGATCTGGCATTCTGCAGTTCCCTATTGACTTGCAGCTAACATCTGGAAGCAGCATTTTTCACAAAAAAAAAATACGCCATGTGGCAGAATAGGTGTTTATATTGGCGTTTAAAAAAAAAAAAAAAAAACGAAGTGGAAACCTAGCCTCATACATATATACAATAACAATTTTATTTTACATAATTTCCACAAAGGGGGGGATTCAGTGGGTGATCTGTGCCAGTGGTTGGTGCTAAAATGTTAAGTTAAGGTATACACTATTTGGGGGGGGGGGGGGGGAGGGAATTAAAGAGGCCCCATGCCTTGAAGTTCAGAAAAACTTTTTTAGTTTTTAGATTGTGGGCAGTCCGACTGCTGTGGCCCCCTGTGAGGTCCTGTAAGGGGCCCTGACTCTCCCCCAGAGCGACGCGTCAAGACCCCTGCCCGAACAGGGGTCAGGGTATCTCTATGCTGGGGCAGACTGACTGGGCGGTCGGACGTGGTCCAAGGGCCCGGCCGGTTAAAGTGGCCGCCGCTGCCGCCGCTACTGTGCTTCGAGGACACTTGTCCCGGATCCCCAGGCAGACAGCGCTGCCTTCTGCTGTATGCGCGGTACATGCACACACAGCTGCAGGCATCCCCTCTGTGTGAGCCACATCTGCGGCCTACACAGATTTTTTTTTTCCAACCGGGGAATTGCGGGAAGGGGTGTAGGGGGGAAAACTCTGCTGCCTATACCTACTGGGGAGGGGGAAACATTTTGCTGCTTACACCTACTGGGGGGAGGGGAAAAAACTCTGCTGCCTACACCTACGGGGGAGGGGGAAAAAACTCTGCGTCCTACACCTACTGGGAGGAGGGGGAAAAACTATGCTGCCTACACATACTGGGGGGAGGGGGAAAAACTCTGCGGCCTACACCTACTGAGGAGGGGAAAAAAACTCTGCTGCCTATACCTACTGGGGAAGGAGAAAAAACTTCTGCCTACACCTACTGGGGGAGGGGGAGTAACTCTGCTGCCTACACCTACTGGGGGAAGGGGGAAAAACTCTGCTGCCTACACCTACTGGGGGGGGGGGGTAGTGGGAAAACTCTGCTGCCTACAGCTACTGGGGGAAAGGAGAAAAACTTTGCTGCCAACACCTACTGTGGGGGGACCCAGCTGCCTACACTTACTATGGGGGGGGATCCTGCTGCCTACACCTACTGCCTGCACCTACTGGAGTACAGGTGTTAAGCTCCTGCCGCTCCAGCTCTGCTTGGATCACGGGTTGATGGGATGCCGAAGTGTTTGGACGTAATCCAAAAATAAACCTACAAAGCAAGTCATACAGGTGTGTGCTGTGTTCTTTTTTCTTCTATGCACTGTAAGACATTATTACAGTTTGTGGGCCTATAGATGGGAAGATTGTGTAGAGGAGGGGAGAGCACTGGAAAAATTCAGAGTCTAACATGTTTGTCCTGCAGATGTGAAGAGATCGACATGATGGTCCGATCCGGATGGAGAAGAAAAGGAAAGAGGACGCTGCTGATCAGAAAAGACGTAATTGTGAGTCCCTAGATGTAACTGTAAGCATTTATATTGTATTCAGATCCTGTATAGTATACTGGTCTGTGCATAGTGTTTTTATTTAGTACAGTATGATGGTATTATCCAGTTATTGTGTGGTGGTGTATATATACTCCTTGTATACTGGTATTATTGGTCATGAAAAATTATTTTACCTACCTTTTAAAGTGTTTCTTATATATAAAATTTAGTTTATTTTGTGTGTAGGTGTGGTGGAGGGATTTGGGTGAAATACGGGCAGAAGTGTGACCAGGGGCAGAGCATTGCAGGGGGCCCTTGCTTTTTTTTGGTCCGGGGTCCCTGAGTGTTGTCAGTCCACCCCTTTCTCTATGGGAGAGCCGATGATAGCCGAACGGCTCTCCTATAGAGATATAGGGGCTCCGTGATCTAAAACGTATCCCCTATCCTGTGGATAAATGATAAGTTTTTCTGTACTTCAAGGCATTTGACT
This sequence comes from Hyla sarda, assembly GCF_029499605.1. Lineage (NCBI taxonomy): Eukaryota > Metazoa > Chordata > Amphibia > Anura > Hylidae > Hyla > Hyla sarda. The sequence continues at coordinate 139,947,112 of NC_079195.1, read as the reverse complement.
TCTGCTTTAAATGGGTATTCCAGTGAAAAAAATTTTTTTTTCATATCAACTGGCTCCAGAAAGTTAAACAGATTTGTAAATTACTTTAAAATGAAAAAAATCTTAATCTACCAGTACTTAGCAGCTGCTGAAGCTGAGTTGTTCTTTCCTGTCTAACAGTGCTCTCTGTTGACACCTCTGTCTGTCTCAGGAACTGTCTAGAGCAGGAGAGGTTTGCTATGGGGATTTGCTCCTACTCTGGACAGTTCCTGAGACAGACCGAGGTGTCAGCAAAGAGCACTGTTGTCAGACAGAAAAGAACAACTAAACTTCAGCAGCTGATAAGTACTGGTAGATTAAGATTTTTTCATTTTAAAGTAAGTTTTTAAGAGAAGTAATTTACAAATCTGTAACATTTTCTGGAGCCATTTAATATGAAAAAAATAGTTTTTCACTAAAATGCCCCTTTAAGCCTACCTTTTATGACACATAAACTTATCCAAGAAATGTATGTAGTCATTACATATGCGAAAATGCTGACATACACCTACCTTGTCCACCAATTTCTTTGCCTTTATTAACACAATCCTGGACTGTCTCTTCTCCTTTTTTAACTGTTAGAAATAAAGAAATTGATTAAAACTCTATATTGTAGGCAATATATTACAACAGCTTAAACATTGTTTTAACACACAGAGTAGACATCTAGGGGGAAATCTATCAAAACCTGTCCAGAGGAAAAGTTGCTGAGTTTCCCATAGCAACCAATCAGATCGCTTCTTTTATTTTTGAAAAGGCATCTTAAAAATTGACAGAAGCGATCTGATTGATTGCTATGGGCAACTCAGCGACTTTTTCTCTGGACAGGTTTTAATAACTCTCCCCCTTAGTTTGGGAAGAGATTTCCTTACTTTAGCCTTCAAGATGATCTATGTTGTCTTCCAAAATCCCCTGCTGTTAAAATGTATTTTTAAGCATCCTTTCTTTTTTCCAGCCCCACAATTTACCAGCTATTATTGCCACCAGTTTTGGCATGTGTATGCAAATGTGGGCATAGACATCGACAGTCATGACTGCTCTGTTCTCAACTGGGAAAGCAATCAGGCACATGCCCCACTGTCAACTGAATGGTGATGACCCACCCTTTAAGTCCATGTGGGGGAGGCGCATGCGCACAGCTTGCTGAACAGGACACGTTCTATGTGAGCTCCGTGCCACTCGCTGCTATTACATCTCTATTAGTGCTGTTATACCAGCTCCTTCTCGGCAAAAAACACCTACCACCTTGGCTGAGAAGTCCAAGGCTGAGAAGGCCCGCAATAGCGGGTCAAATCGCTCTCTTTCTCAAACTATTCCTGAAATCTTCAGGTCCATAGCTAAATCCAACATGGCGCTGACTGCCTCACGTGCACCCAGCCTGGACCTCCTCGAGGAAGAAGATATAGCCGACTCGGCTTCTCCAGGTCCCCTGCCGGCAGACCCGATGAATCCTGCTGAGCTGTATAAATCGATCCACCAGATGTTTAAGGCTGAACTATCTAAAGCAGTCACGGACTTCACCAAGCAGGTAAGTGACCTAGGCCAGAGGGTCGCTCTGGAGCTCAGGACTGATGACCTGGCTGAAGCCATTGAAACTGACAGACAGGCTCTAACTGACCATGCTGACCGAATGGACCTTATGGAACTTAAAATAGAAGATCTAGAAAACAGGTCCCGTAGGGCCTCCCTACCACGGTCACAGATCTCCCTACCACGGCCCTTACACTCTTTGGATCCTTGCTGCCAAAGGTTGATCCTGCACAGTTACTCAGGGACTGTATTCACAGAGCCTTGGTGCGGCCGAAGAACCCCAAGGGATGCCTTGCTGCGCCTTCACTTTCCAGAAATGCAGGACCGCATCCTCCAAGCAGCCCAGAATGTTTCTCATCTCCCAGGACTATTCCCAATCAGTTCACCTATATGCTGATCTGGCTCCCTCCACCTTGGAGCGCAGACGCCATATGCCCCCGGTCACACTGGCTCTCCAGAAGGTGCAAGTACGATATCGCTGGGGGTTTCCATTTAGCCTACAATTTCAAATACGCTCCAAGGCTTATACAGTCCACACCCCCCTCCGAAGCTATGGAAATACTTTACCAAGAAAATATTCCTTATGACAAGCATGATTCTCCGTTCCCCCGCCAACCCAAGCTGAAAAGAGCCTGGCAATGCATCGACTCGCCATATAAACGTCAATGCTCCCAAGCCCATCATCCTGACTGATTCTGACCTCTGGTTGATGTCTACTCCTTGCTGCTTTATTTAGGACTGTCACACCATTACTCCAATTGCCAGTCCAGAACTATGTAACTATCCCTTTGGATTTCACTACCTGATTTTGGACATTGATCTGCTACCCGACGACCTACTGGAAGATTTGGGTATGCATCTCTCCCTCTCGTGTTTTAGTCTGGAGAGTATCTCCCCTCCATGTTCTTCTCTATCTTATCTCTTCCTCCTCCTTCATTTTATTCTCTTACCTTTTTAATTTCACCTCTCTTTACCTTACCTCTTCCTTCTCAGTCTTTACCTTACCTCTTCCTTCTATTCTCCTCATGTGCAATTTCTCTCTTTCTGATAAATACTCTTGTGGACATTGCCCTTTAACTTCTTGTGGACTCATGCTGTCTCATCTGATTAAGTTTCTCGCCCTCCTTTGAGGTGTATGGCAGGATGGACTACCATGTTGCCTCAATGTCCAGGGTGTTATCGGGGACTGGGGGTCGTGAGTAGCGACATACCCCTTCTTCCTGCCTACCTTGGGATTATTGTTTACTTGTTGCTTGATTTCCTTATGTTCTCCCCTGTTTTTGTTTATTGCACTTCCTTTACTGTTGGTACCACCCTCCCCCTGTCCATTCTCTCCACACCGGTCCAAATGTTGCTTTCTATGTCCTTTAGTGCCTCTGCCGGGCTCTCATCTAATATTATTTTGTTGTCAAACCTCCACCTGTTATTATTGTATTACCATGTGTCGTATCCTATCACAAAATGTTTGGAGATTTAATTCCCCAGTGAAGAGGAAAAAAGCCTTTCAAGACTACCTTAAACATAATCCTGATGTTATAGCGCTCCAAGAATCTCCCTTCACTATGCAGTCTTATCCTAAGTTCCTCCACTCTAAATGTAATAAGTGCTTTATGGCTTCCTTTGCCACTAAATCTAGTGGCCAACGTATACCTAAGTCCATTATGTATTATCACAAGAGGGTGGGAGGACTCTCGACCCCTAACTTTCTACTCTACTTTTGTGCTGCTAGACTTGCTCAGCTTCCTCTGTGTAATGCTCTCTCTTCCTTTCCTAGGTGGAAATCACTGGAAAACGATTTAGTCTATCCATATTCTTTCTGTTCTTTGATGTGACTCTCTTGGCTTGTTGCTGCTTTTGTCCCTGCACAAGCTACTGTCTCTCTTTATTCTCTTCTTTTGTGCCGGGCTGTGCGATTTAAGCTTTCTTTGCAATCTCCTATCTCTCTTGCTACCCCTCTCTTTGCTAACCCATTGTTCCCCCTGAGCCCCCGAAGCTCTGATTTCTCGTAGTGGACCAGGCAAAACTTGAATATTCTCCACAACTTTTTGCGTGGAAGAAATTAATGACTACAGGGATTTTCTCTTCCACTTATAGCCCACCCCCTGCTGAATCCTTTAGAATCTTGCAATTATTTGCTTTCCTCTGCTTCTTCGCTCCCCAGGACATTGTCCTGGACTCCACGTCCTTTGAAACTATGGCCCTGTACTCTCCATTACGTCCAGGTTCATTGTCTAGTCTCTACCCTTGCTTTAATGCCCCACCGAAAGATGAAAACCTGACCTTTATGTCTCAATGGGAAGAGGATCTCCAGATCACTTTACCTATCTCTATATGGCATGAATGTTGTGCCCAGCTCAGTAAAGGGAACTGGCAGGTAGCTCTCACTCAAACTACCTTAAAAATTCTGCATCACTCCTATTATGTGCCTGCCAGATTACATATCATCTATCCTTCCGTCTCCCCGCTCTGTTTTAGGGGATGTTCGGATGTGGGTTTCATGATCCACACCTGGTGGTCGTGCCCTAGGGTCACAGCCTTCTGGCAAGAAGTTATGGACCTGATTTCCTCAATAACATCCAGGCAGTGCCCCGTGGACCCAGCATTTTGTCTGCTGGGCTGTAGTCCTACTGTAGTCATATTTGCACTGTTTCGCTTAATTCAGTTTATCCTTCTGGCGGCAAGAATCCATGTGGCATCTAAAATGGCGCTCCCCAGATTTATCCCTTACAGCTGTGATCTCCCGGATTAATTCCATTATGTTGTCAGAAAAGTTAAATGCCATTCGCGCTGACACAATGGATCTATTTAAGAAGGTCTGGGATCCATGGTCTTCCTCTTCTCATGCCCCAGATATGACGTATTACCTTTCTTTGTGAAATGCTTGTCCTAGATTTTCCGTTATGCTTGACAATGAAACTCTACTCTTTTTGATAATGGTTACTCCAAAGCCCTTTATTTTATGTTAGGCAATGACTTCTCCACTCCTCCTTCACCATGCCCCCCCTTCCCCCTCCCTTTTTTTTATTTTAATAATTATTCTCCTTTTATGAGCGGTGGTCGACACCATTTGATGTTCTCGTTGGTTATTCTTCTTTAATGCAATCTTATTGTATCCATTGTATCTCCTGTATATGATGTATGACTGTTTGGCTTTAATAAATTTCTCTTTTTGGCACTAAAGTACATGCGTATTGTTAGAGTTTAACCCCTTAAGGAGTCAGGGTTTTTCAATTTTTGCACTTTCGTTTTTTCCTCCTTACCTTTTAAAAATCATAACCCTTTCAATTTTCCACCTAAAAATCCATATTATGGCTTATTTTTTGCATCGCCAATTCTACTTTGCAGTGACATTAGTCATTTTAGCCAAAAATGCACGGCGAAAAGGAAAAAAAAATAATTGTGCGACAAAATCGAAGAAAAAACGCCATTTTGGGGGCTTCCGTTTCTATGCAGTGCATATTTCGGTAAAAATTATGCCTTATCATTATTCTGTATGTCCATTCGGTTAAAATGATACCCTACTTATATAGGTTTGATTTTGTCGCACTTCTGGAAAAAATCATAACTACATGCAGGAAAATTTATACGTTTAAAAATGTCAACTTCTGACCCCTATAACTTTTTTATTTTTCCACGTACTGGGCGGTATGAGGACTCATTTTTTTGCCGTGATCTGAAGTTTTTATCAGTATGATTTTTGTTTTGATCGGACTTTTTGATCACTTTTTATTCATTTTTTAATGGTATAAAAAGTGACCAAAATACGCTTTTTTGGACTCTGGAATTTTTTTGCGCGCACGCCATTGACCGTGCGGTTTACTTAATGATATATTTTTATAGTTCGGACATTTACGCAAGCGGCGATACCACATATGTTTATTTATTTATTTTTTTACACTGTTTTATGGGAAAAGGGGGGTGATTCAAACTTTTATTAGGGAAGGGGTTAAATGACCTTTATTAACACTTTTTTTTTACATTTTTTTTGCAGTGTTATAGGTACCATAGGGACCTATAACACTGCACACACTGATCTTCTACATGTATTAACGTGTATTAACACGCCTGTGATCAGTGTTATCGGCGCTTGACTGCTCCTGCCTGGATCTCAGGCACGGAGCAGTCATTCGTCGATCGGACACCGAGGAGGCAGGTAAGGGCCCTCCCGGTGTCAGGTCAGCTGTTCGGGATGCCGCGATTTCACCGCGGCGGTCCCGAACAGCCCGACTGGCCGGGTCACTTTCAGTTTCGCTTTAGAAGCGGCGGTCAGCTTTGACCGCCGCTTCTAAAGGGTTAATACCACACATCGCCGCGATCGGCGATGTGTGGTATTAGCCGCGGGTCCCGGCCGTTGATGAGCGCCGGGACCGACGCGATATGATGCGGGATCGCGGCGCGATCCCGCTTCATATCGCGGGAGCCGGCACAGGACCTAAATATACGTCCTGCGTCGTTAAGGGGTTAAAGGGGTACTCCAGTGGAAAACTTTTTTTTTTTTTTTAAATTGACTGGTGCCAGAAAGTTTAACAGATTTGTAAATTACTTCTATTAAAAAATCTTAATCCTTCCAGTACTTTTTAGGGGCTATATAATACAAATGAAATGCTTTTCTTTTTGGATTTCTCTGATGTCATGACCACAGTGCTCTCTGCTGACCTCTGCTGTCCATTTTTGGAACTGTCCAGAGCAGGAGAAAATCCCCATAGCAAACGTGCCGCTCTGGACAGTTCCTAAAATGGACAGCAGAGGTCAACAGAGAGCACTGTGGTCGTGACATCAGAGAGAAAAAAAAAAAAAAGCATTTCCTCTGTAGTATACAGCGCATAAAATGTATTGGAAGGATTAAGATTTTTTTTAATAGAAGTAATTTACAAATCTAGACATTAAACAACTACATTAGCGTGGTCTAAAGTGATAGGAGGTGCTCAACCCCAAGTGCAGTTGTGCACCTACATTGGAGTGAAGGACCTGCACTTGTGGACCACAATATGGGTTCACTCCTGTGGTAGATGTAAACAATGGCATTAGCTAACCCTCAAAACTGATGTAAAATTGAGATATTAGCCAGTATATCCTTATATGAAGTACATACCTGAGCCCGCACACCACGCCAAGTGGTGCTGGAACTAACACTAGCCTACCTGCGCCAGATGAGCAAAGCCAGGAGCCAAATTACAGCAGCCTTAGGTCCGACTTGTAGACTGCTCCCCAGGTTACCTCCAGTGTGACTAAGCACACATACAATGGGAGGGGGAAGGCCGGCTACAAGCCCCACCCTGGTTGGTTCATATATTGCCGGCCTCAAAGGTGAAACCTTAATGCTACCCAATATGATAAAAGGGTGCATTAGTTTAAGCTTTAAGCATCAAAGACGGCTTACATTAATGTGGTCATAGCAGGAGCTAAAGCTTATACTAATGCACCCTTTTATCTTGCTGGGTAGCATGAAGGTTTCACCTGTGAGGCCGGCAATATATGAACCAACCAGGGTGGGGCTTGTAGCCTGTCTTCACCCCTCCCATTTTATGTGTGTTTAGTCACACTGGAGGTAACCTGGGGAGCAGTCTACAAGTCGGACCTAAGGCTACTGTAATTTGGTTCCTGGTTTTGCTCATCTGGCACAGGTAGGCTAGTGTTAGGTCCCGCACCACTTGAGAAACCTTGGCGTTGGTGTGCGGGCTCAGGTATGTCCTTCATATAAGGATATACTGGCTAATGTATCAATTTTACATCAGTTTTGAGGGTTAGCTAATGTCATTGTTTACATCTACCACAGGAGTGAACCCATATTGTGGTCCACAAGTGCTGGTCCTCCACTCCAATGTAGGTGCGCAACTGCACTTGGGGTTGAGAACCTCCTATCACTTTAGACCACGCTAATGTAGTGGTTTAATGTCTAAATTATGTAATACGCATCCACATACACATTTATCTGGTGTAGGATGCCCTTGTGGTACTTGTGACCGTCTGCAGGCATCCTCCATCGTATGCATATTATGCTGGGGATCACCCATAGCAACGGATCACAAGTGCAGGACCTCTACCCCAATGTAGGTGCACAACTGCACTTGGGGTTGAGTGTCTCCTGCTATGACCCCGTTAATGTTAATGTAAGCCGCTAATTTACAAATCTGTTTAACTTTCTGGCACCAGTTGATTTTAAAAAATAATAATAATTTCCACGGGAGTACCCCTTTAAGTATTTTTACTTTATTTTCCCTCCCAGTCCCTGTCTCTGAGCAAGTTTTTGTCAAACCTGGAAAAGCTATTTAATGACATGCTTAATTTTTTAAAGTATATATGAGCATTGTAAATGCCATGTCAGTTACAGTAGTAAGATCTGTAAGCATTCAGTAATCCCCAGGGCTGAACCATGTATGAGCTGTGTATGTAGACAAAGATTTTAGTGCTTGAAATTTCTGTTAAAAGTCTAAATTAGTCAAGAGAGATGCATAAAAGGAATGCCAAGCTGACCGGGGCAGTCTCACCTGGTACACCAATTAATCAGGACAGCATCATAACAAAGCAAAGAATAAAATGATCCAGCAGTAAACAGGTCTGTTAAAGGGGTACTCTGGCCCTAATACATCTTATCCCCTGGGGATCCCCCCAATTTGTCATTCAGCACCCACCTGAATGAAAGATTGCGGGGGTCCCCAGTGGCAGGACCCCCGCGATTAGACATCTTATCCCCTATCCTCTGGATAGGGGATAAGATGTATTAGGGCAGGAGTACCCCTTTAAGCACAGGGTGATTTTATTCTTCTGAATTAGTCACAACCATTTGGATCCCTGAAGATACGGTCTCCTAAAGTACTAAGGGCCAAATTGTATTAGTGTATATCAGCCATATGAGGCACCAAATGATTAAGACCATTGAAAAGCAAAGCATTTCTAATGACACTGGCTCCTGAAGAATCAAATACATTGAAAAGCTGGAATGGACTGTTAACTATTAACTAAATCACAAATAATCCCTTTTTATTCCTGTCCTATCTCATTCTAATACAGAAAATCTGTATGAATTGACAAGTGCTATATATTCCTTTTTCTCACCTGCTTCTTCAGTTTTCTTCTGTGCTTGGCCTAATAAGCTAGACATGATTCTGCAGCTTGGTGTCTAGAAGATCCAAGATTTCCTGTGGAATTGTTTGTACTTTTGCGGTGTTCTCTGATATATAAGCCTAAGCACCCCTCCCATTAACAGCTAGGTACAATATTTGGCACAGAAAATGCTTGCTGCATGAGCAATGCTTGTGTGAAGTAACTACCTAGTAATTATAGCAAAGTCTGGTACAGTAAAATCAGCAGTATTTATTTGGTACCTTCAGGGCAATCACTATAAAGTTTTGTACTTTTCCACATCAGGCAAATATTAAAAGAACAATCTGCCTAAAATGTATTTTCTGACATCACACTAAAGTGTTAGAGGGGGCCTTCAGGTTTATCTGTGGGGGTCTATGAGCTTGGATTCTTGCAAAGTTCTACAGCTCTAATGCTTTGGCTTATACAATACTTTTTTTTATTTTATTTGCATGCTAGTATTCCTCTTGTCAATGGGGCATGTCCTTATACCCTATGATAAAGCTCAGTGATTGGCTACACTGTCTGACTGTGTTTGGCTCTTACCAGGATTTTACATTAAGTATCTATCAAGGGATAGGGCATAAACAAGGGATGTGATGGAGCCCTTATGTGTGTGGCTTGATTCTACTGCACTGTCCTAAGCATCACTATATTGGGCTATGCAAAAATTGTCCTAGTACCATGTTAAAATATTTATGGTGTATTCAAAGTGAAGGATTGATGTTCCCAGTCATAACACAAGTTGTGGTACTCTCAAGTTTTCCAAGCAGTTTGTCACATCTGGCAGGGATGCGTACAGCCCTGAACTCACCCACAACAAATTTCTATGCCTACTTGAATATCTACCTTAAGTGACGATTTCTGCACTGGACGGTGGCCCCTAATCTGAGTAAGTGCAGGGCATCAGAATGGTCACACACAAACCAGATCAGTAACTGTCAGAAACATCAAGAACAAAGTGAGCAGATAAGGGGTTAATCAGAGAAAAGCCAAAGTAGAAATAACCAAGAGAACAAACCAAGAACATACAACAAAGACAAACACACAAGCAAGCTAGTCAGACAGGCTGAGATCAAAACCAGGAAGAGGAATGTAATACAAAAGTAACAACAAAACCATCCTTAAGGATTTTCTTCCATGGATGATACTATTAGTAGTGTTGCTCGCGAATATTCGCAATGCGAATTTTATTCGCGAATATAGCACTATATATTCGTAATTACGAATATTCGTTTTTTTTTCTTCACAGTACACATCACAGTGATCACCTCTCTCTGCTTCCAGCTTGTGTGGGGTAAGAGGGCTCTAATACTACTGTGTTAGACTGGCGTGCGAATTTTCGCATGTGCGAAAATTAGCATATGCTAATTTTCGCATATGCGAAGTTTCGCTTATGCTAATTTTTGAATATGCTAATTTTAGCATATGCTAATTTTCGCATACGCGAATTTTCATTTATGCGAAAATAAAACGCGAATATTACGAATATGCAAATTTAGCGAATGTATGACGAATATTCGTCCATATATTCGTGAAATATCGCAAATTCGAATGTGGCCTATGCCGCTCAACACTAACTATTAGCACAATGTTTTGTCATTGAGACCTTTCTCAACAGGCATCAATATGATGTAATAAGAGAAAAATAGAAAAAAGAAGAAACGGTTTTCCCATGAAAGTTTTTCTATGTGTTATACTCTTCATAGTTCTGTACTGTAATTGCATTATACTAGGTATAACTGTGAGCAGTGAGGGATTAAAACAAAGACACAGCTTGGGACCTTAAAAAGAAAGAGGGTGATTGCTCTGGTTCAGCCTTTCTACTAAGGGGAAGTAAGCGTGGAAATTGCCTACTTAATGTGGGGAAACTAATATGGGGGACTTCTGCTGCCTACCTATTGTGAGGGAACTGCCGCCTACCTAATGTGGGGGACTTCTGATGCCTACCTAATGTGGGGGACTTCTGCCTACCTAATGGGGAGGAACTGCTGCCTACCTAATGTGGGGATACTGCTGCCTACCTAATGTGGGGGACTTGCCTAACTATGTACATACCTGGCCTACATACATGGCTGCCTAACTACCTCCCTCCATACCTGGCTATATAACTTCCTGGCTACCTAACTACCTTCCTACATACCTGGCTACTGAACTGCTTACCTACATAACTGGCTACCTAACTACTTACATATCTGGCTACAAAACTATCTACCTACATACCTGGTTACCTATCTACCTAGCTAGCTAGCTACCTACCTAAATACCCAGCTACCTAAATATCTACCTACTTACTACCTATATACCTGGCTACCTAGCTAGCTGCCTGGCTACCTACATACCTGGCTACCTAGCTACCTACCTACCTACATGCCTGGCTTCCTTATCTACCTACTTAGTTACCTACCTACCTGGCTACCTACCTACTTGCCCTTTTACTGTGCAGGACACCAAGGAGGACATTATTACAGTTTGTGGACCTACAGATGGGAGGTTTTGTAGAGGAGGGGAGGGCACTGGAAAAATGCGTAGTCTAACATGTTTGTTCTGCAGATATATATTTTTTTATTTTAGTGAGGATTTTATACAGATATACAAAAACAAATAGCATCAGCAGATGCAACAATACTGCGTGTACATACTTTATGTAAGAAGGCAGTCCTCTAGAAAGAGCAGTAATTAACTCTGAAAAAAGCAAGAACTTAAAACTTGAAACATGCAGTGGTAGATATTTTAGAATCAGTTTGAGTCTTTAATAGAGCATTGTATAGAGGTTTCAGGCCTTTTCGAGAGGTTGCAAGAAGAGGGAGGGCCGAATTATCCAGGTAACCCTGGACAGGTGTGATGATGAGCAATAGGTGTCTGATCTGGAGAAATGTATAGAAATCATGGTTTGGAAGGTCATATTTACAGTACATGCCAGATCTGAGAAAGACATTAACATACCTTTATCTAACAAATGTCGAATTTGGAGAATTCCCCTCGAGATCCAGGTGGACAAGTCCATATCTGGTATCTGGGCCTGTAGGAAGGTTAGTGTGAGATCATTTTTTATAATTTTAACTGGGTTAGCCATATGTGAAATGAAAAAGATCCAAGCCAGATATGACTCTGACAATAGGGTTAGTTAGTGGCAGCGGTGGGGTGTTCCAAAATGGGGCGTATATTATGTCCTTTACTGATAAAACTACATAAAAATTCTCAATGTCCAACCAGGGGAGGGACTGTGCGCTGGACCACCAATGCTTAGTCATAGAAACCAGAGTAGCCACATAGTAGTACTGTAAGTTTGGAGCACCCAATCCTCGAACAATTTTGGGTCTTGACAGAATGTGCGAGGACAGCCTGGGTTTTTTACCCGCCCAAATGAAAGAGGAAAGAGCCCTTTGCGCCTTAAGAAAAAAAGTAGATGGACGGGAGATCGAGAGAGTACGAAACAGATAAAGAAACTTGGGTAAGAGAAACCGTTTATATGTAGCCACCCTCCCCACCAATGAGATTTCCGATTTGGCTAGATGGTCCATGTCCGCCTGTGTGGAGGTTAATAATCGTTTGTAACTATCTGCATAAGGCAGTCGGGAGGGGTAGGAAAGATAAATACCTAAGTACTGGAGGCTTGATGGGCGCTAGTAGCAAAGGTAGTTTGAAGTGCATTAATCATTAGAGGGTTAAGATTTATCAGGAGAACTTGTGTTTTTGTATTGTTTAAGCAATAGTAAGATAGCTTGCCATAGTAGGAGATGTTGTCCATCACAGCCGGGAGTGACACTACAGGTTTGGTCAATGATAATATGACATCATCTGCATAAAGCGAGATGGTATGTACACTATCACCGATATGAACACCAGACACATTCATATCCATTCTAATGGAATGCGCCAGGGGCTCCATAGATATATATATATATCAGTGGCTAAAGAGGGCAGCACTGGCGGGAGCCATTAGATATAGTAAATGATTCAGCTAAGGTGCCATTCGCAATACCTTAGCCATTGGATTAGAGTAAAGGGAGGTGAGGGCTGATAGGATGTTACCAGAAAAGCCCATGTGAGCTAAGACCGAAAAGGCGAACGACCAACGGAGTCGGTCGAACACCTTCTCCGCGTCCAATGCAAGCACCACCGCTGGAGTAGAAGTACGTTCAAGGGGATAGAAAATGTTCAGAAGCCTTCGTGTGTTGTCAGAGCCCTGCCGCCCGGTGACAAATCCAGATTGATCAATATGGACCAGGGAAGGTAAAACTAATGACAGTAGCGAGATAGGCCTAAAATTCTGGGGTCTATCGGGTTCCTTTCCCGGTTTAGGCAGAGTGGTAATAACCGCCTGCAAGTTCTCCCTTGGGAACTCTCCAGAAAGTGTTGCCGCATGGCAGAACTCCACAATGTGTGGGGCCAGAAGGTTCCCGAAGGCTTTATAATAGGAGGAAGCAATCCCATCTGGGCCCGGGGCTTTACCAGTTGGAAGATATTTCATAACTTTTAGGACCTCAGAGACCGTTATTTCTTGATTAAGATCTGTGACTGGGATAAAGCAGGGAGGTGAAGACTGGAAAGATATGACTGTATAGAAGAGGAAAGATCTAGAGGGGTGGAAACGGAATCCCGTAAGTTGTACACTAGTGTCGCGAATATAGCGCTATATATTCGTAATTACGAATATTCGTTTTTTTTTTTTGTTTTTTTTTCACAGTACACAGTGATCATCCCTCTCTGCTTCCAGCTTGTGTGGTGTAAGAAGGCTCTAATACTACTGTGTGAGACTGGTGTGCGAATTTTCGCATATGCGAACATTTGCATATGCAAATTTTCGTATATGCGAATTTACGCTTATGATAAATTTTGTATATGCAAATTTTTGCGTATGTTAATTTTCGCACACGCGAATATTCGCATATACGAAAATAAAATGAGAATATTACGAATATGCGAATATTCGCGAATATTACGAATATTCGTCCATATATTCGCGAATATTCGCAAATTCAAATATGGCCTATGCCGCTCAACACTATTGTACACCTGAGAATAAAAGGAGCCAAAGCCATTGGCAATGTCAGAGGGAGTGTAAAGCTTATTAGTAATGGGGTGCACTATATACGGGATACGCAATTTTACTTGGTGTTGTTTTAGATGACTTGCTTGCAATTTGCTAGCTTTGTTATTTTGTGAATAGGATCTAGCCTGGAGTTTTCTATAACATTTTTCATAGGTTGATAGAAGCAGACAGCGCAAGTCTCGTCATAAAGTAGCCACTATTTCAGCCTGAGAGGCAGAGGGGGCCATTTGGTTAATAGCTTCGGCTTGGCTTGTTTAAGCTTAGATAACGTGTCATTAAGAGGTTGTTCTCTCTTTTTTTCAGGATAGAGCTATACTTGATGTAAGAACCCCTTATGACTGCCTTGTGACAGTTCCACAATAGAATAGCATCCGCTACGGAATTCACATTGTTCGAGAAGTAGTCTGTGATATCCTTCTTTAAGTAATCTGCATATTTAGGGTGAGACCACAAATAGAAGGCATAATCTCAGATTTTCAAGACTATAGCGGCATGATCCGACCATTTTATTGGTTCCATTTCAGATTGGAGGGAGAGATCGACAAGGGATCTATCTATTAAGAATAGGTCAATGCGAGACTATTTGTTTTGTACCCCAGAGAGAAAAGGGAAAGCTCACTCCAACGTATGGTGTATGCACCATAGGTCATAAAGGTCTTCAGAGGAGAGAATAGAAGTAAAGGAAGCAGAGTGAAAAGGGAGGAGGAGGAAGAGGAAGAGTCCATATAAATATCAGAGACAGCATTACAATCTCCACATAACACTAAGGATTAGTGTTGAGCGGCATAGGCCATATTCGAATTCGCGAATATTCGCGAATATATGGGCGAATATTCGGCATAATCGCGAATATTCGCATATTCTCGTTTTATTTTCGCATATGCGAATATTCGCGTATGCAAAAATTAACATATGCGAAAATTTTCAGGTACAAAAATTAGTATTAGCGAAAATTCGCAAATGCGAAAATTAGCATATGCAAATTTTCGCATATGTTAATTTTCGCACACCGGTCTCACACAGTAGTATTAGAGCCTTCTTACACCACATAAGCTGGAAGCAGAGAGGGATGATCACGGTGATGTGTACTGTGAAAAAAATAAAATAAAAAAATGAATATTCGTAATTACGAATATATAGCGCTATATTCGCGAATATTCGCGAATATGCGATATTCGCAAATAAAATTCGAATTGCGAATATTCGCGAGCAACACTACTAAGGATCCCCAGGCTGAACCCCTAACAATCCTTAATAGGCATTTTAGAAAATGCAGTTGACCCATATTTGGGGCATAAAAAGAAACAATTGTGAAACGTGTAGCACCGATGGTGCAACTTTGTTTTACATACCTCCCCCGCCAGTCAGCAGTTACATCTTGAAGAGTGAATGTAACAGAGATCTTGACTGCTATCAAAACGCCTCTGGCTTTGGTACTATGAGAAGGGAAAAGATGTGGGTATGCTGGATGATGTAAACGAAAAGCATCTTTGTGTTTCTTGTACACATAATAGATCACAATTCATCAACGTTTGCACCTCCTTCCATAAATGTGCTATTCTGTGAGAAGCATTTAAGCCATTCACATTAATACTAGCAATAGTTATAGCCATAGCAACAGTGTTTAAAATAACAGATATCTTATCAGCATGTAATGGTTAAAGGGGTGGCAGTGCGCACCTCCCAGCCAGCATGCGCCCGCCAGATTACCACGGAGCACTTCAGGTAGACCAAAGAAGAAAATAGCACCACTGCATAAAAAACATACAGAAACAATACAACATGAGATCAGAAACAAATAGAAAGACAAAGAAGATGGCTTGCCGAGGCAATTGCCATCTATGGGAGTTAGAGTCCACTCTGTAACCGGACACCTTGGTCACAACACCGGAGCTCACACCGTAGCGGAACAGACAGACACCATTCAAATGTTCAGGCAGTAGACCAGTCCTTCATAACTGCAGGGGACGGGAGGTCTTCGATAGTTTAAAAGGATATAATGGTGCAATGTCCCATGTTTTCAATAGTTCCTCTCCTTTTGTGATCGTGCGTACAACATGCAGGGAATTTTATATGGCAAATGAGCAAGCGAACAGGGAAACCCCATCGGTACATCACTTTGGCTGAGCGAAGAGCTGAGGTTATAGGAAGAAGGGCCCTGCGTGCTTGCAGGGTGGCTGCAGACAAGTCTGCATATACTGTAATCCTGTGGTATGGAGCAGGTAAGCCATTGTTGTGGCGCGCATATTCCATTAGTTGCTCTTTCACATGGAAAAAATGAATGCGTGCGAGAACATCACGTGGAACTAAGTCCTCTCTCTATTTTCACTAACTTATACCCTAGCCTAGAAGGACTGTTTTTACTCCAATTGCTTTTCCTCTATATTTTTGGCACATGGGGTTATGTGCAAAACAGTATCCTCGGCTAGGCTCTTATATTTTATGTAGAGCTCCCACTCTTTTAAATTTTTAGTATACAGATCCAGTTTATTGCTGATATCTACTACCATATGATACTGCACATAATGACTTATATAGTATACATATGTATGTACAGCTGGTATATGCCTCTAGATGTTCCTGTATATAATTACTTATATGGTATACAGATGCTGTGTACAGCTGGTATATACCTCTATATGGTCCTGTATATAATCACTTATACGGTATACAGATTCTGTGTACAGCTGGTATCTACATCTATATGGTCCTGTATTTATTCACTTACATGGTATAAAGATCCTGTGTACAGTTGATATCTACCACCATATGGTCTTCTATGTAATCACTTACATGGCAAACATATCTGTGTATTTAATCACTTATATTGTATACAGATTCTGTGTACAGATGGCATATACCTTTTATATGGTCCTGTATATAATCACTTATATGTATACAGATTCTGTGTACAGCTGGGATCAACATTTGTATGGTCCTGTATATATTCACTTAAATGGTATACACATTCTATGTGCAACTGGTATCTACCTCTATATAGATACTGTAAGGGAGAATACTGGTCTGTGTACAGTGATTTTACTCAGTACAGTATGAGGGTATTATCCAGTTATTGTGTGATGGTATACACATACTTTATGTATACTGTTATTATTGGTCATGAAAAATTATTTTACCTACGTTAATGGTGTGACCAGTGGTGGTGCCTTGCAGGGAGCCCTTGATTTTTTTGGTCTGGGGGCCCTGAGTGTTGTCAGTCCGCCCCTGCTTGTGGATGAATTTGTTTTTGTTTAGGCTGTGACTAGCCTCATCCTTGCACATAACCATAATAAGTGTAAAATCACTGATCCACCACAACTCAATTTCCCTCCCCCTATATGTGTGTTGCAGTTAGGTTAAAAATTATAGTATTTATTTAAGATCATTTACATTTTGTGTAATGGGTAGACCTAGTTCTAGCAAAAGGATTAATTCCCGCTGAGTTGACTGATGCATCCTGCATTGCTGTGGCAACAATCAGGGGACTTGGACTATAGGCCAATTACATTGGTTTCAGTGAATACCCCCTTTTCAGGTGGGAAATAAATACTCCCATGTCAGCCTGTTACCCTTTGCCTGTGTTTATGTTCTTTCTACACTAGCTCTTGTATTATGCTTTGCTTGATCTATCCTGTGTATTTTGACCCTTGGCTAAGTGACTCTAATACTCTTATGTTTCCCATATTTATACTACGAGCTCTCTAGGTTTGGATTCAGCCCATCTGATTATGTGTACTGGTTGTCTGTTTATCCCCTGTGTTTTATTCTTGTGCCTATTAACCCATTGCGCCCTGACCCTGCTTCCCTGACTTCTGTACAGTGTTTGTTTATTGTATTGGATGTTACTACGCCTTGCACTGTAGAAGTATAGGGTCTGGAACCATGGTGGGGGCCATCCTATTACTAAGGTGGGCACCCCAAAAAGACAGGGATAGTGCACTTTTCCCTGCCCATCGTGACACTTTGTAACAAGAACCTGGCAGTTTTCAGATTCTTAGCATCATTATTAGCATCAAGGTAATAATTACAATTCCCACCCTTAATAATTGCATGATTCACTAATGAATACAGCTATGCCGGATTATATAAAAACATCTTACTAGTCATCCGAGCTGTATTAACAGGTCATGCCGCCCCAGGCATTTGGACATTACAGCGATTCCACATATTTTAGATTTTAGACACATAAAGTGGTAAAATAAAGATCATAAATCCACAATATAATGAGCATGCTATGGCTACAGATCAGGTAAATTTTATTAGCAAAAAAAAAAAATTCCAAAATTGCTTTAAAGTCAGTGGGGTCTGCTGTATTTCCCTGGTAAGCAAGGTTACAGGGCACATCTAACTGTCCAGGAACTGTCCAAAGCAGGAAAAATTCCCCATAGCAAGCCTATATTGTTCTGGACAGTTCCTAATATGGATAGAGATGTCAGCAGAGAGCACTGTGGTCAGACAGAAAGGAAATCCAAAAAGAAAAGAACTTCCTGTGGAGCAAATAGCAGCTGATAAGTACTGGAAGGATTAAGATTTTTAAATAGAAGTAATTTACAAATCCGTTTAACTTTCTGGCACAGTGTTACGCCGAGCGCTCCGGGTCCCCGCTCCTCCCCGGAGCGCTCGCTTCACTCCCTCCGCTGCAGCGCTCCGGTCACGTCCTCTGACCCGGGGCGCTGCGATCCTGCTGCCAGCCGGGATGCGATTCGCGATGCGGGTAGCGCCCGCTCGCGATGCGCACCCCGGCTCCCCTACCTGACTCGCTCCCCGTCTGTTCTGTCCCGGCGCGCGCGGCCCCGCTCCCTAGGGCGCGCGCGCGCCGGGTCTCTGCGATTTAAAGGGCCACTGCGCCGCTGATTGGCGCAGTGGTTCCAATTAGGGTTTTCACCTGTGCACTTCCCTATATTACCTCACTTCCCTTGCACTCCCTTGCCGGATCTTGTTGCCTTAGTGCCAGTGAAAGCGTTCCTTGTGTGTTCCTTGCCTGTGTTTCCAGACCTTCTGCCGTTGCCCCTGACTACGATCCTTGCTGCCTGCCCCGACCTTCTGCTACGTCCGACCTTGCTTCTGCCTACTCCCTTGTACCGCGCCTATCTTCAGCAGCCAGAGAGGTGAGCCGTTGCTAGTGGATACGACCTGGTCACTACCGCCGCAGCAAGACCATCCCGCTTTGCGGCGGGCTCTGGTGAAAACCAGTAGTGGCTTAGAACCGGTCCACTAGCACGGTCCACGCCAATCCCTCTCTGGCACAGAGGGTCCACTACCTGCCAGCCGGCATCGTGACAGTAGATCCGGCCATGGATCCCGCTGAAGTTCCTCTGCCAGTTGTCGCTGACCTCACCACGGTGGTCGCCCAGCAGTCACAACAGATAGCGCAACAAGGCCAACAGCTGTCTCAACTGACCGTTATGCTACAACAGTTGCTACCACAGCTTCAGCAGTCATCTCCTCCGCCAGCTCCTGCACCTCCTCCGCAGCGAGTGGCCGCTCCTGGGATACGCTTATCCTTGCCGGATAAATTTGATGGGGACTCTAAGTTTTGCCGTGGCTTTCTTTCCCAATGTTCCCTGCATCTGGAGATGATGTCGGACCTGTTTCCCACTGAAAGGTCTAAGGTGGCTTTCGTAGTCAGTCTTCTGTCCGGAAAAGCCCTGTCATGGGCCACACCGCTCTGGGACCGCAATGACCCCGTCACTGCCTCTGTACACTCCTTCTTCTCGGAAATCCGAAGTGTCTTTGAGGAACCTGCCCGAGCCTCTTCTGCTGAGACTGCCCTGTTGAACCTGGTCCAGGGTAATTCTTCCGTTGGCGAGTATGCCGTACAATTCCGTACACTTGCTTCAGAATTGTCCTGGAATAATGAGGCCCTCTGCGCGACCTTCAAAAAAGGCCTATCCAGCAACATTAAAGATGTTCTGGCCGCACGAGAAATTCCTGCTAATCTACATGAACTTATTCACCTAGCCACTCGCATTGACATGCGTTTTTCTGAAAGGCGTCAGGAACTCCGCCAAGATATGGACTCTGTTCGCACGAGGCGTTTCGTCTCCTCGGCTCCTCTCTCCTCTGGTCCCCTGCAATCTGTTCCTGTGCCTCCCGCCGTGGAGGCTATGCAGGTCGACCGGTCTCGCCTGACACCTCAAGAGAGGACACGACGCCGTATGGAGAACCTCTGCCTGTACTGTGCTAGTACCGAACACTTCCTGAGGGATTGTCCTATCCGTCCTCCCCGCCTGGAAAGACGTACGCTGACTCCGCACAAAGGTGAGACAGTCCTTGATGTCTACTCTGCTTCTCCACGTCTTACTGTGCCTGTGCGGATGTCTGCCTCTGCCTTCTCCTTCTCTACAGTGGCCTTCTTGGACTCTGGATCTGCAGGAAATTTTATTTTGGCCTCTCTCGTCAACAGGTTCAACATCCCAGTGACCAGTCTCGCCAGACCCCTCTACATCAATTGTGTAAATAATGAAAGATTGGACTGTACCATACGTTTCCGCACGGAGCCCCTTCTTATGAGCATCGGATCTCATCATGAGAGGATTGAACTTTTGGTCCTCCCCAATTGCACCTCGGAGATTCTCCTTGGACTTCCCTGGCTTCAACTTCATTCCCCAACCCTGGATTGGTCCACTGGGGAGATCAAGAGTTGGGGGTCCTCTTGTTCCAAGAACTGTCTAAAACCGGTTCCCAGTAACCCTTGCCGTAACTCTGTGGTTCCTCCAGTAACCGGTCTCCCTAAGGCCTATATGGACTTCGCGGATGTTTTCTGCAAAAAACAAGCTGAGACTCTACCTCCTCACAGGCCTTATGATTGCCCTATCGACCTCCTCCCGGGTACTACTCCACCCCGGGGCAGAATTTATCCTCTCTCTGCCCCAGAGACTCTTGCCATGTCCGAATACGTCCAGGAGAATCTAAAAAAGGGCTTTATCCGTAAATCCTCCTCTCCTGCCGGAGCCGGATTTTTCTTTGTGTCCAAAAAAGATGGCTCCCTACGTCCTTGCATTGACTACCGCGGTCTTAATAAAATCACGGTTAAGAACCGCTACCCCTTACCCCTCATCTCTGAACTCTTTGATCGCCTCCAAGGTGCCCACATCTTCACTAAATTGGACTTAAGAGGCGCCTATAACCTCATCCGCATCAGAGAGGGGGACGAGTGGAAAACGGCATTTAACACCAGAGATGGACACTTTGAGTATCTGGTCATGCCCTTTGGACTGTGCAATGCCCCTGCCGTCTTCCAAGACTTTGTCAATGAAATTTTTCGTGATCTGTTATACTCCTGTGTTGTGGTATATCTGGACGATATCCTAATTTTTTCTGCCAATTTAGAAGAACACCGCCAGCATGTCCGTATGGTTCTTCAGAGACTTCGTGACAACCAACTCTATGCCAAAATTGAGAAATGTCTGTTTGAATGCCAATCTCTTCCTTTTCTAGGATATTTGGTCTCTGGCCAGGGACTACAGATGGATCCAGACAAACTCTCTGCCGTCTTAAATTGGCCACGCCCCTCCGGACTCCGTGCTATCCAACGCTTTTTGGGGTTCGCCAATTATTACAGGCAATTTATTCCACATTTTTCTACCATTGTGGCTCCTATCGTGGCTTTAACCAAGAAAAATGCTGATCCCAAGTCCTGGCCTCCTCAAGCAGAAGACTCCTTTAAACGACTCAAGTCTGCCTTTTCTTCGGCTCCCGTGCTCTCCAGACCTGACCCTTCCAAACCCTTCCTATTGGAGGTTGATGCCTCCTCAGTAGGAGCTGGAGCTGTTCTTCTACAAAAAAATCCTTCCGGGCATGCTGTCACTTGTGGTTTTTTCTCTAGGACCTTCTCTCCAGCGGAGAGGAACTACTCCATCGGGGATCGAGAGCTTCTAGCCATTAAATTAGCACTTGAGGAATGGAGGCATCTGCTGGAGGGATCAAGATTTCCTGTTATTATCTACACCGACCACAAGAACCTCTCCTACCTCCAGTCGGCCCAACGGCTGAATCCTCGCCAGGCCCGGTGGTCTCTGTTCTTTGCCCGATTTAATTTTGAGATTCACTTTCGTCCTGCCGATAAGAACATTAGGGCCGATGCTCTCTCTCGTTCCTCGGATGCCTCAGAAGTTGATCTCCCTCCGCAACACATCATTCCACCTGACTGCCTGATCTCCACTTCTCCTGCCTCCATCAGGCAGACTCCTCCAGGAAAGACCTTTGTTTCTCCACGCCAACGCCTCGGAATCCTCAAATGGGGTCACTCCTCCCATCTCGCAGGTCATGCGGGCATCAAGAAATCTGTGCAACTCATCTCCCGCTTCTATTGGTGGCCGACTCTGGAGACGGATGTTGGGGACTTTGTGCGAGCCTGCACTATCTGTGCCCGGGATAAGACTCCTCGCCAGAAGCCCGCTGGTTTTCTTCATCCTCTGCCTGTCCCCGAACAGCCTTGGTCTCTGATTGGTATGGATTTTATTACTGATTTACCCCCTTCCCGTGGCAACACCGTTATTTGGGTGGTCGTTGATCGATTCTCCAAAATGGCACATTTCATCCCTCTTCCTGGTCTTCCTTCTGCGCCTCAGTTGGCTAAACAATTTTTTGTACACATTTTTCGTCTTCACGGGTTGCCTACGCAGATTGTCTCGGATAGAGGGGTCCAATTCGTGTCTAAATTCTGGAGGGCTCTCTGTAAACAACTCAAGATTAAATTAAATTTTTCCTCTGCATATCATCCCCAGTCCAATGGACAAGTAGAAAGAATTAACCAGATCCTGGGTGATTATTTGCGACATTTTGTTTCCTCCCGCCAGGATGACTGGGCAGATCTCCTTCCATGGGCCGAATTTTCGTATAACTTCAGGGTCTCTGAATCTTCCTCCAAATCCCCATTTTTCGTGGTGTACGGCCGTCACCCTCTTCCCCCCCTCCCTACCCCCTTGCCCTCTGGTCTGCCCGCTGTGGATGAAATTTCTCGTGACCTTTCCATTATATGGAGAGAGACCCAAAATTCTCTCTTACAGGCTTCTTCACGCATGAAGAGGTTCGCGGATAAGAAAAGAAGAGCTCCCCCCGTTTTTTCCCCTGGAGACAAGGTATGGCTCTCCGCTAAATATGTCCGCTTCCGTGTCCCTAGCTACAAGTTGGGACCACGCTATCTTGGTCCTTTCAAAATTTTGTGTCAAATTAATCCTGTCTCTTATAAACTTCTTCTTCCTCCTTCTCTTCGTATCCCTAATGCCTTTCACGTCTCTCTTCTCAAACCACTCATCCTCAACCGTTTTTCTCCCAAATCTGTTCCTCCCACTCCTGTTTCCGGCTCCTCGGACGTCTTCTCGGTCAAGGAAATTTTGGCTGCCAAAAAGGTCAGAGGGAAAAATTTTTTTTTAGTAGACTGGGAGGGTTGTGGTCCTGAAGAGAGATCCTGGGAACCTGAGGACAACATCCTTGACAAAAGTCTGCTCCTCAGGTTCTCAGGCTCCAAGAAGAGGGGGAGACCCAAGGGGGGGGGTACTGTTACGCCGAGCGCTCCGGGTCCCCGCTCCTCCCCGGAGCGCTCGCTTCACTCCCTCCGCTGCAGCGCTCCGGTCACGTCCTCTGACCCGGGGCGCTGCGATCCTGCTGCCAGCCGGGATGCGATTCGCGATGCGGGTAGCGCCCGCTCGCGATGCGCACCCCGGCTCCCCTACCTGACTCGCTCCCCGTCTGTTCTGTCCCGGCGCGCGCGGCCCCGCTCCCTAGGGCGCGCGCGCGCCGGGTCTCTGCGATTTAAAGGGCCACTGCGCCGCTGATTGGCGCAGTGGTTCCAATTAGGGTTTTCACCTGTGCACTTCCCTATATTACCTCACTTCCCTTGCACTCCCTTGCCGGATCTTGTTGCCTTAGTGCCAGTGAAAGCGTTCCTTGTGTGTTCCTTGCCTGTGTTTCCAGACCTTCTGCCGTTGCCCCTGACTACGATCCTTGCTGCCTGCCCCGACCTTCTGCTACGTCCGACCTTGCTTCTGCCTACTCCCTTGTACCGCGCCTATCTTCAGCAGCCAGAGAGGTGAGCCGTTGCTAGTGGATACGACCTGGTCACTACCGCCGCAGCAAGACCATCCCGCTTTGCGGCGGGCTCTGGTGAAAACCAGTAGTGGCTTAGAACCGGTCCACTAGCACGGTCCACGCCAATCCCTCTCTGGCACAGAGGGTCCACTACCTGCCAGCCGGCATCGTGACACACAGGATGATAAAAAAAAATGTTTTCCAGCGGAGTACCCCTTTAAACTCACGGACCGATAAGATGGTACATTTCGGCTCAGGTGTTTAGTCACTCATATACATCTTACCGACTGTCTTTTAGTGAGCTCTGCTATGAGAAGAGAACTGGTGCAGCGTACCTCTCACCTGATCCAGCCTCTATGCAAGAAGACAGGTCACATGCGCTCCGTGGTTGCCAGTGCAGCCGGCAAAGCTAGCACTCCTGTCAAGTAAGTGTGCCCGAAGTGAGTCCTCTCATCTTTGCTGGCTACAATGTACTGACGTCCTCGTTGATGTTTAGCGCGTACTTGGATGGACGTGAGAGACGGATGTCGGACAGATGACTGACAGCGGTTTCCTAAAATCTCTTCCAATGGAACAAGCAGCAAATGTCCATTAAACCAGAATGGTTATAAAGATATATTGGTGGCATATAAATATTACTATTAATAGGATGGACGCGTTTCCGAACCGGCCTTAGGTTCTTTCTTCAGCAGCAATCGTTACAGAGGGGCTCTTATACCTGGCTATAAAAAGAGAATAGCCCTCCCACTGACTAAACTGATCATAGAAAAATAAACTAATTCATAACGTCCTGAATGACATTAATGGTATTAACTAGAGATAAGCGAAGTTACAGTACTTCGATTCTGCACGAACCTCGCGGCTCAGCGGTTGCTGACTTTAGCTTGCATAAATTAGTTCAGCTCTCATGTGCTTCGGTGGGCTGGAAAAAGTGCAAACAGTCCTAGGAGACTGCATCCTTCGTTTCCAGCCCACTGGAGCACCTGAAAGCTGACCTAATTTTTGCAGGCTAAAGACAGAAACCGTTGAGCCCCTGTAGCATAGCCAAACAAAATAAAAAAAATCCTGGAATACCCCTTTTAAACTCTATACACGCTTATCTCCTCACAGACTCCGAAGCTACCTGGACACTGACACCACCTCCCGGTGATTTCTCTCCATTACCCCTATTCAAAATAAGTATATTATTTTGAATAGATAAGCACATATTTATATTAGCCTCTGACTGTATATATTAATTTCACTGCATATATTCCTATTGCATAATTATTTATTTTACTACTTGCTGCCTTAGTATCTCTATCAATATGGCTAATGAGGATAATGGCAACACTGAGTCACCCAATGGGGACAAAGATTTTCAATATGCTATGGAGGACCATATCAAGAACCTGGTTGATGAGTCTGTCACCAGGTCTGTTAATATTGCTGTACAAACAGCTATGTGTACAATGCATGAGGCAATTACCAAATCAGTAGTCATGGCAGTCTCTCATGCCTCCTATTCAGGCACTCATAATAAATGCCCATCTACCCCGTCTGATGTTTTTTGGTCAGCGGAGGACTCTGCTTCAGGTTTAGCAAAAAGTTTTAAGAAATCTGGCAAGTGTCACCAAAAAAGACACTTTTGTTCAACCGTTTCCCCAGCTCCTAAAAGAGCGGCTATTGTATAAGAGGATCAGGTCATTGTTTCTGATAAGCCTTTAAAAGGCAGCATGACTAAAGGCGTTCATAGTAAGCACCCCAAACCCTTATCCTGCGAGGAGATAAATATCAAGCAGGTTACCAAAGCCTCTGATAGGCTTAAGCCAGACTCCTATAATACTTCCTCTAGCCAGGAATCCTCAAAGGAATCAGATACCCACGCTCCTTCTGACTCAGAGTATGAGGACATTTCGGATGATTATGATGAATCTCAGATGACCACTGAGAAATCAAAGGCAGTCATCCTTGATAGCAAAGGTCAACCATTTTTTGACCCTGACAGTATTAAGCATCCGTGCTCTGGAGAGTGGGTCCCTCACCCCCAAATTGCCAAATTCTTATGTGCCTGGCTCAGAAAGCCTATGGATAAAGGGTCGATAGATCCTTCAAATTTTGTCAAGACAAATTTCTTGACTTCTTAGGGCCCCTCACCAAAATCTTCTACATGTCATAGGAAGCTGCCTCTTTTGGTCGCCCGATTGATGTTGAGGTGTTATGTGGATGGGCCTAGAGACCAGTCAGTTTATTTGGCAACATAAATTTGTCATTTTGCAGTGCCATACTTCTAAAATTAGACCCCCAGCTTATGCACCTGGCCAACAATGAACCGGAATCTAATTCGGATGGCCTTCTTTTTGGAGACTCCTTCATAAAGGAGATCTCAAATTTGTGGGATTGTTCTAGTCGCTGAATAAAGCGCAATCATCCCTAAAAAAAAAAAAGTTTTTCCAAGTACATTTTTGTTGGACGGGCTTGGAAAGGCAGGGGTCGCCTTTCCCAGCCTTCAACACCAGGAAAGATTTCCCTATAGAGGCCCCTCTTACTATGACAATTCCCAGCAAGGAACAACCTCATTCCAGCAGGCTCCTTTCTTTCTGTCATGAGGTAGACCCTGGAGATCAAGAGGTCACCGAGGATATCCCAAGTCACACCCACCTATAGGTAAGTGCAATACTCCCATCTTCTTCTCAGATTCAGTTTGGAGGGCCTGGGCTATGATTACATCTGATGTTTGGATTCTGAACACAATATCGGATTATCAGATAGACTTCTTACAACATCCAATCCAACTTCCTCATCCTATAAAATTTTCAGTCTCAGCCCACAGTCTGATAGATTCGGAGATCAAGGAATTGTATGAAAAAGGAGCCATTGCTCTGATTCCATACCATTCTCCGGGATTTTAGTAAAAAATTACAGAACTTACAGACTGCTCATAAACTTAAAGGGGTACTCCACTGGAAAACTTTTTTTATTTATTTTTTAAATCATCCGGTGAGAGAAAGTTAAGCAGATTTGTTAATTACTTCTATATAAAAATCTTAATCCATCCAGTACTTATCAGCTGCTGTATAATACAGAGGAAGTTCTTTTCTTTCTGAATTTCTTTTTTGTCTCACAGTGCTCTTTGCTGACACCTCTGTCCATGTCAGGAACTGTCTAGAGCAGGATAGGTTTGCTATGGGGATTTGCTCTTGCTCTGAACACTTCCTGACATGGACAGAGGTGTCAGCAGAGAGCACTGTGGTCAGAGAGAAAAGACATTCTAAAATAAAAGAACTTCCTCTGTAGTATACAGCAGCTGATAAATACTGGAAGGATTAAGATTTTTAAATAGAAGTCAATTACAAAAATGTTTATCTTTTTGGTACCAGTTGATTTAAAAACATTTTTTTTTCCAAAGGAGTACCCTCTTTCTTTTCCCCGGAAGTTCTTTTTTGCAGTCTACAAAATGAATGTTGTCTCGGACCTTTCCCAGTTTGGAGTGCAGCTTGAGACAATACATTGCAAGTCAGGTGCTAAAAGGGGGGCTTGCCTGCTTTGTCTGTTCTATGTGAAGCCTACTCCCTGATGACATTCCTGGCACATATGCTTGTGCATTCATCATCATGCTGTTATGATCCACAGGAAGTTCTTTTCTTTTTGAATTTCCTTTCTGCCTGACCCAGTGCTCTCAGCTGACACCTCTGTCTATATTCGGAACTGTCCAGAGCAGGATATGTTTTCTATGGGGATTTTCTTCTACTTTGGACAGTTCCTAAAATGGACAGAGATGTCAGCAGAGAGCACCGTTGTCAGGCAGAAAAAAAATTCAAAAAGAAAAGAACTTCCTGTTGATCATATAGCAGCTGATAAGTACTAGAAGGATTAGGATTTTTTAGGATAGAAGTAATTTACAAATCTGTTTAACTTTTTGGCACCAGTTGATTTAAAAAAAAAAAAAATATTCCAGTGGAGTACCCCTAAATTACTTACCTTACCTGATTCTGCCGACTTTCATTGATGTTCTTTGTTATGTGTAAAAACCAATAAAAAGATATTTGATAAAAGAAAAATACCAACACTTCAAGATGGAGGGAATCCATATTTTGAGGGACTGATCAAGGACAATTTGTTAGTCAAAATAGACCTCAAGGATGCCTTCTTGAGATTCCCAATCCATCCCACTCATCAACCATTTCTACAATTCCTTTGGAACAGCCAAAAATGGCAATTTACCAGTCTATCATTCGGACTGTCCTCAGCCCCTTGGTGCTTTACAAAGCTCCTAAAACCAGTAGTAGCTACTCTACAAAGCAGAGGAATTCATCTAATAATTTACTCAGACGACATCCTGGTCCTGGTTCAGTCCTTCTCTCTGATTCAGATCCATACACAATTTATGTTCTTACTACTTACGAGCTTAGGATTCTTAATCAACAAGAAATCCAAGAAACCCCTTTAATGGAGGTAGAATTTCTCGGTTTTACAATCAATACCCAAACAACTCTACAGAGTCTACCCACCAGGAAGTTGACATTGACATGGAAAGAAATCCGTTTAATCTTAAACAAACAACTAATATCACCAAGAAGCATTGCGTGGATAGTGGGCATCCTTTCTGCTTCAATCCAAGCAATTTTTCTAGCCCCACTCCACTACAGAGCCCTACAACATCTCAAGGCTCAAGGAAGGAACTTTTATGGTGGCTCTATCACATTCAAGAATGGAATGGAAAAGCTATGTTCAATTCCATACCAGATCTTCTCTTCACATCAATTGCTTAGAACTCTTGACGGGTTTCTTTGCCCTCAAGAGCTTCACCAAAGACAAATCTCACTGCTGCATCCTTCTGAAGATGGACAACATCTCAGCAGTACAGTACATCAACCGTCTTGGAGGCACAAAATCGAAACGTTTTGCAAATATCGCTAAAGATTTGGCACTTCTGTTTGAACAATAGTGATGTTGCGAACATAAAATTTTC
The DNA here is from genome assembly GCF_029499605.1 of Hyla sarda. Classification (NCBI taxonomy): domain Eukaryota; kingdom Metazoa; phylum Chordata; class Amphibia; order Anura; family Hylidae; genus Hyla; species Hyla sarda. Next base: position 139,918,442 of record NC_079195.1, on the reverse strand, counting down.
GGTTAGCGAAGCGCGAACTTCCACAAAAGTTCGCAAATCGGGAGAACCGCCATTGACTTCAATGGGCAGGCAAATTTTAAAACCCACAGGGACTCTTTCTGGCCACAATAGTGATTTAAAAGTTGTTTCAAGGGGACTAACACCTGGACTGTGGCGTGCCGGAGTGGGATCCATGGCAAAACTCCCATGGAAAATTACATAGTTGATGCCGAGTCTGGTTTTAATCCATAAAGGGCATAAATCACCTATTATTCCTAAATGCTTTAGCCCCATTTAGGCAGCACATAGAGCCCCCCTTTAGGCATCACATAGTTAGATTCCTCCCTTATATTAGGCAGCACATAGTTAGAGCTCCCCTTTAGGCAGCACATAAGATTCCCCCATATTAGGCAGCACATAGTTAGAGCCCGCCTTGAGGCAGCACATAGTGGGATTTGAAGCCAAGGCCCCAGCGCTGCAAGGCAGCAGTGCTAACCTCTGAGCCACCATGCTACCCTTAGCATACATCTAATATCCACGGTTCCTAAAATGGACAGAGATGTCAGCAGAGAGTACCAGAAAAATTAGGCATGTACACATGCCTGAAAAATTTGGTATTGTTGCAGCCGCTTCTGTAGCAGCGGCCAGAAAAATTGCAGCACCATAACAAGTGCAGCAGCAGAGGCCAGAAAAATTAGGCATGTACACATGGATGAAAAAATGGATATTGTCACAACCGCAGCTGTAGCAGCAGCCAGTAAAATTGCAGCACCAGAAAAAGTGCAGCAGCAGAGGCCAGAAAAATTAGGCATGTACACCTGGCTGGAAAATTTGGTATTGTCGCAGCTGTAGCAGCGGCCATAAAAATTGCAGCAACATAACAAGTGCAGCAGCAGAGGCCAGAAAAATTAGGCATGTACACCTAGCTGGAAAATTTGGTATTGTAGCAGCGGCCTGAAAAATTTCTGTTTGTTTTGCCAGGCAGAAAGTGCCGTAAAACATTGCGGCTTGAACCCTAGTTGGTGGCAGACAAGTCACGCAAGTCATCCGGCATTCAGAGTTCAAATACAGCAGCATGTGGACCATTTTTAGCCCAAGGCAGCTCATCTGATCAGGCCTTGTTCAGTCAAATGTATCGCCCAGTGTCAGTCCCTTCAGGATCCATCCCTCATTCATCTTAAGAAAGGTGAGGTAATCCAGACTTTTTTGATTAAGGTGACTCCTCTTCTCAGTGACAATACCTCCTGCTGCACTGAAGGTCCTTTCTGACAGGACACTTGAAGCGGGACAGGCCAGAAGTCTGAGCGCAAATTGGGATAGCTCAGGCCACAGGTCAAGCCGGCACACCCAGTAGTCAAGGGGTTCATCGCTCCTCAGAGTGTTGATATCTGCGGTTAAGGCCAGGTAGTCTGCTACCTGTCGGTCAAGTCGTTCTCTGATGATGGACCCCGAAGGGCTGTGGCGATGCGTAGGACTTAAAAAGCTCTGCATGTCCTCCATCAACAGCATGTCTGTACAGCATCTTGTCCTTGCCGGCGTGTTCGTGGGAGGAGGATTACTTTCACCTCTTCCCCTGTTAGATCCCTGTTGTGCTGTGACATGACCCTTATACGCTGTGTACAGCTTACTTCTTAATTTATTTTGGACCTTCTGAATCCTTTCCGCCTTGCTGTAATGCGGTAACATGTCAGGCACTTTATGTTTATACCGGGGGTCTAGTAGCGTGGACACCCAGTACAAGTCGTTCTCCTCCATCCTTTATATACGAGGGTCCCTCAACAGGCATGACAGCATGAAAGTCCTGTTCCTCGTCCTCAATGATGTCAGGGAAGGTATAATCTTCTTCCCCCCAGCCACGTACAACACCACGGGAACCAGAAAGGTGACAAGGAGCACCCTGGGATGCCTGCTGTGGTTGTTCTTCCTCCTCCTCTTCAAAGCCACATTCCTCCTCTGACTCCTCTTCCTCACAATCCTCTTCCACCGTTGCCGCAGGTCCAGCAAGCGATGCTGATAAGGCTGTTTCTGGTGGTGATGGTGTCCACAACTCTTCGTCTTCACGCTCATCTACTGCCTGATCCAGCACTCTTCGCAGGGCACGCTCCAGGAAGAAAACAAACGGTATGATGTCGCTGATGGTGCCTTCGGTGTGACTGACCAGGTTTGTTACCTCCTCAAAAGGACGCATGAGCCTACAGGCATTGCGCATGAGCCTCCAGCAACGTGGCAAAAAAATTCCCAGCTCCGCAGATGATGTCCTAACACCCCGGTCATACAAATATTTGTTGACGGCTTTTTCTTGTTGGAGCAGGCGGTCGAACATTAGGAGTGTTTAATTCCAACGTGTCGGGCTGTCGCAAATCAAGTGCCTCACTGGCATGTTGTTTCGCCGCTGGATATCTGACAAGTGCGCCATGGCCGTGTAGGAACGCCTGAAATGGCCACACACCTTCCTGGACTGCTTCAGGACATCCTGTAAGCCTGGGTACTTGAGCACAAAGCGTTGTACAATCAGATTACACACATGTGCCATGCACGGCACATGTGTCAACTTGCCCAACCTCAATACCGCCAACAAATTTGTTCCATTGTCGCAAACCACCTTGCCGATCTCCAGTTGGTGCGGAGATGGCGTGACACAGCCGTATCCGGGATGTGGAATAGCACCTGGGGAGCTGGGGGGGTGCCGGTGATGTGGAGCAAGACGCAGCAGTGGAAGAGAACTCGGCTGAGGATGTTATGGAAGAGGATGGAGTTGGAGGAGTAGAGGAGGTGGCAGCAGGCCTGCTTGCAAGTCGCGGTGGTGTCACCAACTCCTCTGCAGAGCCACGCATTCCATGCTTGGCAGCCGTCACCAGGTTTACCCAATGCGCAGTGTAGAGATATACCTGCCCTGACCATGCTTTGCAGACCAGGTATCAGTGGTCAGATGGACCCTTGCCCCTACACTGTGTGCCAGACATGCCATAATTTCCTTTTGCACAATGGAATAAAGGTTGGGGATTGCCTTTTGTGCAAAAAAATTTCGGCCGGGTACCTTCCACTGCTGGGTCCCAATGGCTACAAATTTTTTAAAGGCCTCAGACTCCACCAGCTTGTATGGTAAAAGCTAGCGGGCTAGCAGTTGCTACAAGCCAGCTGTCAGACGCCGGGCTAGGGGGTGACTTTGAGACATTGTCTTCTTGCACTCAAACATCTCCTTGACAGACACCTGACTGTGGGCAGATGAGCAGGAACTGCTCAAGGCGAGAGACGGAGAGGCGGTTGGTTGAGAGGGGGCAAGGAGGGCAGCAGTGATTGACCTGGCTGAAGATGCTGGACCAGGAGGAGGATGGCGGCTTTGACTTTGTGTGCTGCTTGTACTGACATGTTGATCCCATAGGCGTTTGTGATGTGACATCATGTGCCTTCGCAAAGCAGTTGTGCCTAGGTGGGTGTTGGACTTCCCACAAATCTTCTGGCACAGGTTGCAAATGGCCTCGCTGTTGTCAGAGGCAGACACACAAAAAAAATGCCACACTGCTGAGCTCTGCGATGATGGCATTCTGGTGGTGGCAACAGCATGCGTTGATTGGCGTCCCGTCTGGCTGACCCTGGTGCCGATGCATGCTGTCTGACTGTGCCACTAGCTCCTTGTGACGACCTCACCCTGCTTCCAACTCGTCTCCTCCTCCTCTCTGTCTCCCCATCTGAACTTTCCCCCTCTTCTTCTCTTCTAGCGGGCACCCACGTGGCATCAACAGACACATCGTCGTCATCAACACCTTCACCGCTATCTGAAGCAGCAGCAGCAGCAGGTACAACATTATCACACCGTACGTCCATGTGTGTAATGCTGCCTGACTGAGACATATCCCTGTTAACTACATCCTCTGGCAATAATGGTTGTGCATCGCTCATGTCTTTAAACTGATGTGTAAATAACTCCTCTAACGGATCAAGTAAAGCTGCTGTGGTGCTAGTGTTGGTGGTGGCGGCAGGCGGGCAAGTGAGGTGCCCGAAGCTAAGCTAGAGGAGGAGAAAGATGGTGCGTCAAGGTTCCGAGCGGAAGCTGTAGTAGATTGGGTGTCTTGTGATAGCCAGTCAACTAACCCCAACTTTGGGGGTTCAGGGTACGTGGAAAAAAGAAAAAAAGCTTGCCAGCGGAGTTCCCCTTTTATGCAGTGGTCCCCAACCAGGGTGCCTCCAGCAGTTGCAAAACACACGGACTGATATATTTCAGCCCTTTGAATACTGTAGTAGTTAGTTGTTTTAAAGAAAAAAAAGCTTGCCAGCGGAGTTCCCCTTTTAAGCAGTGGTCCCAAACCAGGGTGCCTCCAGCTGTTGCAAAACACACGGACTGATATATTTCAGCCCTTTGAATACTGTAGTAGTTAGTTGTTTTAAAGAAAAAAAAGCTTGCCAGCGGAGTTCCCCTTTTAAGCAGTGGTCCCCAACCAGGGTGCCTCCAGCTGTTGCAAAACACACGGACTGATATCTCTCAGCCCTTTGAATACTGTAGTAGTTAGTTGCTTGAAGGAACTTAAGTTTGATTCTGGAGTATCCCTTTTAACCAGCGGTTCCCTCCCAACCAGGGTGCCTCCAGCTGTTGCAAGACACACGGACTGATATCTTTCAGCCCTTTGAATACTGTAGTAGCTAGTTGCTTGAAGGAAATTAAGTTTGATTCTGGAGTATCCCTTTTAACCAGCGGTTCCCTCCCAACCAGGGTGCCTCCAGCTGTTGCAAGACACACGAACTGATATCTTTCAGCCCTAAAAAGGGCTTTTTGGGTGCTGTCCTTAAAGCAGATGTTACACTAGTGCTTTAGAAGTAAACTGGACCCTGAATACACCAACTAGCAGCAACCTAGCTATCGCTTTCCCTATACAGCAGGAGCAGCTTCTCTGACCCTCCACTTCCTAAGCCTGCAGCATGCTGAATGAGGGTAAAATGGCATCCTTGCAAGAGGTAGGAGGGTCTGGAAGGGAGGGACTGCTGCTGATTGGCTGTAATGTGTCTGCTGACTCTGGCTCACAGGGTCAAAGTTTACTGCAATGTTTAAGTATAGGGGGCGGATCGAACTTCACATATGTTCGCCCGGCGATGCAAACACGAACATGCTAAATTTGCCGGGAACGGTTCGTCGGCGAACAATTCGCGACATCTCTATTGAACAAACACATTGTACCTTTCGGGACTCTCCAACATGTTTGCGGATTGGAATTCTCATTTCCAGACAGACATCAGCGATTGGAAACTCTATCCGAATATATTATATTAGATCAATTCTCTTTGGGGTCCGTTCACTATAGATCTCTTTGCATGCCACATAAATCGTCAGCTTCCCAGGTTCTTCAGCTGGCGTCCAGGCCCCGAAGCTTTGGGAGTGGATGCTTTTCTTCAACTATGGCCTCAAAAAACTCTATGCCTTTCCCCCATTCGCTCTCATTCAGAGGGTCTTACTTCAATCCATGATTCAACAGTCGACCTTGGTCATAATAAACCCTTGGAGGCCAACTCAGTCTTGATTTCCTCAGATCCTAGGGATGACCATAGATTTTCCCCATATCCTTCCACCTCTTCTGTACATCCTGCAGGATCCTGCAGGGATTCCTCATCCACCAATTCTTTCAGAGCTTCTTTCTCTGGTAGCATGGTTGGTCTCGGGTCAACAGGACCTGATTCAGAATATTCAGAGGCAACTAGAGACATAAAAAATGAAGGTGTGTGAGATGTACTCCATCGGTTGTGGTGACCGAGAACTTTAGTCTGGGTATAATCTCCTTTATACCCGATTAAATATAGATACTTAAGAATAATGGGGTTCTCAAGGTCTTGTGTGTAAGTGAGTAGTGTGGTGGTTGTTAGTGATGTGTTGTTTGTGAATATGTAATGATGGTGGTAATGATTAGTGTGTGTGACGGTAAGTGTTACAGTAAGTAGAGAGAGGGTGGAAAAAGGAGAAGAAAGGGAAGAAAAAAAGGGGAGAAGGAGAGCAGTGAGGAAAATATAGGATGATAAAGAAGGTAAGAGACAAAATAAAAGAAGTAGTAATATCAGAAATAGAGAATAAGTTCTCACTTGGATAAATTTAAAAGCGTAATTTATTGTTAATAAAACAGGTAATACAAATGGAAAAAGCGCTGGGCCCTAGCACTTATACTTTTCAATACATAAAATAAACTTTTTTTTTTTAAATAATCATATAATGAGATAGTAAATAAGAGTAATCGAGGACAGTAGACTGAGCACTAAGCAAATATACAATTAGACTCGGTAAACGCAAATTGTTCTGAAATAATCAAGTCAGCTCGGTACTGCGACCGTAGGTATTGTTCCAAATAGTCAAATATACAATGGTACTGCCACACTACTCACTTCAACACAAGACCTTGAGAACTAGAGACATACTCTTCGAGGCCTGGGCTCCAGGTGCCAGATCTGCTTACAGATCAGCCTGGAAGTTTTGGGTTCATTGGTGCATGCAATGGGATTTGGATCCCATACAAGCACCTCTTGCCCACATCTTAACCCCTTAAGGACCCAGACAATTTTCACTGTAGGACACGGCCATTTTTTGCACATCTGACCACTGTCACTTTAAAAATTAATAACTCTGGGATGCTTTTACCTTTTATTCTGATTCAGAGATTGTTTTTTCGTGACATATTCTTCTTTATGTTAGTGGTAAAATGTTGTCAATACTTGCATCATTTCTTGGTGAAAAATTCCAAAATTTGATGAAAAATTGAAAAATTTGCATTTTTTTAACTTTGAAGCTCTCTGTTTATAAGGAAAATGAATATTCCAAACAAATTATATATAGATTCACAAATACAATATGTCTACTTTATGTTTGCATCATAAAGTTTACATGTTTTTACTTTTGGAAGACATTAGAGGGCTTCAAAGTATAGCAGCAATTTTCCAATTTTTAACAAAATTTTTAAAATCAAAATTTTTCAGGGACCAGTTCTGATTCGAAGTGGATTTGAAGGGCCTTCTTATTAGAAATACCCCACAAATGACCCCATTATAAAAACTGCACCCCTCAAAGTATTCAAAATGACATTCAAAAGGTTTGTTAACCCTTTAGGTGTTTCACAGGAATAGCAGCAAATTGAATGAGAAAATTCAAAATCTTCATTTTTTACACTGGCATGTTCTTGTAGACCCAGTTATTGAATTTTTACTAGGGGAAAAATCTTCCTAAAATGTGTAACCCAATTTCTCTTGAGTAAGAAAATACCTCATATGTGTATGTCAAGTGTTCGGCAGGGGCACTAGAGGGCTCAGAAGGAAAGGAGCGACAGTGGGATTTTGGAGAGTGAGTTTTTCTGAAATGGTTTTTGGGGGGCATGTCATACTATGGCATACTATTTTGGATCTACACCCCTCAAGGCACGTAACAAGGGGTCCAGTGAGCCTTAACACCCCACAGGTGTTTGACGACTTTTCGTTAAAGTTGGATGTGAAAATAATTTTTTTTTTCACTAAAATGCTAGTTTTCCCTCAAATTTAAATTTTTTACAAGGGATAATAGGACAAAATGACCCCAAAAATTTGTAACCCCATTTCTTCTGAGTATGGAAATACCCCATGTTAGGACGTAAAATGCTTTGTGGTCAAACTACAATGCTCAGAAGAGAAGGAGTCCAATTTGGCTTTTGAAAAGCAAAATTTGCTGAAATGGTTTTTGGGGGGCATGTCCCATTTAGGAAGCCACTATGGTTCCAGGACAGCAAAAAAAAAAACACATGGCATACTATTTTGGAAACTACACCCCTCAAGGCATGTAACTAGGGGTCCAGTGAGCCTTAACACCCCACAGGTGTTTGACGACTTTTCGTGAAAGTTGGATGTGTACATTTTTTTTTCACTAAAATGCAAGTTTTCCCTCAAATGTAAAATTTTTACAAGTGGTAATAGGACAAAATGCCCCCCCAAATTTGAAACCCCATCTCTTCTGAGTATGGAAATACCCCATGTGTGGACATCAAGTGCTCTGCGGGCGAACTACAATGCTCAGAAGAGAAGGAGCGCCATTGAGCTTTTGGGAAAAAAATAGTTTAGAATGGAAGTCAGGGGCCATGTGCGTTTACAAAGCCCCCGATGGTGCCAGAACAGTGGACCCCCCCACATGTGACCCTATTTTGGAAACTACATCCCTCACAGAATTTAATAAGGGGTGCAGTGAGTATTTACACACCACTGGCATTTGACAGATCTTTGGAACAGTGTGCTGTGCAAATTATAAATTACATTTTTCATTTTCACGGACCACTGTTCCAAAAATCTGCCAGACACCTGTGGGGTGTAAATGCTCACTGTACCCCTTATTACATTACCTGAGGGGTGTAGTTTCCAAAATGGGGTTACATGTGGGTATTTATTTTTTTGCGTTTATGTCAGAACCACTGTAAAATCGGCCACTCCTGTGCAAATCACCAATTTAGACCTCAAATGTACATGGTGCGCTCTCACTCCTGAGCCTTGTTGTGCACCCGCAGAGCACTAAACGCCCACATATGGGGTATTTCTGTACTCAGGAGAAATTGCATTACAAATTTTGGGGGCCTTTTTTTCCTTTTAACGCTTGTGAAAATAAAAAGTATGAAGCACCATGTAATTTTTTTTTTTTTTACACTATAAAGCTGGTGTAGACCCCAACTTTTCCTTTTCATGAGGGGTAAAAGGAGAAAAAGCCCCCCAAAATTTGTAGTGCAATTTCTCCCGAGTACGGAGATACCTCATATGTGGCCCTAAACTGTTTCCTTGAAATACGACAGGGCTCCGAAGTGAGAGAGCGCCATGCGCATTTGAGGACTAAATTAGGGATTGCATAGGGGTGGACATAGGGGTATTCTACGCCAGTGATTCCCAAAGAGGGTGCCATCAGCTATTGCTAAATTCCCAGCATGCCTGGACAGTCAGTGGCTGTCAGGAAATGCTGGTAGTTGTTGTTTTGCAACAGCTGGAGGCTCCATTTTGGAAACACTGCCATACAATACGTTTTCATTTTTATTGGGGGGACAGTGTAAGGGGTGTATATGTTGTGTTTTACCCTTTATTTTGTGTTAGTGAAGTGTAGTGTGTTTAGGGTACATTTGCACTGGCGTGTTATGGTGAGTTTCCCGCTAGGAGTTTGCGCTGCGGTGAAAAATTTGCTGCAGCCCAAACTTGAAGCAGGAAACTTACTGTAAGCCTGCCTGTGTGAATGTACCCTGTACGTTCACATGGGGGAGCAAACCTTCAGCTGTTTCAAAACTACAACTCCCAGCATGTACTGACAGACCGTGCATGCTGGGAGTTGTACTTTTGCAACAGCTGGAGACACACTGGTTGGAAAATCTTCAGTTAGGTTCTGTTACCTAACTCAGTATTTTCCAACCAGTGTGCATCCAGCTGTTGCAAAACTACAACTCCCAGCATGTACTGATCGCTGAAGGACATGCTCAGAGATGTAGTTATGCAATAGCTGGAGGTACGCAACTATAACTCCCAGCATGCCGAGACAGCTATTTGCTGTTTGGACATGCTGGGATTTGCAGTTTTGCAACATCTGGAGGGCTACAGTTTTGAGAACACTGCAAAGTGATCTCCAAACTGTGGTCCTCCAGCTGTTGCAAAATTACAAATTCCAGCATGCCCTGACAGCAAACAGTTGTTTGGGCATGCTAGGAGTTGTAGTTTTGCAAGATCTGGAGGGCTACAGTTTAGGGACCACTATATAGTGGTCTCAAACAGTAGCCCTCCAGCTTTTGCAAAACCACATATTTCAGCATGCCCAAACAGCTGTCTGGGCATGCTTCGAGTTGTAGTTTTGCAACATCTGGAGGGCTACAGTTAGAGACCACTGTATAATGGTCTCAAACTGTACCCTCCAGATGTTGCTAGGCAACTCACCGGCTTCTGTCGGATCCAGCTGAACGTCATCGTCGCCCGCCGATCTCCGTCGCCCGCAGCCTCCATCGCCCGCCTGGATCGGTAAGTGGATCTTCGGCGCCGGTCCCCATCGTTTCCTGGTCCTGCCCCGCGTATTGTGGGTGGGCAGGATGGGGAAAACGAAAGTTAACCCCCGCACCCCCGATCTGCTATTGGTGGTCACGTCTAGACCACCAATAGCAGGGATAGGAGGGGTGGCCCCTCTGCCAACTCACTCCTATCGCTACAGGGGGATCGTGGGTGTCTTAGACAACCGCGATGCCCCTTATATTCCGGGTCACCGGGTCACCATAGACCCGTAATGACCCGGAATCGCGCAAATCGCAAGTGTGAATTCACTTGCGATTTGCCACGATCGCCGACATGGGGGGTCTGGTGACCCCCCTGGGCGTTTGCACGGGATGCCTGCTCAACGATTTCAGCAGGCATCCCGGTCCGATCCCCGCCCAGCGCGGCAGGGGCCGGAATTTTCCATGACGTACGCATACGTCATGGGTTCTTAAGTACCAGGTTGTCATGACGTACGCGTACGTCAAGGGTCCTTAAGGGTTAAATTTCTTCTCATCATTGTTTGAAGAAGGTAAGGCATATCGGACCATCAATGTCTATGTTCCGCGATTTCTTTTTATCACTCTACTATTGACACCCTTCCTATAGGGAAACATCCCTTGGTCTGTAAGCTTATGAAAGGTATCCGATTTAAAAAACCACCATGTCCTAGATGCCACTCCACTTGGGACGTACGGGTACGCCTTTGCTCCCTGGTACTTAAGGACCAAGGGCGTACCTGTTCCGGGGTGACTGCTGATATCGATCAGCAGGCACCCCACGCCAATGCCCAGGGGGGTTATCAGACCCCCCCATGTAGGCGATCGCCGAAAATCGCAAGCGAATTCACACTTACGATTTTCGGCTATTCTGGTGATGCGGGTCACATGTGACCCGCTGACCTGGAGATACAAGGTGATCGGGGGTGTAGGATACACCCCCTATCACCCTCTGTATCTATGGGGAGGTGGTGATTTCGTCAACCCCCCAGGATCGTTGCTATTGGCTGGACAATAGCAGCCGGCAGGGGAGGGGTTCACGGCCTCTTCTCGTGGCTCTGCTTGCCCCCTGAGTTCATTCAGCGGGCAGAGCTGCGAGAAGGAGCCATGGAGCCCCTCACAGAGGAAGACCCCCCCTTAGAGCAGGGAGAGAGTACAGCCCAGGGACAGGTAGGGTTAACCAGTAAAGTAAAATTAAAAAAAAGTGTAAAAAAATTAACCTCCCCCCCCAACCCCCTAATAGGACCTAAAGGTTCCGCCACAAATTTTTTAGTGTGACCCGGGCCCTATTAGGGGTTCAGGGCGCTGCATTTGGCCCATTTTTTGAGGGGGGCCGCAGCGCTTTTTTTTCCTCCATACCTTTACAGTTACACCAATCACACACACTACATACTCCCCCCCCCCCCCCACACACACACCCACGCCTCTTGCTGCATATGGGCCTGGTCAAAAAACCAAGTGTCAGATGGTATTGGAGCGGGGACATCTTCTACGAGACCCCGCTTTACAGTATGGTCATGGCACGGAGGCGGTTTGAGGCCTTTCGGAAATGCCTCCATTATGCAGATAATGAGGCATGTCCACCCCGAGGTGATCCCACCTATTACCGGCTTTACAAAGTGAGGCCGGTCATCGATCACTTTGGGGCCAAATTTTTGGAGGCCTACGTACCCCTCAGGGAGCTCTCGGTCGATGAGTCTCTTATCAGTTTTAAGGGGAGACTCATCTTCCACCAGAATATTCCCTCGAAGCGAACGCGGTATGGCGTGAAGCTCTATAAACTTTGTGAGAGTACCTCCGGGTACACTCTCAAGTTTAGAGTGTATGAGGGACGAGATTCCCGTATTGAACCCCCAGATTGTTCCCCCATTCTGGGTGTTAATGGGAAAATCGTTTGGGAGCTTGTGCACCCTTTGCCGGACAAGGGTTACCACGTGTACGTGGACAACTTTTATACCAGCATCCCTCTGTTCCCATCCCTTGCTGCCAGATCCATGTCCGCTTGTGGGACCGTGCGGAAAAACCAGAGAGGCCTCCCTCTAAATTTTCTGCAGACACCTATGCCCAAGGGTGAGTCCCGTGCCCTTACCAATGAAAACCTGTTGCTGGTCAGGTATAAGGATCAGAGGGATGTCCTTATGCTGACCACTATTCATGGTAACGGCAGCTCACCTGTCCCTGTGCGAGGTACCATAACACCGGTCCTCAAGCCCGATTCTATTCTGGACTACTATCGGTATATGGGGGGAGTTGAACTTTCTGATCAAGTCCTCAAGCCATACATGGCCATGCGGAAAACACGGGTATGGTACAAAAAATTTGCGGTCTACATGGTACAGGTTGCCATGTACAACTCTTTTGTACTGTCCCAGTACGCTGGCAACACAGGGACATTCCTCTAGTTCCAAGAAGAAGTCCTAAAGGTCCTGATCTTTGGCAACTGGGAAAGAGCAGGCCGGACTTCCCAAGAAACTGGAGTTATAGGTGTCAGGATCATCCCAGGCCAACACTTTCCAGGTGAGGTCCCCCACACTGGAAAGAAGGGACGATCCCAGAAAAAATGCAGTGTGTGTAACAGGAGGGGGATAAGGAAGGATACAACCACTCAGTGTGACACTTGTCCCGATCATCTGGGCCTCTGCATTAAAAACTGCTTCAGGGAGTATCACACTTCCATGCAGTACTAAATTTTCCCTTTTCATAAAAATTTTCCATAATTTGACCCCAATGTACCAAGTCCAGAGTACATTCCAAATTTTAACACCATAAACCACTAAATTGCCCAAAAATCTCATCTAAAAAAAACAAAAAAAAAACTGATAAGACCTCTTGGGCTATTTTTTTCTCTGGGTCATGGGTCACTGAGTCACTATCATCGGGGACTTTTTTTGTTGCCTCAAATGCGCAGCGCTCTCTCCACCTGAGCGGGGTGCGCATTTGAGGCAACAGGTTAGGGACGGCCACACACGTCACATTCCCAGAATGATAATTCAGAGCACAGGGTTTGGGGCAGGCATATTTTTTAGTTTTGGCTATGCTCTGGGTCATCATTCTGGGAACATAACCTGTTTTATAATTTTATGTCCCACTGTACCCCATTTTATTTATTTAGTGTACCCCAGTAATTTACCCCATGTAATGCCCCTTGAGGGGGGGTCCCACTGTTCTTGCTCCATAGGCCGCAACGCAGAAGCTCAAGGCCCCTGAATGAGACCTGCTCCTCTGAGACCAGTGTGCAAGCTGTTTACGCCCAGACTTGAGGTATGTCCTTACTCCAAAGAAATGTATTTATAAACTTACGGTGACATTTTCTCCTTTTACCACTTGTGAAAATGAAAACTTTGGGGTAACCCCAGCATTTTAGTGTAAAAAAATTAAATTTTTCATTTTCACATCCCACTTCATGAATATTTATCAAACACCTGTTGGGTGTTAAGACTCACTGTACCCCTTGTTATGTTCCTTGAGGGATGTAGTTTCCAAAATAGTATGCCATGTGTTTTTTTTTTCTTTTTGCTGTCCTGGCCCCATAGGTGCTTCCTAAATGCGACCTGCCCCCCCCCCCCCCCCCATTTCAGCAAAATTTGTAAATGTGACTCCTTCTCTTCTAAGCATTGTAGTGTGCCCAAAGTGCACTTGACGTCCACCCATGGGGTATTACCATACTCAGAAGAGCTGGGGTTACACATTTTGGGGGGCATTTTCTACTATTACCCCTTTTAAAAAAAGTAACATTTGGGGAAAAACAAGCATTTTAGTAAAAAATAAAATAAATAAATAATAATTTACAAATCCAAAGTCGTCAAACACCTGTAGGGTGTTAAAGCTCAGCGGACCCCTTGTTACATTCCTTGAGGGTTGTAGTTTCCAAAATAGTACGCCATGTGTTTTTTTTTTTTTTTTTTTTTTTTTGCTGTTCTGGCACTATAGGGGCTTCCTAAATGGGACATGCCCCCCAAAATCCATTTCAGCAAAATGTGCTTTCCAAAAGCCAAATGCGACTCCTTCTCTTCAGAGCATTGTAGTGCGCCCGCAGTGCACTTGACGCCCACACATGGGGTATTTTCATACTCAGAACAGATGGGGTTACAAATTTTGGGGGGCATTTTCTCCTATTACCCCTTGTAAAAATGTAAAATTTGGGGGAAAACCATCATTTTAGTGAAAAAAAAATTTAATTTACACATCCAATTTAACGAAAAGTCGTCAAACACCTGTGGGGTGTTAAGGCTCAGCGGACCCCTTGTTACGTTCCTTGAGGGGTGTAGTTTCCAGAATAGTATGCCATTAAGGTTTTTTTTGGCTACCCTGGCACCATAGGGGCTTCCTAAATGGGACATGCCCCCCAAAAACCATTTCAGAAAAACTCACTGTCCAAAATCCCACTGTCGCTCCTTCCCTTCTGAGCCCTCTACTGCGCCCGCCGAACACTTGACATACACATATGAGGTATTTCCTTACTCGAGAGAAATTGGGTTACAAATTTTAGGAAGATTTCTCTCCTTTTACCCCTTGTAAAAATTCAAAAACTGGGTTTACAAGAACATGCCAGTGTAAAAATGTAACATTTTGAATTTTCTCCTTCACTTTGCTGCTATTCCTGTGAAACACCTAAAGGGTTAACACTAGAGATGAGCGAATTGAACTTGACGAACCCAAATTCATTACAAATTTCATGAAAAATTCGATTCGCAATGAATACGAATATCGTCGCGATTCTATTGCATGAATCGCTTCATTAACCCCTTAAGGACCAAGGACTGCTCTTCTGATATAACGCGGGGTTACACAGTAACCCCGCGTCATATCACGGCGGGCCCGGCGTCATAGTGAAGCCGGGACCCGCCTCTAATAGCGCGCAGCGCCGATCGCGGCGCCGCGCGCTATTAACCCGGGGCTAAAAGTGAAAGTTCCCGGCTAGCTCAGTCGGGCTCTTCGGGATAGCCGCGGCTAATTGCGGCATCCCGAACAGCTGACAGGACAGCGGGAGGGCCCCTTCCTGCCTCCTTGCTGTCCGATCGCCGAATGACTGCTCAGTGCCTGAGATCCAGCCAGTGATCAGCATAGAAGATCAGTGTGTGCAGTGTTATAGGTCCCTATGGGATCATTTAACTCCTCCCCTATTAAAAGTTTTAATCACCCCCCTTTTCCAATAAAAAAAAAAACCACAGTGTAAATAAAAATAAAAATAAACATATATGGTATCACCGCGTGCGGAAATGTCCGAATTATAAAAATATATCATTAATTAAACCGCTCGGTCAATGGCGTGCGCGCAAAAAAATTCCAAAATAGTGCATTTTTGGTCACTTTTTATATCATTTAAAAATGAATAAAAAGCGATCAATAAGTCCTATCAATGCAAAAATGGTACCGTTAAAAACTTCAGATCACGGCGCAAAAAATGAGCCCTCATACCGCCCCATACATGGAAAAATAAAAAAGTTATAGGGGTCAGAAGATGACAATTTTAAACGTATTAATTTTCCTGCATATAGTTATGATTTTTTCCAGAAGTCCGACAAAATCAAACCTATATAAGAAGGGTATCATTTTAATCGTATGGACCTACAAAATAAATATCAGGTGTTATTTTTACCGAAAAATTTACTACGTAGAAACGGAAGCCCCCAAAAGTTACAAAACAGCGTATTTTTTTTCAATTTTGTCGCACAATGATTTTTTTCCCCGTTTCACCGTAGATTTTTGGGCAAAATGACTGACATCATTACAAAGTAGAATTGGTGGCGCAAAAAATAAGCCATAATATGGATTTTTAGGTGCAAAATTGAAAGAGTTATGATTTTTTTAAAGGCAAGGAGCAAATAACGAAAATGCAAAAACGGAAAAACCCCCGGTCCTTAAGCGGTTAAACTCCATTTTACATCGTTCCAGGCTATTGTAGAGCTAAGATGGCGGATCCACATGTGAGTACATGGGGCAGGGGATTATGAGAGGGCGGGAAACAGTGGCGGGAATGAAGGTAGGCGGGCTGACCCTGACAGACATGTGAGATGCAGCCTATCAGTGTTCTCTGACCCCTGTGATGTCACAGCCCCTATATAATCGGCGGCCATCTTGCCTCACTTCCTTTCATCTATGCACTCAAATGGAGAGGACGGGACTGTGTGTGTGTGAATAGCTCATACCACAGAGTTACACTGCAACTGCTAGTCACATCAGCATTAGGGAAAGGCAATAGGACAGAGTGCTTTACTGTTACACTGAGAAGGATCATTGATAACTAAACCTCCTATTCACGTTATTGAGCATTGCAGCAGAGAGGGGCAGATAGCTGTCAGCTGCCTCATACAGATGTCCAAGCTGCCTGAACTTTCTGAAGCATCTTATCTCCTCATTTTTCAGCTCTATTGAGTTTTTTTTTCTCCACAAATCTTCTGCTACTCAGAATGTGTGTGACAGAGTGAAAATTTAGGGTTTAATCCCTGGATTTTTTTTTTTTTGGTGGTGCTGCACTGTTGGGTCCTGCTGCTGTTCAGAAATAAGTCATATTAGTGTGGACTTTACTGCCTTTTTACCATTTTTCACCTGTTACTCTATCTCTGTGCTAAATTCAGTGTTATACCACACATTATACACCTGCCGGTGTATTATAAAAAATTTTTTTTCCTGAGTACACATACCCTTAACAGTGTCCTTATCATTGCAAAGGGCCTACATACAAGCAAATAGCGTACCATATACTACCTTTTTTTCTGTCTCTGTGCTAAATTAAGTGTTATACCACGCGTTATACACCTGCCGATGTATTAAAGAAAAAAAAGTTTTTCCTGAGTACAAATACGCTTTTTCAGTGGCATTATCATTGCAAAGGGCCTACATACAAGCAAATAGCGTACCATATACCACCTTTTTTTTTTGTCTCTGTGCTAAATTCAGTGTTATACCACACGTTATACACCTGCCGGTGTATTAAAGAAATTTTTTTTTTTCCTGAGTACAAATACGCTTAACAGTGGCCTTATCATTGCAAAGGGCCTAAATACAAGCAAATAGCGTACCATATACTACCTTTTTTTTCTGTCTCTGTGCTAAATTCAGTGTTATACCACACGTTATACACCTGCCGGTGTATTAAAGAAAAAAAAGTTTTTCCTGAGTAAAAATACGCTTAACAGTGGCCTTATCATTGCAAAGGGCCTAAATACAAGCAAATAGCGTACCATATACCACCTTTTTTTCTGTCTCTGTGCTAAATTAAGTGTTATACCACACGTTATATACCTGCCGGTGTATTAAAGAAAAAAAAGGTTTTCCTGCATAAAAATATGCTTAACAGTGGCCTTATCATTGCAAAGGGCCTACATACAAGCAAATAGCGTACTATTTAGTACCTATATTTCTGTTTTATACCACACGTTATACACCCGCCGTTGTATTAAAGAAAAAAAAAGGTTTTCCTGCGTAAAAATACGCTTTTTCAGTGGCCTTATCATTGCAAAGGGCCTAAATACAAGTAAATAGCGTACCGTATACCACCTTTTTTTCTGTCTCTGTGCTAAATTAAGTGTCATACCACATGTTATACACCTGTCGGCGTATTAAAGAAAAAAAAAGTTTTTCCTGCGTACAAATACGCTTAACAGTGCGCTCATCATTGCAAAGGGCATACATACAACCAAGTAGTGTACTATTTAGTACCTGTATTTCTGTCTCGTTGCTAAATTCAGTGCTATTCCACACATAAGTATACACTGGCTGGTGTATACAACAAAAAAAAGAGTTTTCTTCTGCGTATAAATACACTTAACAGTGCGCTCATGATTGCAAAGGGCATACATACAACAAAGGAGTGTACTATTTAGTAACTGTTATTCTGTCTAGGGCCTATATACTTTGAAAGGACAGCCGTAAGTAATCGCCTGCTGCTGTTCTATACCCTCATAAACGCACTAAGTATGTCAGGCAGGGAAGTGCCAGGACGTGCACAGAGAAGGGGCAGAGGCCTACATATGTCAGGCAGAGTTGGCAACAGACTTGGGGCGAGTGGCAGCAGGAGTCGCAGCAATAGGCCTGAGCTCCCGTTAACATCCAGCGGTTGTGTCGTCGACCCATCTCTCCTCGTCAATTGGTTTGCACACTCATCCCCATCATCACAAGCGACATCTGACAACCCCAATCAAGAGTCGGTGGGTTCCTCAGACACAACCCTCAGTTGGCATAGCCCGGGAGCAGTCCCTGTAATCCCATTGCCTTTGTCCTATGCTGTTCCCTCTCCCAAAGAAGTATCCCATGCTTTGGGTTCAGCTCCACTATTTAGCGAGGACGATGTAATAGATGACAGTCAGCATCTAATGGGCAGCCAAGAATGTGAGGAGACATGTCTTCCTTGCTCCGCATGCATAGGCAGCAGAGTTCCCACACAGTAGGTGTAGGCAGCAGAGTTCCCAGACAGTAGGTGTAGGCAGCAAAGTTCCCCCACAGTGGGTGTATGCAGCATAGTTCCACCACAGTGGGCCTAGGCAGAAGAATTCCCCCAAAGTAGGTGTAGGCAGCAGAGTTCCCCCACAGTAGGTGTAGGCAGCAGAGTTCACCCACATTGGGTTTAGGCAGCAGAGTTCCCCCCACAGTTTGTGTAGGCAGCAGTTTTCCCCCACAGTAGGTGTACCCAGCAGAGTTCCCCCACGGTAGGTGTAGGCAGCAGAGTTCCCCCACAGTTGGTGTAGGCAGCATAGTTCCCCCACAGTAGGTGTAGGCAGTAGAGTTCCCCCACAGTGGTTGTAGGCAGCAGAGTTTCCCCACAGTAGGTGCAGGCAGCATGGTTCCCACACAGTATGTGTAGGCAGTAGAGTTCCACCACACTAAGTCTAGGAAGCAAAGTTCCCCCACGGTAGGTGTAGGCAGCACAGTTCCCCCATATTACATGTAGGCAGCAGAGTTCCCCCACATTAGGTGTAGGCAGCAGAGTCACCCACAATAGGTGTAGGCAGCAGAGTTCCCCTACAGTGGGTGTAGGCAGCAGAGTTTGCCCACAGTAGGTGTAGGAAGCAGAGTTCCCCACAGTAGGTGTAGGCATCAGAGTTCTCCCACAGTAGGTGTAGGCAGCAGAGTTCCCCCACAGTAGGCATAGGTAGAAAAGTTCCCCCACAGTGGGTGTATGCAGCAGACTTCCCCCACAGTAGGTGTAGGCAGCAGAGTTCCCCCCCAGTAGGTGTAGGCAGCAGAGTTCACCCACAGTGGGTGTAGGCAGCAGAGTTCTCCCATAGTAGGTGTTGGCAGCAGAGTTCCCCCACAGTAGGCATAGGCAGCAGAGTTCCCACACAGTAGGTGTAGGCAGCAAAGTTCCCCCACAGTGGGTGTATGCAGCAGAGTTCCCCCACAGTGGGTGTAGGCAGCACAATTCCCCCACAGTAGTTGTAGGCAGCAGAGTTCCCCCACAGTAGGTGTAGGCAGCAGAGTTCACCCACAGTGGGTTTAGGCAGCAGAGTTCCCCCCACAGTTGGTGTAGGCAGCAGGTGTAGGCAGCAGAGTTCCCCCACATTAGGTGTAGGTGTGTAACCGAAAAAACTTTCCTCAAGGGCTCAAGTAGAATAATTCATAAATAGGGGGGGGGGGGGATGTTTTAATTATTCACTGAAAGAGCAACTGAAACAACAACCTACAAGTGTGGAAAACCACACAGCAAAATTGTGAATATACCCCAGTTAGAAATAATTTTTAACAAATTTGATCGTGTATAAAAATAATTTTATTATAATATATCTGTTTTAAAAAAAAATACATGTAAATATATATATATATATATATATATATATATATGTAGTAAACACAGAATCAATTCATAAAAGGAAATATCAGAATAAAAATACATATGTATAAAAAAGAATAAAAAAGCATAAAATGTAAGGTGGATACTGGGGTGAGAAAAGCCTGTATGCCAATAGAAAAATTGAAGGATAAAAAATAATAATAAATATAAATATAAAAAGTGCTTAGAGAGTCACAGAGCTGATAGTGAGCTGCAATTCATACATATAGATAAGTTAATATACACGGCGTTTTGCATGCACAAGATAAGGGAAGAGGGAAGGGGCGGGGCGTTGTGCAGGGTATGCACAAGAAAAATGTGCATTACGTGTGAGAATCTAAAAATCGCACAGTGGCCAGAGAAAACAGAAAAAATGTGATATAAAATAAATATATATGTGTGAACCTTAATAACCAAGATGAGACAAATCAAGTACAGCACTCAAGTGAGTTAAAAAATGCAAAGAATATATATATATATACATATATATATATATATATATATATATATATATATATATATATATATATATATAAATCGTGCAAGTGAATGGGCAAGGACATAAACATGCACCCCACAGGGAAAGAGGATATGTATATATGTGTACTGCCTGGGTCACACAATATGGTACTAATAATAGACAGTGACAAACACAGGCAGGTAGCAGCAATAGTATAGACAGCAAGAATTGAATAGCAGCAAAGATAAATAGTGACTAGTAGCAAAAAATTATATCCATAGAAAGAACGTTTAGACTGGCACAGGACTCACCCCAGTCCACCTCCACAACTCTGACACGTTTCGCCGGAAGCGGCTTTGTCAAGGAGTGAGGTGGACTGAGAGAGCCTCGCTGTAAATAGTATATGTGTGCCAATGGGGAGTGAGAAACACACCTGGTGCGGGGTGCTGGGTGATGTGGACCGGAAATTGCATCGAGTCACGTGAGTGGGTCAGCTCATGTGAATACAGCCGGGATCTCGCGAGAGGAGGGCTGTATAAGCCGTCCTCACCTAATGTGCGCAACCGCGCATATATGCCGGCTCAGCTGCCGTACAGGGAGCCGGATTCGCGCGAGAATGGCGCTATCAACACAGGCCACACAAACATGGCCGTGTGTGACAATATTGCGCATGTGCGCCGGTCCCGGTCACTGGAGGAAAAAGTGACTGTGGCCACACTAAAATGGCTGAATGCCGACAATAAAGAAAAAATTATATTATAATGGGGATGAAGTGACAATGATGAAAGTAGATGGTGAGGTCAAAACTGAATCGATCATGGGGAATAATTGTATTAGGAAAAAAGTGTGGGGTGTGTGTGTGTGAAGGGATGATGTGCACATAATAGAAGGACGGGCAGGGGAGAGGGAAGGGAGAAAATAGGAAGGGGGGGAGGGGAAAAAAAGAAAAGAAAATATAGTGAACCTAGTAAGTGAATAGAAAAGAGAGTTGGATGCAAGGGAGGTGAGTGATTAAGAGTGAGAAAATGAATAGTTGAGGTCTGAAATTATAACAATATAGGGGACAGATAACACATCAGTGTTAGTATTAACAAATAAACAGATGTGAAAAAAATTAAAATTAAAAATAAAAATAAATAAAAACACAAAGTGTGATTGGTAAAATCATAGATCTAAGTGTTGAGAGTAATAGAACAGTGTTCAGATATTGATAATTGTAAATAACATATAAATTATAAAAGAATAATTTATTCTTTTATAATTTATATGTTATTTACATTTATCAATATCTGAACACTGTTCTATTACTCTCAACACTTAGATCTATGATTTCACCAATCACACTTTGTGTTTTTATTTATTTTTATTTTTTTCACATCTGTTTATTTGTTAATACTAATACTGATGTGTTATCTGTCCCCTATATTGTTATAATTTCAGACCTCAACTATTCATTTTCTCACTCTTAATCACTCACCTCCCTTGCATCCAACTCTCTTTTCTATTCACTTACTAGGTTCACTATATTTTCTTTTCTTTTTTTCCCCTCCCCCCTTCCTATTTTCTCCCTTCCCTCTCCCCTGCCCGTCCTTCTATTATGTGCACATCATCCCTTCACATACACACACCCCACACTTTTTTCCTATTACAATTATTCCCCATGATCGATTCAGTTTTGACCCCACCATCTACTTTCATCATTGTCACTTCATCCCCATTATAATATAATTTTTTCTTTATTGTCGGCATTCAGCCATTTTAGTGTGGCCACAGTCACTTTTTCCTCCAGTGACCGGGACCGGCGCACATGCGCAATATTGTCACACACGGCCATGTTTGTGTGGCCTGTGTTGATAGCGCCATTCTCGCGCGATTCCGGCTCCCTGTACGGGAGCTTAGCCGGCATATATGCTCGGTTGCGCACATTAGGTGAGGACGGCTTATACAGCCCTCCTCTCGCGAGATCCCGGCTATATTCACATGAGCTGACCCGCTCACGTGACTCGATGCAATTTCCGGTCCACATCACCCAGCACCCCGCACCAGGTGTGTTTCTCACTCCCCATTGGCACACATATACTATTTACAGCGAGGCTATCTCAGTCCACCTCACTCCTTGACAAAGCCGCTTCCGGCGAAACGCGTCAGAGTTGTGGAGGTGGACTGGGGTGAGTCCTGTGCCAGTCTAAACGTTCTTTCTATGGATATTATTTTTTGCTACTAGTCACTATTTATCTTTGCTGCTATTCAATTCTTGCTGTCTATACTATTGCTGCTACCTGCCTGTGTTTGTCACTGTCTATTATTAGTACCATATTGTGTGACCCAGGCAGTACACATATATACATATCCTCTTTCCCTGTGGGGTGCATGTTTATGTCCTTGCCCATTCACTTGCACGATTTATATATATATATATATATATGTATATATATATATATGTGTATATATATATATATATATATATATATATATATATTCTTTGCATTTTTTAACTCACTTGAGTGCTGTACTTGATTTGTCTCGTCTTGGTTATTAAGGTTCACACATATATATTTATTTTATATCACATTTTTTCTGATTTCACTGGCCACTGTGCGATTTTTAGATTCTCACACGTATTGCACATTTTCCTTGTGCATACCCTGCATAACGCCCCGCCCCTTCCCTCTTCCCTTATCTTGTGCATGCAAAACCCCGTGTATATTAACTTATCTATATGTATGAATTGCAGCTCACTATCAGCTCTGTGACTCTCTAAGCACTTTTTATATTTATTATTATTTTTTATCCTTCAATTTTTCTATTGGCATACATGCTTTTCTCACCCCAGCATCCACCTTACATTTTATTCTTTTTTATTCTTTTTTATACATATGTATTTTTATTCTGATATTTCCTTTTATGAATTGATTCTGTGTTTACTATATATATATATATATATATATATATATATATATATTTACATGTGTGTTTTTTTTTTTTAAAACAGATATATTATAATAATTTTTTTTTTATACACGATCAAATTTGTTAAAAATTATTTCTAACTGGGGTATATTCACAATTTTGCTGTGTGGTTTTCTACACTTGTAGGTTGTTGTTTCAGTTGCTCTTTTAGTGAATAATTAAAACACCCCCCCCCCCCTTATTTATGAATCATTCTACTTGAGCCCTTGAGGAAAGTTTTTTCGGTTACATATTTATATTCCTCTCTGTTTTACAGATTGGTCTCTTTCTCTTTCCTTTCCGTGGGCCTTACTCACCTGGCGATGAATTATAAAAGCCGTGATGCTATGTGGCTAGAGAAAGCCCAAAATATGTTCGATATCGGATCTTCGCCAGGCACAGAATCAGTACAGAAAACCACTTTGAAACAAACCATGAGAAATCTACTTCAAAAACGTACCCGCCTTTGGTGGAACCGTGTTTTCCTCCAGAAGTACCTATCTGGAGGACTCCTACCAAGAGGACTTAGAATTCAGGTTTTTCCCTCTTACCCTGTGGAGGATAATGAATTGAAAAATAAATGGGAAGAGGCATGCAATAAATGCTCCCAGACCTTTCTGGAACTCCTTATCTCTCATAATAATCATACTCTCGACACTATGGAACGGGAGCTTGAAGACACTCAGGCATCCCTAATAAAGGAGTGTTCAAAAATGGAGTTGGAAGCCTTTAATAAAGAGCTTGATGAGAATCTCAACATATGGGAAAAAGATATCCAGACTATGAAAACTAAAAAATACCAACGAGACTCAATGGACACCCAAACCAACAGGGTCTATAAATGGCGACAGAACCAAACAAGACCCCTTGCTAGATCACTTTCGGTGTCCTCAGTGGCATCTGTGGGGGCAGAATCAACAACATCATCTTCCTATAGGCAGCAATTCTCAGGAAGAAAGAGAAAAATGGAATACAGTCATGGTGGAAGGAACACCTTTAGGAAACGCAATTACAACTCTCGTGACCAAAATCAGGTAAGTACAAAAGTCATCAATCTTACAGATCATGTACTTACCAAAGCCCAAAATGAAGTATTGAGTTTGGGGCTTACATTCTGTCCAACGGCAAAATTTGATCGCTTTACTGCAATCAAAGACTTGCAGTTGTTTGCACGTAAGCTAGCATTCAAAAAGATGTTTAATCACAACATTGAAGCTTCCAATTCTGATCTCCCCACTAGGACCGACCAGGAAGCAGTACGCACTTTGATTGAACTCATGGATGAACAAGAACCACAACCCACAGGTAAGTTTCCTATACATCTTCTACCTAAATCCAAGAATTTCCCACAGCTGACACAGTTTCCCGAGATAGACCTCTTTATCAAATTAGTCTCTCAGGAGTTCAACTTGATCCCAGAGACGATACAAAATGATAATTTGACATATCACTAACGTCAAGCATTACGTGAGATCCAATCCTTAAAAAATGTCATCATCAAGCCATCCGACAAAGGTGGCAATGTAGTGTTATGGCCCCTACAAATGTATGAGAAAGAGATGCTACGCCAACTAAGACAAGGCGACTGCTATAAGAAACTTACTTTTAACCCTACCCTAGCATTTTTATCTGAATTAAATATTATTTTAAATCAAGCAGTCGACAAGGTATTTTATCAGTCAAAAAGATGGAGGCCCTTTTACAAAAAAAACCCACGGTATCCTCCATCTATCTACTCCCCAAAATACATAAGAGTGCTACCTGTCCGCCGGGTAGACCGATTGTGTCTGGTTGTGGAAACTTATGTGAACCGTTATGCCGCCTCATTGATTACCATCTAACCTCTATTGTAGAGACCTTGCCATCTTTCTTGAAAGACACCAATGATGTACTAAGAAAATTAAACAACCTACAACTCGAACCTGATATGGTCATAGCCACCTGCGACGTGGAGTCACTTTATACTTCTATTCGACACAGTGATGGAATACGAGCGGTAAGATTTTTCTTGTCCTCTAGTGCCCTGGATCCCGATTTATGTAATTTCTTAATAGTGGCCCTCGAATATATTTTGACCCACAACTTTTTT
Source organism: Hyla sarda (assembly GCF_029499605.1). Lineage (NCBI taxonomy): Eukaryota > Metazoa > Chordata > Amphibia > Anura > Hylidae > Hyla > Hyla sarda. The sequence goes on along the minus strand of NC_079195.1, from coordinate 139,893,222 downwards.
ATGTTTAAGGAGTCTCTCTTTCTGCAGCTCAAGGGCACGGCAATGGGGGCGTCCTGTGCGCCCTCATATGCCAACCTGTTCCTGGGGCTGTGGGAGAGAGACATTTTTATCTCGGATCCGATTTTAGGTATAGAGAACATACAATATTGGTGGCGATATATCGATGATATTCTGCTAGTGTGGTAGGGACCGGTCACTGAATTACAAAATTTAATCACTAGGCTCAACCAAAATGATATAAATATTAAATTAACTACCAACATAAGTACTACATCCACTGAATTCCTTGATGTGAAGATCATAAGGGATGATAACGGTTTCCTTTCCACAGACCTTTTTCGAAAAAGCACCTCTGCCAACACCATACTCCACGCAAAATCCGGACACCCACGACATTTAGTGAATAATATCCCGACTGGACAATACCTTCGTGCACGACGCATTTGCTCCAAAACCTCAGACTTCGAGAAACAAGCTCAAGATCTTCAGGTACGATTCAAAGAAAGAGGCTACAATGATAATTGTTTGACTAAAGCATATCATAGAGCCAAAAAGAGCGATCGTAATACTCTCTTACAGGTCAAAAGATCAACTAATAAACAGGATTCCAATACCGTCAGATTTATCACAACATACCATTCACGGACCCAAGACATGAACACAGCAATTGCAAAATATTGGCCCCTACTTACGACAGACCAGGCACTTCTTGGATGCCTTCCCAAAAACCCTTCCGTTACCTTTAGAAGGTCCAAAAATATTAAAGATTCTTTGGTTCATAGTTACCATCAGGGACCTAATAAATCTCATCTTTTTGGATCAAAGGGACACAAATGGGGTAGTTCTAACTGCGGGCAGTGTGTTGCATGTGCAAACATAGAAAAGAATACTACCTTTGAAAATGCCAGTGGTACGAAATTTTATAAAATTACCCATCATATTAACTGTGCAACCAAGGGTGTAGTGTACTATGCTAAGTGCCCATGCAACAAAATATATGTCGGCATGACAACACGTGAACTCCGCAGACGCGTGAGGGAACATGTTTTAGACATAAAAGCAGGAAAGGATGGACCAGATCCATTTTATCAGAAGTCTTTGGCAAGACACTTTAAGAAGTACCACGGTAGTGATTCATCTCTTCTACAGGTTCGGGGTATCGACCGGGTCTATGTTGGCCCACGTGGCGGTAATTGGAAAACTCTTCTTGCTCAAAAGGAATGTAAATGGATCGAAATTTTGGGAACAAAAACTCCTGCTGGATTGAACGAGATCAACAGCTTTGCCTCCTATTTGTGAGTGTAATTTGTCTTCTCCATTTTTATTATTTTCAGTTATATCACCATTGTTGCCAGTATCACCATTACACTATCATTATTATCCTCATCATTAATATTATTATCTTGGTTATCTATTTTATCTAGTCATCTGTCTATTATCTATCGACTATTACTATTCTCAACTTGTGTTAAATTTCTAACTCTCCCACACTTGTGATTCCTTATTTTTGTCCTTCCTCCACTAATTTCTTTTTTCCCTCCTTTATATTATATATATATATATTTATATTTATTATTATTTTTTATCCTTCAATTTTTCTATTGGCATACAGGCTTTTCTCACCCCAGTATCCACCTTACATTTTATTCTTTTTTATTCTTTTTTATACATATGTATTTTTATTCTGATATTTCCTTTTATGAATTGATTCTGTGTTTACTACATATATATATATATATATATATATATATATATATATATATATATATTTACATGTATTTTTTTAAAAACAGATATATTATAATAAAATTATTTTTATACACGATCAAATTTGTTACAAATTATTTCTAACTGGGGTATATTCACAATTTTGCTGTGTGGTTTTCCACACTTGTAGGTTGTTGTTTCACATTTGGTGTAGGCAGCAAAGTTCCCCCACATTATGTGTAGGCAGCAGAGATCCCCCTGAAATAGGTGTAGGCAGCAGAGTTCCCCCACAATAGGTGTAGGCAGCAGAATCCCCCCCACCCCCTCCAGCTCCAATACCCCCCACTCTCTTCCCAGGATGGAAAAAAAAACTGTGCACATTGCAGAGTTTTTAAAGTTGACTTTCCACCCAGATAATCCCCTCACAAAGATGTTCTCATGGATCTTTACTCCACAGACAATGACATCTATGGGGATGGCATTGTCTATATGGTCCTTTTTGCCAACTGATTCAGTGAACTGAATAAGTTCGCTGCCTGCACTTGGAATCTTCAGTCAGATTTCGTCCAGCTGGAGATTCCGTAGCATGGAGACGGTCTTGTTACATGGAGGATTTTTGGCAAAATGTCTAACTGTAAATTTTCTGGCAGACAGTTTGCAAACTACAGGTTCTGACAGGACATGCTGTTGCTAGGACCACTCGGAAATCCGCTGTCTCCACAGAATGCAATGCATTTTCATGTGGATTCTGTAGAAAGTATACATGCGATAGAATCGTGGCAATATTCGCATTCGTTGCAAATCAAATTTTTCCTGAAATTCATAACAAATCTGGATTCATCAGATTCAATTCACTTATCCCTAGAGACAACATACTGGGCCAGACTGGAGATAAAGACCAGCCCTGGAAATTATTGCAGACCAGCCCCACAGCATTGTGTGATTGTGCCAGCAAATGCAGGCATATCACTTAATGTGGCTATAAAGGTGTAGGCAGCAGAGTTCACCCACAGTAGGTATAGGCAGCAGAGTTCCCCCACAGTAGGTGTAGGCAGCAGAGTTCCCCCACAGTAGCTGTAGGCAGCAGAGTTCCCCCACAGTAGGTGTAGGCAACATAGTTCCCCCACAGTAGGTGTAGGCAGTAGAGTTCCCCGACAGTGGTTGTAGGCAGCAGAGTTCCCCACAGTAGGTGTAGGCAGCAGAGTTCCCCCACACTAAGTCTAGGCAGCAAAGTTCCCCCACAGTGGGTGTAGGCAGCAGAATTCCCCCACAATAGGTCTAGGCCGCAGAGTTCCACCACAGTAGGTGTAGGCAGCAGAGTTCCCACACAGTTGGTGTAGGCAGCAGTTTTTCCCCACAGTAGGTGTAGGCAGCAGAGTTCCCCCACATTAGTTGTAGGCAGCAAAGTTCTTCCACATTATATGTAGGCAGCAGAGTTCCCCCTGAAATAGGTGTAGGCAGCAGAGTTCCCCCACAGTAGGTGTAGGCAGCAAAATCCCCCCCTCCAGCCCCAATACCCCCACTCTCTTCCCAGGATGGAAAAAAAACTGTGCACATTGCAGAGTTTTTAAGGTTGACTTTCTACCCAGATAATTCCCTCACAAAGATGTTCTGATGGATCTTTGCTCCACAGACAATGACATCTATGGGGATGGCATTGTCTGCATGGTCCTTTTTGCCAACTGATTCAGTGCACTGAATAAGTTTGCTGCCCTCACTTGGAATCTCCAGCCAGATTTCGTACAGCTGGAGATTCCGTAGCATGAAGCCTGTCTTAGGGAATGTTTACATGGGGGATTTTTTGCAAATGTCTGACTGGAAATTTTCTGGCAGACAGTTTGCAAACTACAGGTGCTGACTGGACAAGCTGTTGCTAGGACCACTCGGAAATCCGCTGTCTCCACAGACTGCAATGCATTTTCATGTGGATTCTGTAGAAAGTATTGACATTTCAATTCTGTCTGTGGAGGCAAGAATTGGAATCTCTGCGGCAGATGTTTCCACTCTGGATATTCTGCAGTGTGCATGGTGCAGCAGAATCCCATTGAAAACTTTTCTGCAATAGAACTTTTGAACTAAATTTTTCTGCCGGTTTCCTGCCGTGTGAATCAGGCCATCTGCTTCATTGTTATAAAAAGCCACTCTCTTGTACTGTAAATAAATTACAGAAGTACAGTAAGACTCTGTGATAGTGCCGTAAATTCACATTTTAGAGGTCTGGGACAAATCTGATAATGTATATCTAATGGGATTTATAAAGAATAGCATGCCTGATCTTCATAAGATGCTGGATTTCACAGTGTAGTACTTGTCATGTCCTCCTGTAAGATGCACACTTGTTGAGGAAAATACAGTAGAAAAGCAGCAGCAAAACATGGTGTTCTCAGTTAGCTATTTCAGGACCACGTATTGCCTAGATTTACACATCCTGCTAAGGCTCTGTTCACAGAGCTAAGTGAGACCCGGTGCTGGAATCCCCGCAATCTTGGTGCAGGCCCCGGCATTCTGTACCGGGTGCTGCCTCCGAGACCGAGTCATAACATCATGACCACGCCCCCTTGTGATCTCACACCACACCCCTTCCATTCATGTCGATGGGAAGAGCCATGACGTCATTTCTCAGTCTTTAAGATGTATAAGGCCAAAATACCCCTTTAAGCCTACGTCTAGCCAAAGCTAGAAGTGGATCCAGCAGAAAAAAAAACTTAGTTGTTTTTTTGCTTTTTGGAATCTTTTGAAATCTCTCTTTTTTTACATTTTTTAAACAATCTTTCCAACATTTTTCAGGTTACAGCATAAGCTATAAACAGCTTTCTGTAAATTAGACTTTTTGGGGATGTACATGTTTAAAAAAAACATGCAAGCACATGTGCTAAAATTCACGCCTATTTTGGCATAGAAACAGCCTAAAATAAGTCCCTTGCATGTATAACAACCTCAAACTTAAAATTAAACTGTATGGGAACCAAGACATCTTTCCAATGAAAATTTTTTGTGTATTTTTTAGATATAAAAATCCATTTTGGGTTATTTTATGTCTTAAAAATTACCCACATAGGGGAAAGATAATAAAAAAAATGTCTAATATTAAAATAGTAAATAAGTTAAGATATGAAAGCCGATCTTTTGGTTGCTATAAGCATCAAAGCAAGTTTTACTGTTACACAGTTTTTGGTTATCTTTTCTATTGTGTGCACATAACCTTAGTCTTCCTTTACATGTTCCAATCCTTTTACAGGGAATCTTGCAGCTGTAATTGATGGTAAGGGCTGCAGACACTGTTGGGTAGCTGTTAGGGTAAAAAAGCATTCTGTACCTTTCCTGCAACTGGTGGTGGTTGTCAAGTTTACACAATCTCCTTTTTATTTCTTAGCCAAGTGTCAAGAAGGTGAAGCTGAGCTGCCCAATTGCCACAACCTGGCATGCCTACACACTAGCCCTAACATCCCAGCTTTTAAGCCCCTCTTAATGTTAATCAAGAAGGGGCTGGGAGATGAGGGCAGGCAGGAGGTTGGCACTTGAGAAGCTCACCCCTACCTCTTTGACAACTGGCTGAGAGATAAAAAGGCAATTTTGTAAGTTTGGCAACCCCCCATCAGTTCTGGGTGCTAAATGCTATCTGCTTTTATACTCTAAGGGCATATACACACTATGGATATTCTTCTCACAATTAAGCCTGATGCAGAATCCCATTGATCTCAATAGGATTCTGCTGCTCAGTGCACACTGAGAAGTTCCATAGCAGAACTTCAGTCAAGGATCCGAACACTCTTAGTCTTTTGGTGGTATCCGGGGCATAGTCCTATTAAGTAAATGGAACTGCTTTCTGATGCTTGTTTCTGCAGTGAAATTCCTTGATGAATTTCCATAGTGTAAATGGATCCAATGGTGTCTTTTAGCAGCAAATACAGCTCACAGATTTACTTTAAATCCAATTATGGTTTTGACTTAAAAAACCTGAATAAAAAACTGCCTTATGTGTAACTATAATGGTGCTATGAGTAACCCCACTTAGTAAAATCACTACAAAACATGATTGCTAATGCTGGCAGATGTGTCTGTCTTCTCACTGGTTGATGCTGACGCTTACTTAAGTGTTAGAATGACTTGCTAATAAAACATGAACACAATGGCTGTGAAAGCCCTCTCTGGGCCAGAACACCCCTGTATCTTTATTGATGTCATTATATCTCAATACATTTCAAAATTAAATTATAAAATATTCAGAAACATTTTTCTTCAGTACAGAAGTTAAAGGGGTGTTCCAGCCATAGACATCTTATCCCCTATTCAAAGGATAGGGGATAAGATGTCTGATCACAGGGGGCCCGCCGCTGGAACCCCCCGCGATCTCTATGCAGCACTTGGCATTCTCTGCTGGGCTGCTGCTGGGCTGGGCTGCTGCTCCTCCCACACTACACCCCACGTGACGTCACGCCAATCCCCCACCTATAGACATGAATGGAGGGGGCGTGGCGTGACATCACGAGGGAGTGTCACGTGAAGTCACGTCTCCAGTCCCAGAAACACAGAGGTTTTTGTATAGGGGATAAGATGTCTATGGCTGGAATACCCCTTTAAGGAAAAGGGATTTAGTAGTTGGTTGATGAGGGTAAAATCACAAGGGAATTAAAGGAAATCTGTCACCAGTTTAGTGCAGATGACACTGATGACAACGGGTCTTACCTTGTCCCGTTCCGTGGTGGGGATATCCGGTAATCTTCTCCATTAAGTTACAGCTCCGGCCCAGCTTGGGGCATGGCCGGAACTTAGTGACGTCACTGCTGCTGTTCTCTAGCAGCGGCACCCAGCAGGTAGAAGCGGTGATGCCACTAAGCTCCGCCCATGTACCAAGCCGCTGCTGCTCTCTGCTAGGTCTCGCAGCAGCAGTGACGTCACTAAGCTCCGCCCATTCCCCAAGCCGGAGCTGAAGCTTAATGGAGAAGATTACCGGAGATCCCCACCATGGAACGGGACAAGGTAAGTACCTTTGTCATCAGTGTCACCTGCACTACCTGTCGGAACCGACAGGTTAGTGCAGGTGACACTGGTGACAGATTTCCTTTAAATATCCATGACCTAAATCATAATGCAAAATGAGCAGTATATACCAGTTTAAAATGTTACATTTATTGACATGACATAAAATAGTAAGATGTCCATATTTTACAAGTAACTTACAATCCCCCATACAACATAGGCATACATTTGAGCCACAGTTGCTGTGATGGATCAGACCACAGCCATACTATAAAGATTTTTTTTTTTTATAAAAGATTAAACTCCCCACAACTGTGACATTACAGTTAAGGATATATTCACTTAAAAATCACTTTAGTTAGAGATTGATAATTTTTATAGGGAAGACAGAGCTTTAGGTAAAGCCCAAGGTAACCATGAAAACACATTTTTTCAAATGTTTCCCCCCATGCTTCTCCAATTAAAATAAAAAAGCAAATATAAAAGTTTATATCTGACTTCAGCGTTCAATAGCTTCCCCAGTTTGTATAATTAAACATATCTAACATTTTCATAGCATTTTCTGAGGCACAGTTCATTTTGGGACAGATTTTGGCACACATACCACATGCAAAGTGATCCACCTGCATCACTTTTTAAAACATGCCCCTTTATTGTACAGTAGGGAAATGTTATAAATAAAGAGGCGCAGCTGTGCCAGTTTTTGACATGATTTGTGCTCAAATATGCAAGATTCAACAGTTACTGTAATAAATAAATCTTAATCAACAGATTCTTAATTTTTGATTATATGAGTAATAATTTTATTTACCATTTAAGTTGTGAAAAAATAAAATCATAGTTTTTACTGTCACGCCCCTTCCCGTAGGCTTGAATTGAGGGGGAGGGGTGTGACGTCACAATGGTCCGGCCCCCGTGATCGCCAGTAATCAGACCCGGAGCGAACATGCTCCGGGGACTGATTATAACGGGGTACTGCGTGCAAGATCACGGGGGTCCTCAGAGGTGGGACCCCCGCGATCACGCATCTTATCACTTATTCTTTGATAGGGGATAAGATATCTTAGAGCCGGAGTACCCCTTTAAAATAGATCAGTGGAAGATGTGAAGCACCACAGTGTGGTTCAGCCCGTGGTGTGTGAACTGTGCTCATTCCAATATTCTTTTCAAATGATAACTTGGATTGAAGTCTTATTCTTGTACCACAAGTTCCCCCAATAAACTGTATATTCTTCATGCTGTGTGTTTAGCAGTATTAATAGTCACGTCACACCTTTAATTGACCACTTAATGGGACCTGTTGATGTGATAAATGATATAGCATACCCACAGAAAGTACATGTAAACAATCAGAACCGTATGGGATGAGTAAGTACAATGGAACAGGGTAGTTTTAGTTTTCTGTTTTTATTTCATTGATGTTTTGTTGTCCTAAGAGGTGAGAAATGTTTTCTCAGCTCTCAGGCTAGGTTTCCACTTGTTTTTTTTTTTTACAAAAACGCCAATAAAAACGCCCATTCTGCCGCATGGCGTTTTTTTTGTGAAAAAACGCTGCGGCCAGATGTTAGCTGCAAGTCAATAGTAAACTGCAAAATACCAAATCCACTTGCCGTTTTTCAGTTTGGCGTTTTTTTTTATCCTTTTGGCGTTTTTGGGCTCCTTGGCAGTTTTTAAAAAACGACCTCTTGTCGAGACTTTGGCGTTTTTTCGGGAAAATCTTGGCGTTTTTCTCCCATAGAAGTCTATGGGAGTAAAAAAACGCCAAGAAAAACGCCATGTGGGTTTTAAATTTGGCGTTTTTTCAGGCTGTTTTTATTCTCTTTTGGACTTTAGCGATCCAAAAAAGTGTTGGAGATACCTTTTTTATTAAAATTTAGTAGGGTACCATTAAAAAATAATAATAAAAAAGATACAGTAGTGATGGAAAAAATTGTATTTAACGAAATGTATCTTTTTTATAACTTTTATAATAATAATTTTTATTAATTTTTAAACAGGGATCAATTTATGTGGGTGGGTAGGGCACTAGAAATGTAGCCGACAATAATAAAAATGGAGTGTGTGTGTTTTTTTTAAACATTTTTTAGGTAGTACTATTACTCCCAGCATGGAACACACTGTTCCATTGTTACGCCGAGCGCTCCGGGTCCCCGCTCCTCCCCGGAGCGCTCGCTACACTTCCCTCACTGCAGCGCCCCGGTCGGTTCCACGGACCCGGGGCGCTGCGTTACCACCTCCGGCCGGGATGCGATTCGCGATGCGGGTAGCGCCCGCTCGCGATGCGCACCCCGGTTCCCGTACCTTACTCGCTCCCCGTCAGTTCTGTCCCGGCGCGCGCGGCCCCGCTCCCTAGGGCGCGCGCGCGCCGGGTCTTTGCGATTTAAAGGGCCACTGCACCGCTGATTGGTGCAGTGGTTCCAATTAGTGTTTACACCTGTGCACTTCCCTATATCACCTCACTTCCCCTTCACTCCCTCGCCGGATCTTGTTGCCCTAGTGCCAGTGAAAGCGTTCCTTGTGTGTTCCTTGCCTGTGATTCCAGACCTTCTGCCGTTGCCCCTGACTACGATCCTTGCTGCCTGCCCCGACCTTCTGCTACGTCCGACCCTGCTTCTGTCTACTCCCTTGTACCGCGCCTATCTTCAGCAGCCAGAGAGGTTGAGCCGTTGCTAGGGGATACGACCTGGTCACTACCGCCGCAGCAAGACCATCCCGCTTTGCGGCGGGCTCTGGTGAAAACCAGTAGTGACTTAGAACCGATCCTCTAGCACGGTCCACGCCAATCCCTCTCTGGCACAGAGGATCCACTACCTGCCAGCCGGCATCGTGACAGTAGATCCGGCCATGGATCCCGCTGAAGTTCCTCTGCCAGTTGTCGCTGACCTCACCACGGTGGTCGCCCAGCAGTCACAACAGATTGCGCAACAAGGCCAACAGCTGTCTCAACTGACTGTTATGCTACAACAGTTACTACCACAGCTCCAGCAATCATCTCCTCCGCCAGCTCCTGTACCTCCTCCGCAGCGAGTGGCCGCTTCTGGAATACGACTATCCTTGCCGGATAAATTTGATGGGGACTCTAAGTTTTGCCGTGGCTTTCTTTCCCAATGTTCATTACACTTGGAGATGATGTCGGACCAGTTCCCCACTGAAAGGTCTAAGGTGGCTTTCGTAGTCAGCCTGCTGTCTGGAAAAGCCCTGGCTTGGGCCACACCGCTCTGGGACCGCAATGACCCCGTCACTGCCTCTGTACACTCCTTCTTCTCGGAAATTCGAAGTGTCTTTGAGGAACCTGCCCGAGCCTCTTCTGCTGAGACTGCCCTGTTGAACCTGGTCCAGGGTAATTCTTCCGTTGGCGAGTATGCCGTACAGTTCCGTACCCTTGCTTCAGAATTATCCTGGAATAATGAGGCACTCTGCGCGACCTTTAAAAAAGGCCTATCCAGCAACATTAAAGATGTTCTGGCCGCACGAGAAATCCCTGCTAACCTACATGAACTCATCCATCTTGCCACTCGCATTGACATGCGTTTTTCCGAACGGCGTCAGGAGCTCCGCCAGGATATGGACTCTGTTCGCACGAGGCGTTTCTTCTCCCCGGCTCCTCTCTCCTCTGGTCCCCTGCAATCTGTTCCTGTGCCTCCCGCCGTGGAGGCTATGCAGGTCGACCGGTCTCGCCTGACACCCCAAGAGAGGACACGACGCCGCATGGAGAATCTCTGCCTGTACTGTGCTAGTACCGAACACTTCCTGAAGGATTGTCCTATCCGTCCTCCCCGCCTGGAAAGACGTCCGCTGACTCCGCACAAAGGTGAGACAGTCCTTGATGTCTACTCTGCTTCTCCACGTCTTACTGTGCCTGTGCGGATGTCTGCCTCTGCCTTCTCCTTCTCTGCTGTGGCCTTCGTGGACTCTGGATCTGCAGGAAATTTCATCTTAGCCTCTCTCGTCAACAGGTTCAACATCCCGGTGACCAGTCTCGCCAGACCCCTCTACATCAATTGTGTAAACAATGAAAGATTGGACTGTACTATACGTTTCCGCACGGAGCCCCTTCTAATGTGCATCGGATCTCATCACGAGAGGATTGAACTGTTGGTCCTCCCCAATTGCACTTCTGAAATCCTTCTTGGACTTCCCTGGCTTCAACTCCATTCCCCAATCCTGGATTGGTCCACTGGGGAGATCAAGAGTTGGGGGCCCTCTTGTTCCAAGGACTGCTTAAAACCGGTTCCCAGTAAACCTTGCCGTGTCCCTGTGCTTCCTCATGTAACCGGTCTCCCTAAGGCCTATATGGACTTTGCGGACGTTTTTTGCAAAAAACAAGCTGAGACTCTACCTCCTCACAGGCCTTATGATTGTCCCATTGACCTCCTCCCGGGCACTACTCCACCCCGGGGCAGAATCTATCCTCTGTCCGTCCCAGAGACTCTTGCCATGTCTGAATACGTCCAAGAAAATTTAAAAAAGGGCTTTATCCGTAAATCCTCCTCTCCTGCCGGAGCCGGATTTTTCTTTGTGTCCAAAAAAGATGGCTCTCTACGTCCTTGCATTGACTACCGCGGTCTTAATAAAATCACGGTTAAGAACCGCTACCCCCTACCCCTCATCTCTGAACTCTTTGATCGTCTCCAAGGTGCCCATATTTTTACCAAACTGGACTTAAGAGGTGCTTATAATCTCATCCGCATCAGAGAGGGGGATGAATGGAAAACGGCATTTAACACCAGAGATGGACACTTTGAGTATCTGGTCATGCCCTTTGGTCTATGCAACGCCCCTGCCGTCTTCCAAGACTTTGTTAATGAAATTTTTCGTGATCTACTATACTCCTGTGTTGTTGTATATCTGGACGATATCCTGATTTTTTCTGCCAATCTTGAAGAACACCGCCAGCATGTCCGTATGGTTCTTCAGAGACTTCGTGATAATCAACTCTATGCCAAAATAGAGAAATGTCTGTTTGAATGCCAATCTCTTCCTTTTCTAGGATACTTGGTCTCTGGCCAGGGACTACAAATGGACCCAGATAAACTCTCTGCCGTCTTAGATTGGCCACGCCCCTCCGGACTCCGTGCCATCCAACGTTTTTTGGGGTTCGCCAATTATTACAGGCAATTTATTCCACATTTTTCTACCATTGTGGCTCCTATTGTGGCTTTAACAAAAAAAAATGCCGATCCCAAGTCTTGGCCTCCTCAAGCGGAAGACGCCTTTAAACGACTCAAGTCTGCCTTTTCTTCGGCTCCCGTGCTCTCCAGACCTGACCCATCTAAACCCTTCCTATTGGAGGTTGATGCCTCCTCAGTGGGAGCTGGAGCTGTCCTTCTACAAAAAAACTCTTCCGGGCATGCTGTTACTTGTGGTTTTTTTTCCAGGACCTTCTCTCCGGCGGAGAGGAACTACTCCATCGGGGATCGAGAGCTTCTAGCCATTAAATTAGCACTTGAGGAATGGAGGCATCTGCTGGAGGGATCAAGATTTCCAGTTATTATTTACACCGATCACAAGAACCTCTCCTACCTCCAGTCTGCCCAACGGCTGAATCCTCGTCAGGCCAGGTGGTCTCTGTTCTTTGCCCGATTTAATTTTGAAATTCACTTTCGGCCTGCTGATAAAAACATTAGGGCCGATGCTCTCTCTCGTTCCTCAGATGCCTCTGAAATTGAACTCTCTCCTCAACACATCATTCCTCCTGACTGCCTGATTTCCACTTCTCCAGCCTCCATCAGGCAAACTCCTCCAGGAAAGACCTTTGTTTCTCCACGCCAACGCCTTGGGATCCTCAAATGGGGTCACTCCTCCCATCTCGCAGGTCATGCGGGCATCAAGAAATCTGTGCAACTCATCTCTCGCTTCTATTGGTGGCCGACTCTAGAGACTGATGTGGTGGACTTTGTGCGAGCCTGCACTATCTGTGCCCGGGATAAGACTCCTCGCCAGAAGCCCGCTGGTTTTCTTCATCCTCTACCTGTCCCCGAACAACCTTGGTCTCTGATTGGTATGGATTTTATTACTGACTTACCCCCATCCCATGGCAACACTGTTATTTGGGTGGTCGTTGATCGATTCTCCAAAATGGCACATTTCATCCCTCTTCCTGGTCTTCCTTCAGCGCCTCAGTTGGCTAAACAATTTTTTGTACACATTTTTCGTCTTCACGGGTTGCCTACACAGATCGTCTCGGATAGAGGCGTCCAATTTGTGTCTAAATTCTGGAGGGCTCTCTGTAAACAACTCAAGATTAAATTAAATTTTTCTTCTGCATACCATCCTCAATCCAATGGACAAGTAGAGAGAATTAACCAGATCTTGGGTGACTATTTACGACATTTTGTTTCCTCCCGCCAGGATGACTGGGCAGATCTTCTACCTTGGGCCGAATTCTCGTATAATTTCAGAATCTCTGAATCTTCCTCCAAATCTCCGTTTTTCGTGGTGTACGGCCGTCACCCTCTTCCCCCCCTCCCTACCCCCTTGCCCTCTGGTCTGCCCGCTGTGGATGAAATTTCTCGTGATCTTTCCACCATATGGAAAGAGACCCAAAATTCTCTCTTACAGGCTTCTTCTCGCATGAAGAGATTCGCAGATAAGAAAAGAAGAGCTCCTCCCATTTTTTCCCCTGGAGACAAGGTATGGCTCTCCGCTAAATATGTCCGTTTCCGTGTCCCGAGCTATAAGTTGGGACCACGCTATCTTGGTCCTTTTAAAGTTTTGTGTCAAATTAATCCTGTCTCTTACAAACTTCTTCTTCCTCCTTCTCTTCGTATCCCTAATGCCTTTCACGTCTCTCTTCTTAAACCTCTCATCCTCAACCGTTTTTCTCCTAAATCTGTTCCTCCCACTCCTGTTTCCGGCTCCTCGGACATCTTCTCTGTCAAAGAGATTTTGGCCTCTAAAAAGGTCAGGGGAAGAACTTTTTTTTTAGTGGATTGGGAGGGTTGTGGTCCAGAAGAGAGGTCCTGGGAACCTGAGGACAATATCCTGGACAAAAGTCTGATCCTCAGGTTCTCAGGCCCCAAGAAGAGGGGGAGACCCAAGGGGGGGGGTACTGTTACGCCGAGCGCTCCGGGTCCCCGCTCCTCCCCGGAGCGCTCGCTACACTTCCCTCACTGCAGCGCCCCGGTCGGTTCCACGGACCCGGGGCGCTGCGTTACCACCTCCGGCCGGGATGCGATTCGCGATGCGGGTAGCGCCCGCTCGCGATGCGCACCCCGGTTCCCGTACCTTACTCGCTCCCCGTCAGTTCTGTCCCGGCGCGCGCGGCCCCGCTCCCTAGGGCGCGCGCGCGCCGGGTCTTTGCGATTTAAAGGGCCACTGCACCGCTGATTGGTGCAGTGGTTCCAATTAGTGTTTACACCTGTGCACTTCCCTATATCACCTCACTTCCCCTTCACTCCCTCGCCGGATCTTGTTGCCCTAGTGCCAGTGAAAGCGTTCCTTGTGTGTTCCTTGCCTGTGATTCCAGACCTTCTGCCGTTGCCCCTGACTACGATCCTTGCTGCCTGCCCCGACCTTCTGCTACGTCCGACCCTGCTTCTGTCTACTCCCTTGTACCGCGCCTATCTTCAGCAGCCAGAGAGGTTGAGCCGTTGCTAGGGGATACGACCTGGTCACTACCGCCGCAGCAAGACCATCCCGCTTTGCGGCGGGCTCTGGTGAAAACCAGTAGTGACTTAGAACCGATCCTCTAGCACGGTCCACGCCAATCCCTCTCTGGCACAGAGGATCCACTACCTGCCAGCCGGCATCGTGACATCCATGATAGGAGAAGTAATTACCTGTACTAATTGACAGATCGCCGGGGTCCCTTGCGATCCTCCTGTATAATGTATAGATGCGGTGGCAGCTCTTCTATGGTCCCCTGCACTGCCGTATATATACACATATTCATATTTCCCACAGAGCTGTGATTGGTCAGATGGTTCCAGCCAATCACAACTCTGTGGGAAATAGGAATATGTGTATATATACGGAAGTGCAGGGGACCAGAGGAGAACGGCCGCGGCATCCATACATTATACAGGAGCATCACAGCGGGTGTCAGGAGTGATACCAGCAGTGATCTTTCCTTAACTACAAGAACTACTGCTCCCAGCATGGAGCACACTCTGCTCCATGCTGGGAGCTGTAGTACCTGCATTAATAGACAGATCGCAGTGGGTGTCAGGAGAAGTGACACTCCCTGCGATATGTCTATTAATGCAGGTACTACAGCTTCCAGCATGGAGCAGAGTGTGCTCCATGTTGGGAGTATTAGTACCTGCAGTAAGGGACAGATCCCAGCGGATGTCACTCCTCCTGACACCCACTGCGATCAAAGTGACTGTCGGGATCAGCTGTTCTCAAGGCTACAGAGCCGGGAGAGCTGATCCTGAGCAGTAGATATACATCGTATACATACTGCCCAGAAAGAACTTACATTGAGCCTACAATGTGTATACAGTATACACATTGCTGGCTCACTTAACCCCTTGCTGAGCTGTGCGCTATGCACCAGCCCAGCAAGGAAAGAGTTAACTTACACTGCTGGACAGTGTAGGTTAACCCTTTGGGCGGTATACACTATATACAGCTATCTATAGATAGCTGTATATAGTGTATGCAGAAGATGGAGAAGTCCCCTTACCTCCGTCCTGTCCCCGCGGGTCCGCGTAGCTCCGCCCCCTAGTGATGACGTCATTAGGGGGCGGAGCTACAGACGTGATCCAGGCTGGCAAGGGTATAAGGCTCTGTTAACATTGTCCGTATTGGATAATGAGAACAGACCCTCCTGCCAGTGTCTACCCAGACAGGGAGACTCCAGCTGTTGCTAAACTACAACTCCCAGCATGCCCAGACAGCCATGCTGGGAGTTGTAGTTTTGCACCAATTGGAGGCACACTGTTTAGGTAGACATTGCATTATGGGTGCTCTCACCTGCAGAGAGCACAAAAAATGTCCTAACCTATTTTTTTTTGTGTTTTTTCCTTTCTTCTCGTTTCAGATCCGTGTATGCAGAGGATTACGACGGATTTGATGGATTACGACGGATGAACAGGATTTTTTTTATATTTTAATAAAATGGTTAACGAGGGCTGTGGGGGAGTGTTTTTTAAAATAAAATAATTTTTCCAATGTGTTGTGTTTTCTTTTTTATTGAATATTCAGGCTTAGTTATGGAGGCTGTCTAATAGACAGAATCCATGACTAAGCCGGGGCTTAGCGCTAGCCCCAAAAACAGCTAGCGCTAACCCCCAACTATTACCCCGGTACCCACCGCCACAGGGGTGCCGGGAAGAGCCGGTACCAACAGGCCCGGAGCGTCAAAAATGGCGCTCCTGGGCCTAGGCGGTAACAGGCTGGCATTATTTAGGCTGGGGAGGGCCAGTAACAATGGTCCTCGCCCACCCTGGTAACGTCAGGCTGTTCCTGCTTGGTTGGTATCTGGCTGATACTGAAAATAGGGGGAACCCTATGCGTTTTTTTTTTTTAATGAAAAAAAAAACGCATAGGGTTCCCTGTATATTCAGTATCAGCACGATATCAACAAAGCAGCAACAGCCTGGCGTTACCAGGGTGGGCGAGGACCATTGTTACTGGCCCTCCCCAGCCTAAATAACGCCAGCCTGTTACCGCCTAGGCCCAGGAGCGCCACTTTTGACGCTCCGGGCCTGTTGGTACCGGCTCTTCCCGGCACCCCTGTGGCGGTGGGCACCAGGGTAATAATTGGGGGTTAGCGCTAGCTGTTTTTGGGGCTAACACTAAGCCCCGGCTTAGTCATGGATTCCGTCTATTAGACAGCCTCCATAACTAAGCCTGAATATTCAATTAAAAAAAGACACAACACATTGGAAAAAATATTTTATTTTAAAAAACACTCCCCCACAGCCCTCGTTAACCATTTTATTAAAATAAAAAAATAAAGTTCATCCGTCGTAATCCATCGAATCCATCGTAATCCTCTGCATACACGGATCTGAAATGAGAAGAAAAAAAAACACAAAAAAATAGGTTAGGACATTTTTTGCACTCTCTGCAGGGGAGAGCGCCCATAATGCAATGTCTACCTAAACAGTGAGCCTCCAATTGGTGCAAAACTACAACTCCCAGCATGCCCAGACAGCCTTTGGCTGTCTGGGCATGCTGGGAGTTGTAGTTTAGCAACAGCTGGAGTCTCCCTGTCTGGGTAGACACTGGCAGAAGGGTCTGTTCCCATTATCCAAAACGGACAATGAGAACAGAGCTTCAGACTAGCCTGAATATGTCTGTAGCTCCGCCCCCTAATTATGTCATCACTAGGGGCGGAGCTACACAGACCAGCAGTGACAGAAACGAGGGAGGTAAGTGGACCTCCTGTTCTGTATACACTATATACAGCTATCTATAGATAGCTGTATATTCTGTATACCGCCCAAAGGGGCTATAGCAGCAGGGAGTCCTGTCAGTCTGGTGACAGAATTCCCGGCTCCTGTATAGTATATACGGGTACACTATGCCCCCCTGTAAACCATACGGCCGGGGGAGGTGAGTAGTGATGCTGTACATCACTACTCATCTCCTTACACTCTGTGGACCGGGTGCTCAGCATCCGACCCACTGAGTGGTACCCTGAAGGTAGTGAGAAAACTGCCACAGGGGACAAATTTGGCTGTTTCCACACACCAGGGAAAATGCCAGAAAAAACGCCAGAAAAACTGCCAAAACTCAGGAAAAACCTGTGGCAGTTTTTCTGGCGTTTTTGCTGGCGTTTTTTTAGGTGTACGAAAAAAACCAAGTGGAAACCTAGCCTCAGACAGACTTTATGGAAGCAGAGTTGTATACCAGTTTTGTGTGTATTAGGTTGTTGTCTCTAATCCCTGTACTGTAAGAAGTCAGTAGTAATATAACCTCCACATAATCTATGATGGGGTCCTGATGCAAACATAGCATTGGGGTCCAGGAGCTTCAAGTTACTCTTCTGCATACAAGTGCTAGTATTTTTGGGATTGAGGTACAATAATATGTTGAAGACTATTTTCTATACATTATTTATACACATTTATGTTCATGTTTCATATCTTGAAGCTGCATGGAGTGGAGGGAACCCAGCATGTGATGCTTGTATATGCTGATTGTTTTTGGAGGGTAGAACTTTGTTGTTGTGGGTGTGTGTATATAAGAAGCAGCACTATCTCTTGCCATTATATGAATTGTATGTGATATTTTTCACCAATGTCCACCCTGATGGCTTTAACCCCTTCCTTCCCCAGGGCGTATGGGTACGACTTGGGAAGGTGGGGGGACAGCTATAGAGTGGGATTGTGATGTCATCCTGCTCCATACCGTATGGTCCCTGGCTGAAATTAACAGCTAACAGCCTGCAGCTGCGATTGCTGCTGCAAGGCTATTAACTCTTTAGATCCTGTGATCAAAGCTGATTGCTGGAACTAAAGCTGACCATTCAACATTGCCAGTTGGTTGCTATGCTGATAGGGACCTCTGCAGGGTAATTACGCAGTCCCGATCCCCTTACATGAAGGCCGAAGGGTCCCTAACTGCCCCTGCGCCGTCCGATCTTCTCTGTGTTGCTCTAGCCTGCTCCAGCCTAGAGCAACAAGGTGCAGATAACACTGATCAATGCTGTGTAATTGCCCAGCATTGATCAGTGTTAGGAATCGTAAGATTCCATGTTATAGTCCCCTATGGGGACAAAGAAAAAAATCTTAAAAAATAGTAATAAAAAATAAGTAATAAATGTGTATAACTCTCCCCCTTATAAAAGCTTGAATCACCCCCCCCCCCTTTTCTCACTTTATAAATAAAATAATGTTAATATAAAAGTAAACATATATGGTATCGCCACTAGTAAAATAAAGATAATGTTTCCCCCCTAAAAGATGAAAAATGGCGTGTTTTTTTTTTCTTCAGTTTTGCTCCCCAAATAATAATTTATTTTTTTTGGCTTCACCATACATTATGTGGTAAAATGAGTGATGTTATTGCAAAGTACAATAAGGCCCACAAACAACAAGCCTTATAGATGGAAAATTGATGAAAAATGTTAAGAGGCGTGCTTTGCTTGGCGCTTTGGAGACCGCTCACACTTGAACAGAGCTCCTGCCTGGGCCACCTAAACTAAGGGGTTTTCTGCAATCATGGGGGCAAAAACAAAGCAAAAAGGCAAGAGGGGGCCCGATTGGACCACAAGGAGCTCTCACAGCCCATCACCACTTTCTTCTGGGCCCAGCAAGGAGACACTGCGCCCAAAACACAGGTGCAGCCCAAGCACTCCACACTCCACGGTACGGTGCCATCTTCTCCTCCTCACACAGAGCAAGCTGAGGATCACTGCAAGCTGCTAGCACATCGCCTATGCCCGATGACACGCGGGACTCACCGGACACTCTGCTTCTGCCCTTTTCTGCAGTCCTGGAGGTAAACCCCAGCTGGGATGGACCCAGCAGGCTGCGCTCTCTGTGACTGGCGCCAGGCAGCAGACAGGCACTGTGTCATCGGCCTCTGAAGCACTGCAGTCCCCCAATTCCTGGCACTCTGTTACTGAGGCTCCATCTTCTCTTCTTCTGTAGCAATGTACGGCACAGCCAATGCAAGTGCCGAGACTTCCTCCCTCTGTGCAACAACCTGTCTCTGCGCCATCCCCTCCTGCACCTGCTACTGCTCCTACACTTGCAGTATGGCAATCTCCACATCACAGGCCAGAACTGAGCCCTTCAGCATCCTACAGTGACCCTTTCTCTCCTGGGACTGATACCTCCATGACTGTCCCATATGGAGCTCCACTTTATCTCTCAAACGCTGACTCCGGTCGGCTCATTTCTGAAGAAAAAATAGCTTAAAACGCCTTTGAAGGCCAGACAAGTAATTGGAACCCGCACTCTGCACTTCCCTTCTGACGTAATAAGGAGTACCAAAGATACACTCCCTATCCGTAGGCAGCCTAAGCCGCTGGAATGCCATCCATCTCAGTGAAATTCTTCCCATACTGAGGCTTAGCCGCAAGAGACTGTTGTGCTTTCTACGCTTCCAAGCCTTGAGGCAGCTGCCAACACATTGAAAAAATCACCCTGAACGTCAAGCGCTCTTGGCCCTTCTACCAACTAAAATGGACATGTTGTTCCTGGCATTTGACCTGAAAGAGGCCTGGTGCAAATATTTTGCCCCTGTCCAAAATGATGTGACTCATCTAAAGCATCGGGCAACAGAACTAGAGACCTTCCGTGCCTTGGTCTCCTCTGCAGTCCAGCAACTTTACTGCACTGCTCACTGCTTACTCCACAATCTCTCATTATAGACCAGAAGGATGATCTTTACAACAGAAATCATAGGAACAACATCCATATAAAGGGCTTTCCGGAATCTGTTCCACCCCAAGATCTTCCTGTTGCCCTCTAAACACTTTTTAATGATATCCTGAGAAGACCTCCAGACATTCCCCTAGAGCTGGACCGAGCACACAGGGCCTTGAAAGCCAAGAACCCTGACCCGTCCAAACCAAGAGATGTCATATGTCATATCCACCATTTTCTATTAAAGGAGGACATAATGCACAATGCTCACCAAATGCAGTCCCTCCGATTCCACGGAACAGAGATGCGCTAATTCCCGGACCAATCCTTGCACACTCTCCGCTTAAGAGCCACACTAAAAACTCTCCTATCCATCCCCCAAAACGCCAAGATTCTATAATGCTGGGGCTACCCCTTTTTCTTGATGGCTAAGCATGGTTTCACAAGGGCTACACTTCGCTGTCCTGGTGACCTTAAAGACTTTTTGATGACATTCAAACTGCCAACGGATTCATTGCCTGACTGGAAACATTTGTTAACCCCACAACCTTGCTGAACTACAACTTACCTGATCACCGGCCTGCCACGAGAAGATTCAGAGACCCTGGGGCCCCAGAACCCCTCCCGCCAAGACAATGCAGCAAGACCGGATTCTGTTTGTAATTGCTGACTCTTGATCCTTGACCTCCTTCAAACTGTTGTGTGCCTTATATTCCTGCAAAGCCCTTAATTGGGCACCCTATTGTTTCAGCATAGTAACTACCAGTATGGTCCTTTCATGCCTTACTTAATAATTTTCACATTCTGTAGTTATTCCCCTCCTTGCCTTGAATATTTATTTTCATATCATTTATTTTTGTGGCTTGTTTGCCCCACCTTGTAATGGATCCCCTTGGGATCTCCACTTAAATCGATACTAGCTATAACCTTTGTCGTCTTGTGACCCCAAACCACCCCCCCCTCCCAAGTGGGCAGTGTGGAAGTCCATTAGTTACCATAGGGCCCTCGGCCATTGTTCTTGTGGTGTATGCTGGGGTTTTTCTTCCCTTTGTGTTTTCTTTTTTTTTGCCTGATATTATCCTCTGGTGTCCCATCCTCGACACCCCACTATAATGATGTGCGGACTGGTTCTGACCACATCTGGTTTGGCCCTTGTGGCTTCTTTCTTTAGCCCCTGTGCACCCGCTCACTTCTAAAAGCTCTTTTTTTCCTACCTTTTGTCCTCTCCCCTCTCATTTCTCCTCTCTCTTTCCTCCTTAGATTTGACTGTTCTCCTCATGAATGGCTTTGGTGGATGGAGGCATGTGTGGGACCCCAGCATCACGGTGAGTTAACTCACTTCCACACCCTTAGCCATGGCTGCTGACATAACCGTAGCGACCCAGAATGTTAAGGGGTTTAACATGCTGGAGAAATGTTCGCAGATACTGTATTCCTTCCATAAAAGACAGACCTATATCCTGGCCCTGCAAGAGACGCACTTCAAAGACAGACACACACCCATGCTTACCAATTGATACCACCTGACCTGGATCCTTAGTACTAACCCTGATGCTAGGACTAAGGGTGTCTCTCTGGCGTCCCATAAATCCCTTCCTATCAAAATCTTAGACACACTTGCTGACCCTAATGCATGCTATATCTTCTCTCATTGCGAACTGGTTGGTCACAAACTCACAGTAGCGTCAATCTATGCCCCTAATAGAGACCAGGTGTCCTTTCTCATCGATAGACTCTTTGTTCTCATTTGCAACGGGGCAAGTCATTCTTTGTGGTGACTTTAATACCCCTCTGTCCCCCCTGGTTGATACATCCTTGGGCCACTTACTCCTTTCATATCAAAACCTGAATGCTTTATGAAAAAGCTCCACACATATCAATTAAGTGACTTTGGGCGTGATTTTCATCCACATGGGCGGGACTACACCTATTTTTCTCATCCCCGTAACTCTTACAGTCGGATAAACTACATTCTCTGCCCACACCACGTTTTGCCTTCAGTTACTCATCCCCTATAGGCTCAATCACCTTCTCTGATCACTCCCCTGTCACCCTTACTTTCACACTTCTGTCTTTCGCCAAGCCCCATTCCACCTGGAAACTAAATTAGACTCTCCTCCTGGACCCGCTATGCCTCCAGGAGTTGAAAATGATTCCCATTTCAAATCAGACCCCTGCTCGGATGACTCCTCCCCACTTATGAAGTGGGAGGCTCCAGAATGTGTCCTACATAGTGTCCTAGTGCAACATGGAGCTCGGCTAAAGCAGGAAAACTCAAAATTGGCTTCGCTCCAACTACAAATTCACACTCTAGAGACCCTGCACAAACAATACCAACAAGAACAGGTACTTAGAGACATCATGAGGATTCACCAACAACTACTGGAGTTAATTAACCAAAAACATAATTTCTACCATCAACTAACTGGGAAGGTTTTCTGTAAGTGGGGCAATAAATCAGGGAGACTATTGGCCAAAGCGCTTAGAGAGAAAAAGTCCTCCCTTTTTGTTCCTGCTATACGGACATCTCACCCCTGATATTCTCACAGCCTTTCGATGATACTATTCTGATCTTGCCTAACGCCACCCCAGACTCTATGCATGTTGCCTCCCGCCCTTCCCTACAGCAATATATAGCCTCCACAGCCCTCCCTAGACTGCCCCCAGATGTGGTGACCTTGCTAGAGGTCCAGTTCACCTTGTAGGAGGTTTGTGTGACTATCTTATCTCTGCCTAATGGGAAAAGCCCTGGCCCAGATGGCTACACTGCTAAGTTCTACAAATTCCTCCAATCTGAACTGATATCCCCTTTCCTCCCGCCCTGAACTTGATCTCTGATGCATCACCCCCTTCCTGAGCCTTCTTGCACGCCTTCTTCACGGTTATACCCAAGGAAGGGAAAGACCCGACCTTGAGCCCAAGTTATTGACCGATTTCCCTACTCAACATGGACACAAACATTTTCACCAAGTTGTTTGCGAATAGGTTGGCGACCCACATGAATTCCCTAGTCCACAATTATCAGGTTGGCTTCATCCAGGGTAGAGAAGCCAGAGACAATACTCTCCAGGCTTTCTTGATAGTACATTATGCTCGAAAGCGTAACATTCTGCTTTTCTTACTTTCTCTAGATGCTGAGAAAGCCTTTGATCGTGTGGACTTGGGCTTTCTTGTTGCCACCCTTTCCCCGATTGGCTTGGGATCCTTGATGAAGGCGGGACTCGGTCTTCCTGATTGCCCCTTGACTGTTGCACGACCGCACGAGTTAAACAATGGATAGCCCTGGAACGAAGTTCAGTTCTCTTGGATCCTAGAACAGTGCTGTGGCTCCCGAAATCTGACCTGACACCCATCCTACACTCCTCCCTACCTCCGGTCACTGCCTCCATAGCACACATCTGTCACTTCCTCTTTACTAAACTCCCGATGTTTACTCCTACTGGTCCGCTGACTGCAGTTGTAGGAAATCCAGATTTCCCCTCTGGCATGTCTGCCTCCACCTTTTTGGGCCTCTCTAAAACGGAAGGGGCGTTTTTCACTAAGTTTCTGTCCCCGACGGGGTTGAAACCTCTCGAGGATCTCATTGCGCCCTCACCCACGGTCATGTCCCCCATCCTTAAATATTCTCAGCTCCGACATTAATATCTGTCAGTCAGGGACGCTTTTGACCTAAACCAACCTCTCACCCCATTTGAGAAACTCTGTCTTTCCAACTCACAAGTGCATCGATCGGTGATCCACCTGAATCGGTGATTCTTCTTGACACTTCCATTGACTAACCATTGCCATTTCGTAATGGGTGGGAAAAAGAACTGAACAGGGTATTCTCAGATGGTAATGGAGGAAAGCTGTATTTCTTTGCCACAAAACACCCATCTCCTGTAGAGCTCAAGAAACATACTACAAAGTCTTGACTAAGTGGTACAGAGTACTTACCCTTTTTTCCAAATTCTACCCAGGTCTTCCTGTCTCCTGCTGGAGATGTGGAGAAACTGGTGGTTCCATGTGCCATATCTGGTTGCTGTGCCCATTACTAACCCCTTTTTGGACTTAGATCCTAGACTTCATACAAAAACTAACATCCGTGTATTTAGACAAAGATCCTGCCATTTTGCTTTTGTCCATTCTTCCCCCTCCCTACCGAAGGGGCATGCGCGTCTTATCAGATTTATGCACCTGACAGCCAGATCACTCATCCCCAGGCTCTGGAAATCTACCACCCCTCCCTCCTTCTCCTTTTGGCTCCAATAACTCACTCATCTCAACAGAATGGAACCTGTGGATGACCTTCCTCTTCTCTGATGAATATAGGACCCTACATATCCCACCATAACTACTTTATCCACCTAGACCCTCACCTTTCTCAGACATGTACCCCGACATAAGCTGTCAGCTTGGCCATCGTGTGGGGCCCACCTGTGCTTTCCCGACACTGAGGTTAGTATTTGCTGGTTGATCTGTTCTTCTGCTTCTGTGGTAGCCCTTGGGGGGTGTATGGTAGTGGTGGTATGGTATCGTTATAGGAGGGGTTAATGTTAACCCTATAGTTCGTGACGCCAGGCTGAGGGCTGGTATGCTGAGTCAATGCTCCGGCCTATCGCTGCCCTTCCCAGTAACGATAGGTGCATGAAATGACTGAAGGTCTACAAAGAGATTGAACTTGAACAACTTTACTTAAGTGCTTGCAGTATCCAAGGCACAGCAACAGTCTCATATAAACAGTCCTTAACTTGCTTAGTGACTGACAGTTGTTGCGGATCTTGAGCTAGTCACACAGTCTCTGAATTTAGGGTAGATATTTGCAGATCCGTCCGGATTTAGGGGTATTATTAGGTCCGGTGATGCTGCAGAGTGTCTGGGGATTGATACACTCTAGACTTAGAATTGCCGTTGCCGCAAGGCTCGGGCCTAACTCACTGCGTTAGTTGCTGCTCAGGTCCTTCTCTCATGACAGCCCACGAAGTAAGAGAGAGAAACATGGCCGCCGCTCCCTTATATGGGCAGGGGGCGGGGCGAATCCGATTGGTCCGAACATCTGCCATTCACCATTACAGAGAGTAATGGGATTGCTTACGTCACAGGGCCTCCAAAGGTCCTTAAGCTTAATACCATAGAGTTCACCTAGTCACATGACCCGCAGGTCCTGCAACGCTATGGCACAGGTAATTAACCACTTATTTACAGATATATCATTATATTTACATTAACCTTATATAGACCACTGGTCTATTGGTAGAAATAGAGGCGACAAGGGGTTAATTAAGCAACAGGGATCCCTACGTCCTAGGGACTCTGGCTATGGGGACCCACACATACATAGGTACCGTATAGGATGCGGTACCGGGACACCACAAATCCCCTTACTAAAGATAAGTCGGCGTCGACGTCTGTTCCCTGAGACAGAGAGACTAGGACTAGAACAGGATGCTATAGAACAGGATGATCTGTACTTTTGCTATACTTCCTAAGTAGACTAAACACATTTACATTCTTTTGATACCTTTCCTAGTATCTGGATTAGGCAATTTCAAATCTATCTAGACATATAATGCTATCTAGACATTTAAGGCTATCTAGACATTTAAAGAAGCTATCTATACTTTAGTTTCTAGCTTCCTATACAACTTTATAAAACTTATTATACATTTTGAAGCTTACTAGACAATTAGGTCTCCCTAGACAATTAGATAGCTGCCTAAGACATTCTTATTAGCTCTCTACACATTTTGATGAGGCTAAACTGAACATTAGCACATACTTCTCTACAGAAGGCTAATTAGACATTAGTACAGCTCTCTATACAGTTAGCTTCAAGCTGACTATGCATTTGTATTATCTCACACATTTTATTTGCCAACAATAAGTTACCTGTTAGTACACGAAAGGTATACTGGTTAGCCGAAAGCTAGGTCACAGTAAGGGTGGCTGCTAGGGTCTATCGACTACACGCTACTTACCCCTAGAGCACTTTCAAAACAACCTATCCATGTTATTCTTAGAATTTCGTGTTTAATTCTGTATTAGCAAGAGCACCTACTGGCCAGGCAGAGCATCTCACACACGCAATGAAAGGAGAAAAGAAGTGTACCTAACAGTGGCAGGAATTGGGTATCAATATGCTACAATTCCTAAGTGTTTTCTTTAAGTGAGATTTTTTTTTTAGAAAATGTTGAGGTAGTACCATTTAAGTCAGTAATCTAGGGTACTGAAAGGTGATTGGTGATTGCACTGAAGTGGGTTATCAAAGGTACTATGTGTGCAGGTACTAAATGTGAGTCCTGGTACCTTATGGGTAGTTTGCCTTGTGTAGTCCTTTGAGACCGCCACAACACCACCTCCGAGTCATCAGGAGTTCCTTCACGTGAGGATTCTTCAAGAACTTCAGTCCCCGAGGGACCAGCTGGAGGGCTGGAAATGGAAGCAACATCTTTGGTTGAACTGAGGGGTTCTCTTAAGACAGATGGAGTAGTGGCTTCAATGTCCGAAGCAGTCCCTGGAGCAGGACTGATGTTGGGTGTAGCAACCAATGGTGGTTGACAGAGGGCAACAGCTTCGAGCAACTGACTGGGTGGTGCAACCAGCGTCGGCTGACTGGATGGAGCTGGGAACGGTATGCCCCAACATATGGTGGGCTGCTGAGATGGGAACAAAGGAACGTCCATAGTGGGATGAATTCCCTCTCCCTAAACATATTCTCTCACTGGTCTAGGTATATGTGAAGTAGAAATAGCAGGAGGATCAGAAGGAGTAGGAGGAGATGGGCCAAGCATATCTTCTTTCCGGCACACTTTTATCCTATTCCGGTGAACTACCTGTGGCTCGAACCCGTCTTTTTGTATCTCGTACACGTCCGTTTTAGGATAAGGAACCGCAGTGAGGTTGTATGGCTCCGTTTCCCACAGGGAGTCCAATTTATGGGTTCTAGGAAATTTTCTGAGCCACACTTTATCTTCAAGATGCAAGGGCTGAGCCGAAGCATGTTGATTATAGTCTTACTGCTGGCGCTCATGAACTTCACCCATTTTCTTGGCTTCCTCAATTCTTCGTCGATGCTCTGACACCCAACCTTGGGAAGCCTGAGGAGAATTGTTGAAAGGTGCCTGTAGCCCGAAGGTTCGATCCTTTGGCAATTGGCTGTGTCGGCCCATCATCAAGAAAAAGGGCGTATACCCCCTAGAGCAGTGAACAGTGTTATTGTAGATTTCCAGGAGTTCTGGCAGCAGCTGAGGCCACGCTTCGTGCTTCGAGACAGAGGCTGCTCTGAGCATCTGGATGAACACTTGATTGATCCTCTCACAGAGTCCATTCCCTTGGGGATGGAAGGCCGTTGTCCGGAATTTCTTGCAATCATGCAACCGGCAAAGTTCCTGGAAAAACTGGGCTTCAAAGGCAGTTCCCCGATCCGTGAGGACCGATTCGGGACACCCCAACGGTTGAATCCAATGCTGATAGAGTTGAGCAGCAGTCTTGGCGGTAAGATCCTTGACGGGGACCACGACCACCCACTTGGAATAATGATCCACCATTGTTAGAGCATGACAATAGCCAGATCGAGTGGGGGCCAGCTTCACATGGTCCAAGGCAACAATTTGATTCGGTCTTTCTTTACAGATGGGATGCAAAGGGGCTCTTGCGTCCCTCCGGAGGTTCTTTATCACGTTGCACACGGAGCACTTGGCACACCATTTCTCAATGTCTCCCCGCATCCCAATCCAATAAAATCTCCTTCTGACGGTGATCTCCGTCTTATGGACCCCGAAGTGTCCGGATTGATCGTGATAGGCATTCAGAACCATGGCTGCATCCCTCCTGGGAACCACAATCTGGTGTATGCAGCCTCCTGAGACTGGGTCCAGGGAATTTCGATAGACCAACCCCTTGTGCAGGAACAGGCGATTTCTCTGCCGCCATAGCCGCTTCAATTCAAAGTCTCCATGGGCCTTGCGCACCCGAGTAGGCACCTTCTTGTGGAGGCAATAGTCGAGGAGGTCCCCGATAACTCTGCTCTCATCCTGAAGTGTCTTCCAGGTGGACAGATCTTCAGAGACTTTGGGAGATTCAGATCCGTCACCCGCCTGGGCAGTTAGAGCATTCTGGCTCACGAACCTTCGGTAGAAGGGAAGCATTTCTACATCTTCCCACACATCTTCAGTAGGGTGTGCTTCTCCAGGGGCCATGCAACAAAGTACATCCGCATTAACATTGGTTTTTCCACTGCGGTACTTGATGTTAAAATCATAGTTGGCCAACCGAGAGGCCCAACGCTGTTCAAGAGCTCCGAACTTAGCAGTGTTTAAATGGGCCAAGGGGTTGTTATCAGTGTAGACCGTGAAGGGAGTAGCAGCCAGATAGTCTTTAAAACTTCTCAGTAATAGCCCAAACCAGGGCCAGGAGTTCCAGCTTGAAGGAGCTATAGTTAGCATCATTCTTCTCAGCACCTCGAAGATGCCAGCTGGCATAGGCAATCACCCTCTCCTTGCCATCTTGCACTTGAAATAAGACCGCCCCCAGACCTTCAAAGCTAGCGTCTGTGTATAAACGGAACGGCAGGCTGTAGTCAGGATACGCCAATATGGGGGGTTCCGTGAGGAGATACTTCAGAGCTCGAAAGGCATCCTCTTGTTCTTCGGCCCACTGGATGGGAAGTCTCCCATTGTAATTATCCCGGGCAGTCCCTCTCAGTAATTCGGTCAAGGGTCCAGTAATTTGAGCAAAATAAGAGATGAAACGCCGGTAATATCCAGCAAACCCCAGGAAACTTCGGACGTCTCACACCGTCCTGGGTGTAGGCCACTCTTTCACAGCACTCACTTTGTCTGGATCAGGCTGGACTCCTTGAGCACTGACGACATGTCCTAAGTAGTGCACTTGTGGCTTTAGTAAGTGGCATTTGGAAGGCTTAACCTTGAGTCCATGTCGGATAAGAACTTGGAAAACTTCTTTCGGGTGATCCAGGTGTTCCTGATATGTTCGGGAGTAGACTATGACGTCATCTAAATAAAACAAAACACTCTGGAAGTTGAGGTGCCCTAAGCATCGCTCCATTAAGCGTTGGAAAGTAGCTGGTGCATTGCACAGTCCAAAGGGCATACTTTTGAACTCGAAGAAACCCATAAGGGTTACAAATGCAGTCTTCTCTCTGTCCTCTTCTGCCATTGGCACCTGCCAGTAGCCGCTCGTCAGATCCAGTGTGGAAAAGTAGGTGGCAGACCCCAATGCAGTCAAGGATTCTTCTATGCGTGGGAGAGGATAGGCATCCTTATGAGTTATGTTGTTCAGTTTCCGGTAAAGCGGATGGGGCCATCTTATTTCTTCACCAGGACCAAAGGTGCAGCCCACAGACTCTGGCTTTCCTGAATGACATCGGCCTCTTTCATCTCCACGAGCATTTTCTTTATGGTCTGATACATCCCAGGAGCCACAGGGCGATTTCTCTCTTTAATGGGTGGATTGTCTCCGGTGAGAATCCTATGTTTGATCATGGTGGTCCTGCCAAAGACTGTGGGAAATTTACTGAAAGCTTCTTGATGTTTCTTAGCCACCTGGATGACTCCTTCCACCTGTTCCTTGGGGGTATCTTCGTCCCCTATCTGTAGTTGGTTCCACCAAGGTTCCGCAGGGTTCTTGTCAGGTCCTCGTTGGACCACCTGTGACTTCGAGACTACATCTCGGACGTCTAGATGGTGTAAAGTAACCACTGGGGGGTACTTGGGTAGTTGGACAGCAACTTGAGAGAGATTGATAAGTCTCACTGGGACCTTCCCATTCCGTACGATTACCAGGCTTCTAGCAGATCGCACCAAGGGACAATCTTCCAGCAGAAGGGGCTCCAAGAGCACTTGGTAATCTTGATTTTTCACCCCGGGTCAGGCACGGCACCAAATCACTGTCTCTGTCTGTGGCTGTAGACTAACAGCTCGGATATCTTGAATCCTTACTCGACAGATTTCACCATGATGATTTACGAACTTCTGTTCTGCTTGGAGAATTTTGAGGTGGTGTTGGGCAGCTCGCCGGCCTGGGGGTGACAAGTGAGGGAGAGATGCATGCAGTGCACAGACAATATGATCAAAACAGTGCCTCATAATATTCATGCCTAAAATGAAATCAGCTACTCCCTCATCCCTAACATTTGTGACAATCACGCCTTGTCTTCCTAGCACATGTTTTCCCACCTGCACCGTGGGCTCCCAGTAACCATGCCTGGGTACTGGTTTACCGTTCCCTGCAATTACTCTGAAGTCCGCTTCCTGAGGGTCACACAACCTTTCCGGGCCCCAGTACTTATAGAAAACCCCCTGTGGAATAGTGGATACCTGAGACCCCGTATCTATCAGAGCTTGTAACCAGACACCTTCAACCATCACCTGTAGATAAGGACAAGCAGCTACATACATAGACAGTCCCTTCTTGTCGTTGGTTGATTCTGGACCTTCAACCTCTACTCCTGGGGTGCGGTCCTCGACCCCAGGGGACGCCTGTTTAAAGTCCAGCATTGACTCTTCCAGTGTCCATTCTTGTTACAATAACTACGAACGGGTCTCTGGCTCCCAGGTGGTCTATCAGGAGGTGTACTAGATGGAGTGACAGGGCGAGGGTCAGCCTTCTTAGGTGGTGTTGTTGCAGATCTAGAAGGATTTGCCGTACCGCCATTTCTTTAAATGCCTTGGCTAACTGTTCAATGTCCTGTTTAATGTCTTGTAAGTCAGCTGTCCAAGGACTAGAAGATGGTGTTGATGGGGCAGATTGAGAAGGGAAAGGCGGCTGGTCCGCGGGTCCCGGAGATTCAGCAGCAGGGACACTAATCTCCTCTGTCTGAGTTTCCGACTCTATTACTTTAACCGCGAGTCTCTTAAAAGCTGGGAAAGCCATGTCAGGATTTTGCACGGCCAGCATCCTAAGTTGGGCCTTGTCCCATTTGTTTAGCCCCCTTCTATAAAATGGTCCATCAGTACTCGATTGCCCTGATCGGGCGTGATGCCGTCCAACTTCTGTATCGCCTCTAATGCGCTGTGCAAAGCCACTGCATATACTCGGAGGGTCTCACATCTAGAGACTAACTGGATCTTATGCCCAAAATTTGTAGGCTTGGTGCTAGCCCAATAGAGGAGAGGCATATCTATCTAACCTAAGAGAGGCATATAGTGTAGATTTTGGTTGTGCACTTCACCGATCCCCCATTGTGGTTTTAAGGAGGAAGTAACTGGATCTTACAGACATATCTATACTTAAGGGTCCATCCCAAAGAGGTCACCTTACTGTGGTGGGATAGGGCACACTAATTGCACATTATTGGTATGCTAAGAACCTCAATTTTATCTATAGCGATATTGCAATGTAAAATAACTTGTATTTTCCATGTTTGTACATAGCAGCATAGCAGAGTGCACCTCAATGGTTATACTAGTTGATTTGCACATGATAACCATATTTTTTGTTTTTTGATGAATGAAATGAACTCTGGGGCCATGAATGAATAAAGACTGTGAAGCATAATTCAGAGGTGAAGTTGGTATTCTTTACAACCTTTATGATTTAATTAGGTGTGTGTGGGCATATGCTATTGTTATGGTAAATGAAGTGGCAATTATGTTAGATATCTCATAGGCTATTAAATTGAGTACAGTTGCCTGAAAAAAACGGTGACTATTTAAACTCTCCTGTAAAAAATAAATAAAAAAAATAAAGAATCATGACTTCACTTGTTCAACAATTTTTAATATTTAATTGCAGTTAAAGTTAAGTGGCTATAAGGATTCGGGATTGTTGATAGAAATATGTATAGGTAATCAATCTGAATATATTATTTAATCATTATACATTGCTTAAATCCCTTAAGGCATTTTCTGGTGAGGTCTTCACTTAAATTTGATTCCAGTCTTCACTTGATCGACTGCCTTGTCTCCAGCATCTTTTGCAGCTTGGCATCCTTTGTCTATGGCTGGTGTGGAAAGGAATAAAATTAATGCATAAATACGTAAGACCCCTTAATGCAAAAATCAGGTGTTGTTTTAACATTTGCTCTGATTTTTAAGGGTTAGATGAAAGTGATACTCTGTAATCAATTATTAATCTGCATTGGCCAATGAAATTCTGGGATTACTGTCTGGTGCAGTTCTAAGCAAACAAAAATGTTATCTGAAGAAAATAATCATGTTTTCTCACTCATTTATGATATAGGGTTACATGTCAGGCAAAGAACTAGGGGAGATGGCACTTCTTACCCATGGCAATTCCCATGTGTACATAGAACCTTTGGATTTTTTATTTAATGGAATGAGAAAATAATGTTTGGTGGTGATGAAATAATTTTCAGGCTGAAAATGTTTTCAGAAAGAGCTAAAAAGTTAAAACATCTCTTCAGGACTCTATCAACTCAATGTCAACGAATCTTCAGCATGAATTTGTTGTGGAAAATGTAAAAATTGACAAAGATCTTTCCTGCAAAGCTGATTTTCCAGCCACTGTTTGAAAGAAATGGGAACCTACTTGATGTAGTAGGTTAGACATTTGTAAAGTTCATTTTTGGTTTATTTATAATTTCACGTTTTACCTTAGCACAATATTTTTTTCTCTACCAGGTCTGGAAATACATAATACATTAATTAATATAATTTACTATCCATTGTCTGAGGTTGGTTACATGAAGCCATAATATTCAGCTACTTGTTTTGCATCATATATGTGATTTATTAATTTGCCATGAAGTAAAAAAGGCTTGATAAGCATAATTAAAATGGGGTAATTGATTATGTTTTGTCAGGGCTTGTGGGATTTTAAAGTTCCCCTAAGAAAAATTTGTTAGTGTATGTTTGCAGGAGTGGAATGTGTTGACTTGCTTTTTTCAGTCTTCCTTTGGCTATTTTGTCAAAATATTTGGAGTTTTACCTATTGATAGATATTGGCGTATTGGTTTATTGTTCCAAGGTTAGGCCATATTCACATATTCCAGTATGAGGGCAATTACTGCACTTCCTTCACTACTAACCCTTAAAAAAATAATTCCCTTTTCCGTATCTTTGGCTTTTCATCTCATAAATCCTTGGACCCTATAAATACCTTATAATACAGTACTATGATCTTACTTACTGACTTGTATGCATGCTTGTGTGTGCATTAAGAGTTTACTTACCTTCTTGAGCAATTTTTTGACCTTCTTGTACACACTGGTTAGCCGTGTTTTGGACTGTATCTTTTCCTTGTTTTACTGCAATGGAAGTGGTCAGGATTACAGTATTTGTATAGATATCATTTATCTTGCTGGTTCACATATTTACTTGTACATTGCATTTAATAACTGGGAAATATTCCCACTGAGTGCATGAGTGAAGATTGTTTTCTATGTTGTATTTCTTAAGTTTGATAAACTGCTTCACGTGATTACAATTTGTATTACCATATTCAATTTACACCACAATTTAATACCAAATAAAATAGTTTCTGAAGTGGAAAGACAAAAACTGATCAACAATATACATAATAGATCATTGTTTGTGGACAACAATGATTCTTTGTTAAACCAGTGGCTTCAATGTTTACCACCTGCTGGGTGTGGTGCCTAGGACTATACTTTTGTGCTTGCATGACATGGGTGGAAGGACTATGAGCTGCAAACCTCATTGAACCAGATTAAAGGTGTGGTCCCATGTTAATGAAAAAGCAGTAAACAAAATTAGAAGACATGAATCCTCAGGGCACACCCTAACACAGACCATTATCTCCAGCACATACACACAGTACAGTTTAGAGTCATATAAAACTTAAAGGGGTACTCCACTGGAAAACTTTTTTTATAATCAACTGGTGCCAGAAACAGATTTGTAATTTACTTCTATTAAAAAATATTAATCCTTCCAGTACTTATCAGCTGATGTATGTTCCAGAGGAAGTTATTTTCTTTTTCAATTTCCTTTTTGTCTGACCACAGTTCTCTCTGCTGACACCTCTTTCCATTTTAGGAACTGTCCAGAGTAGGAGCAAATCCCCATAGCAAACCTATCCTGCTCCGAACAGTTCCTAAAATGGACAGTGGTGTCAGCAGAGAGCACTGTGGTCAGACAAAAAGGAAATTCAAAAAGAAAAGAACTTCCTGTGGAGCAATATAGCAGCTGAAGTACTAGAAGGATTCAGAATTTTAAATAGAAGTCATTTACAAATCTGTTTAACTTTCTGCCACCAGTTGATTAAAAAAAAAAAAAAAAATGTTTTCCAGGGGAGTACCCCTTTAAGGGCCCCATACACATTAAATCATCTAATGTTTATGTGGATCTCCATACTCTCCCCTAAGAGATGAGGTTGGGGAAAAGAGAAAGATTTGCTGTGTTGAAATTTAAATTCTCTATACTTATTGTTGTCAGGGACATAAACTGCCAGGGGTGTCTGGCAGCAGTTCCCTCCATCCTATTCGGAACACATAAATGCTGGGCCGGGAGTTCATCTGTGGAAGGATTGGGTGATAGATTTTGCTTAATGAGCATTTGGCCAGCAGTTGTCTTATGTAAAGTACTTTGCTATTTTTATATTACTACCAGGTACTTGTAAGTACTACTACTACCAGTTCAGGATCTTAAGTATTTAATACTTCTAAACATCTAGGTTTCCCGCTACCTCAGGCAGATCTGTAGTGTACTGATGGTCTAAAGGGATGTGTAAATCTTATTCTAGGACTCATTGTATAAAAACATAAGCTGCTATATACCCCTCCACATAGACATTATAGTATTCAAGAAAACTAGTGGTGTCACAAAGGTTAAAGTGGTTCTTGTGCTAAGAGAACCTCTTATTAGGGCATATGTGCATAAGGAAGTGGTCCTCTAGCTCAAAACCCCTTAGTAGGAGCTCAGTGACTCCTTTTCTGATTCACATAGCCTATCTGTGTATTAGATAAATGTCTACCATAAGTAAAATGTTTAGCCACAATTTGCCCAGATGATAACAGCTGATCACCCGGGGTTTATTTTGAGATAATTTTTTCATGGTAAGACAACCAATTTCTGTACTTTGTGCATTTAAAGATAGTTATTTCTGTTTTTCATATGTTCACTTTGAATTATTTGCAGCTGTATGTTTCCCAGTTAAAATCTTTTCTACGCTGTATTTCTATTTAGACTTAGCAACTGGTCTTGTGTTCTATCACATCACTGAAGTGTGAGACATATTACATGGGAGCACTAAAGTATGCAATACAACATATCACATGACTGAGGTGTGAGACATAATACATGGGAGCACTAAAGTATGCGATACAACATATCACATGACTGAGGTGTTAGACATAATACATGGGAGCACTAAAGTATGCGATACAACATATCACATGACTGAGGTGTGAGACATAATACATGGGAGCACTAAAGTATGCGATACATCATATCACATCACTGAAGTGTGAGACATAATACATGGGAGCACTAAAGTATGCGATACAACATGTCACATCACTGAGGTGTGAGACATAATACATGGGAGCACTAAAGTATGCGATACATCATATCACATCACTGAAGTGTGAGACATAATACATGGGAGCACTAAAGTATGCGATACAACATATCACATGACTGAGGTGTGAGACATAATACATGGGAGCACTAAAGTATGCGATACATCATATCACATCACTGAAGTGTGAGACATAATACATGGGAGCACTAAAGTATGCGATACAACATATCACATGACTGAGGTGTGAGACATAATACATGGGAGCACTAAAGTATGCGATACAACATATCACATCACTGAGGTGTGAGACATAATACATGGGAGCACTAAAGTATGCGATACATCATATCACATCACTGAAGTGTGAGACATAATACATGGGAGCACTAAAGTATGCGATACAACATATCACATCACTGAGGTGTGAGATATAATACATGGGAGCACTAAAGTATGCGATACAACATATCACATGACTGAGGTGTGAGACATAATACATGGGAGCACTAAAGTATGTGATACAACATATCACATCACTGAGGTGTGAGATATAATACATGGGAGCACTAAAGTATGCGATACAACATATCACATCACTGAGGTGTGAGACATAATACATGGGAACACTAAAGTATGCGATACAACATATCACATGACTGAGGTGTTAGACATAATATATGGGAGCACAAAAGTATGCGATACAGCATATCACATGACTGAGGTGTGAGACATAATACATGGGAGCACTAAAGTATGCGATACAACATATCACATGACTGAGGTGTGAGACATAATACATGGGAACACTAAAGTATGCGATACAACATATCACATCACTGAGGTGTGTGACACATTACACAACACCATTTTGGTGTGAGACAGTGACATAGTTGTGACTGGGCTTCTAAGCCTCCCTACACTAACACTGGCTTTACTACTAATTCTGTATCAATAGGTAACCCCTATTATGGGCTTTTAAACCAGGGATAATTCCGATTACATGTCTGCTGGCTATCCAAATGAGATAGAGTGTTCAGCCAACATCTATCTTCCCCTGCATCCTCATAAATGTGCACATTTGGCTCTGCCAAACATACAGGTTTTTCATGGTGATGGATAAGAGCTTTTACTACATACTTTTGATAGCAATATCTGGTAAAACAATGTGTCAGGCACTTTCAGTACATGGAAAGCCTTTTTTCATCTGCTATCGGGCACATTTAAGAGACACACATACTCGGACTTTTGATGTGTCTTGCATGCGGTTATGCTATAGCTTTACACACAGTTGTACAGATCTCTACTACTATATCCATAAAAAGTGTACAGGACCATATTATACCTTTACCACTGATTTTATCTGAAGGTTTTATCTATCCATAGGAATCAGAAAGAAAATAAATAGTTGCATGCTTCATTGAGTGCCATAAGTACTGGACAATTTTCCCCTCGAAGCAAAACTGGGAGAAAATACCTCTCTACATATGGCATGTGGTGACGTTTTCTATAAATTGGTTTCTTTCAGATTCATTCTAAGTCTAAACTCTGGCAATTTGGCCAATTTAACATTGCTACAGATCTGTAGTACAGTCAGTAGTACTGTGGAAGAAATCTTGTTATAGATGTACACATCTTACTTGAATATTGTATTTGACAATTCTTGGCCAGATCACAGTGAGAAAAACAGCCTAAAGATTTTATTGAACTTATTTCTAAACTTGGCAAATAATAATTATTAGGGACTTAATCAGATCAAAGAAAGACACAAAGAATATCGCTCGTTGTTCTGCTTAAAGTTGTTTTCTATAAATGCATCATACAACATTTTTTAAATTGAATGAAAACAAAATGAGCATCCCAGTTATGTGGATACTGTTAGATAAGTAAACATTTCTTACCTATGTCACCTGTGTTTAAATCAACTCCAAATCCCTTCTTTAAGGAAGACATCTTAAAGTCTGAATGACTTGAATGTGACGCTACTGGATCTAACAGAAAATAAACAAAAGTGTTCGGCACAGTTATCAGTCGTTTGTTTTTATATGAAGAGTGATGCCCCTCCTTGTGCCTTTTGTCAGATTGTCCCCATTAGTCATGATG
This sequence comes from Hyla sarda, assembly GCF_029499605.1. Taxonomy (NCBI): domain Eukaryota; kingdom Metazoa; phylum Chordata; class Amphibia; order Anura; family Hylidae; genus Hyla; species Hyla sarda. The sequence goes on along the minus strand of NC_079195.1, from coordinate 139,855,723 downwards.
TTAACAGATCATGACATCTGCCTGGTTGTTATATTTAGGATATCAACAAGTGGTGGAATACATTTTTGAACAGCATTGTTTTCTATTCCCTGCAGGCTGGGTGGACAAATTACACTGGAAAATTCCAGTCAGTTACATAAAGGCTTGCCTCTGGCACACATACATTATTGACTGCTCTGTTTGTCTGGTTTCAGCTGTGGCTGAATGTTTGAATGTTTGCCCATCCTTTCGTTTTTTGCTACTTCATTATTTTATGCTAGGTCTAATATAAGCTGAGACTTCCTGTTCTGTACAGATGACTTACCAGCAGTGTCATCCTTATCATCATAGACAGGATTCCGATTAATAGCTAATGCTTACAGCCCAGCCTCCCCCTCCCTGTGAAACGACCTCTGCACAGGTCACAAAGCATGCCTCAAAATGTTTCCCATTCATATGAATAGGGTCTGGGCTAGAATATTTTGTCTACATCAATGGGGCAGACTGCAAAGCACATCTCTAAATGCTGTTAAAAACAAGATGGCTGCACCCTATCTATATATATAAAACTCAACATGTGTATGTGTGTGTGTATGTATGTATGTGTGTATGTTCCAGCATCACGTCCAAACGGCTAAAGATATTAACATGAACCTTGGCACACATGTTACTTATATGTCAACAACAAACATAGGATAGGTAATTTAACCCTTACTTGCCCCCATTTGCCAGGGGTGGGGTTTATGTTTAAAGTCCCACACAAGTCAACGGGAAATATATGTTACTGCATAACTTCCATATGGCTGGAGATATTTGGATAATACATGTTACTGATATGTCCACTTAAAATATTGGATAGTTAATTTAACCCTTAACTACCCCCATTTGTGAGTGTCGGGTTTTTGTTTAAAGTCCCATGCAAATCAATGGGCATTGTATGTTCTCACAAATGTATGTTCTCACACGGCTGGAGATATTTCAATACCTGGTACACATATTACGGGTCAGGATAGGAGGTCGGGATAGGAGGACGGGATAGTAGGAAGGGATAGGAGGATGGGACAGGAGGTCAGGATAGGAGGACGGGATAGGAGGATGGGACAGGAGGTCAGGATAGGAGGTCGGGATAGGAGGACGGGATAGGAGGACGGGATAGGAGGATGGGATAGGAGGTCAGGATAGGAGGACGGGATAGGAGGTCAGGATAGGAGGTCAGGATATAGGGTTGGGATATGACAACAATATATGAGGACGGGATATGAAGTCAAAAGCTTCCTCCTTTGTTTATTTTCCTCCCCAACAAGGATTAGGAAGGAAAAACCGGGTAATGCCGGGTATTAAGCTACTATATATATATATATATATATATATATATATATATAACTCAATGGGGGAGATTTATCAAAGCCTGTCCAGAGGAAAAGTTGCCCAGTTGCCCATAGCAACCAATCAGCTTGCTTTTTTCATTTTTAGGAAGGCCTGTGAAAAAAGAATGAAGCGATCTGATTGGTTGCTATGGGCAACTAGACAACTTTTCCTCTGCACAGGTTTTGATAAATCTCCCTCAATGTATGTATGTATGTGTGTATGTTCCAGCATCACGTCCAAATGGCTAAAGATATTAACATGAAACTTGGCACACATGTTACTTATATGTAAACAACAAACATAGGATAGGTGATTTAAACCTTACTCATCCCCATTTGCCAGGGGCGGGGTTTTTGTTTAAAGTCCCGTACAAGTCAATGGGAAATATATGTTACTGCATAACTTCCGTACGGCTGGAGATATTTCCATAATACTTGGTCACATGCTACTTATATGTCCACTTAAAATATAGGATAGTTAATTTAACCCTTAACTGACAGCTGAAGCGCATGATGGAAGTTGTAGTTATGCAACAGCTGAGGCAGACAACTACAACTCCCAGCATACCCTTTGGCTGTCCCTGCATGCTGGGAGTTGTAGTTATGCAACAGTAGATGGCACATTGGTTGGGAAACACTGAGTTAGGGAACAGACTAACTCAGTGTTTCCCCAGCAGTGTCCCTCCAGCTGTTGCAAAACTACAACTCCCAGCATGCACTGACAGCCAAAGGGCATGCTGGGAGTTGTAGTTATAAAATAGCTGGAGGCTCACTACTACAAATCCCAGCTTGTACTAATGCAACAGCAGGAGGTACACAGGCCTCACCTACTACTGCTGCTTCTTCTTCAGGATCCCGCCACAGCCTCCAGACACACCTCCACCTGCAGATCTGCCACCGCTGCTGCCTCTGGACCCACCACTGCCACCTCGGACCCTACCGTCAGTAAGGTGAACCCCACCGCTGATCATCCGCCCAGCAGGACCCATGTTTGGTCGGACAGTCTCTGCCAGCCAATCACAGCTTTTGTGATGGTCAAGAGTGATTGGTGCTTGCCTCCGAGACAGCGCCAATGACCCATATTTTCTAGGTCACCCCTAGGTAATGTGCCAGGATGCCTGCTGATAGATATCAACAGTCATCCTGTTCCAATCACTGCCCAGTGCGTGGCAGTGACCGGAAAACCAGAGGGCGTACAGTTACGCCCCTGGTCCTTAAGTACCAGGACGCAAGGGCCTACCTATACGCCCTTTGTCCTGGAGGGGTTAATGTCCCTTTTTGACATATAAATATAAGTAATTAAGCAATTCAATGTTTTGCAATGCCTTAAATTGCAATGCCTTAAATAGATTTTCCTGTGATCTGCTAGTACAGCTAGTACAGATCTGCAACAGCAAGCCCCATCCCCATTACTTTCAAAGTTTAACCTGTCGACAACACAGAACAGAATATTCTCGCCAATAGTATATAGGGTGGGTGGGAAACTGAAGCCCTATTAATGCTCGGCAGTTGAGATGAACGAACTTTTCAAAAATTCGATTCGGCCGATTCGCCGAATTCTCCCGAAAAGTTTGTTAGCCTACATATAGCCTCTATAGGAGTATAGAACACTTTGCTGTGTCCTAAAATGCATATGGAGTGTGCTTGGGCAGTGAGATAATACTGCAGATTACCGGCATCACTCTTAGAATCACTGCCGCACAGCAGCACAATGACAGAGCCTGGTGGTGGCATCAGTGTCAGGAGACCATATAGTGACTGAATGACAGAGCGTGGAAGTGTTGGCAGCATGAGGACACCATATAGTGGCTGAATGGCCCAGCGTGGAGGTGTTGGCAGCATGAGGACACCAAATAGGGGCTGAATGACACAGCTTGGATGAGGCTGAAGCATGAGGACACCATATAGTGGCTGAATGGCACAGCGTGGAGGTGTTGGCAGCATGATGACACCATATAGTGGCTGAATGGCACAGCGTGGAGGTGTTGGCAGCATGAGGACACCATATAGTGGCTGAATGACACAGCGTGGACATGTTGGCAGCAAGAGGAGACCATTTAGTGCATATCCAACAGTTCACAAGACTCTATAATGCAGGACGGTGGACCACCCAAAGAAATTCTTTTCCAAAATAATAAACCACACAATGTTTGAAATTTTTTTACAAAAACTAATACAATATGTGTGTAACACATCTGTCTCCAAAAGATCAGATCACCAAAGGACTTTTTTTGCCCAAAATGATGAAGCAGAGTTAATCCCTGTCCGTATTTATTTATTTATTTTTCATTAAAAAATCACACGCAACAAGCGTTTCGTTGTGTAACGATTAGCATTCTGGAAAATTCAATTTAATTACCGATAAAATTATCAGTAAATAAAAAAAAAAAACACTACCCAAGAGTGTTTAATTACCCCATACATTACACCAGGAGCAGTCAGGAGTAGGCCTCAGCAGTACCCAAGTGGCTTTATGCATCCCGTCACTTAAGGACGGAGGGCGTATCCATACGCCCTCGGCATTTCCAATCACTGCCGCTCGCCGGGCGGTGATCGGACCGGGATGCCTGCTGATATCTATCAGCAGGCATCCCGTGGCAATGCCTAAGGGGATCCTGAGACCCCCCCCATATCGGCGATCGTAGCAAATCGCAGGTCAATTCAGACCTGCGATTTGCTGCGATCCCGGCAAATCGGGTCACTGGTGACCCGATCTCCTGGAAAATAAGACTGATCAGAGCTGTCAGAGACAGCTCCGACCAGCCTAAAGCATAGAGGCGAGGTGGCAGTGTTGCCACCCCCTCCTATCCCCTGCCATTGGTCGGTCAGGCTGACCACCAATGGCAGGAGGGGGCGGAGGGTTAGAGTTCATTTCCCCCCGCTCTGCACAGCGATCGAAGTCGGTACAGAGCGGGGGGAACACGGGCGGCGAGGGGGGGACATGGCCCGGCTTACCCGGACCTGCGGCGGCGGAGGCGGCGGCATCCCGGAGCAGTGGCGGCAGGAGGAAGAGCGGCGGCTGGAAAGTGCAGCTGAGAAGGCTGCAGTGAAGATCGCGATAAGTGATCTTCACTGTGGCCTTCTAAAAGCTGCAAAACTACAACTCCCAGCATACCCATACAGCCAAAGGCTGTCTGGGCATGCTGGGAGTTGTAGTTTTGCAACATCTGGAGGGTCACAGTTTGGAGACCACTGTGTAGTGGTCTCTAAACTGTGGTCCTCCAGATGTTGCAAAACTACAACTCCCAGCATGCACTGACTGTCTGGGCATGCCGGGAGTTGTAGTTTTGCAACATCTGAAGTGGCACAGTTTGGAGACCACTATATGGTGGTCTCCAAACTGTAGCCCTCCAGATGTTGCAAAACTACAACTCCCAGCATGCCCAGACAGTCAGGGATGCTGGGCGTGTAGTTCTGCAATATCTGGCCCTTCGGATGTTGCAGAACTACAACTCCCAGCATGCCTGGACAGTCTGGGCATGCTTGGAGTTGTAGTTTTGCAACATCTGGAGGTCTACAGTTTGGAGGCCACTGTTCTTCCCCAGTTGTTGCATAACTACAACTCCTAGCATGCCCAGACAGTCCAGGCATGCTGGGAGTTGTAGTTCTACAACATCTGAAGGGCCAGATATTGCAGAACTACACGCCCAGCATCCCTGACTGTCTGGCCGTGCTGGGAATTGTAGTTTTGCAACAGCTGTAGGCACACTGGTTGGGAAACACTGAGCTAAAGTCTGTTTCCTAACTCAGTGATTCCAACCCGTGTGCCTCCAGCTGTTGCAAAACTACAACTCCCAGAGTGCACTGACAGACCGTACATGCTGGGAGTTGTAGTCTTGCAACAGCTGGAGGCACATGGGTTGGAATCACTGAGCTAGAGTCTGTTTTCTAACTCAGTGGTTCCCCACCAGTGTGCCTACAGCTGTTGTAAAACTACAACTCCCAGCATGTACGGTCTGTCAATGCATTCTGGGAGTTGTCATTTTGCCATAGCTGAAGGTTTGGGGCACCCCCCCCTTGGGGTGCCCCCCCCCATGTGAATGTACAGGGTACATTCACACGGGCGGGTTTACAGTGGGTTTCCTTCAAGGAAACTTACTGTGAACCCCTGCCTGTGTGAATGTACCCTAAAAACACTACACTACACTACACTAACAAATAATAAAAAGTTAAACACTACATATACACCCCCTTACACGTTGCCCCCCCAATAAAAATGAAAAACGTCTCATACGGAAGTGTTTCCTAAACGGCGCCTCCAGCTGTGGCAAAACCACAACTCCCAGTGTTGCCAGACAGCCATAGACTGTCCTGGCCGGCTGGGAGTCTTGCAACAGCTGGAGGCACCCTGTGGGTGACACTGCTGTAGGGTTTTGGTGGAGACAAGCCCCATCCTTGTAACCGGGTCCACCCCTACTGCAAATTCCTTATTCAGGCCTCAAATGCGCATTGGGGCTCTCACTTCAGAGCCCTGTCGTATTTCAAGGCAACAGTTTAGGGCCACATATGGGGTATCTCCGTACTCGAGAGAAATTGCATTACAAATTTTTCTCCCATTACCCTTTGTAGAAATGGTAAATTTGGGGGAAAAAACTGCACTTTAGTGAAAAAATGTTTTTTCATTTACACATCCGAACTTAACTAAAAGTCGTCAAACACCTGTGGGGTGTTAAGGCTCACCAGACCCCTTGTTACGTGCCTTGAGGGATGTAGTTTCCAAAATAGTATGCCATGTGTTTTTTTTTTTTGCTGTTCTGGCACCATAGGGGCTTCCTAAATGCGACATGCCCCCAAAAACCATTTCAGCAAAACTCACTCTCCAAAATCCCATTGTCGCTGAACACTTGACATACACATATGAGTAATTTCCTTACTCGAGAGAAATTGGGTTACAAATTTTGGGGGGCTTTTTCTCCTTTTACCCCTTGTAAAATTTCAAAAACTGGGTCTACAAGAACATGCGAGTGAACTTTTAAGTCCTCTGATGTTTTCCAAAAGTAAAAACATGTCAACTTTATGATGCAAACATAAAGTAGACATATTGTATATGTGAATCAAAATATTATTTATTTAGAATGTTTTTTTTCCTTACAAGAGGAGAGCTTCAAAGTTAGAAAAATGCTAAATTTTCAAATTTTTCATCAACTTTTGGAATTTTTCACGCCGAAATGATGCAAGTATCAACAAAAATTTACCACTAACATAAAGTAGAATATGTCACGAAAAAACAACAATCTCGGAATCAGAATGAAAAGTAAAAGCATCCCAGAGTTATTAATGCTTAAAGTGACAGTGGTCAGAATTGCAAAAAATGCTCCCGTCCTTAGGGTTATAATGGGCTCCGTCCCCAAGGAGTTAATAACCCCCTACCTTTGCACGATCAATTGCGAGATCGAGCAATACAAGGTGTGTTATGTCCTCAGATTTCCGGGGCCGCAGGCACGCTCCACTGAACGGATTAGCATGTCTCTATCTTTCATCTACCGGTGCTGGTAACCCGCTAACTCCCGGAAAGTTAAGCTGCCGCGAAGCAGGTGGTCTCCCCCGGGCACGTTTGGCTCCAGAATTTCCACTACTGCCACACCACGCTGACTGCCAACCGTGCTACCGCCTTGCTGACTCAAGGACAACCTGCAACTCTCTTCTCCTGATGATGAACCCCCCCTTCTCCATGAGATCGAGCAATAACAGGTGTGTTATGCCCTCAGATGTCCGGGGCCGCAGGCGCACTCCACTGAACGGATTAGGATGTGTCCATCTTTTTTGGTAGCACCCGCAATCCAAAAATGTTTAATTCCCAGACCCAGGCCCCACCTCTGTGGCATCAGGATCCCATAGATTGCCTGAAAGACACAGCCTAGAGTTGGCTGATGCACGAGTACACACCCGGGCTTCCCAATCCACCCCAAAAAAACGCAACATTTTATTGAAATTGTCTGACAAAATACCAGTTTTTTTTTTAAAACAAGTGCATATACAGCAGTTCAGAAGACTCTATAATGCAGGACGGTGGACCACCAAAAGACATTCTTCTCAAAAATAATAAACCACACAATGTTTGAAATTTGGTTAAAAAAATTATTACATGTGTGTAAGCGCATCTGTCTCCAAAAGATCAGATCACAAAAGGATTCTAATCACCAAAAATGATTAAGCAGCGTTAATCCCTCTCTCTCTCTCTCTCTCTCTCTCTCTCTCTCTCTCTCTCTCTCTCTCTCTATATATATATATATTTTATTTTTTTATTTTTTTATTTTCATAAAAAAATCACACGCAACAAGCATTCCGTTGTGTAACGGTTAGCATTCTGCAAATTTCAATTTTATTACTGATAAAATTATCAGTAAATTTAACTATAACTCTACCCAAGAGTGTTTAATTACCCCATAAATTGCACCAGGAGCAGTCAGAAGTAGACCTTAGCAGTACCCAAGAGGCTTTAATAACCCCTTACCTTGCCCGATCAATTGCGAGATCGAGCAATAACAGGTGTGTTATGGCCTCAGATGTCCTGGACCGCACTAACACTCCACTGAACGGATTAGTGTGTCTCTATCTTTCAAGGACAGGTGCGTGTTGCACGCTGAAACCAGTTCGTGATAGGGATCTGGGATTGCCATTATTTAACCTTAAAACGAGGAATTACCAGTAAGTGAGGGTCATAAGCTGGCGTTGATTAAGTCCCTGCCCTTTGTACACACCGCCCGTCGCTATAAGCGATTGGATTAGTTAGTGAGTTGGTTAGTGAGGTCCTCGGATCGGCCCAGGTGGGGTAGGAGAAGGCCCTGGCAGAGCGCCGAGAATCATTGTTGAAATTTGCATTAAGCATGTATTCAGCTACTGCTAAACTTCAAAAAAGTATAGGCCTGAGGCATCAGGGAGGCAAGTAGTTTGTGAAAGACACAGAATGAGTCTGGAGCAGTCATTCGCAGTACCCAAGAGGGTTTCATAACCCCTTACATTTAAAGATCAATGTTGACATTTGCATTAAGGATGTATTTAGCTACTTCAAAAAATTATAGGCCCAAGGCCAGAAGCATCAGTTTTCCCCATATTAGGAGCATAGTTGTCCCCCAGATTAAGCAGCATAGATGTCCTCCAGATTAGGCAGCATAGATGTCACCCAGATTAGGAGCATAGTTGTCCCCCAGATTAGGCAGCATAGATGTCCCCCAGATTAGGAGCATACTTGTCCCCCAGAGTAGGCAGCATAGATGTCCCCCAGATTAGGAGCATGCTTGTCCCCCAGATTAGGCAGCATAGATGTCACCCAGATTAGGCAGCATAGATGTCACCCAGATTAGGCAGCATAGATGTCCCCCAAATTAGGAGCATACTTGTCCCCCAGAGTAGGCAGCATAGATGTCCCCCAGATTAGGAGCATACTTGTCCCCCAGAGTAGGCAGCACAGATGTCCACCAGATTAGGAGTTTAGTTGTCCCCCAGATTAGGCAGCATAGTTGTCCCCCAATCAGCGCGGGCCGGTCAGAGCCAATCAAAGGGCCATATGTGGCAAGCGGGCCGTACAATGCCCAGGTCTGCCCCAGAGGGTTTCATAACCAATGACAATAGAGAAAATGTTGTTGTAGGAGCATGGTCAATCTACTCAGACCCATATGTCATTGGTGGCTGGAAATCCTGGCTGATCCATCCCTGATTCATCTTGACTAACGTCAGTCTCTCCACATTTTTAGTGGACAGACAAGTTCGCCTTGGGGTGACTATGGCCCCGGCCGCACTAAACACCTGCTCTGATGGCACACTACTGGCCGGGCAGGACAGCTTTTCCAGGGCAAACTCCGCTAGTTGCGGCCATAAATCGAGTTTGGCTGCCCAGAAGTCCAGCGGATCTTCAACGGTTGTTGGCATGGTCATGTCGAGGTAAGCCACCACCTGCTGGTTCAGGTCCTGCTCCATGTCCACCTGCTGCTGATGAGTAGCTTCACTATGTGGCTGAAGGAAGCTGCTCATCAGCGACTGTAGACTCAGGCTGCTGCTGATTGAGCCGGTACTGCTCCTGTCACCCCTCCCCTCCCTAGCAGCTGTAGCAGTGGAAGGTGAGCGCAGAGGGCCCCCCGAGTCAGACCTGCGAGTGGATGGACCATGTGGCCAATAGACATCGGCCAACCGACTACGTAGAAGCTCCCTGAAGTAGGTCAGTTTGTCCTTCCTCTCAGTGGGTGTAAAACAGGCCCCCATTCTGGGCTGGTAGCGAGGGTCTAATAAGGTGGAGATCCAGAAGTCATCGCGCTGACAAATTTTGACAATTCGGGGGTCACTACGCAAGCAACTCAGCATGCATCGTGCCATTTGTGACAGTGACTCGCTGGGACTACCTGCCTCCATCTCCACTGCATACTGCCACGGTGTGTCTGGATCCTCTGTCTCGCCTCCCTCGTAATAACCCTCCAGCTCCTCTGGCTGCTCCTGCTCCTCCTCTCCTGTCCAATGACCAGAAACACCGGCCATCTCATCCACCATAAACTGTGCTCCGCTCTGCCCCTCATCCTCCTCCTCCAGGTCATCCCCCACAGGACTCATGTAGCTTTCTGATGTAGGCGCAACGTCTCCATTGCCATGACCAGCCATGTTTTCAATCATTTTTTGGAGTAAATGTAGGAGTGGAATTACATCGTTCATGGCATAATTCGAGCGACTAACAAAAACTTCCTCAAAGGGCCTCAGCAAACGGCAGGTGTCACGTATGAGCTGCCACTCGTTCACATTAAAGTTACACAGGGGAGTACTCCTATCTGCTTGTATGATCAAAAAATCTGTGATGGCTTTTCTTTGTTCGTATAGTCTTTCCAACATATGGAGGGTGGAATTCTAACGTGAGGCAACGTCACAAATGAGACTATGTTGTGGGATACCGTTCTGACGCTGCAGCTCAAGCAAAGCGTGCTTGGCGGTATACGAGTGGCTGAAGTGCGTGCACAGTTTCCTTGCCATTGTCAGGACGTCTTGCAAATGGGGTGAAGACTTGATGAACTTCTTGACAACCAGATTCAACACGTGAGCCATGCAAGGCGAATGGTTCACACTTCCTTGTCGCAGCGCGGCCACAATGTTCTTCCCATTGTCGGTCACCATGGTTCCCATTTCCAGATTTCGTGGAGTAAGCCATACTCTGATTTCTTCCCTAATGAACTTCAGCAGTTCCTCCCCTGTGTGACTCTATTCGCCAAGGCAAACCATGTGCAGGACAGCTTGACACCGCTGTGCCCTACACACGTGGTACGATGAAGGGCCACCGAGATTTGGATGTACGGGGGAGGAGGAGGCGCACACTGTAAAAGGACCAACTGCCTGGGAGCGAGAGCGTGGAGGAGAAAGCGTTGTGACCTGTCCAAGTTGCTGTTGTGGCTGTGCAGGAAAAACATTTACCCAGTGGTCCATAAAAGACATGTATTGTCCCTGCCCATAGTTACAGCTCTACACATCGGCACTGACGTGCACTTTTGAACACACCGACAGGCTCAAGGACTGGCCCACCTTCTCTTGTACAAACTTATGCAGGGCTGGTACTGCCTTCTTCGCAAAGAAATGACGGCTTGGGACTCTCCACCTCGGCTCGGCACAAGCCATCAATTCCCTGAAAGCTGCAGAGTCCACCAGTTGGAAAGGGAGGGACTGCAACACCAGCAACTTGGACAGGAGCACATTCAACTTCTGCGCCGTTTGATGAGTGGGCGCATACTGTTGTCTCTTGGACATGGCTTCGCCGATCGATTGTTGGCGGAATGGCTGACTACGAGCGGAAGAAGCAGGAGCGCAAGAAGGAGGGTTTGACACAATGCTCCCTTCGGCTGAGGTGGTGGAGCCTTGGCTGGATGACGGAGGGAGCGGATGGCCACTGGGTGATGCGGCAGGCTGGACCACTACATCGGAGACACGGTTATCCCAGGCCGCTTTATGGTGGCGAATCATGTGTTGACACAGGGCCGTGGTGCCGAGATTGGGACCCTGGCCACGCTTCACTTTCTGCCGACAGATTTTGCATGTGACTACGCTAAGGTCCTCCAGATTCTTTATGAAGAACAACCACACCGCAGAGTAGCTGATTTTCCCACCCGCAGTCCGCACTATTTCACTGCTATTGGCGCCGTCTCCAGGAACCCCTGTTCCACTACCTCCCTGAATGGTAGCTTGCTGTGAAGCAGGTGGTCTCCCCCTGGCACGTTTGGCTCCTGAATTTCCACTACTGCCACCACCACGCTGATTGCCAACCGTGCTATCGCCTTACTGCCTCATAGACAAAGAGCAAATCTCTTCTCCTGATGATGATAATGAAGCCCTGGCTTCTGCACCCGGCTCACAATTGCGATCGGCTTCATCATCATCAAAAGATGTGTGCACGTCATTGATGTCCTCCTCGTGTTCCACAACAGTGTCTGCCTCAGGACCGTGAGCAATTGAAACACCACCTCCCACGTCACTCTCCGCATCAATACTTGCCTGCCTTGCGGAGCAAGCAACGCATGTCTCCTCACATTCTTGGCTGCCCATTAGCTGCTGACTGTCCTCTATTACATCGTCCTCACTAAATAGTGGAGCTGAACCCAAAGCATGAGATACTTCTTTGGGAGAGGGAACAGCATAGGACAAAGGCAATGGGATTACGGGGACTGCTCCTGGGCTATGCCAACTGAGGGTTGTGTCTGAGGAACCCACCGACTCTTGACTGGGGTTGTCAGATGTCGCTTGTGATGATGGGGATGAGTGTGCAAACCAATTGACGAGGAGAGATGGGTCGACGACACGACCGCTGGGTGTTAACGGGAGCTCAGGCCTATTGCTGCGACTCCTGCTGCCACTCGCCCCGAGTCTGTTGCCAACTCTGCCTGATGTATGTAGGCCTCTGCCCCTTCTCTGTGCACGTCCTTGTACTTCTCTGCCTGACATACTTAGTGCGTTTATCAGGGTATAGAACAGCAGCAGGCGATTACTTACGGCTGTCCGTTCAAAGTATATAGGCCCTAGACAGAATAACAGTTACTAAATAGTACACTCCTTTGTTGTATGTATGCCCTTTGACCTATGTCTTCTACTTGTAAGCTTAGATTTGCTTTGGACTTGATAAAGGGAGGAATCCCGAAAGCTTGTCTCTACAAAATGCTGTTAGTCCAATAAAAAAGGTATTACAAGATACTGCAACATTTTTTGTTTTGCATCTATATATATATATATATATATATATATATATTTTTTTTTTTATTATTATTATTTTTTTTTTTTTGTGATGTGGTCTGGCCTTGTGATGCTGGGGGAGCTTGGGATGTTAATGCGTTGTGGGGTGCACATATAAGATACTGGACAGTCCACCTGATCAAATAGTAAGGGTGTCACTAATAGGTTGTAAGCCAGCATGGTGCACTACACGCTATCATCTAACTTGAACCCTGTGTATGCTTATATGTGTGCAACTGTAACACTAAGCAGCTACCCCCTTCATGAATAGTAGGCATTTGAGTGGTTTTTCATCAGTATTTTGCACCTGTGTGATCTCCCCTTGTATAGCATTGTGTCTTATCTACATCATGGTGGAAATAGTTGCCTAGCCTGCCCTTGTACAAGTAACCAGTAACTGTGGCCTTTTTTCTGTGATTTTTTGAATGATTTATGTCAAATTTGTGTTTTTTTTCCTCTAATGTTAGGGTAGAGACTTGCAAGAGACTGAGGACCCTTGATGTGGGTTGCGACATTGCATTTTTAAGCCAAATTATCAATTAATACCTAATGTTTATCACATGAGCATATATATATATATATATTTTGTGATGTGGTCTGGCCTTGTGATGCTGGGGGAGCCGGGGGTGTCAGTGCTTTGTGGGGTGCACAGATAAGATGTTGGGCAGCCCGCCTGATTGAATAGTATGGGCATCACCATTAGGTTGCAAGCCAGCATGGTGCACTACACGTTATCATCTTACTGGCACCCTGTTTATGCCTTTTCTATGTGCAACTATAATACTAAGCAGCTACCCCCCTCATGAATACTAGGCATGTGTGTGGTTGTTCATCAGTATTGTGCGACCTCCCCTTATATAGCATTGTGGCTGATCTGCATCATAGTGGGGATAGGTGCTTAGCCTGCCCTTGTACCAGTAACCAGTAAGTGTGATCTTTTTTCTGTGATTTTTTGCAACTTGCCTGATGGCATCCACTGCCCACTGCAGGCTCTAGTGGACAGCATTGGGCACAGACAGAAAAGTGTTTCCTCTTTAAAAATAAAATCCATGGTGCAGCTGCATGCTGGCTACCAATAAAAAATACTGCAGTTTTGCACCATGGCACTATGATATCGTAGATGAAAACATGAAGCCACATCATGATGTCTAGATTTTTTGATGCAATTGGTATTAAATCCCTCAGAGTTTTTTTTTTTTATATGAAAGACATACTAAGGTTATGCTGTAATGCTCTAAATGTTGCATAGGTCGGGCTCTCAACTTTTGGAACCACTACCTACTGAGAGAATGATCACCCCTATCCAATTTGCATCACTAGGCTTTAGCCACATTCAAGTGTAAATAGAATGCAATTATAACAGCACATTTCCTTGGCTCGCTATTGAAGTTATGAAAGCTGCTGGACTATTTATATACACGTTAAAGGATATGGATAATGGATATGCAATGAATGTCTATACATTATTAACACTTTACGTCATACTATTTTTCAGTATTCAGACACTGCCATTGTGCATTTTTATTTCTGATGTATTTTACATTCCTATTAGAAAATCATAAGACATTTAAAGGGGTCATCCAACATAAGGTGACTTTAATACTTACCTGACAGACAGTAATGGATATGCTTAGGAAGGATCCGTGCTTGTCTTGGGGTTAAATGGCTGTTTGGTAAGTCCACCATAACACTGCTGCATGTTTTTTTGTGAAATGGCTTTTTCCAGTTGGAGTTCCCTCCCTCCAGCTACAAGTCCCATGATCCTTTGTTTGTAAGTGTGAGGTCACTTTTCTTTCTCTCACACATCAGCCACCCCATCCATTGAAGTACAGCTCAGCTGCCTTGCATTCTGTGCTGTGCTTGAAACTACAATTCCCTGTATCCCTGTGGAGAACCATTTCCCTCCCACCCAGCAGTCGCTCCACCAATTAAAGCTCAGACAGGCTTCCTTTCAACACCTGGCTAGTGATGTCTCAGGCCACACTGCACTCTGGGAAAAGCAGAGACAACATCAATTTTGAATGCTGCTAAAAATTGACACTAAGGCAAAGATTACATGAGAATTGTGAGACCAGCCGTCAAACACAGGTGCAGACACTATGCTATGAACTACAGTGATTTTTTAGCCCCTGTAGCACAGTGAAATAAAAACAAATCTTGGAACACCCCTTTAAGACTCATAAAACAACAATCCTGTCGAATTGAAAAGGAACTTCAAAGAAACAGAGAGGAACAGTAAATCTAACCTAGGTAAAGGGGATCCTTTCGGTGGAAGTACAGCATACAGCTTTTACATGAGTTACAGACAGATCCTAGAAGAAGACAGCTGATATGAAATCCATAATTGTAATGCATTTACAAAGATATGTTGTTTTGTCTTTTTTATTATGTTACTACTTGTTATGTTGTTTTAAAGGTTAAAGCAATATATAAATATCTTGAAGTGGTTGACCACATTCACAAAACATATTATTATACCCCTTTAGATAAAGTTCCATAATGTGTCCCAAACCCAAAAATAGAACTGTTTATAGAACAATAGAACATTTACAGTTGAAACTTGTTACATAGGTTGAACTATAAAGGAGCTGTAACTAGACACCAATTAAAGATTTGTCTTTCCTACCAGGATTTTCTTCAGGACATTGCTGAAAATCATTAGAATTGGAGGGTTCCCAGTTGGTTAGCACATTGCAAAAAGGCACAAATTTAAAAGTTTGTATAAAGTTTTTAAGTAGGAATTTGCATAACAATTATTAAATTACTTAAATAAATCATCTTCTACCCCTGTTATAGTAAAAACTCTGTAAACCCCACAGAGTCATTCTGAAACATCAGTTCTCAGGGTCACTAATCCTACCGTACTGTCTTTGCTAAGTCTTGCGTTTCTTAACTTGCCAGAATGTATTATCGTTATAAAAAGGAATGACTGGTATGTACATTCTTCAGATTTGGATGAGATTTATTACGGGTTGCATGAAAATGTTCTAAACACACCTTGTTCTAGACATTTATCCTTTTACTGAGATTGTTTCTAAAAAAAAATAGGTGTGTCTACAAAGTCTAAATGAATTGATTTAAAGCTAAATACAGACTCACTAAATGTTCACACATTGGGTTTTATTTGCAGTACTTTTGTGGTATTGTGCAAGTTTTACATAAAATGGCATTTTGCGACTTCCGGTCCCGGCGCCATGCAGTGAAGACGCGCGGAGAGCTAGCTCCTTCCTCGCATACCGCTTCAAAGGTCTATTTACCCGCAAAATACGTGGCTACAGCCCCTTTGGCCGACTATTCAGATGGCTGGATATATATGGACAAGTTCCTGATACCTATGGGGCGCATGGATTCGCGGAAAAGGAGGCAGAAATATACGGGCTCCCGTGGCAGCACGCGCAGCATGGCGGCGTCTCCCGCCTCTTGTCGCGCCACCTCACTCTGAAGCAGGGTCTATGGACAGGGGTGAGGAATAAGACTTCCCGCGGCTGGACTATGCCAAACTGGCGGCTGCGGTGCCCCTAAAGTACAAGAAGCCATCATCGCCACTATCCAGACAACGCTGGCCCAACTGCAACAGAGTGCCGCGCAACACGAGACCCGCATGACGCAGATTGAAGATAGGGCAAGCTCGTCTGAGGATGCTACCTCCAATGCGGTGGGCCGACTCCTTACTCTTGAATCTGAATGTAAAAGACTCAGCGACAAGGTCGAGGACCTGGAAAACAGGTCCCGACGAAGCAACTTGAGACTTGTGGGGCTCCATGAGTTGGTCCCCTCCCGTAACCTAATGTACATTTGCAAAATAGCCCTACCAAAATCTCTGGGCCTGTCACGGCCCTGCAAGGTGGAGAGGTGATTGTTAAGTACCTGGATTTCACAGACAAGGTCGCCATATTGCGAGCATTCCCCTTGATTTTTGATGGTGCCAAGCTTTAGATTTTTGGTGACTTTTACGCTGAGGTATCTAGAAAACGTAAACTTTTTGCCCCTACCTGCACCACTCTACATCGCAAGGGCATCCATTTTGCTCTATCCGGCCCTCTTGAAGGTTTTCTTCCCTGATAGTACACAATCTACTTACCGGACCCCAGAGGAAGCATCGGCTGATCTTCGCAAGATTATCCATTCTCCAGCATGCGCAACAGCTTCAACAGCTTCACCGTCGAGAACCGACGGACCCGAGCTATGCAAGTCACCGGACCCTGCTTGCGTGGCCCACAACAACGCCCCAGCGTCCCCTGCGACATGCGCCCCAGGGGAGGACTCGTGGCAACATTCCCAGCACTCCCTTGACAAAAAAAAATTGGTTTAGCACTTCTAGTCTAGGGGTTATATGACTCATTTGCCAAGGATTTGTTGGGGGGGGGGGCCTGTCCTTTCGGGGTCTGTGTTAGGTGCGGTATTGCAATTGTTGTTACCTTCTCGTAAGCCCTTTTCTCTGCTAAGGACTACTACGACATATAGCTCGTCACTATTAGTAATTCTTCGTGGCACTATCAAGGGGCAAGGGATAGGAAGTCTCCTCGGGGGCATTGTCCAGGCGCGACTCTGGGGAAAAGATACTGTCATCCGACACTTTACTTATAGCTATGGATCCAGCTGTCCACTGCTCATTTTCTACTTGTATGCCTTTTCACAGGGGGGGGGAGGGGACAGGGCTCTCTGATGGGCTTTTTGTATGGGAATAGAGGGAGTCCAATAGGCAGAAGAACTCCAGGAAGTAGCGGCTATTCCTGGTGTCTGCGGAAGTTTATTCCCCTTATTGCGGTGTGGTAAGGGTGGGGAGGAGGGAACGGTTTGCTCTTGATAGTTCAGTTTATTATTTGGGTTTTTACATAGTGCTCTGAGTGTACTGACGATGCACATTGTTACTTGGAATGTTAAGGGGCTTAGGTCCCCCCAGAAACGAAGCATGATTTTAAGGCACCTAAAGAAGATGTCTGTGGATGTGGCTCTTCTTCAAGAGACTCATCTGGAAAGGTCTGAATATTTCTGCATGTGCAAATGGTGGGTGGGGAGGGTGGAAGGTTCACCTGTGGTGAACCATAAGGCAGGGATTTTAACGTTATTTCACAAGGCCTTTCAAGGGGAGATCCTGCATGTCTCTAATGACGATGAGGGCCGTGTATGCTCTGTTACTGTGAGGACAGCTTCGGAAGATATTGTCTTAGTTTTGACTGGGTGGGCGACTCGTACTGCTCTCACAGATGCCTGGCGAGTGTTGCACCCTGAAGCGAGAGATTTTAGCCTCTACTCCCACGTGCAAGACTCGTGGTCCAGGATTGATTACTGCTTCCTAACTGGCACGTTGCTTCCGAGGGTGCAGCATTTGGCCATGGAAGCCATGGTAATTTCTGATCATTCCCCAATTACATTGCACCTCACTGACTTAATTCCCCGGGGCACTGATTTTATTTGGAGATTCCCTTCAGGGATGGCTAGAGATGAGCAGTTTCAATCTTTACCTAAGGGATGGTGGCTTGAATATGCTAGGGACAATGAGGCACACACTTCCTCCCCCCAATTATTCTGGGATGTGGCGAAGGTTGTTCTGAGGGGCCGGATAATGGCTTACACAGCAACGTTCAAGCGCAGAGTTCATGCACAGATTGCCTCTCTGGGGGCTGCCTATACTGCCTTCGTCGCATCTCCGTCTCCAGCCACTAAGGAGGCCAGGCAAGCTGCTAAATTGGCAGCTAACTTCGCAGGAGTCAGTTTGAGGCGTCACTATTCAGACACGGTAACAAACCGGGCCGAGTGTTGGCCCATTTTGCGAAGGGTGCGATGCCTCGATCTCAGATTCCGGTATTGAAAGATTGTCTTGGTACGCTGCACAGAGATCCGAAAATCATTTCGGATATCCTGCGCTTGTACTATTCGGATCTCTACAGGCCGGAGCCCTCATCTGCCCCTGCATCTAGAGATTGGTTGGGGATAGCAAATCTTCCTACTTTGTCGGCCGAGGAGCTTTCTCATTTGAATACTCCTATCATGGCTGATGATTTGGAGTTGGCCATCAAGGGACTAGTGGCAGGGAAGGCACCGGGACCCGATGGGTTCACCGGTGACTTTTATAAGATTCTGAAGGGGGAGATAACTACACCTCTGCTGTCCCTATTTAATTCCTATTTGCAAGGCGCCCCCATCCCGGCGACTATGAATACGGCGTACATTAGGGTTCTGCCAAAGCCCGGGAAGGACTGGTCATCTGCAGATGGCTACCGTCCAATCTCCCTGATAAATATTGACCTGAAGCTTGCCTCAAAAATAATGGCTGACAGATTGGCATTGATCCTCACTAGGATCATCTCGCCACTTCAGGTGGGATTTGTTAAGGGGAGATCGGCTGTAAGCAATATTCGCAAAGTTATCACGGTTCTTGATTAAATTCATCTTCGCCCGGCTGACCACCCCTCCCCAGCTTTGTTATCGATTGACACAGAAAAAGCTTTTGATCATGTACGCTGGGAGTGGATGTGGTCAGTCCTGGCAAAGATGGGATTTGACGGTCCCTTTATGTCATACATACGTTCGCTTTACTCCTCCCCGACTGCTAGGATTGCCACTCTGGGGTTTCTCTCTACACCCTTCTCCCCACAAAAAGGTACTAGGCAGGGGTGCCCCCTCTCCCCGCTTTTGTTCAATCTAGTCATCGAACCTCTTTCTAGAGTACTCTCTTCAGTAGAGGGCATAGGAGGGGTAAAAATAGGGGGACAGGAGCTCACTCACGCCCTCTTTGCTTATAATTTGCTTTTTTTCTTAGATAATCCTAGAGACTCCTTGACACTCATCTTTGATCTTTTATCTGACTTTGGGACCGCGTCTGGTTACAAGGTCAATATCTCCAAAAGCGTGCTACTTGATCTGGCTCCTAGTCCCCACGCTCTCGGGGGGTCTGATCTTCCTTTACCCATATGCCTATCCACGGATTCTCTTAAATACCTAGGTCTGAAGGTAGGCAAAACGGCCTCCTCTTTATATTCTTTAAATTTTCCCCCACTGATTCAAAAAGTAGTGGCTGAGTTGAGGAGATGGGAGTCGCTACCTCTCCCTCTCCTAGCTCGGAACCACCTGCTCAAGATGTTGAGCTTTTCGAAATTACTATACCCTCGACAGACGATTCCCATCCTGCTGCCTCATAGGGATGTCACCCTGCTCAATTCAGCGTTCACTAGATTCCTATGGGCCGGTAGACAACCCCGTATTGCGGCTATAAAATTGACGTTACCTAAACACAAGGGAGGCCTTCATTTACTAGATGTCAGGCACTATAATGTGGCCTGCTTATTTAGACATAGTATTGACTGGCTCCGACAGAGCACTCAGTTTTCTAACACGAACATCGAGGCCTCTCTATTGGGACCCTGGAATCTTAGTGCCCTGCTACATACTAAATTTAGGGGCACTGCCCCGTCAAATCAGACATAGTGTCATCTTGCGGGACACTATTGCTGCCTGGAAAATAGGCTGGGCCGCAATGAATCTTCCTTTTTCCTTAAGCAAACACATGTCACTGTGGGGACACCCAGAATTCCCGCAGGGGATGGAGAATAGCATGTACCATAGATGGAGGGAGGTCGATATTGTCTTGGTTGGTCATCTTTTCCATGCTTCGGAACCCCGACTGCTATCCTTTGAGGAACTGAGGACCTCCTATGGGCTGCCCGGGAGCCATTTCCTTCCCTACTGCCAGGTCAAAAATGTCCTTCTTTCTAGACTCCGAGATTTCACACGGGAACACTCTCACACCTCTTTTGACAACTTCATCTCCTCTTACACAGCATGCCACTCCTTGTCCACCTTGTACCGGTACCTTAACAGGAAGGGTGCCAAGGCTCTGCACGACTCCCTATTTAGATACTGGGAGACTAAATTAGGCAAACGCTCCCTCACACTACCGATTCTGGAGGGATGGTCTAGGGTATGCAAGGCAGTGATATGCGAAACTTGGAGGGAAACGCAATACCGCATAATGCTCCACGCCACATATGGATTCTCTTTCCCATGTACACCGGACCACCCTGACAGAATTGACCACTGCCCTAAATGTGGGGAATACAAGACGGACCTCCTCCATGGATTACTGACTTGCCCACGCAGGCAAGATTTCTGGGGGGACTTGATTACATTGTTAAACAGAAAATTACATTTGTCATTGACACTGGACGCTAAACTCATAGTCCTACATATAGCTCTTGACAACATGAACATTCCGTTGTTGATACATATGCTATTGTTGGTTGTGAAAAGATGTCTACTGTCGCATTGGTTGACGCAAGTCGTGCCCACGATCTCGGAGGTTTTCTTACAGGCTAAGAAGTATTTATTTTTTGACGTGACGGAGTTAGGGAGGACTAAGGACAAATCGACCAAGGGCTTCTTTAAAAAGTGGCTGACGTTCATGACAGTCTTTCTCACTGACGAAGAGATAGGACGGGTTATGGCGGTGTTTCGTGACAATACATGGTACCTCCGTAGGGAAGAAGCAGGCTCTTTGGGGAGGCTCCACGTCCCATGATGTTGGGGTATGAGATAGGATGTGGACACCTTATGATGCTCTGGAGTGAGGGTTGAATATCTTTTGAGATCATGCTTCGTACTGGGGGGAGGGGTTGGCTTATAGAGACTTAGTCCTTCATCTATTGTACGCTCCTATATTGATGGGGGAAAATATGTTGTTCTGGGGGGTGGGTTGGGATTGTTTTATGCCTCTTGACTTTTGTTTTCTTACCATTGTTTTGTTTATCTCGAACATCGTCCGAGTGTTGTAAAAACTTTTGGAAATTTAATAAATATATGTTTTAAAAAAAATTGCATTTTACATTAAAACGATACTGCTAAATGAAATGCAGCAAATACTAGCAGCAAGTAGGTGATCTCACTTAATATCCATGTGCTGGTTTAATGGCAGCTCTCTACTGGGGGCCACAGCTCAAACAACTAGCTGCATCAGGTATATATACAATTTGACTAAGCCTTCCCTGCTTTCTCAATGACTCCTGCTGCCACCCAAGGCCAGGACCAGCTTCTGATGGCATTAGGTGATCAGGTGTACAAGTCTACTGGTGCTCAGTTGTGGTAGACTATTTAAAGGGTGGTCTGGACCAGTGACAGATTAAGCGTACCCCAGGCCCCATGCTAATTACAAAATGTACCCCCCTCCCTATGATTACTACAGCAGCACTAAAGTAGCATGTACTGTGCAGGGTAAATAACATATTTAGAAATGCAGTGATACTAATTGTGTTAAAATTTTTGGTAGGTAATATTTTTATTCTTTGAAAAGTGGGAAAATGTAGACTTTGTTTTTAAAACTATTGTTTTTTTTATTATTATCATATTTTATTTTTTTTTTTTTTTACTTTTGGCATACGGAGTCCTGATGGAGTTAATTATAAATTAATGGGCCCTTCCAAATCAAAATCACCAAATTTGTTCAGAACTCAACCAGACCCATAAATAAAGACACTGAAGCCCAAAATGTATTCAACAACGTAGGAACACACTGTCTGTCTTTGAACCCTTTCCAGCTCCACTATCCAGCAAGTGAAATAAGTATTGACCACGTCACCATTTTTTTCAATTTTATTCTAGAATTGCATAGAGATGCATATAATGAATTATTGTTAGGATCCGTGTGTTGTTTTTAACATGAAAATTTCAGATTATTACACATAACTCAATTTCTCATCTTATTTGTTTTATTTTCTTTGTATGTATGGATTACTTGGTTTTTTACCAACATCTGAAAAAAGTCATATCAATAGCATCTTTGGAAATATATTTAGTAAGAAAAATTGTGACATTATTTCACCTGCTATATCTTTATTGTAATTTGGGGCCCAGTACTGTACACAGTATTCCATGTTTGGTCTGACTAGTGATTTGTACAGTGGTAGAATGATGTCCTCGTCATGGGCATCTACACCCCTATTTGTGCACCCCATGATTTTGTTTGCCTTGGCAGCAGCTGCCTGACACTGATCGCTACAGTTAAATTTAATTGAATTTAAATTTCTAAGTCCTTTTTCATGTCAGCTGTCCCCAGTGGTTTACCACTTATAACATAATCCCATCCCAGATATTTCCTCCCCATATGTAAAATCTAACATTTATCTGTGTTGAACCTCATCTGCCACTTCCCAGCCCAAACGTTCTACCTGTCCAGATTCATTTCTAACAGTGCACGGTCCTCTATTGTGTAAAAGGAGTAGAACCCAAAACTGACCGCTGTGGTCAGGGGCGGAATGACCGGCCGGTCCATTTGGTCATGGTCTGTAGGCCCGGCCAGGTAAAAGGCTTGCTGCTTCTACTGGGGGTTCAGGACACTTGTTCCATATCTCCAGGCGAGTGAGCACTGCTTTCAACTGTAAGCGCGTATCATGTGCAAACAGCTGAAAGCCTCCTCTCTGTGTGAGCTGCATCTGCGGTATATACTGAGAGGAGGCATGACCATCATCCATTTGCACCTGCACTGTGGAAGAAGAAGAACATGTCCATGCGGTAGTAAAGAGAAGATCGCTGTGTGAGACAGGTGACTTCTTTTTTTCCTTTTTTTCCCTCCAACCTGGCAAAAAGGGGGTGGAGTAGAGGGGGTTAGGTGGTCTTCCTACCTACAAATTATTATACCTGACTGCCTAACTATTATTACCTACCTACTTATTAATATACCTGGCTGCCTATCTATTAATACCTACCTACATATTATTATACCTGGCTGCCCAACTATTATTACCTACATATTATTGTACCTGGCGGCTTACATATTATTATACCTGGCTGCCTAACTATTGTGAAATCTGCACTCCGGCCAGACATGCTGGCCGTGAGCGCTCTGTCATGTCCCCACTGCCAGCGGGTCTGGAATACGCTTTGCGGGACGCTCCTGCATGCGAATCCCAGTATGTCACTCACCTCTCTGTCCTCGCAGCCCGGTGTGCGTGCCCCCGCCTCCTAGGACGCGCACGTGCCGGAGCTCTCACTCTTAAAGGACCAGTGCTCATTTAGTCAAGTGTCTACACCTGCACCCTGGTCCTTAAATATCAGCTCCTCCCTTGGTTCCCTGCTGGATGTTTGGTTGTCTATTGCCATAGTGAAAGGTCTGTGTCTCTGTTACTGTGCACCTGTTCTTTGCTACCTTCCTACCCTGCACCTGTGTTCCTGACCTACTGCCATCTTGCCATGTCCTACAGTCTCCTTCTGTGCCATGCCACCTCCCAGCTACCTGTGTGGATGAGTCGTGCCAGGGGTAGCAACCTGGGTGCCCTGCCGCAGCAAGACCATCCCGCTCTGGTTAAAACCAGCGGCACCTTAGACTCCACTCCCTGGCACGGCTCACGTGATCATCCACACAGTCCCAGAGGATCCACCACCTGCCATGTCTCGAATCTTCCCACCATTATGGCTAGACAGTCGCAGCAGTTAGCCTGTCAGGCACAACAACTGAATCAACTCACTGCCATGGTGCAACAGCTCCATGCCGCTCAGCAGCAACAGCAGCTGCCACCTGTTCTTGAGCCTCCTCCTGTGTCTGCAGCTTCTCCTGGGACCAAGCTTTGTTTGTCCTTGCCTTCTAAGTATGACGGAGATCCCAAGCTATGTAGAGGCTTTGTGACACAGTGTTCTATCCATCTTGAACTCATGGCAGATCTGTTCCCGAAGGAGAGTGCTAAAGTGGCATTTGTGTTCAGTCTACTGTCTGGAAAAGCTTTGGCCTGGGCTACTCCTCTCTGGGATCATAGAGATCCGATCTCCTTGAACCTGTTAGCCTTCCTTGCAGAATTCCACAATGCATTTGAAGAACCCACGCGAGCCTCCTCTGCCGAGACGGCTCTACTGAACCTCTGCCAAGGGAACTCCTCCGTTTTTCTCTCCGTAAATATTTACCCATAATGACTCCACATAATCATTTTCCTTACATATAAGGCAGTGTGGTCTTTAGACTGGACTTTACATATAGGCAAGGTATGTACCTCTTTATTTTTTTACTGCCGGCAGTATAAATGACAATTTTACCATTCTTGAGAACTACATTAACCCCTTAAGGACCCACCCAATTTTCAACTTAAGGACCCAAGTTAAGGATCTCGAGTAAGGAAATACCTCATATGTGACTGTAAAGTGTTCTGTGGGTGCACTAGAGGGCTCAAAATTGAAGGAGCGACAATGGGGTTTTGGAAAGTGAATTTTGCTGAAATGGTTTTTGGGGGGCATGTCACATTTAGGAAGTCCCTATGGTGCCATAACAGCAAAAACCCTCCCACATGGCATACTATTTTGGAAACTACACCCTCAAGGCACATAACAAGGGGTCCAGTGAGCCTTAACACCAAACAGGTGTTTGACGACTTTTCGGTAAAGTCGGATGTGTAAATGAAAATTATATATATTTTTTTACTAAAATGCAGTTCTTTTTCCTCAAATTTACCATTTTTACAAGAGGTAATAGGAGAAAATGCCATCTAAAATTTTTAACCCCATCTCTTCTGAGTACGGAAATACCCCATATGTGGACATCATGGGCTCTGCTGGCGCACTACAATGCTAAGAAGAGAAGGAGCCACATTTGGATTTTGGAGAGAGAATTTTGCTGAAATGGTTTTTGAGGGGCATTTGGGGGGAAGACCCTAAGGTGCCATAACAGCAAAAAAACTCCCCACATGGCATACTATTTTGAAAACGACATCCCTCAAAGAACGTAACAAGTGGTATAGTGAGCCTTAACACCCCACAGGTGTTTGAGTACTTTTCGCTAAAGTCGGATGTGTAAATGACAAAATAGTTTTTTTCACTAAAATGCAGTTATTTCCCCAAATTTTACATTTTTACAAGGTGTAATAGGGGAAAATGCCCCCCAAAATTTGTAACCCCATTTCTTTTGAGTATGGAAATACCCAATGTGTGAATGTCAAGTGCTCTGCTGGCGTACTACAATGCTCAAAAGAGAAGGAGCACCATTGAGCTTTTGGAGAGAGAATTTGTTAGGAATGGAAGTCGAGGGCCACATGTGATCCCATTTTGGAAACAACACCCATCACAGAATTTAACAAGGGATGCAGTGAGCGTTTACACCCCATTGGCGTTTGACAGATCTATGGAACAGTGGGCTGTGCAAATGAAAAGTTACATTTTTCATTTTCACTGACCAGTGTTCCAAAAATCTGTCAGACACCTGTGGGGTATAAATGCTCTCCCTTTATTACATTCCGTGAGGGGTGTAGTTTCCAAAATGGTGTCAATTGTGGGGGGGGGGAGGGGTTGCATTGTTCTGGCACTATGGGGGCTTTGTAAACACACGTGGCCTTTAATTTTCAAAAAATGTTCTCTCCAAAAGCCCAATGGCGCTCCTTCTCTTCTGAGCATTGCAGTTCACCCACAGAGCACTTTATGTCGACATATGAGGTATGTTCTTACTCAGAAGACAGGCAGTTAAAAATGTGGGGGGGGGGGGACTTTTTTCCTATTTTCCCTTATGAAAACAAAAAATTTTGGGTAAAACCAGAATTTTAGTTAGATTTTTCATTTTCCTATCAAATTTTTACGAAAATTAGTCAAACACCTGTGGGGTGCTAAGGCTCACTATACCCCTTGTTACTTTCCGTGAGGGGTGTAGTTTCCAAAATGGTCACACTTTTTTTTGCGTTTATGTCAGAACCATTGTAAAATCAGCCCCCCCCCCTGTGCAAATCACCAACTTAGGCCTCAAATATACATAGTGCGCTCTCACTCCTGAGCCTTGTGCATCCACAGAGCATATGTTCACTAGTGTTGCTCGCGAATATAGCACTATATATTCCCTATTACGAATATTTTTTATTTTTTTTTGTTTTTCACAGTACATATCATAGTGATCATCCCTCTCTGCTTCCAGCTTGTGTGGTCTAAAGAAGGCTCTAATACTACTGTGTGAGACCGCCGGGCAAATTTTCGCATGTGGGAAAATCTGCATATGCGAAATTTTACATGCAAATTTTTGCATATGCAAATTTTCGCATATGTAAATTTTCGCATATGCGAAATCTCGCGCATGCGAAAATAAATTGTGAATATTACGAATATGCAAATTTTGCGAATATATGACAAATATTCGTCCATTTTCTCACGAAATATCGCAAATTTGAATATGGCCTATGCTGCTCAACACTAATGTTCACATATGAGGTATTTCCGTACTCAGGAGAAATTGCATTTTGGGGGTTTGGGGGTCTTTTTTTTCCCCTTTTATCTCTTGTGAAAATAAAAAGTATGGGGCAACAGCAGCATGTTAGTGTAAATTTTTTTTTTTTTACTCTAACAGGCTCGGGTGGACCCCAACTTTTCCTTTTCATAAAGGGTAAAAGGAGAAAAATGCCCCACAAAATTTGGAACGCAATTGCTCCCAAGTACGGAGATACCCCATATGTGGCACTAAACTGTTTCCTTGAAATATGCCAGGGCTCCGAAGTGAGAGAGTGCCATGCGCATTTGAGGACTAAATTAGGGATTGCATAGGGGTATTCTATGCCAGTGATTCCCAAACAGGGTGCCTCCAGCTGTTGCTAAACTCCCAGCATGCCTGGACAGTAAGTTGCTGTTTTGCTGAAGGCTCCGTTTTGGAAACACTTCATTTTTATTGGGGGTGGGGGGGGGACAGTGTAAGGGGTGTATATGTAGTGTTTTACCCTTTATTATGTGTTAGTGTAGTATAGTCTAGTGTTTTTATGGTACATTCACATGGGCGAGGTGAGTTTCCCGCTCGGAGTTTGCGCTGCGGCTGAAAATTTGCCGCAGCTCAAACTTGAAGCAGGAAACTCACTGTAAACCTGCCCGTGTGAATGTACCCTGTACATTTACATGGGGGGGGGGGGGGCAAACCTCCAGCTGTTGCAAAAGTACAACTCCCAGCATGCACAGACTGGCCGTGCATGCTGGGAGTTTTACTTTTGCAACAGCTGGAGGCACACTGGTTGGAAAACCTTCAGTTAGGTTTTATTACCTAACTCAGTATTTTTTAACCAGTGTGCCTCCAGCTGTTGCAAAACTACAACTCCCAGCTTGTACTGATCACCGAAGGGCATGCTGGGAGATGTAGTTATGCAACAGCTGGAGGTACGCAACTACAACTCTCAGCATGCCACCAACTTAGGCCGTTTGCTGTTTTTGCATGCTGGGAGTTGTAGTTTTGAAAAATTTAGAGGGCCACGGTTTAGAAACCAGCACACAGCTGTCTGTGAGTTGTATTTTTGCAACATCTGGAGGGCTACAGTTTAGAGTCCACTGTATAGTGGTCTCCAAACTGTAGCCCTCCAGATGTTGCTAGGCAACAACTCACCGGCTTCCGTAGGAGCACCACACCAGGGAGCTGCACGTCATCACCGCCCGCGGCCGTTCGCGGTAAGTGACCTCCGGCGCCGGTCAGGTTCCCCAGCTCTGCCCGGACTACAGTGGGTGGGCAGAGCGGGAAACCGAACTTTAACCCCCATCCCCCGATCTGCTATTGGTCGGTCGCATCTGACAGACCAATAGCAGTGATAGGCGGGTGGTACCCCTGCCACCTCACTCCTATCCCTTCAGGGGGATTAGGGGTGTCTTGGACACCCTCGATCCCCCCTATTTTCCGGGTCCCTCGAGACCCATATGGCCCAGAATCGCAGCAGATCGCGGGTCTTAATTGGCCGACATGGGGAAGGTCCCCAAGACCCCCACCCAGGGGTGCCTGCTGAATGAGTGGCGGGGACTGGAATTCCCACGGGCATACAGGTACGCCCTGAGTCCTTAAGTACCAGGAAGGTAGGGCATACTTATATGCCATGTGTCCTTAAGTGGTTAACTATAACCCTGTTTGTATACTGCCTAGTCATTGCTGTCGTCCAACCATGTTATTCCTCAGACATTAGCAACTCCAGTTCTTCAATTTGATTGGTCAGTTTGATTGGTCAATTTGATTGGTCTTCTAGCATTGGTCAGCAAGCAATTTAGAGGTGTATGAGTTTTATTCCTATAAAGCCTATCCCTATTAAATATTCTAACCCCTCCCTCCACACCGTTCCCAGGTACTTTAATAGGTCCTCCAACTTTCTCCACAAGCACAGCTGCACCCAACCATTGAGGTGCAGCCTGTCATTACTATAGAGCTGATATCCATTCAATTTCCAGGCAGGGGCGGACTGACCGGTTTGTCCATTCGGCCGTGGTCCGAAGGCCCGGCTGGGAAAAGGGCCCCCTGTCCACCTCCTGTCATATGAAATCTAAAAAAAAAAAAAATTTTCAATTATCGGGCCCGCCGCAGCCGCTAGGTTGGAGCTGGGCCCGAAGCTGTTGCAGTTATTCCATTTCCAGACAGCCACTGTAACGGCGGCCCTTTAAGAGAACCACAGTGGCTGCTGACATCACGTGAACTTCACGTTTAAGTGTGGCAGTGCCGGAGTTCACTGCTGCCGCTTTAGACCAGTGCGCCCCGCCTACTTGTCCTCAGTGTACAGAGCCCTGCTTGTCCTCAATGTACAGAGCCCTGCTTGTCCTCAGTGTACAGAGTCCTGCCGAAAAAGTGCCCTGATCTCTCTGCCGGCTTTCTCAGTCGGCATCTGCATGGACACATAAACAGGCTTGCCTGGCCAGGCAGGTTGGTGGCTTATGAATTGTATAGTTGTATGTATCTTCCTATGTGCCTTTCACCACTCCCTACATGTGTGAAATATATGTGAAATATAACTTATATCTCTGACTATATCATCATGCAGGGGGCGGTGAAAGGCAGGTAGAAGATGAAGTAGGCTTCCCAGCAGCACAGATTATCTCTGGCACGGACTGTAGTGAGGCAAACAGTCTGACTCACTACAGTTCCCTCCAGAAATACTCTGTGCTGCTATGCAATTTCCTCAGCCTCACCCATGCAGGGGGCAAAAAAGGTAAAGTGTGTGGCTTATAAATGGACCAGTTACGATTTTCTACCTGCCTTTCACCGCTCACTTTATGATGGCACAGTCAGAGACATGAGTTATATATCTGACTGAGCCATCATGTAGTGAGCGGTGAAATAAACTGGTGCCAGAAAGTTAAACAGATATGTAAATTACTTCAATAAAAATGTACAATCCTTCCAGTACTTATTAGCAGCTGTATACTACAGAACAAATTATTTTCTATTTGGGATGTCTTTTCTGTCACAACCACAGTGCTCTCTGTTGACACTTCTGTCCATTTTAGGAACTGTCCAGAGCAGGAAAAAATCCCCATAGCAAACATATGCTGCTCTGGACATTTCCTAAAATGGACCAAGGTGTCAGCAGAGAGCACTGTGGTCGTGCCAGAAAACAAATCCCAAATAGAAGAGAATTTCCTCAGCTAAGAGAATTTCCAGCAGCTAATAGGTACTGGAAGGATGAGAGAAGTAATTTACAAATCTGTTTAACCTTCTGGCAAAAGTAGATTTAAAAAAAAAGAAGTTTTCCACGGGAGTACCCCTTTAACTCCTTAAGGACCCAGCCATTTTTCTAACTTTGAAGCTCTCTGCTTGTAAGGAAAATGGATATTCCAAATAATTTTTTTATTCACATATACAATATGTCCACTTTATGTTTGCATTGTAAAATTGACATGTTTTTACTTTTGGAAGACACCAGAGGGCTTCAAAGTTCAGCAGCAATTTTCCAATTTTTCACAAAATTTCCAAAATCACAATTTTTCAGGGACCAGTTCAGGTTTGAAGTGGATTTGAAGGGTCTTCATCTTATAAATACCCCACAAATTACCCAATTATAAAAACTGCAACCCCTAAAGTATTCAAAATGACATTCAGTCAGCATTTTAACCCTTTAGGCGTTTCACAGGAATAGCAGCAAAGTTTAGGAGAAAATTCACAATCTTCATTTTTTACACTCGCATGTTCTTGTAGACCCAATTTTTGAATTTTTACAAGGGGTAAAAGGAGAAAATGTATACTTATATTTGTAGCCCAATTTCTCTTGAGTAAGCACATACCTCATATGTCTATGTAAATTGTTCAGCGGGCGCAGTAGAGGGCTCAGAAGCGAAGGAGCGACAAGGGGATTTTGGAGAGTACATTTTTCTGAAATGGTTTTTGGGGGGTATGTTGCATTAAGGAAGCCCCTATTTTGCCAGAACAGGAAAAAAAACACATGGCATACCATTTTGGAAACTAGACCCCTTGAGGAACGTAACAAGGAATAAAGTGAGCCTTAATACCCCACAGGTGTTTCACAACTTTTGCATATGTAAAAAAATTAAAATTAAAATTCACTAAAATGTGTTTCCCCCCAAATTTGACATTTTTGCAAGGGTTAATAGCTGAAAATACCCCCCAAAATTAGTAACTCCATCTCTTCTGAGTATGGAGGTACCCCATAAGTTGACCTGAAGTGCACTACGGGCGAACTACAATGCTCAGAAGAGAAGGAGTCATATTTGGCTTTTTGAGAGCAAATTTTGCTCGGGGGCATGTCGCATTTAGGAAGCCCCTATGATGCCAGGACAGCAAAAAATACCCACATGGCATACCATTTTGGAAACTAGACCCCTTTAGGAACGTAACAAGGAATAAAGTGCGCCTTAATACCCCGCAGGGGTTTCATGACTTTTGCATACGTTAAAAAAAAAAAAATTATTACTAAAATGTGTGTTTCCCCTAAAAATTTCACATTTTTGCAAGGGTTAATAACAGAAAATACCCCACAAAATTTGTAACCCCATCTCTTCTGAGTATGGTGGTAGCCAATAAGTTGACCTGAAGCGCACTACGGGCGAACTACAATGCTCAGAAGAGAAGGAGTCATATTTGGCTTTTTGAGAGCAAATTTTGCTCGGGGGGCATGTCGCATTTAGGAAGCCCCTATGGTGCCAGGACAGCAAAATAACCCCCACATGGTATACCATTTTGGAAACTAGACCCCTAGAGGAATGTAACAAGGGGTACAGTGAGCATTTACCCCCCACTCGTGTCTGTCAGATGTTTGGAACAGTGGGCTGTACAACATTTTTTATTTGCACAGCCCACTGTTCCAAAGATCTGTCAGACACCAGTAGGGTGTAAATTCTCACTGCACCCCTCATTACATTCCGTGAGGGGTGTAGTTTCCGAAATGGGGTCACATGTGTTTTTTTTTATTTTTATTTTTTGCGTTTGTCAAAACCGCTGTAACAATCAGCCACCCCTGTGCAAATCACCTCAAATGTACATGGTGCACACTCCCTTCTGGGCCTTGTTGTGCGCCCCCAGAACACTTTGCTCCCACATATGGGGTATCTCCGCAGTCGGGAGAAATTGCATTACAAATTTTGGGGGCTTTTTTCCCTTTTACCTCTTGTCAAAATGAAAAGTATAGGGCAACACCAACATGTTAGTGTAAAAAAAATTATTTTTTTACACTAACATGCTGGTGTAGACCCCAACTTCACCTTTTCATAAGGGGTGAAAGGAGAAAATCCCCCCAAAATTTGTTAGGCAATTTCTCCTGAGTATGGCGATACCCCATATGTGGCCCTAAACTGTTGCCTTGAAATACGACAGGGCTCCATTTTGAAAACAGTGGTGTACCAGACGTTTTTCATTTTTATTGGGGAGGGGAGGGGGCTTTGTAGGGGTATGTGTATATGTAGTGTTTTTTACTTTTTATTTTATTTTGTCTTAGTGTAGTGTAGTGTTTTTAGGGTACAGTCACACGGGCAGGGGATTACAGCGAGTTTCCCGCTGCGAGTTTGAGCTGCCGCGCAAAATTTGCTGCATCGCAAACTTGCAGCCTGATACTCACTGTAAGCCCCTGCCCATGTGAATGTACCCTGTACATTCACAGGGGGGGGGGGGGAATCTCCAGCTGTTGCAAAACTACAATTCCCAGCATGCACAGTCTATCAGTGCATGCTGGTAGTTATAGTTTTGCAACAGCTGGAGGCACACGGGTTGGGAAATGCTGAGTTAGGAAACAGACAATGTTTCCCAACCAGTGTGCCTCCAGTTGTTGCAAAACCACAACTCCCAAACATTCTCAGGCATGCTGGAAGTAGTAGTTCGGCAACATCTTTAGAGCCAGATGTTGCCGAACTACAACTCCCATCATGCTTGGAGTTGTAGTTTTGCAACATCTGGAGGACTACAGTTTGCAGACCACTAATACAGTGGTTCCCAATCTGTGCCCTTCCTGATGTTGCAAAACTACAACTCCCAGTATGCCAAAACTGTCCAGGCATGCTGGGAGTTGTAGTTCTGCAACAACTGAAGGGCCAAATGTTACAGAACTACAACTTCCAGCATGCCTGGACAGTAAGGGCATGCTGAGGATGTGTAGTTTTGCAACATCTGGAAGGGCACAGTGGTCCCAAAACTGCGGACCTCCAGATGTTGCAAAACTGCAACTCCCAGCATGCCCAGACGCCAAGGGCTGTCTGGGCATGCTGGAAGTTGTAGTATACAGGGTCCCAATACAGCAATGCATGTCGCTTTACGGCGACGTGTATTTCTGTAAAGGGCCCGACCGCGGCTGAAGATCCACTCACCTGTCGCCGCCGCCGTCTTCATCGCCGGGATCCGGGTCTTCAGGGACGAGGTAAGTACCGGGGCCGGGCCCCAGCACTCCCTGTCCCCCACCGCGTCCTCTGGTCTTCCTCCCGTCCTCTCCGGACTTCCAGGGGCCGGGCAGGGCGGGAGGAAGTAGACGCCCCCCCCCCCTGCGATTGGTCGGTTAGCTAACCGAAGAATCGCAGGGGATAGGAGGAGGTGCCAGGCTTGCCACCTCGCTCCTATACTTTAGCATGGTCCTGGCTGTGACAGCCTGGATCATGCCGAATACCGGGCGGTCGGGTCTCAGAGACCTGATAGGCCCGGTATCGCCGCAGATTGCAAGGGCGATTTCCCTAGCGATTTGCGGTGATCGCCGACGTGGGGGGCCTACATGGCCCCCTTCGGCGTTAGCCCTGGATCCCTGATGAAGGATTTCAGCAGGGATCCGCTTCCAATCTCTGCCGGGTGAGCGGCGGAGACCAGGAAAAGACCATGACGTATGCATACATCATGGGTCCTTAAGACCCAGGGTGTGATGACGTATGCATACGTCATGGGTCCTTAAGGGGTTAAAGGTGAGTGGAGTCTGGAGCCAAGTTGGACTGGGTATCACAGACAGAAATCCTAAGTTGGCACAAAAAGGAGGAGTTCAGTATTTTAAGGCACTTGGTGTAGTTAAGGTTATTGGCATTGCCATCCCTCAAAGTGCCCTATAGCATCAAGCGCACTGCACCCCTATTCCTTTCTATGGCAAATATTCATATACATACTGGGCGGTAATAGGGGCAGGGCAGAGGTGGGGTTAGGGGTGGAGTCTTGCTGGGGGCCCTTGCTTTATTTGGTCCGGGGCCCTGAGTTGTGTCAGTCCGCCCCTGTTTCCAAGATATGGTGGTGTACCCTATTTGCTTGTGCCAAGGGTTTTATAGATAGAATAAAATGAAACGTGAAAACCGGCCACCTAGACACATGCCATTAGTTATATGAAAGGGATCAGATGAAGGACAATTCGTCAAAGCTTGTGTCGATGGGGCGGAATATAATGCACTGGTAACATTAAAATTGGCATCTCCAAATCCCATATTTTGTAAAGCCTAGAACAGTGATGGTGAACCCAGTGGCGTTGCTAGGGTTGGTGTCACCCGGTGCGGTAGAAAATGGTGTCACCCCCATACCTCCCCCCAGTAAGTTTTTAGCCTGTTGTGACAGACACCACTGTTGTAGCGCATTGTGAGAAATTCCAGTATAATAATCAGATATACCAGTTGCCACAGAATGGGAAAGTGTTAAAGAAGTTTTCACCATTTAAATATACAGCTCCCAGAATTACTTAAAGGGGTACTCCACTGGAAAACATTTACTTTTATATCAACTGGTGCCAGAAAGTTAAACAGATTTTTAAATTACTTCTATTTAAAATCTTAATACTTACAGTACTTATAAGCTGGTGTATGCTCCACAGGAAGTTGCGTAGTTCTTTCCAATCTGACCACAGTGCTATTTGCTGACACCTCTGTCCATGTCAGGAACTGTCCAGAGCAGGATAGGTTTGCTATGGGGATTTGCTCCTACTATGGACAGTTCTTGACATGGACAGAGGTGTCAGCACAGAGCACTGTGGTCAGACAGAAAATAAATTAAAAAAGAAAATAACTTCCTGTGAATCGCTTATACAGCAGCTAATAAGTACTGGAAGGATTAAGATTTTTAAATAGAAGTAATTTACAAATCTGTTTAACTTTGTAGCACCAGTTGATTAAAAAAAATGTTTTCCAGTAGAGTACCCCTTTATGCAGTGGTGAGGTTATGCTGGGAGTTGTAGTTTCACTGACCATAACTGTAGAACTGACAAGCGACTACAGCTCTGATAGGACATAGTGAGGAGAATGTACAATGATATCAGTGACTACAGGTGACGTCTTCTCTATAGAGAGGAGAATACACAATGATATCAGTGACTACAGGTGACGTCTTCTCTATAGTGAGGAGAATACACAATGATATCAGTGACTACAGGTGACGTCTTCTCTATAGAGAGGAGAATACACAATGATATCAGTGACTACAGGTGACGTCTTCTCTATAGTGAGGAGAATACACAATGATATCAGTGACTACAGGTGACGTCTTTTCTATAGAGAGGAGAATGTACAATGATATCAGTGACTAGAGGTGACGTCTTCTCTATAGTCTTTCCTTTTCTAATTCAGATGGTACATACCGCCTGGTCCAGCTAAAACTTCCGTCTGTAGAATGTGACGCCCAGACGTCTCCTCACTATGTCAGCGCATTCTCATCCTCTATATGAAAACAATTATTATTATAAACCTGCCAGACACTGTATCCTCTAAATATAATACTACTATACACTATACTCTTTGATTATAAACCTTCCATACACCATACCCACTGAATATAATACTACCACACACTGTACCCCTGAATATAATACTATCACATACTGTACCCTCTGAATATAATACTACCATATACTGTACCCTCTGAATATAAATCTGCCACATACTGTACCCCTGAATATAATACTATCACATACTGTACCCTCTGAATATAATACTACCATATACTGTACCCTCTGAATATAAATCTGCCACATACTGTACCCCTGAATATAATACTATCACATACTGTACCCCTGAATATAATACTATCACATACTGTACCCTCTGAATATAATACCAACACATACTGTACACTCTGAATATATTACTACCACCCACTGCGCCCTCTGAATATAATACTTAGAGATGAACAAACTACAGTAAATTCAACTCGTCACAAACTTCTCGGCTCGGCAGTTGATGGCTTTTCCTGCATAAATTAGTTCAGCTTTCAGGTGCTCCCGTGGGCTGGAAAAGGTGGAACTAATTTACGCAGGATAAGTCATCAACTGCTGAGCCGACAAGTTCGTGACGAATCGAATTTACTGTAAGTTCGCTCATCTTTAATAATACTACCACAAACTGCGCCCTCTGAATATAATACTACCACCCACTGTGCCCTCTGAATATAACACTACCACAAACTGCGCCCTTTGAATATAACGTTGCCATACAGTGCACCCTCTGAATATAATACCACAACCGCAGTAACACCCCTCAACATCCGTTAGCTGATGCTATTACCACGGGAGGGGGGTATTGGTGGTGTTGCTAGTGGATGATCGGGGTGCTACTACTGGGGGGGGGTGTTGCTGAAGGATGATGAGGGTGCTACTGGCCATCCCCCCTGGCAGTATCACCCCCATCATCCATCGGCAGGATCATCCTCCTGGCCAGGAGCACCGCCATCATCCACCATCAGGATCTGCTGATGGAGGTGCCGCTGGGGGGGGGGGGGGTAGTTGCTGGCGGATGATGAGGGTGCTACTGCCAGGGGGGGGAGCATTAGGTAGGCAGCAGTTCCCCCACATTAGGTAGGTAGCAGTTTCCCCACATTAGGTAGCATCTTTTCCCCACATTAGGCAGCATAGATTCCCCACATTTGGTACCAGTTTCCCCACATTAGGTAGGTACCAGTTACCCCACATTAGGTAGCAATTTCCCCATATTAGGTAGCACAGATTCCCCACATTAGGTAGCAGTTTCCCCACATTCGGTAGCACAGATTCCCCACATTAGCTAGCATAGACCCCCCACATTAGGTAGCATAGACTCCGCACATTAGGTAGCATATACTCCGCACATTAGGTAGCATAGATTCCCCACATTAGGTAGCATAGACTCCCCACATTAGGTAGCATAGACTCCCCACATTAGGTCGCAGGTTCCCTTGCAGGTTCCCCACAATGCGTCAAAGTCTCCCCACACACACACACACACACACACACACGCGCGCACATGCACACATGCACACACACAAAAAAAAACACATACAACACAACACACACACAAACACACACAGTCAGAGAGACACACACTCACAGACAGACACACAGAGTCACACAGTCACACACACACAGAGTCACACACACACACACACAGTCACACAAACACACAGTCACACACAGTCACACAAATACACAGAGTCACACACACACACACAGAGTCACACAAATACACAGAGTCACACAAATACACAGAGTCACACAAATACACAGAGTCACACAAATACACAGAGTCACACACACACACACAGAGTCACACACACACAAACATAGATAGAGACAGACACACACACTCACCCATCCAGCGCAGCGATCCTTCTCACCGGGCGCAATGCGAGTGACGTAACTGACATCCCCCTGCGCGGCCATGCGGTATGACGTCAGGCCGGCGCAGACGTGGGAGCGGAGGCCGGGCACAGTGCTGGTGAAGGTGAGAGGGGGGGGGGGGGGGTTGCTAATGGACGGGCGCACCGCACACACAGCACAGGGGGGGGGTGCTGACGGATGGGAGGCCGGTCGGGCACATAGGGGGGTGTCAGTGTAGCTGGGGAGGGGGTGTGGGTGCTGCGGAGCGTCTTGGTGTCACCCCATTAGGTTGGTGTCACCCGGTGCGGGCCGCACCCCCCGCACCCTGGTCGCAACGCCACTGGGTGAACCTTTTTGAGCCCAAGTGCCCAAACCGTAATGCACGCCAACTTTTTTTCCCCTCAAAGTGCCAGTACAGCAATTAAATCAGAATACTGAGGTTTAAGTTTAGAAAAAACAACTCATACAGTTGCCATAACTAATTAACATATTTTGTTTTAAAAGAAAAACACAACAACAGTTCAATGATCCAAACTTGTTTTTTTTTAATTGATAGTTTATAGTTCCCCCACATTAGATTGGCACCACAGTTCCCCCACATTAGGTGGAGTATAGTTCCCCCACATTAGGTGGAGTATAGTTCCCCCACATTAGGTGGAGTATAGTTCCCCCACATTAGGTGCAGTATAGTTCCCGCACATTAGGTGGAGTATTGTTACCCCACATTAGGTGCAGTATAGTTCCCCCACATTAGGTGCAGTATAGTTCCCCCACATTAGGTGCAGTATAGTTCCCCCACATTAGGTGCAGTATAGTTCCCCCACATTAGGTGCAGTATAGTTCCCCCACATTAGGTGCAGTATAGCTCCTTCACATTAGGTGCAGTATAGCTCCTTCACATTAGGTGCAGTATAGCTCCCCCACATTAGGGGCAGTATAGCTCCCCCACATTAGGGGCAGTATAGCTCCCCCACATTAGGTGCAGCATAGCTCCCCCACATTAGGTGCAGTATAGCTCCCCCACATTAAGTGCAGTAGAGTCCCCCCACATTAGGTGCAGTATAGTCCCCCCACATTAGGTGCAGTATAGTCCCCCCACATTTGGTGCAGTATAGTCCCCCCACATTTGGTGCAGTATTGCTCCCCCACATTAGGTGCAGTATAGTGCCCCACATTAGGTGCAGTATAGCTCCCCCACATTAGGTGCAGTATAGTTCCCCACATTAGGTGCAGTATAGTTCCCCACATTAGGTGCAGTATAGCTCCCCCACAGACATACAGCCTTCAACCATATGCAGTTTATGGCTGGAGGCTGTAAGCCTGTGTACTGCCTCACTTCAGTGCTCCATCCATAGCTTCTCCGGTCCGGGGTCACAATCTACTGCTATGGCCCAGAACACTGAAGATGACGTACATGTCCTTCTCCTCGCTGCTCCGCTCTGCTCAGCTGTTGCTATGGGTGCACGCATGGGACGTCAGTGATGTCCCTTATGTGCGCTCCCTCCCGGCGGCCCCTGCGTTTTTAAAGTTAACGCGGGCCGCAGGAAGGTAACGGGGACATTCTTGTGTCCTGAAAAGATCTTTCTCCGCAGGGATGTCCCGAATGGGCTGATGGTGAACTATGGCCACCTGTGGCACGCATGCCATAGGTTCGCCATCACGGGCCTAGAAGATGTACAACAAGAAATTACAGTTGAATGCCTTCTCAGCATCCAAAGCAAAAAATGCCACCGGTATTGAATGCTTCTCCACATTATGGTCACAGTTTGATAAAGAAATGGCATATGTTTTGAGGGACATCTGGGTCTTTACCCAGTTTAGGAAGGGTGATAACCAAAGTAATTTGGTTTTCACTAGGGAAAAAAAGAGATACTATGTCAGCTTGAAAAAACTGAATAAAGTGGGAGGGAGAATGTGAGTAAACTTCTTACAAAATTTGTTCTATGAGCCATCTGGCCCAGAATATTTTTCTACAGGTAAGGACTTAATGACCTTAAACATGTTAAATGGTATAATTGGAGTGTTTAGTTGGGATGACTGAGAAGGGAAGGGAAAGGAGGCTAATGCTTGAATATCAGCAGTAGTAGGATGGGCAATGTATCAGATTGGAGGTTACAAAGAGAGGTGTATCTATTGCCAGATTTTTCTGAAATCCACAAAAACTGAACATAGTAAGCCATCACCTTGCTACAGTCTCTCTCTTAATCCATGAATAGACACTCCCTCAATTTATTTCCAAAAGCAATATGATTAGCATTGTGTTGTAGCAATTTCTGTCTCTTATTTAGGTATTCATGAAATCTAACATTCTCCAATAGAGAGGTTATACCAGCTAATCTAGCTTTTTTCATGCTATGACCCAATTTAAAAAACATATGATCCTAATATATGTCCTATGGAGTTCCAGAGAGAAGACATGTCAATACCCTCTGAGTCAGTAATAAAGATGAATGCTAACAAATCCTTCCCTTGCATTTTGGAGTAAGCAGGGTGATGGAGTATTAAGGAGTTTGGTCTCAAAAATGGACACTAAAGCATGGTCTGACCAGGTTATCTGCTTGATTGTAGATGACTGAGAGAAGCACATTAAGTCTCCATCAACAAGAAACCTATTAAGTTGGGAATAACTGGTATAGACAGAAGACTGCAATGTAAAGTCCTTCTCAGAATTATGTTGACTCCTCCAGACATACAGATCAGCAGCATGTAACATTATTTTTAAACTCCAAAGAGCACCACCACCTCAAGGGGGCTAAGGTGTCCCAAACAATGTCAGAAATTGTACTAAAGTCCCTAGAGATGAGCAGATGACCTTTTTTTACATTACTTTGGCATTCTGAGAACCTTTCTGGCCATTATTAAAATAACCAATCAGTGTAACATACGTCTAGGTGCAAAATTTAAAGGGTTATGATTTTTAAAAGGTAAGGAGGAAAAAACGAAAGTGCAAAAATGGGAAAATCCTCCGTCCCCAAGGTGTTAAACTCCATTTAGTGTGGTCCAGGCGCCAGGGCATCTAAAATGGCAGATCCACATGTGAGGACATGGGGCCAGGAATCCTGGGAAGGCGGGAAAAAGGGTAGGCGGGATGACCCTGAATCACATGAAGCATGCAGCCTATCAGCAGCCAGTCAGCCCTGTGATGTCACAGCCCTATACAATCGGCATCCATATTGCACTGTGTTGCACAGAAAAGCTTTTTTTCCAGCAGCGTTTCACCTCCTAGTCAAGTCAGCGTTCTGTTGCACAGAGAGACGGACAGAGAGCAGTGCGTTTGCACAGAAAAGCATTCTCACTGCAGCGATTGACCTCTCAGTCACTGTCTACAGTGTTGCAACAGTCAGTGTGTTGCACAGAACAGCAGCAATTCAGCTCAAGCTCAAATCCTGCCTAGAAGCACTGATAGGGACGGGAGAGTGATTGAAAGAGAACTTTGGGTGTAGTACACAGCGACTGTGTGCTGCAGCACTGGGGTGTATACTGCTGGTGCTGTGCACAAATGCTATTATAAGCGTACTGTAGCACATTTTTCTCCCCTCATAAGTGCATACCACATACGGATATCTAAGCGGTGCACTATTTTGTTCCTGTTAAAGTCTCAAGGGCCTAGATACTGTGAAAGGCCAGGCAAAAGTACTAACCGACTGGTGTTGTACTAAAATATTTTTTTTAAGCGTACTGTAGCGCATTTCTCTCCCCTCATAAGTGCATACCATATACGTACATCTAAGTGGTGTACTATTTTGTTCCTGTTAAAGTCTCAAAGGCCTAGATACTGTGAAAGGCCAGGCAAAAGTACTTACTGGCTGGTGTTGTACAAAAATACTTTTTTAAGCGCCGTGGAGTGTATTGTACTCCCCTCACATATAAGTATGGCAGGCAGAGAAGTGCCAGGACATGCACAGAGGAGTGGCAGAGGCCTAAATTCATCAGGCAGGGGTCGCAGCAGACTAGGGTTGAGTGGCAACAGGATTTGCAGTGAGAGGCCTGAGCTCCCAATATCATCTAGCGGTCGTGTCTCGACCAGCAACCCATCTGCCGTCATCGATTGGTTAACACGGTCATCCACTTCATCACAAGTGACATCTGACACCCCCAGTCAGCAATTGGTGCGTTACTCAGACACAACCCTCAGTTGGCATGGCTGTGAGCAGTCTCTATCCTCCCATTGCCTCTGTCCTATGCTGTTCCCTCCCCCACAGAAGTATCTTATGCTGTGGGTTCAACTCTACTATTTAGTGAGGACAATCTAGAGGAAAGTCATCAGTTACTGCCCATCCTAGAATTGGAGGAGACATCTCCCGCTTCCCACGCTAGGCGGGCAAGTAGTGATGAGGAGAGTGGCGTGCAAGGTGGTGTTGCAAGCATTCAGGCTCCTGAAGCAGACACTGTTGAGGAACCTGAAGAGGACATCAGTGACGTGCAGACACAACTCAATGATGACAAAGCCGATCACACTTGGGAGCCGGATGCAGAAGGGGCTTCATCAACATCAAGAGAAGAGAGTTGCAGGTTGCCCGTGAGGCAGCAGCTGAGCCAGCAAGGTGGTAGCATGGTTGGCAGTCAGCATAGTGGCAGAAGTGAAAAGTCTGGAGCCAAACGTTCCTGGGGTAAACCACCTGCTTTGCGGCAGCCTACCTTCCTGGGACGTAGTGAAACGGGTTCCTGGAGTCGGTGGCAGTAGCAATCAATCAGTGCAGACTGTTGATGGGAAAATTAGCTACTCGGCAGTGTGGCAGTTTTTCATCAAGCATCCGGAGGAGGGTAACCTGGCCACATTAAAGATGTGTTGGCACCACGGCCCTGCGTCAACATATGCAGTGTCACCATGAAGCGGCCTGGGAGAACCGTGGCTCCAACGTGGTGGTCCAGCATGCTGAATTACCCAGTGGCACGCTGCTCCCTGTTTCAGCCAGCCAATGCTCCACCTCCTCAGCCAAAAGGAGCTGTGTGTTATACCCATCTTCTGTCGCTCGAGATACTCCTGCTCCTGTGTCTATCATTCCGCCAACAATCCATCGGCGAAGCCATGTCCAAGAGACAACAGTATGCGCCCACTCATCCAACGGTGCAGAAGTTTAATGTGCTCCTGTCAAAGTTGCTGGTGCTGCAGTCCATCCCTTTTCAAGTGATGGACTCATCAGAGAACTGATGGCTTGTGTTGAGCCGAGGTGGAGAGTGCCAAGGCGTGATTTCTTTGCAAAGAAGGCAGTACCAGCACTGCACAATTTTGCGGAATAGAAGGTTAGCCAGTCCTTGAGCCTGTCAATGTTTACCAAAGTGCACGGCAGTGCTACGGTCATTACGGTCAGGACAATACATTTTCTTTACAGACCACTGGGTGAATGTGGTTCCTGCACAGCCACAACAACAGCAACTTGGACAGGTCACGCCGCTTCTGCCTCCATGCTCTCATGCCGTTTATCCTGTGACAGTGTGCGACTCCGCCTCTTCATCCTCCACCGTGTCCTAAGCCTCCACTACACAGACAAGTCTCAGTGCCCCTCCAGCATACCATGTGGGCAGGCCACGGCGGTGTCATGCTGTTCTTCACATGGTTTGCCTTGGCGAACGGAGTCACACAGGGGAGGAACTGCTAAAAGTCATTCATCAAGAAATGAAATCATGGCTCACTCCTCGAAAACTGGAAATGGGAACCATGGTGACCGACAATGGGAAGAACAACTTGTTTGTGCTTCGACAAGGAAACGTGAGACATGCACCTTGGATGGCACACATGTTCAATCTGGTTGTCAAGTGGTTCCTTAAGTTTTCTCCCCATCCACAAGACATCCTAACAATGGACTTCAGCCACTCGTACACTGCAAAGCACACCATCATTGAGCTGCAGCGTCAGAACGGAATCCCCCAACACAGTCTGATTTGCGATGTTTCCACGCGTTGGAATTCCACCATATGTTGGACCGACTGTACGAACAGAGAAAAGGCATGACCGATTTCTTGATGATCCAAGCGGATAGGGGTTCTCCCCTGTGTAACTTCAATGTCAACCAATGGCAGCTGATACATGAAACTGGCCATTTGCTCAGGCCCTTTGAGGAAGCCACATTATGAGTCAGTCACCAGGATTACGGGATTAACGACGTCATTCCACTGCTTCATCTACTACAACACATGTTAGAAACAATGGCTGGTGAGGGCACTGGAGACGTGGCAACTACATCTCACGACCACATAAGCCCTGTGGGGGCTGAACTGGAGGAGAAGGAAGAGGCACAGTTTAGGTTTCACGAGATGGGCGGGATTTCTAGTCATCTGACAGGAGAGGCGGAGGAGGAGCAGCTAGAGGAGCTACAGG
Organism: Hyla sarda; assembly: GCF_029499605.1. Classification (NCBI taxonomy): domain Eukaryota; kingdom Metazoa; phylum Chordata; class Amphibia; order Anura; family Hylidae; genus Hyla; species Hyla sarda. The sequence goes on along the minus strand of NC_079195.1, from coordinate 139,812,170 downwards.
GTTATGAGGAAGGCGAGACAGAGGACTCAGACACACCATGGCAGTATGCAGTGGAGATGGAGGCAGGGAGACCCTCTGAGTCACTTGCACAAATGGCATGATGCATGCTCACTTGCTTGTGTAGTGACCTCTGAATTGTCACCATTCAGCGGCTGGATGACTTCTGGCTCTCCGCATTATTGGACTCTCGCTGCAGGCACAAAAATGGGGGCCTTTTTTTGGACCCACTGAGAGGGAGGAAAAACTGACCTACTAGAGAGACATCCTATGTAGTCAGTTGGCCGATGCCTATCTGTGCCATCGTCCATGCTCTGGCAGGTCTGACTCGGGTGACCCTCTGTGCTCACCTTCCACTGCCATGGCTGATGGGGAGGGGTGGGGTGGCAGGAGCAGTACCAGGTCCATAAGCAGCAGCCTGAGTCTACAGTCGCTGATGAGTAGCTTTCTTCACCTGCATAGTGAAGCAGCTCATCAGCAGCAGGTAGACATGGAGCAGGACCTGGACCAGCAGGGGGTGGCATACCTTGACATGACCATGCCAACACCCCTTGAAGATCTGCTGGACTTCTGGCAGCCAAACTTGATTTGTGGCCGCAACTAACAGAGTTTTCAATGGAAAAGCTGTCCTGCCCGGCCAGTAGTATGCCATAAGAGCGGGTGTTTAGTGCGGCTGGGGCCATAGTAGCCCCAAGGAGAATGCGTCTGTCCACAAAAAATGTGGAGAGACTGACCTTTGTGAAGATGAATCAGTAATGGATCAGCCAGGATTTCCACCCACCAATGCCTGATGCATCAGAGTAGATTGACCATGGTGCCACACCAACACTTCACAAATATGGATAGTGAAAAACATGTTTCAGGTGCTGCTTCCCAATTACAGACATTCCTCCCCATCAGACCACAAGTAAATATTGAGGATATGCATTAGCTAAAACTTAACTTTTCTTAGAATAAAATATACGTACTCAAAAGTTTTTTTTAAATCAAACAAAAGGAAAGGTGTCCAAGAAACACCATATGCCACCTAAACCCCCAAGTATTGATTTGATGCATAGACCTCTAGGTGAAAGGGAACAATGTATGGTCCATTGTAACCGGTGTGGGTAAAACTTCCCCTGTAATGCCCTACTCTCGCATTATTAATTCCCTTCTTTGCAAATGTTTCTCACCCTAAAAAAGGCGGCCCCACACAGGAATCTCTCCATATTTGCCCTTACAAACACATTTCCCAGGGTTTTTAGGTGGAAATAGAGTTTCCTGTGTGGGGCCACCCTATTAAGGGTGAGTAACACTTGCCAAGAAGGGAATAAATAGGGTGAGAGTAGGGCCTTACAGGGGAAGTTTTTATCCTCACCTGCAACAATGGACAATACATTGTTACCTTCACACTTTTCGAGGAAAGCGTTCCTCGTCTTAAAAAGGGTGGGGTCACACAGGAACCAATCCCTATTTACACGTAAAAACCCTGAGAAATGGCAGTGTTTGTAGGTTGAAATAGGGAGAAGTTCCTGTGTGGGGCCGCCCTTTTTAGGGCAAGTAACACTTGCCAAGAAGGGAATTAATAATGCAAGAGTAGGGCCTTACAGGGGAAGTGTTCACCCCCACCGGTTACAATGGATCATACGTTCTTCCCTTCCCTTCCCTTTTAGAGATCTTTGCATCACATCAATACTTCGAGGTATAGGTGGCACATAGTGTTTTTTGCACACAATTCCTTTGGTTTTATTTAAAAAATATTTTGGGGCTATATATTTTATCCTAAGCATTAGAGATGAGCGTATTGAAGCTGACGAACACAAATTCGTTATGAATTTCATGAAATATTCACTTTGCAATGAATGAGAATATCGCCGTAATTCTATTAAGCGAATCACTTCATTAAACTCCATTTAATGCTGTCCAGGCTCCAGGGCATCTAAAATGGTGGATCCACATGTTAGTACATGGGGCAAGGAATGCTGGAAAGGCAGGAAGGCAAGGCTGGAAGGGAAGTAGGCGGGATGACCCTGAATCACATGCAGGATGCATTACATCAGCGTTCTAGTGGACAGAGGGCAGTGTTTCTTTCACTGAAAAGGATTTTTACTGCAGCCATACACCTCACAGTTACTTTCTTCAGCATAGTATTACAGAGAGGGTCAGAAAGCTGTGTGTTGCCTCATACATTTCAACAAGCAGCCTCAACTTCATAAGCCTTAGCAGAGGAGGCAGGAATATTTTTTCAGCGCAATTCTGCGTCTTTGTTCCACAACAAATCATCTGCTGGTTATACTAGTCTGTAGACGGAATAATACCCAGCAGTCCATTCCTAATAGTCTTTGACAGAGTGAAATTTTGTATTTAGTACACAGATTTTTTTGTGCTTCAACACTGTTGTGTTCTGCTGGTGTTGTGCAAAAATACTTTTTTTTTAAAATTATACTGTACCACATTTTCTGCCCTCTAAAGTGCTTACCACATACATACATCTAAGTAGTGTACTATTTTGGACCTGTTAATCTGTCAAGGGCCTACATACTGTGAAAGTCCAGGCAAAAGTAATAACTAGCTGGTGTTTCACCAAAATATTTTTTTAAGCGTACTGTACCGCATTTCTCTACCCTCATAAGTGCATGCCACATGTGTACATCTAAGTGGTGTACTGTTCTGTGCCTGTTAATCTGTCAAGGGCCTACATACTGTGATTGGACAGCCAAAAGTAATCACTGGCTGGGGTTTTACTCAAATAGTTTTTGAAGCGTACAGTAGCGCATTTTTCTGCCCTCATAAGTGCATACCACGTACCTACATCTAAGTAGTGTACTATTTTGTACCTGTTAATCTGTCAAGGGCCTGGATACTGTGAAGTCCAGGCAAAAGTAATCACCAGCTGGTATTTTACAAAAATATGTTTTTTTAAGGGTACTGTACCGCATGTTTCTGCCCTCATAAGTCTTACCACATAACTACCTCTAAGTAGTGTACTATATTAAACCTGTTAATCTGTCAAGGACCTAGATGCTGTGAAAGTCCAGGCAAAAGTACTCATCGGCTGGTGTTGTACTCATATACTTTTTAAAAGTGTACTGTGGGGCATCTTTCTGCCCTCATAAGTACATACCTACATCTAAGTAGTGTAGTGTTTTAAACCTGTTAATCTGTCAAGGGCCTAGATACTGTGAAAGTCCTGGCAAAACTACTCATCGGCTTGTGTTTTTACTCAGATACTTTTTAAGTGTACTGTAGAGCATTTTTCTGCCCTCATAAGTGCATATCACATACATACATCTAAGTAGTGTACTTTTTTGTACCTGGTAATCTGTCAAGGGCCTATATACTGTGAAAGCTTAGGCAAAAGCACACACCTGCTGCTGTTCTAGACAAATACAGTTTTAAGCCTAGTGAAGCATATTGTACTCCCCTCATATACGCACTAAGTATGTCAGGCAGAGAGGTGCCAGGACGTGCACAGAGGAGTGGCAGAGGCCTAAATTAATCAGGCAGAGGTCGCAGCAGACTAGGGACGAGTGGCAGCAGGAGTGGCAGCGAGAGGCCTGAGATCCCGGTATCAGTTAGCGGCCGTGTCTCGACCAGCAACCCATCTGCCGTCATCGATTGGTTAACACGGTCATCCACTTCATCACAAGTGACTTCTGATACCCCCAGTCAACAGTCGGTGGGTTCCTCAGATACAACCCTCAGTTGCCATGGCCCTGGAGCAGTCCCTGTCCTCCCATTGCCTCTGTCCTATGCTGTTCCCTCCCCTACAGAAGTATCGTATGCTGTGGGTTCAGCTCCACTATTAACTGAGGACTGTCAGCCGCTACTGCCCAGCTAACAAGTGGAGGAGACATCCACTGCTTCCTCCTCTAGATGGGCAAGTAGGGATGAAGAGAGTGATGTGGGAGGTGTTGTTGCCAGGGTTCAGGGTCCTGAAGCAGACACTGTTGAGGAAATTGAGGAGGACATCAGTGACGTGCAGACACTTTCTGATGATGATGAAGCTGATTGCAATTGGGAGCTGGGTGCAGAAGGTTCTTCATCATCATCAGGGGAAGAGAGTTGCAGGTTGCCCGTGAGGCAGCAGCTAAGCCAGCAAGGTGGTAGCATGGTTGCCACTCAGCATGGTGGCAGAAGTGGAGATTCTGGAGCCAAACGTGCTCAGAAGAGACCACCTGCTTTGTGGAAGCCTACCTTCCTGGGTGGTAGTGGAACAGGGGTTCCTGGAGACGGCTGCAGTAGCAGTCATGTAGTGCGGACTGTTGGTGGAAAAATTAGCTACTCGGCGGTGTGGCAGTTTTTCACCAACCATCCGGAGGAGGTTAACATAGCCACATGCAAGAAATGTCGGCAGACGGTGGAGCGTGGCCAGGGTCCCAATATTGGCACCACGGCCCTGCATCAACATATGCTTCGCCACCATAAAGCGGCCTGGGAGAACCGTGCCTCCGATGTAGTGGTCCAGCCTGCTGCATCACCCAGTGGCACGCCGCTCCCTCTTTCAGCCAGCCAAGGATCCACCACCTCAGCCAAATGGATCTTTGTGTCATATCCTCCTTCTGTCGCTCCAGATGCTCCTGCTCCTCCTACTTTTAGTCAGCCATTCCGCCAATATGGCAGTACCAGCCCTGCACAATTTTGTAGAAGAGAAAGTAGTCCAGTCTTTGAGCCTGTAAGTGTGTACCAAAGTGGAGGGCAGCGCCGACGTCTGGAGCTGTAACTATAATCAGGGACAATGCGTGTCCTTTATGGCTCACTGGGTGAATGTGGTTCCTGCATAGCCACAAAACCAACTTGGACAGGTCACGCTGCTCATGACAGTGTGCGACTCCGCCTCCTCATCCTCCCTCATGTCCTCAGCCTCCACTGCCCGGACAAGTCTCAGTGGCCCTTCAGCATACCATGTGTGCAGGGCACGGCGGTGCTACGCTGTTCTTCACATGGTTTGCCTTGGCAAACGGAGTCACATAGGGGAGGAACTGCTAAAAGTAATTTGTAAAGAAAGAGGAACATGGCTTACTCCACGAAAACCGGTTATGGGAACCACGGTGACCGAAAATGGGAAGAACATCTTGTCTGCGCTGCGACTGAGTAGGCTGAGCCATGCTCCCTACATGGCACACATGTTCAATTTGGTTGTGAAGCAGTTCCGGAAGTGTCCCCCCCATTTGCAAGACATCCTAACAATGGGAAGGAAACTTTGCATGCACTTCAGCCACTCGTACACTGCAAAGCACACCCTCCCTGAGCTGCAGCGTCAGAATGGTATCCCCCAACATAGTCAGGGCCAAATCTTAAATTTCAATGGTCTCCACATGCTTGTGCCATTCAGACACTATACGGTCTCCTCATGCTTCAGGCTATGTGGTCTCCTCATGCTGCCACCAACTCCACACTGTGTCATTCAGCCACTATATGTTCTCCTCATGCTGCCGCCACTGTCAAGCTGTGTCATAAAGCCACTATATGTTCTCCTCATGCTGCCTTCAACTCCAGGCTGTGTCATTCAGCCACTATGTGGTCTCCTCATGCCACCTCCAGGGCTTGGGACAATAAACTTGGAAGTGTAATATAAAATTTTAATTTCAAAATCTTAATTTAAATTGAAAAAAATTGATGTAATCTTTTTAAGACCGAGGCCCTATGGTCATCGACGTCATATATTAGCTGTGCAATTACCACAAGAATCCAATTAAACAGGTTGCATCAATAACAATGAGCCATAACTTAATTAAATGAAACATTTGCAGACTTGTGCTGAAAGGCATGGGCTGGAACAGGTGGTAGCTCACCTCGCTGCGGACCACCAGCTCGATGCTGCAGTGATTCAAATAGTGATGTCTGTAATCTGCATGTCTTATTGAATAACAGTTTTATTTTACTAACACAGCACACTCCCTATGCATGTTAGGACAAGGCAAAGTGTTCTAGTCCCCAATTGAGACTCTCTGTAGGCCAGAAATAGCCATTTTTAATAACGATTCACTGCAAATAAATTGGGAACAAAACAAATTTTGGGGGGAAATTCGGCAAATAAGCCGAATCAAATTTTTCTAAAATTCGCTCATCTCTACATACAACCATTGTCATCGATTATACTGTACATATTTAAAAACTTGCCAAACTTTACTTAGATTAGGCAGTCTTAAATTGCATCAGGTTTTTGACAGTGACATAGGCTGTTTGAAAATCTATCCTATCTCTCACTGTCTGCTAATATTTAGGGGATTGATAAAGGTTGTTGTATAGTTTTTTTATATATCTTTTTTTATTTTAAGCAAGGCAGAGTTATAAAATACATGAAAATAAGGGGCATATCATGCATTGAGCAACTTTACCAACTGTGTGTGGAGAAAAGTGACATCGCACTTACAAACAAGGAATTCTGGGACTTGTAGTTGGAGGGAGGGAACTCCAATAGGAAAAAGCCAATTCACAAAAGGAAATCAGCCATTATTGTGGAATCTCAACACAGCCATTTAGCCCCAAGAAAAGCATGGATCCTTCCTAAGTATGTCCATTACTGTCTAGCAGCTAAATAAATCTTTTTTTACTTTAAAAAGATGTAAAAAAAAAAAACAGTAATAAAAGGTTTTAGAAATTCACATAACCCTCCCTTCCACAATAAAAATGGAAAAATCATCCATTTAAGCATGCACATTGCCGCAGATGCTTTGATCTGTATTGATCATGGCATCTGAGGGGTTAATGGTGGATATCAGTGCGATCGCCATTACCGGCGAGCCCCTGGCTTCTGACAGCAGCCGGGACCTGCAGTGCATGACGCGAGCATCATCATGTACAGGATGTAAATGTCCGTCCTGGTGCGCGAAGTACCTCCGCATCAGGACGTGCATTTTTACGTTAAGGGGTTAAGCATACTCATTTTCTTACATTTTTTACTTTTTTTAAAAGTAGAACAGTAACAGACAAACATGTAATGATATTTTTTCAATTGTTTTGATCCACAAAATAAAGAGAACATTCCAGTTTTACCTTAACCCCTTTGGGATGTAGCCCATTATGACCCTAAGGACGGGAGCCTTTTTTTCAAATCTGACCACTATCACTTATGCATTAATAACTCAGGGATGCTTTTACTTATAAATTTGATTCTGAGATTGTTTTTAATGACATATTCTAATTTATGTTAGTGGTAAATTTTCAATGATACTTGCATCAATTTGAAAATTGTGCATTTTTCTAACTTTGAAGCACTCTGCTTGTAAGGAAATGGATATGTCAAATAAATTACATATTGATTCACATATGCAATATGTTAACTTTATGTTGGCATCATAAAGTACACGTTTTTACTTTTTGAAGACATCAGAAGGCTTCAAAGTAAAGCATCAATTTTGAAATTTTTCACGAAAAATTACAAAATCAGAATTTTTCAGGGACCAGTTAAGTTTTGAAGTGACTATGAGGGTCTTTATGTTGCAAATCCACTATAATGGACCCCATTATGAAAGCTGCACCCCTCAAAGTATCTAAAATGACATTAAAAAAGTTTGTTAACCATTTAGGAATTTCACAGGATTAGCAGCAATATGGAGGAGAAAAATCAAAATCTCAATTTTTTACACTGACATGTTATTGTAGCCACATTTTTTTCATTTTTACAAGGGGTAAAAGGTAAAAAGGCTCCCCAAAACTTGTAGTTCCTTTTCTCTCGAGTAAGGAAATACCTCATATTTGGATGTTATGTGCTCTGTGGGTGCACTAGAGGGCTCAGAAGGAAAGGATCAACAATGGCATTTTGAGAGCGAATTTTGCTGAAATGGTTTTTGGGGGGCATGTTACATTTAGGAAGCCCTCCTGTTGCTAGAACAGTAAAAAAAAAAAAACCACGTGGCAAACTATTTTGAAAACTACACCCCTCAGGAACGTAACAAGGGGTAAAGTGAGCCTTAACATCCCACAGGTGATTGACAAACTTTCGTTAAATTGGGACGTAAAAATAAAAAAAAATAAAAAGAATTCAATTCAATGCTGGTGTTATCCCAAATTTTTCATTTCCACAAGGGGTAATAGGAGAAAAAGCCCCCCAAAATGTGTAACCCCATTTCTTCTAAGTATAGAAATACCTCATACATGGATATAAAGTGCTATGCAGGTGAACTACAATGCTCAGAAGAGAAGGATCACCATTGTGCTTTTGGAGAGAGAATTTGGTTGGAATGGAAGTAGGGGGCCATGTGCGTTTACAAAGCCTCCATGGTGCCAGAACAGTGGAGCACTCCCCCCACATGTTACCCCATTATGGAAACTACACCCCTCACAGAATTTAATAAGGGGTGCAGTGAGCATTTACACCCCACTGGCGTTTGACAGATCTTTGGAACAGTAGGCTTTGTAAATGAAAAATAAAATTTTTCATTTTTACGGACAACTATTCAAAAAATCTGTTTGGCTTTGTACATGCACATGGCCTTCAATTCCAGCCTAATTCTCTCTCCAAAAGCCGAATGGCGCTCCTTCTCTTCTGAGCATTGTAGTACACAGCACAGTATATTACGTCCACATATGTGGTATGCCCCATAAGTATTGGGCAACACCAGCATGATAGTGTAAATGTAGATTTGTTTTATTTTTTCACACTAACATGCTGGTGTAGCCCCTAACTTTTTAGGTAAAAGGAGAAAAATTCCCCCCAAAATTTGTAACGCAATTTCTCCTGAGTATGGAAATACCCCATATGTGGCACTAAACTGTTGCCTTGTAATACGACAGGGCTCTGGAGTAAAAGAGCACCATGCACATTTGAGGCCTAAATTAGGAATTTGCAATAGGGATGGACCCGGATATAAGGATGGGGCTTGTCTCCACCAAAACCTTACAGCAGTGTTTCCCAAACAGGGTGCCTCCAACTGTTGAAAAACTCCCAGCCTGCCAGGACAGTCAATGGCTGTCCGGAAATACTGGGAGTTGTTGTTTTGCAACAGCAGGAGACTTTATTTAGGAAACACTGCCATATGAGACGTTTTTCATTTTTATTGGAGGTGGTCGTGTAAGGGTGTGTATGTAGTGTTTTCCTTTTTATTTTGTGTTAGTGTAGTGTAGTGTAGTGTTTTTTAGGGTACATTTACACAGACGGGGGTTCATAGCGAGTTTTCCACTGGGAGTTTGAGCTGCAGTGGAAAATTTGCAGCAGCTCAAACATGTAGAAGGAAACCCACTGTAAACCCCCACCTGTGTGAATGTACCCTGTACATTCACATGGGGGGGTTGGCTCCCTAAACCTTCAGCTGTTGCAAAACTGCAACTCCCAGCATGCACAGACAGACCGTACATGTTGGGAGTTGTACTTTTGCAACAGCTGTAGGAACACTGGTGGGGAACCACTGATTTAGGAAACAGACTCTAGCTCAGTGATTCCAACCTGTGTGCCTCCATGTAGTATGTAGTATGCTGTTGCATAACTACAACTCCCAGCATGTATGGTCTGTCAGTGCATTCTGGGAGTTGTAGTTTTGCAAAAGCTGGAGGCACATGGTTTGGAATCACATACTCTAGCTCAATGTTTCCAAACCAGCGTGCCTCCAGCTGTTGCAAAACTACAACTCCCAGCATGCACTGACAGCCGAAATGCATGCTAGGAGTTGTAGTTATGCAACAACTGGGGAAGAACATTTTGTAGACCGCTAAGTAGTGGTCTCCAAACTGTAGTCCTCCAGATGTTGCAAAACTACAACTCCAAGCATGCCCAGACTGTCCAGGCATGCTGGGAGTTGTAGTTTTGCAACATCTGGAGGGCCACAGTTTGGAGACCACTAAATAGTGGTCTCCAAAGTGTGGTCCTCCAGATGTTGCAAAACTACAACTTTCAGCATGCACTGACTGTCTGGGCATGCTAGGAATTGTAGTTTTGCAACATCTGGAGGGCTTCAGTTTGTAGACCACCATATAGTGATCTCCAAAGTGTGCCACTTCAGATGTTGCAAAACTATAACTACCAGCATGCTCAGACAGTCAGTGCATGCTGAAAGTTGTAGTTTTGCAATATCTGGAGGACCACACTTGAAGACCACTGTATAGGTATCACTCATCTTGGGTCCCTATTTATGTCTGTTATACTGCATTGCTGCTCCCTATGTCATACTGATGTATGTTTGATATTATATCTATATTATACTATATTATAAGTTTGCAGCCGTGCCAGTTTTACATTGTGTATGCTCTTGACTGAATACCTACATCGCCCATACCAGGTCCACTGGCACTTGTTGTCTCCTGCTTAAGGTCATCCTCTGCCTTTTAATTATTTTTAATTGTCTGTTTTATATTGTCTAATAAAGATTGTTATACTTTTTGAAATAATATTAGTATTGTGGGTCTCTTTGTTTTTGGCTATATATCGGTACCCCCGGGACCTACATACGGCGCTTAATGTTTGCCGTATTGTTGTTTAGCTAAATTAAAATTACAACTCCCAGCATGCCTGGACAGCAATTGGCTGTCTGGGCATGCTGGGAGTTGTAGTTTTGTAACTTTTAGAAGGACACAGTGAAGATCACTTACCAGCGATCTTCACTGCATCCTCCTCCACCGCCGCCCTTTCCGGCCTGCCTCCTCCTGCTGCTGCCTGATGTCTCTGCCGCCGCTCTGATGCCGCCGCTGCTCCGGTAAGCAAGCCTCCCACTCTGCCCGGACTTCAATCGGTGGGCAGAGCGGGGGAAATTAACTTTAACCCCCAACTGCCATTGGTCAGTCAGTCCTGATCTACCAATGGCAGGGGATAGGAGGAGGTGGCACCCCTGCCACCTCGCTCCTATCCTTTAGAATGGTCGGAGCTGTCTCTGACAGCTCTGATCGCTTTTCTTTTCTGGGCGATCGGGTCACTATTGGGCTGGAATCGCTGCAAATCACTGGTCTGAATTGATTGCCAACATGGGGGGGGGGGTCTCAGGACCCCCCCTAGGCATTGCCACAGGATACCTGCTGATAGATATCAGCAGTCATCTTGGTACGATCCTCTAACTCTGCTGTCTACACCTACTGGGGGGGGGGGGGGGAACTCTAACTCTGCGGCCTCCACCTACTGGGGGGGGGGGGAGCCTCTAATTCATCTGCCTACACCTTTGGGGGGGGACTCTAACTCTGCTGCCTACACCTACTGGGGGGGGGGGGCTCTAACTCTGCTGCCTACACTTATGGGGGGGGGGTGACTCTAACTCTGCTGTCTACACCTACTGGGGGGACTCTAACTCTGCTGCCTACACCTACTGGGGGGGAACTCTACTGCCTGCACCTACTGGGGCAGGGGGGGACTCTACCTCTGCTGTCTACACCCACAGGGGGGACTCTAATTCTGCTGCCTACACATACTGGGGGACTCTAACTCTGCTGTCTATACCTACTGGGGGTGCTCTAACTTTGCATCCTACACCTACTGTGGGGGAGGGGGAAAAACTCTGCCTACACCTAATGTGGGGGGTATCCTGATGCCTACACCTACTGTGGAGGGGACCCTGCTGCCTATACCTACTGTGGGGGGACCTGCTGCCTACACCTACTGTGGGGGACCCTGCTGCTTACACCTACTGTGGGGGAAGTCTGCTGCCTACACCTACTGTGGGGAACGCTGCTGCCTACATCTACTGTAGGGGAACTCTGCTGCATACACCCACTGTGGGAGAACTCTGCTGCCTACACCGACTATGGGGGAACTCTGCTATCTACACCTACTATGGGGAACTATGCTGTCTATACCTGCTATGGGGGAACTCTGCTGCCTACATCTAATTTGAGGGAACTCTGCTGCCTACACCTATTGTGAGAGACTATCTACTATGTTCCTGCCTAGTTAATATGGGGACAAACTACTAAACTAATAGGTGGGCTACCTACTAACTACATAGGGGGGTTTCATATTGCCCCTCCCAAGACTAGACTATGGATTTGCCACTGGGTGGAGGGGGTGCTGGATACCTACTTGACTAATTTGCTGGCTACCTAACTTTGTACCTGGATGCCTAACTACTTACCTATATACCTGGCTATCTAACTACCTATAAAACTGGCTGCCTAACTACCTACCAACATATCTTGCTACCTACCTACATAGCTGGCTACCTAACTATGTACATAACTGGCCTGCTGGCCTGCTTCTGTTCGATAACATTAAAGGGGTACTCTGGTGCTAAGACATCTTATCCCCTATCCAAAGGATAGGGGATAAGCTGCCTTACCGCGGGGGACCCGCCGCTGGGGACCCCCGTGATCTTCCACGCTGCACCCTGTTAGCATCAGTGGGTCCCTAACGTCCCTAGCATAAAATGGCGTAGCACTGGGCGGCGACCACCACCGCCACGACACCAGTGCCCACGGGGGGAACGACCCACTGGCAGAGCGGCCCCAATGCCCCTCAAACCAGTCTATGGGTCGCACCGCCCCACAGACACGGCACCACGACAGCAACGGACGCCGCACAGCACCACACCAGTGTGAACAAGGTGTAACAGCACACTTACCATGCTCTCCCAGTCAGACTGGGAGGCTGCTAGAAAATAAATGGCCCTTGTGTAGCTAACTACTACTTATATAGGGTTGGGCTGAGGGGGTGGGGAAGAGTGCAGACACATGTAAAAAAAAAAAAAAAAAAAAAAAAAAAAGGAGGGGATAGAAAACACAGTGTGAATTCGGGTAGAAGAAACAGGCATGGTCGCACATCTACAATCTTGTATAATGATCTGATTGCTTCTCAGCATAATATCAAAAATTAACAGGTTGTTAGTATACATTTTTGATCAAAAAGTACAAGCCCACTCGCCACGTCAAGGCCACCTATTTAGAGTGGGTCCCTAACGTCCCTAGCATAAAATGGCGTAGCACGTAGGCTTGCATTGAGGGGGCGGAGCCGTGACGTCACTATGCTCCGTCCCTGTGATCGCTAGTAATCAGACCCGGAGTGAGCACGCTACATACAAATTACATGTAAATGATCAGGATGAGATACTGAGCAACATATAAAAGTTTTTTTTTTTTTTCTGGGTAATCTGACAGGTACGCTTTAAAGGGGTACTCCGGTGAAAACCTTTTTTCTTTTAAAGCAACTGGTGGCAGAAAATTAAACATATTTGTAAATTACTCTGCTGACATCTCTGTCCATTTTAGCAACCATGCATAGGGGATGTATGCTAAGGGCAGCATGGTGACTCAGTGGTTAGCACTGCTACCTTGCAGTGGTGTGGACTTGGGTTCAAATCCCACTAAGGACAACAATAAATAAAGCGTTATTATTATAATAACGTCAGCAGAGAGAACTGTGGTCGTGATGTCACCAGAGAGCATTCCAAAAAGAAAAAAAATTCCTCTGTAGTATTCAGCAGCTAATAAGTACAGGAAGGATTAAGATTTTTTAATATGTTTAACTTTCTGCCACCAGTTGATTTAAAAGAAAAAAGGTTTTCACTGGAGTACCCCTTTAAATTATAGCTATGTCTTCAAGGTCACTATTCCACATACACAAACCAAACAATGATTGTATTTGTTTGCTGTAAATTTCTATTGAAAAGATGCAAACTACTCCTGAGATTATGAAGCAAAAGAAAATAAAGGGCCTAGGGGGAGGGAGAGTTAGACATTTGTGTTTTATGACATTTTTGTTTTTTGGGATAACACAGCTATTTACAAATGTGCTTATGGCATTTGCTAACCACATAGTTTTTTTTATTGTCTTTTTATGGTTAATGGGACACACAAAATGGGATCCAAAAAAAGTTTGTTTTAAAAGGCACTTCTTCTTGTTTCTCACTGTTTATAGGAAATCAGCCAAAAATCACTTATAAATAAGTGTCTGATTGTGGGGGTCAGACACCTGGGACCCCCTACTACGATCTACTGCACGGGGCCGCGGCTCTGCAGTGGCTCTTCCGTGCAAGGGGGGGGGGTGCTGGGCGCAGTATGATGTTGCGACTGATACGCATCCTCCATGTAGTTCTATGGAAGGTGGGTGGGGCGGCAGGGTTCGTGCCTCCTGCCTCTCCCATAGATCTGTATGGGGAGGGGGCATAACCGTCGACCTCTCTGGTGAGCGCTAATGCGGGGGCCCCATTCAGGAGATTGCGTGGGTCCCAACTTTCGGACCCCCGCAATCAGACTCTTATACCCTGTTTTTTGGCTGCAGTTGTCCTTTAACATAGCATTGCACATATAGCCATTAACCTGATATTTAGCAGGTTTGCTTTTCCACTATTATATCTATGCTTGGTAAAGAATGGGTTAATATACAATATTCACTCTCCTAGCACAGAGAACTAGCCTTACCCTTTGCAGTTAAAAATGAAAATAAGCCACTGCATTCCTCCCTGGTGAATCATCCCTAAGCTCTATTTATTGTCTCTCTCATTGACTCCACAAACTGTGTATGCAGCATAACAGGGAGGCGTACTGTCTGCAGCTGAACTCACAAACACAGTGATCCATTGAAAACAAGTTATCAGGGACTTCAAAAGTGTGGTTAATATAAAGCAGTTGAATAATCGGAGTATATCAGCTATATGAAAACAGATATTTACATTTCATTTGTTTATTTTTTGCCTTAAAGCGTAAAAAATTAAAACCCAACCCCCCCACCAAAAAAAAAACCTGTTATATTTGGCTCAGCATCCTGATCAGGAACATATCATATTATGTGTCTATGACCTATATTTCTCTCAGAATTAGCTTTATTTCTGAATTACCTTAATGTTGTCGACCAGAAGAAGGGGTGTGTCCCTTTCTTCTCCTCAGGTGATAACCACTCCCCCTCCTCCCCCTCCCTCCCTTTCCTCAGTCACTGGTCGGGAGTGAGCATCTGTAACCCTTTTCTTTCTAGTTTTATGCTATACACACACACACACACACACACACACAGCTTTTGAAAAAATACAGCTCCCAGCATGCCCACACATCCTTTGAGTTGCAGTTTTGCAACAGCTGGAGGCATATGATTGGTAAAACTCAGATTTACAGCAGTGTTGTTGCAGGCTGTGTTCCTCCTACTGTTGCAAAACTACAACATTTGGCTGTACAGGCATGCTGGGATTTGTAGTTCTGCAACAGCTGGAGACATATGATTGTAGTCTCCATGTATTAGATACACACACACAAACAACACACACACACATTGACTTCATTTATTCATACACATGCACATTACCTAGACAACAAAGATTTACACACATACATATATATCCACACACATATATACATGCAGGGACGCTTACTTTTTTAAAAAAAATCCTCCATTTAGTCCCCATCTTCAGTCACCAGCTTCTTTCATCATCTGCTCACAGGCAGCAGTGTACTCCCGCCCCTCCCCCCTTCTCCTCACTCGAGGAGACTGTGAAGTAAACACAGACAGTGAGGGAGCGATCACAGCAGCTTTAGATCTGCAGACCTGTCAATCATGAAGTGGGTCCATGATGTAGGTGATGATGAGTGGACACAGCCAGGCTGGTATGTATTCCAGGAGGCAGGGAGGCATTCTTTGATTGGCTTTTTCAGTATGAAATACTGAAATTTTTTTAATGAAAGCTATTGCAAAACTTATTGGTTTTGCATGATTTACAACATATGATGGCTGCCAATTACTTTCTGGCGTAGGAATACAAATTGAAACCCATCTCTTTAACGGCTTATGCACATGCAGTAAGAAGCCATAGATACGGCTGTTGCTTGAGCATGGGGCCTAAATCTGACTTTTTCTTATTTTGACTGAATTTTCATCTATTGTAGACATTGGACCACAATATATTTGATTTGAACGCATTTGGGTGCTTTTTCTTTGTCAGTCACAAAAAAATTTAAGTTGAAAATGACATTCAAAATAAGAAAATTAAAAGGATTTTTTGACTTAAAACTAATATACACAGGGTGGCACATTCATGGCTATGGAAACAAACAATGTACAGCGTGGGCCATTTCTATGGATACACCTGAATAAAATGGGAATGGTTGGTGATATTAACTTCCTGTTTGTGGCACATTAGTATATGCGGGGGGGGGGGGGGGAATCTTTTCAAATGGGTGTTGACCATGGCGGACATTTTGAAGTCGGACATTTTGAATTCAACTTTTGTTTTTTTCAATAGTAAGAGGGTCATGTGACACATTAAATTTATTGGGAATTTCCCAAGAAAAACAATGATGTGCTTGGTTTTAACGTAACTTTATTCTTTCATGAGTTATTTACAAGTTTCTGACCACTTATAAAATGTGTTCAATGTGCTGCCCAATGTGTTGGATTGTCTATGCAACCCTCTTCTCCCACTCTTCACACACTGATAGCAACACCGCAGGAGAAATGCTAGCACAGGCTTCCAGTATCCATAGTTTTAGGTGCTGCAGAATGGGCAAAACAAAAATTGGAACAAGACACTCAGTTTACACAGAAGATTTTGTTCTGTAATGAGGCAAAATTTTATGTGAATGGTGAAGTAAACAAACAATACCACCGCTATTGGTCTGA
The DNA here is from genome assembly GCF_029499605.1 of Hyla sarda. Classification (NCBI taxonomy): domain Eukaryota; kingdom Metazoa; phylum Chordata; class Amphibia; order Anura; family Hylidae; genus Hyla; species Hyla sarda. The sequence continues at coordinate 139,795,735 of NC_079195.1, read as the reverse complement.
CTCTAACCCACATTGGATAGACCCCTCCAAGACTGTTGGAACACAAAAATTGATGGTATGGTGTGGTACATGGGGTACAAAGATAGTGGGGCCATTCTTCATCAATGGAAACCTCAAGGCCATTGGATATGCGAAAATGCTACATGATAATGTGTATGCCTCTTTATGCACTGAAGCTGGCATGTTACCTGAGTTTTTCCAGCAAGATGGTGCACCACCACATTATGGATGTCAGGTCCGAGCATTCCTAAAAGAACAGTTTCCTGGAAAGTGGATTGGTCATCGTGGGCCAGTTGAATGGCCCCCAAGGTCTCCCGATCTGACCACCTTATACTTTTATCTTTGGGATCATCTGAAGGCAATTGTCTATGCTGTGAAGATACAAGATTGACAATCCAACACAATGGGCAGCACATTGAACACATTTTATTAGTGGTCAGAAACTTGTAAATAACTCATGAAAGAATAAAGGTACATTAAAACCAAGCACATCATTGTTTTTCTTGTGAAATTCCCAATAAGTAGAGATGAGCGAACTTTTGAAAAATTAGATTCGGCTGATTCGCCCAATTTTCTGAAAAAGTTTGTTTCGATCTGAATTTTTTTTGCGGTGAATCTATATTAAAAAAGGGTATTTCTGGCCTACAGACAGCCTCAATAGGGGTATAGAACACTTTGCTGTGTTCTAAAACACATATGGAGTGTGCTGGGGTAGTGAAATAATACTGTTATTCAGAATAACATGCAGATTACCGGCATCGCTTTAAGAATTACTTCCGCACAGCAGCACAATGACAGAGCCTGGTATTAGGAGACCATATAGTGGCTGAATGACACAGTGTGGAGGTGTTGGCAGCATGAGGAGACCATATAGTGGCTGAATGGCACAGCGTGTAGGTGTTGGCAGCATGAGGACACTATAAAGTGGCTGAATGACACAGCTTGGATGAGGCTGAAGCATGAGGGCACCATATAGTGGCTGAATGATACAGTGTGGAGGTGTTGGCGCAGCATGAGGAGACCATATAGTGGATGAATGGCACAGCCTGGAGTTGCCAGCAGCATGAGTAGGCACTAGGCCTTCATAATCCCTAAGATTAAAAGATGAATTTAGAAATTTCAACCGAAGATTTTGGATAGCGGGTGCTGCCTATGATAAAATTTGAATTTCCCAGACCCAGGCCCAGCAGCGGCATCAGTAAACCATATATTCGCTGAATGACACAGCCTGGAGTTGGCTGATGCATGAGGAGACCATTGAAATGTCTGATTTTTTTTATTTGAAATTTAGATCAAACTTTGAGTGTCCCGGACCTCAGCGTGTGAGTACAAAGGACCAAATCCAACAACATGTGAGATGTAGGCGCAACGTCTCCATTGCCTTGACCGGCCATTGTTTCCAAGACTTTTCGCCAAGGCAAACCATGTGAAGAACAGCGTGACACCGCCGTGCCTTGCACACATGGTATGCTGAAGGGCCACTGAGACTTGTCCGGGCAGTGGAGGCTTAGGACAGAGTGGAGGATGTGTAGGCGGAGTCGCACACTGTCACAGGACCAACGGGCTGACAGAGTGTAGCAGGAAGCAGCATGAGTACACACCAGGGCTTCACAATCCCTAAGAAAAAACAAAAATGTTTGAAATTTTTGAAGAAGATTTAGGACAGCGGGTGCTACCTATATATTGCCTGACTGACACAGCCTGGAGTTGGCTGATGCATGAGTACACACCAGAGCTTCACAATCCCAAAGAAAAAACACAAGCATTTTTCAAATTTTGGAAGAAGATTTAGGACAGCGGGTGCTACCTATATTTTGGCTGAATGACACAGCCTGGAGTTGGCTGATGCATGACTACACACCAGGGCTACACAATCTCTAGGAAAAAAACACAACAAATTCTGAAATTTCTGAAGAAGATTTAGGACAGTGGGTGCTACCTATATATTACCTATATGACGCAGCCTGGAGTTGGCTGCAGCATGAGGAGACCATTGAAATGTCTGATTTTTTATTTGAAATTTAAATCAAACTTTTAGTGCCCCTGACCTCGGTGTGTGGGTACAAAGGACCTAATCTAACAAGCCACCACAGGGCTCATGTGGCCGTGAGATGTAGGCGCATGACCGGCCATTTTTTTTTTGTATCTTTTGTTAAGAACAAGCGCATATCCAAGAGTCCATGCAGGACGGTGGACCACAAAAAGACATTCTTCTCTAAAGTAATGTTTTCTGAAATAAAGAAGCAGAGTTCATCCATCTCCTTATTATTTTTGAAAATTTTAATCAAAAAATCACACACAAGCGTTCAATGGTGTAATTGTTATTATTCTGGAAAATTCAAGTTTATTACTAAGAAAATTATCAGAAAATTGTACCCAAGAGGGTTTAATAACTCCACACATTGCACCTTAAATGTTTAAATTTAAATTAACCATGTATGTATCTATTTCAAAAATCCTGAAATTAAAGGCCCAAGCCCAGAAGCATCATGAAGGCAAGTAGTTCCTGAAAGACACAGGAGCAGTCAGGAGTAGGCATCAGCAGTACCCAAGAGGCTTTCTTAACCACTTACATTGCACGATCAATGGCGAGATCGTGCGCTGCACGCGCACTACACTGAACAGAACAGCGTGTGTCTATAATTCGCCGACAGGTGCGGGTAACCTGCTGAACCCCGTTCGTGATAGGAATTCTGGATTGCAATTATTTTCCATGAAAGAAGAATTCCAACTAAGTGTGGGTCATAAGCTCGGGATCATTAAGTCCCTGCCCTTTGTACACACCACCTGTCTCTACTACCGATTGGATGGTTTAGTGAGATCCTCAGATCGGCCCTGGCGGGGTAGGC